>NC_092333.1:264175000-265405000 GCF_046630445.1 Rutidosis leptorrhynchoides | reverse complement strand
TAAATTTGCAGATAGTTTGAATAATTAAATCCTAACGTAACTGCATTAATAGTGTTTTTTTTTTAATTTGATCAATTGATTTGAATGTGGCACGAACAGAGAAAAGAAAAAAAAAACTATTTCTCTCAATTTCTGTTGCATTTTTCGAATCACAGCAGCAACGAATAGCAGAATGTAAATGATATTGGTGATGGAAATCGAATTATTTATTTTAGCAGACAGGAGAAGATAAGTTGATGTTTCGTAGTGGGAGTGGGTCGATGAAAGAGTTACGAGTAGGAAAAAAAAGATAGTGATATAAAGGGGATATTGCATATGCATATATATCTGATTGCCTAGTGTATATAATTTAATAATAATAATAATAATAATAATAATAATAATAATAATAATAATAATAATAATAATAAGGGTAAAAATAAAAGTAAATAAAATACTACTAATAATAATAATAATGATAATAACAATACCAATGATAATAATATAAATTACATGTGTCAATTTTCATATGTATATATTTTAATTAATAATCCTAATAATACTGATTTTATTATGAGTATTGAAGTAATAATAACAATATTTTAACTTAGGATTACTTTTAATATTTTAACACTACAACTTGTTAGTTAGGTAATGTTTAATAATTAATAATTACATATTATGTATAATTGAACTCTTATACTTTACAATATACATATAATCCTTTTCGTATATTATATTTATAGTACTAACTTTGCTATTAATATTACTATACCATTTATTTTAATTTATAATTTCAATTTAATATATTACCATTACATATTTTTTTTAACTATGTGATATTTAATAATATATAATAACATATATTCAATATTTAATATTTAGTCATTTTATATATTTATTACTATATACATATAGTATTAATTATGTTTAAGGATTATATATATTCATATAGGTATATCTATGTATATATTTATTTACAAACAATCGTCCGTAAATTGTCGGGAATAGTCAAAGGGTAATGAATATATGAACATCGTTCCAAAATTTTCTAGACTCAACCTTACATACTTTATTTATCGTATCGAAATCATATAAAGATTAAAGTTTAAATTTGGTCAGAAATCTTCGGGTCGTCACAGTACCTACCCGTTAAAGAAATTTCGTCCCGAAATTTGATCGTGGTTGTCATAGTTAACATTAAAAATGTTTTCATGACGAATTTGAGCTGAAAAATAGGGTTTTATTACTGTTAAGTAATATGGATAAGATAATTCGATTACTCGATGAGTACGAATGAAGTTATCACTAAAGAGTGAAATGAGAAAGACATGTTTCATCATAACTTTTAACTACTCATGGTTGAATTTAGAAAATAAGGTGCGTCTTAACTTTTGACGTTGTCAGAGTTGAATTCCGGAATTCAAGGAATTTAAATAAAAATCTTCAAAATCTAAAAGATTTGATTCTTTGGCGAGTAAGGAAATTAAGATCTCTGTAATTAAATACGGTGATCTGCTTTGATTACTCTGTCTGATATTTCCATTATAAATTAAACTTTCCCGTTCCATTATTATCCTCATTCTTATAGTTTCTTTCTTAGTTCATACATCCAAAAGATTGTGAAAATGCTTAATCCAGTTCTAATCCTTGATATTTTCCTAATTATCCTTTCTGTCATCCTTCTTTTCCATCTTCCACTAGAAAAATCTGTTTACTTCTACTATTACCTTGGGGTGATACTATTCTTAATTATACCGTGTCTTTATATTGCTATTCGTATTAATATCCACGATTTGTAACCTCTGTGTTGTTATTGGGCTTTATATTTTTCTTACATTTTGAAGTCCCATCTTCTGTCTTCTATAATCATTGTCATCCACAGTTAATGCTCTCTTTTATTTGCTGCGATTTATACCCCTATTTCTATTCCAGAGCTTTATTCTTTCGTGTTCTCTTCTTGCCATTATGCACCGTATGTAATGATCCAGAATTCTTAAGTATGGAGTTTCGAATGAACTTAATGTTCTAAACAAGAAAGAACGTAATAGCACGATTTGATTTGTCAAATTACCAGAATTACTGAGAATAGAACTATCAAGAATGTACTTTCTTGATATGTTTAGAAGTTAAACAGAATGAAAGAATTATGTATCATGACACATGATGACGTTATAGTCTGTGAATTACCACGTTCCATTAGAAACTCAGCATGACTTACTGTAATATAATCACGTTGATCAAGTGTCATTATATTATACTAACTCATGCATCAATTTACAACACTACTTCAAAATCATTCATAATTCAAACTCGAATTTTAAAGAAATTTAGAAACTAAAGTAGTTTCCTTTATGATGTAATATAGATAGCACGAAGAGATAAATAATTTCGGACGAAAATATTTATGAAAATATCTTCAGAAATATCGAAGATATTTATGATGATATTTTGGAATTTCTAAGTTCGATGGTTGATGAAGAAAGATTTTTCGCAAGATTTTTAACATGAGTACGGAGTAAGATATTCGTTGAAGGTTTCGTCGGATCCAGAATTACCTGGTTTCTTTGAATATATGGTATGGTCCTTGTATTTGGCCTTGGTCTTCTTCATGGTTTGCTCAATCTGTCTTTCAGTACCAAATTTTCTATCGAGCGTTCCTAACACTCCCTTCCTTATCATCAAACTTTTGGCCGTTTAGACCATCTACAAATTTTTTTTTACTCTGCGTTTAATGCTACCATATCTAAATCATCGGTTATCAATCCGAGGTGGTTTTAGGAGATTTATGTTTTTAGATGATTAAACGATGATGGTAATATGGTGGAATATAAAAGGTTTCCTGGTAACAATAAAAGAGCACGCATATATATCAAGGTTATAATAAGGTTGTTTCGAATGAAAAGTCAAAGTTGACTTGCTGGAGCTGTGCTAAAATTGGCTAATTTGAAAAAGAATTGCAATGTTATTTTCGGTAACAACAATG
This sequence comes from Rutidosis leptorrhynchoides, assembly GCF_046630445.1. Lineage (NCBI taxonomy): Eukaryota > Viridiplantae > Streptophyta > Magnoliopsida > Asterales > Asteraceae > Rutidosis > Rutidosis leptorrhynchoides. The sequence goes on along the minus strand of NC_092333.1, from coordinate 265,402,035 downwards.
CCAAAGGAGTTAGCACAGATACATGTTATACGTTTACTCAGGTTCCGAGTGTTTCCAGGTACATAACTATATGCATCAATCTTTTCTTCCGTAGATGAAATGCGGTTGGTTCATCCTCTCGATTGAGGTATTTTTAATAATCATGAAAGGTTTGAACGCAGATTGTAATCATCAAGATACAAATGAGAATTAAGATGAAATCAAGTGGCAAACTTGAAGAATTGTTTAGTTTCATATGTTATAATCAACATTTTAATTCATTTTAATTGTCCAATGTTGGTAGTCCATGGTCGATAGTCCACAGTTAACAGTCCAATAATTCTTATATAGTTTAATTTATAATATTCGAATTAATTAATACGTATCGTGACCCATGTACATGTCTCAGACTCGATCACAACTCAAAGTATATATATAATTGTAGAATCAACCTCAACCCTGTATAGGTAACTCTAACATTACTGCTTATAGAGTGTCTATGGTTATTCCAAATAATATATATAGATGCGTCGATATGATATGTCAAAACCTTGTATACGTGTCCCGATACTTAAAGTGCGTAAAATAAATAACAGAAATTAAATGACAATAAATAAAGTGCGTAAAGTAAATAACAGAAATTAAATGACGATAAATAAAGTGCTTAAAGTAAATAACAGAAATTAAATGACGATAAATAAAATTGTGATAATAAAATTGCGATAAATAAACTGCGATAAATAAAATGTAATCAGTTAGCTTGGAACAGTTAACTAGGATTTTTGTTAGCGTGGATTCTTAATAGAATTTCTCATGGTTAATTTGTTTGTTTCTAACAAATTTTATTTTTGTCCAATGTTTTCTTCATTATGTCACTTGTTGGATTCTGATAGATCAAAATCCAATATGAAATTGAATGAAAAGGGTTATTATGCGGTGAACGGATACGTATATCGGTGGTTGTAAATAGGATAGTAAATTGTTGAATTAGATTTAAAAGAAAGTACAGTGTACTTATTAATGTGAAATCTAAATATTCCTCAGGTATTACCTACCCGTTAAAATATTTTCACCATTAACAGTTTGTACGAAAGAATTTTTAATTACAATCTTTATGAAAAATATATATACATGTATATTTTCTTCTGATGTAATCATGGATTTAATGAGTCAATATGATATTAAACTCATTTGATTTACCGTTAGAACAAGAATATATAACCTCTAAAACATTAGAGATTACATAATCGTCATGTCGAATGAAGATAAATGATGTAGAACGATTCACAGATTGATGATTATGCTCGAGGTACATAATGAGATGTTGAGGTGTGTGATGTTGAACTTGGGTTGTTGGTGGTACTGGTATTGATGTTGGTCCTGGTGATGTTGCTGAAGCTGGTAAATTTTGCATCATATTCTCCAAAGTCACTACCCGACCGTGAAATTCGTTGACTTCTTCTATTATTCTGGGATGTTTGTCGGTTGGAATGAGCGGATGAATAAGGTTTAGGATTTTAGATAGAATATAATTGTGGCGAGATATTCTGGAAATGAGAGTGAAAATGGTGTTTCGGATTGGTTCGCCGGTGAATGCTTCAAGTTCTTTGCCCAGCGAACAATATGGTGGATGAAAGGGATCGCTTCTTATGGTCTCCAATGATTAAGTAGACTATAAACCCATCAGATAAATTGGGGATGGCTGATTTATTGATTCATTCTGGTGACACCGCTTTCGGAGCTTAGGTGAATATCCATGTAGGAATAGCTGTCGGAATAACTATCGGAATAGCTATCGAAATCTGAGGGACTTGAACTGGTTGAGGGATTAATCTTGTACGATCAGATGAAGCATTTTTGATAAGAAATAGATTATAGGATGTAGATTAGTAGCCTGCAATACATAATTTACATATGCATATATAATACTAAAATCCCATAAGTTACAGAGGAATCTACGGAAACTGTCAGGCAAAGGTAACAATAACTGATACGCTAAGATATGAATTTATCTATACACTGTCTATGCAAAAGAGGTAGTAAGATGTGTCTAGACTTTAAGGATGATAAGCAAATAATTTTCGACACGAAATGATAAGCAAAACTTTTGACATGCAGACACGGTCGAAGTCCAGACCCACTAATGCATCTAAACAACTATCAGTTAGACACACTAATGCAAGACCTGGTTCGCTAAGACTACCACTATGATACCACCTATAATGCCCCGTCCTAATCCATCTGGACGAATACATTACATTTGGTTACATCACGAGGTACTTGACCTCTATATGATACATTTTACAAACATTGCATTCATTTTTAAAAGACATACTTTCATTTACATCGAAGCTTGACGGCATGCATACCATTTCATAATATATCCAAACTATAAATGACTTGATAATAATCCTGATAAATTCAATGACTCGAATGCAACGTCTTTTGAAATATGTCATGAATGACTTCAAGTAATATCTCTAAAATAAGCAAATGCACAGCGGAAGATTTCTTTAATACCTGAGAATAAACATGCTTTAAAGTGTCAACCAAAAGGTTGGTGAGTTCATTAGTTTATCATAATCATTCATTTTCATCATTTTAATAGACCACAAGAATTTCATTTCCAGTTCTCATAAATATACGTCCCATGCATAGAGACAAAAATCATTCATATGGTGAACACCTGGTAATCGACATTAACAAGATGCATATAAGAATATCCCCTATCATTCCGGGAAATCCTTTGGACATGATAAAAACAAATTTGAAGTACTAAAGCATCCGGTACTTTGGATGGGGTTCGTTAGGCCCAATAGATCTATCTTTAGTATTCGCGTCAATTAGTAGATCGGTTTACTAATTCTTAGGTTACCAAGCAAAAGGGGCATATTCGGCTTCGATCATTCACCCATATAATGTAGTTTCAATTACCTGTGTCTATTTCGTAAAACATTTATTAAAAATTGCGCATGTATTCTCAGCCCAAAAATATAAAGGGTAAAAAGGCAAGTGAAACTCACCATACTGTATTTTGTAGTAAAAATACATATGACGACATTGAACAATGCAGGGTTTGGCCTCGGATTCACGAACCTATATCATTTGTATCTATATATTAACACATATACTGGTAATCAAAAATTACATCTATTAATTATATAATATTTATATATTTAGTGTTGTAGTTTTATATAGAATTTGTATTACATTTTGTCCATATATTATATCTTAAATTATATGCTATATATATGTTTATTTTATATATATATATATATATATATATATATATATATATATATATATATATATATATATATATATATATATATAAAATAAACATATATATAGCATATAATTTAAGATATAATATATGGACAAAATGTAATACAAATACATATATATATATATATATATATATATATATATATATATATATATATATATATATATATATATATATTTATTTATTTGTTAAAAATGATAGTTTTGATAATAATGATTTATTAATAATAACAATAGTAATAGCTTTATTAATAATGATAATACTAATAATAACGATATTGTTAATAATGATACTTATGCTATTAATAATAATACTGATAATAATAACTATAAATTTACTACTAATGATAATAGTTTTAATACTAATAAGAAAACTAATATTAATGTTAATAATATTAATTTGCATTATGATAGTGATAATAATAAGTAACTTAACAATAATAATAATAATAACCCTAATTGTAACTAAAATAATAATAATAATAATAATAATAAATGATAATTACTATCTTAGTAGTTATGATAATTTTAATAAAATTGATAATTAATAACAATAATAACAATAACAATAACACTAATAATAATAATAATAATAATAATAATAATAATAATAATAATAATAATAATAATAATAAAAATAATAATAATAATAATAATAATAATAATAATAATAATAATAATACAAGAAAACTACCTCAAAAATCGACCCAAAAAGATATTTAGCGACCCTGCCAGGGTTCGAACCCGAGATCTCCCGCTCACTTGACAAACAACTTAACCGTTGAGCCATAGCAATTTTTCTGATTAAATACCAGTTTTAAATAAATATAACCCATCTGTTTTCTGTGTTCATCTTCTTTACAATCCAAACATCAATCGGCCCAAAATCAAAACCAAATAATTATAAAAATCAAGCGTTTAGATTCTTCAATAGAATTCTAATAATCCATAAGTGTTTGTATCAAATATTGAACGAAAGGGAAAAAAAAAAAAAAGGCAGCTGCTGCTGCATCGCGTTTTTTTTTTAAAAAAACTCAAACATCAAAGTAAAAATATTGAACGTTTTAGATAAAAATTCCTAAATAAAATAAGTTCTAAATCGTTGTTAGAAAATATCTGGATCATCAATTTAACTTAAAGTGAAATAACAAACTCTAATTTTTATCAAGAACAATCTGTTGACTTTTTAACACAAAACTTTGACCACAAAAATTCAATCTTAATCTTAGGAATTCAAGGCTATAAATTTGCAGATAGTTTGAATAATTAAATTCTAACGTAACTGCATTAATAGTTTTTTTTTTGAATTTGATCAATTGATTTGAATGTGGCACGAACAGAGAAAAGAAAAAAAAGAGAAAAAAAAAATCTGTTTCTCTCAATTTCTGTTGCATTTTTTGAATCACAGCAGCAACGAATAGCAGAATGTAAATGATATTGGTGATGGAAATCGAATTATTGATTTTAGCAGACACGAGAAGATCGGTTGATGTTTGGTAGTGGGAGTGGGTCGATGAAAGAGTCACGAGTAGGAAAAAAAAAGATAGTGATATAAAGGGGATATTGCATATGCATATATATCTGATTGCCTAGTGTATATAATTTAATAATAATAATAAGGGTAAAAATAAAAGTAAATAAAATACTAATAATAATAATAATAATAATGATAATAACAATACCAATGATAATAATATAAATTACATGTGTCAATTTTCATATGTATATATTTTAATTAATAATCCTAATAATACTGATTTTATTATGAGTATTGAAGTAATAATAACAATATTTTAACTTAGGATTACTTTTAATATTTTAACACTACAACTTGTTAGTTAGGTAATGTTTAATAATTAATAATTACATATTATGTATAATTGAATTCTTATACTTTACAATATACATATAATCCTTTTCGTATATTATATTTATAGTACTAACTTTGCTATTAATATTACTATACCATTTATTTTAACTTATAATTTCAATTTAATATATTACCATTACATATTTTTTTAACTATGTGATATTTAATAATATATAATAACATATATTCAATATTTAATATTTAGTCATTTTATATATTTATTACTATATACATATAGTATTAATTATGTTTATGAATTATATATATTCGTATAGGTATATCTATGTATATATTTATTTACAAACAATCGTTCGTGAATCGTCGGGAATAGTCAAAGGGTAATGAATATATGAACATCATTCCAAAATTTTCTAGACTCAACCTTACATACTTTATTTATCGTATCAAAATCATATAAAGATTAAAGTTTAAATTTGGTCGGAAATCTTCGGGTCGTCACAGTAAAAAGCCGTGCAAAAAATGTAATTTGCAGTTCATATTAGTATGTAAATATCGTTATTAAAAAAATAGGAAAACTATAATAATTATTTAAGAGCTCGTGGTGTTGACAAATTTTAAACATTCTTTTGAGTTTAAGAGCCTGTGGTGTTGACAAATTTTACAAATTCCTTTTTAGTTTAAGAGCCCGTGGTGTTGACGAATTTTAAAAGTTCTTTTAAGTTTAAGAGTATAATGAAAATTTGTAATTGAACGTAAAATTAGTAAAATATACGTCAAATATTTTAAGGACTTAAACTGTAAATAAATTTACTTCCATATTTATTGCTAAAAAGAAATACTCCGTTGGTAGTGAATCAAAGCTCTGTGTCAAATACAATTTATTGCGTTTTGTTCGTAAAATTATTTTAAATTGAACGGTGATGGCGGTGGAACCTAACTTGCGGTGAACAGAAAGATAAATCCGTTTAAAATTTTTGATGCGCTTTTCAAAAATTAAAAATAAAATATCTATTTATTTAATGTTTCTTATGTTAATAACTAATAATAATGGAAATGGCAATCTTAAATGTGTTTGTATCACAGATGCTCCGTAATATAATAAACGGAGTAATATTATAATTTATATTTATTATTATTATTATTATATATATATACATACATACATATATATATATATATATATATATATATATATATATATATATATATATATATATATATATATATATATATATATATATATATATATATATATATTTCAACCACAATCATGTAAGATCCTGTTTTCTCAGCTAGGTTGGACGCCCTCCAAAATGGTGGGACGCCGTCCCGTTTTACTGTGACGACCCGGAAATTTCTGATCAAATTTAAACTTAATCTTAATATGAACTCGAGACGATAAGCAAAGTCTGTAATAGTGAGTCTTAAAAATTTTGGAACTGTTTAAATTGATGCATTCGACCTTTGACTATGCCCGACGATTCACGAACAATTAATTGGAAATAGATATGTGTGTATATATGTAAATATGACTTCCATTCATACTTATTATTATATTTTAATGTGTAAGTATCAAATGTTCAATGAATGTTATCATATAATGAATGATATAATTATTAAATATTACATGATTAATAAATTGTAATATTAATATATTAAATGTGGTTACAATTTAAAATATAGTTGTTATAGTAATATTATTACTACTTTCATCATTATTATACTATTATCAATATTAGTATTAATAATACTATTATTATTATAATTGTTATAAATATAATTATTAAGAATTCTAATAAAAGTGATGATGATAAAAATAAAGATTGTAGATATAAATATTATTAGGAGAAATACAATTTATTATTATTATTATCATTTTTATAGTTAATATCATTATTATTATAATTATTGTTAATATAATTATTATTAGTATTATTAATATTAATATTATTATTAATATTAATGCATTTATTATTAATATTTATTGAATATAAATTAAACACAGAAAACTACAAAATCAATTTCAACTAACTATCCATTTTTTTATATTGTCTGCTAGATTGGTAGATCCATTCCATTATCATGAACAAAACAAACCTTACACTATTATTAATTGATTATTGATTGAAGGATTTGTCAGATTACTTTGCTTTATGTTGTAAGTCTCTTTCACAACTATCATGTTAATAACTTGACATATACATATACTAACAACATACATATCACTTTTCTTCTTCTTATTCCCATCAACAACCGTAACCACCATCTATCTCCCTCTCTTTAATATTTCTGTCTTTGTTACATTCAAAACCACCATCCGCTTAAACCACCATCGGCCATCACATGTCACCACCATCATCATAGTTCATTATTGTATTATGATCTAATCGAATTCCAAAACCACTACCATCATTTGAAATATTACCATCGACAATTAACCAACACCCTATGTGATCAAACCCACTTGTTTTTTTACTTGTTGCTACCCATGTTGTAACAATTTGATCCAGAAAAACCATCAAACCACCTGAGCCATCAAGAAACCATCACAAACATCACGAACCACTATCATTCATATAGTTCCCTGCTACAGCTGCACTTTCTGTTTCTATTCAGCTAGTAACCGAGACCCAAGAACACCTCAAACAAACCCACATACCATTCTCACTAAACACTAACAGCTGCTCCTGCTTTCCTTGTTTAAATAAACAAAAACAAACACCCCTTATTGGCATGAACTGCTGTCTGGCCAAGCACCACCAATTGGACATATTATTTTGTTGCAAATCAACTTCTATCTACAACTTTGGTGCTCTTTATTCAAACACCATCAACAGTAAATACATAATCATCAATATATCGACAACTGTACCTCTCCATACCCTAAACACATGAACAAATCAACGTACTGTTATACTCCTTACTCAAACAATACCAAAACCCAACTAATTTGGATGCTTGTTACCTGTTACTGCCACTATCAATCATGTTCCTGTTAAACCTGCAACATAACCGAACACTTTTCAACTACATTGGTACGTTTTCAGTTTTTGATTGGATTAAAACATCAACCACCTCTAATCACTGTCATTTTTATATATCATCATTAACAATAACTGACAAGAACTAAATAATCATAATCACCTTCAATTTGTAATTAACTAATGTTATTTGTCTTTGAACCGGATCGAATGAGAAAGAATTAAGATCATTGTTGTGTTACACTAAATCGAAACCGTCGAGGACACAATCTATTACAGTTTAGGATTGATCCTTTTAAAAAGTACAGAAATTGTAGAAAGATTAAAATAAATTAGGGAGATATAATAAACCAATTACCTAATTCACCATTTAAGAAATCGATTAATTGATCGATGGATGAAAGTTGATGTTTAACGATGATGACGAAGACTAATGACGATGATTAACGAGAATAATGACAAATCAATAACCTGCTATTCATCGATGGATGTTGTTGGATTGATATGTTGATGATGAAGATGGTTATTGATCAATTAAATGATGATGAATTTTTTTTTCCTCTTCTCTGCGAATGACTCGGTTGATCTCGATCTGATTTGGGATCTGATTTGGGGAAGAACTAACAATAACCGCGTATTTATATTATGTATAATTATAATTATTATAATTATTAGATTATTCTAATTTTTATAATTATTATTATTATTATTATTATTATTATTATTATTATTATTATTATTATTATTATTATTATTATTATTATTATTATTATTATTATTATTATTATTATTATTATTATTATTATTATTATTATTATTATTGATTGTTATTGTTATTGTTATTATTGCTATTATTGATTGATATTATTATTAAGTATTAGTATTAGTATTATTATTAGTATTATTATTATTATTATTATTATTATGTATTATGAATATCATTTATTATTAGTATTATTAATATCAATATTATTAGTATTAGTATAATAATTATTATTATTACAAATATAAGATCTAGGATAAAAATTTCCATTTATTACTAATATTATAATAACAATTATTATTATTAGTAATGTTATGAAGATAATAAAAATTTATTATTAATTTCATTAATATTAATATTAGTATTATCTTATTTAGTATTAATCACCTATTGAAATTGTAATATCATTATTAATATCACATGTATTATCATTAATATTATCAAAACTATTATTTTCTTTATCGATAAATAATGTACACAGAATATACTTATTACATATATTCTAACTATAAAACCATATATCAAACATATTAACATTTTTTTTTTACTTATATATAACAAATTATTGATTTTTCTACCTTTAATAATAAACATATAGATAGATATAAATATGGTAATATAACTAAATGTATAGGTAATAATTATTTTAAATATATAGACCAAATAAACAGATATAACATAAGGTATGATATATATAAATAAGATATGTTTTTAAAAGGTATTTAGTATAAAACTTATATCACTAAAAACACACATATATTATATAATTAATAAACAAAATTATGAAATTTCCACTATATGTATTAATTAATATACAAATGATATAGGTTCGTGAATTCGAGGCCAACCCTGCATTGTTCAATATAGTCATATGTATTTTTACTACAAAATACATTAGGTGAGTTTCATTACTCCCTTTTTAAATGCTTTTGCAATATATATTTTTGGGACTGAGAATACATGCGCTTTTATAAATGTTTTACGAAATAGACACAAGTAATCGAAACTACATTATATGGTTGAATGATCGAAGCCGAATATGCCCCTTTTGCTTGGTAACCTAAGAATTAGTAAACCGATCTACTAATTGACGCGAATCCTAAAGATAGATCTATTGGGCCTAACGAACCCCATCCAAAATACCAGATGCTTTAGTACTTCGATGTTGTTTTATCATGTTCGAAGGATTTCTCGGAATGATAGGGGATATTATTATATGCATCTTATTAATGTCGGTTACCAGGTGTTCAATCCATATGAATGATATTTTTGTCTCTATGCATGGGACGTATATTTATGAGAACTGAAAATGAAATTCTTGTAGTCTATTAAAATGATGGAAATGATTATTTATGTTAAACTAATGAACTCACCAACCTTTTGGTTCACACTTTAAAGCATGTTTATTCTCAGGTACGAAAGAAATCTTCCGCTGTGCATTTGCTCATTCTAGAAATATTACTTGGAGTCATTCATCGCATATTTCAAAAGACGTTGCATTCGAGTCGTTGAGTTCATCAAGATTATTATTAAGTCAATTATAGTTGGATATATTATGAAATGGTATGCATGTCATCAACATTTGATGTAATGAAAGTTTGTCTTTTAAAAACGAATACAATGTTTGTAAAATGTATCATATAGAGGTCAAGTACCTCGCGATGTAATCAATTGTAATGTATTCGTCCTAATGGATTAGGATGGGTCATTAGAGTTAGTATCAGAGCGGTGGTCTTAGCGAACCAGGTCTTGCATTAGTGTGTCTAACTGATAGTTGTTTAGATGCATTAGTGAGTCTAGACTTCGACCGTGTCTGCATGTCAAAAGTTTTGCATATCATTTCTAGTCAGAAATCATCTGCTTATCTTCTTTAGGAAATTACCTGCTTATCATTATTAGTCTAGACATGTCTTACTGCCTCTATAGCATAGACAGTGTATAGATAAATTCATATCTTAGCGTATCTGTTATTGTTACCTTTGCCTGACAGCTTTCGTAGATTCCTCCGTAACTTATGGGATTTTAGTATTATATATGCATATGTAAATTATGTATTGCAGGGTACTAATCTACATCCTATAATCTATTTCTTATCTAAAATCCTTCATCTGATCTTATGAGATGAATCCCTCAACCAGTTCGAGTCCCTCAGATTTCGATAGCTATTCCGATAGTAATTCCGACAGCTATTCCGACATGGATGTTCACCTAAGCTCCAAAAGTAGCGTCACCAGAATGAATCAACCAATTCATCTAATGGGTTCGTAGCCGACTTAATCAATGGAGAAACGAAGAAGGCGATTCCTTCCACCAACCGAATTCACCTATTGGCGAAGAACCTGAAGCACTTACCGGCGAACCAGTCCGAAACACCATTTTCACCATCATTTCCCGAATATCTCGCCATGATTATATAATATCTCAAAATTTGAAACCTTATTCATCTGCTCGTTCCGACCGACAATCATCCCGGATTAATACAAGAAGTCAACGAACTTCGCGCTCTAGTAATCAATTTGGAGAATATGGTGCAAAACATACCAGCTTCGGCAACATCACCGGCACCAACAGTACCATCAGTAACAGCACCCGTACCATCAACAAACCATGCCTCAGCATCTCATTCTGTACCTCGAGTATAATCATCATTCTACGTATCGTTTTACATCAATTATCTTCGCTCTTCATGGCGATTATGTAATCTCTAATGTTTTAGAGATTATGTATTCTAATTCTAACGGTAAATCAAATGAGATTAATATTATATTAACTCATTAAATCTATGATTACATCTGAAGAAAATATATATGTAAGTATATTTTCATAAAGAGTGTAATTAAAATTTTTTTTCGAACAAACTGTTAATGGTGAAAATATTTTAACGGCTAGGTAATACCCGAGGAATATTTAAATTTCACATTAATAAGTACACTGTACATTCTTTCAAATCTAATTCAATAGTCATTTACTATCCTACTTACAACCACTAATATACATATCCGTTCACCGCAGAATAACCATTTTCATTCAAATTTTATATTTGGATTTTGACCTATCAGAATCCAACAAGTGGCATAATGAAGAAAATATTGGACAAAATAAAATTTGTTAGAAACAAACAAATTAATTATGAGAAATTTTGTTAAGAATTCAAGCTAACTGTTCCTAGCTAACTGTTCCTAGCTAACTGATTACATTTTATTTATCGCAATTTATTTATCGCAATTTATTTATCGCAATTTATTTATCACAATTTATTTATCGCATTTTAATTATCGCAATTTTAATTCTTGCAATTTTATTTTTCGTCATTTAATTTCTGTTATTTATTTTACGCACTTTAAATATCGGGACACGTATACAAGGTTTTGACATATCATATCGACGCATCTATATATATTATTTGGAATAACCATAGACACTCTATATGCAGTAATGCTGGAGTTAGCTATACAGGGTTGAGGTTTATTCTACAATAATATATATAGTTTGAGATGTGATCGAGTCTGAGATGAAATGTCCCGTTCATATTGAATATAAATGTTCCATATTAATTGATTTCGTTGCGAGGTTTTGACCTCTATATGAGACGTTTTTCAAAGACTGCATTCATTTTTAAAACAACCATAACCTTTATTTTATCAATAAAGGTTTCAAAAGTATTACGTAGATTATCAAATAATGATAATCTAAAATATACCGTTTACACACGACCATTACATAATGGTTTACAATAGGAATATATTATATCGTCATATGTTTCTTGAATGCAGTTTTTACATAATATCATACAAACATGGACTCCAAATCTTGTCCTTATTTTAATATGCAACAGCGGAAGCTCTTAATATTCACCTGAGAATAAACATGCTTTAAACGTCAACAAAAATGTTGGTGAGTTATAGGTTTAACCTATATATATCAAATCGTAACAATAGACCACAAGATTTCATAATTCAATATACATCCCATACATAGAGATAAAAATCATTCATATGGTGAACACATGGTAACCGACATTAACAAGATGCATATATAAGAATATCCCCATCATTCCGGGACACCCTTCGGATATGATATAAATTTCGAAGTACTAAAGCATCCGGTACTTTGGATGTGGTTTGTTAGGCCCAATAGATCTATCTTTAGGATTCGCGTCAATTAGGGTGTCTGTTCCCTAATTCTTAGATTACCAGACTTAATAAAAAGAGGCATATTCGATTTCGATAATTCAACCATAGAATGTAGTTTCACGTACTTGTGTCTATTTTGTAAATCATTTATAAAACCTGCATGTATTCTCATCCAAAAAATATTAGATTTTAAAAGTGGGACTATAACTCACTTTCACAGATTTTTACTTCGTCGGGAAGTAAGACTTGGCCACTGGTCGATTCACGAACCTATAACAAATATGTACATATATTTACAACACTTTTAATACATTTTGATGATTTAAGTTTATTAAGTAAGTTGTCCTCGTTAGTAATCTACAACTAGTTGTCCAACGTTAGATGTACAGAAAAAAATTGATATATATTATCTTGAATCAATCCACGACCCGGTGTATACACGTCTCAGGCTAGATCACAACTCAAAGTTTATATATTTTTGGAATCAACCTCAACCCTGTATAGCTAACTCCCACATTACTGCATATAGAGTGTCTATGGTTGTTCCAAATAATATATACACATGGGTCGATATGATATGTCAAAACATTTGCATACGTGTCTATGGTATCCCAAGATTACATAATATATTAGAATACATGTATAATACAATATAAGTTAGCTAGGATATCAATAATATAGATTTGTTACCAATTTTCACGTTGCTACAACAAGAAAAATTATCCAATCTTGTTTTACCCATAACTTCTTCATTTTAAATCCGTTTTGAGTGAATCAAATTGCTATGGTTTCATATTGAACTTTATTTTATGAATCTAAACATAAAAATTATAGGTTTATAGTCGGAAATATAAGTTACAAGTCATTTTTGTAAAGGTAGTCATTTCAGTCGAAAGAACGACGTCTAGATGACCATTTTAGAAAACATACTTCCACTTTGAGTTTAACCATGATTTTTGGATATAGTTTCATGTTCATAAGAAAAATCATTTTCCCAGAAGAACAAAATTTAAATCAAAGTTTATTATAGTTTTTAATTAACTAACCCAAAACAGCCCGCGGTGTTACTACGACGGCGTATGTCCGGTTTTACAGTGTTCTTCGTGTTTCTAGGTTTTAAATCATTAAGTTAGAATATCATATAGATATAGAACATGTGTTTAGTTAATTTTAAAAGTCAAGTTAGAAGGATTAACTTTTGTTTGCGAACAAGTTTAGAATTAACTAAACTATGTTCTAGTGATTACAAGTTTAAACCTTCAAATAAGATAGCTTTATATGTATGAATCGAATGATGTTATGAACATCATTACTACCTCAAGTTTTCTGGATAAAGCTACCGGAAATGAGAAAAATGGATCTAGCTTCAAAGGATCCTTGGATGGCTTGAAAGTTCTTGAAGCAGAATCATGACACGAAAACAAGTTCAAGTAAGATTTCCACTCGAAATAAGATTGTTATAGTTATAGAAATTGAATCAAAGTTTGAATATGAGTATTACCTTGTATTAGAAAGATATCTTACTGTAAATAATAAAGATTTCTTGAGGTTGGATTATCACTCTACAATATTGGAAGTAAGCTAGCAAACTTGGAAGTATTCTTGATTTTATGAAACTAGAACTTGTAGAATTTATGAAGAACACTTAGAACTTGAAGATAGAACTTGAGAGAGATTAATTAGATGAAGAAAATTGAAGAATGAAAGTGTTTGTAGGTGTTTTTGGTCGTTGGTATATGGATTAGATATAAAGGATGTATAATTTTGTTTACATGTAAATAAGTCATGAATGATTACTCATATTTTTGTAATTTTATGAGATATTTCATGCTAGTTGCCAAATGATGGTTCTTACATGTGTTAGGTGACTCACATGGGCTGCTAAGAGCTGATCATTGGAGTGTATATACCAATAGTACATACATCTAAAAGCTGTGTATTGTACGAGTACAAATACGGGTGCATACGAGTAGAATTGTTGATGAAACTGAACGAGAATGTAATTGTAAGCATTTTTGTTAAGTAGAAGTATTTTGATAAGTGTCTTGAAGTCTTTCAAAAGTGTATGAATACATATTAAAACACTACATGTATATACATTTTAACTGAGTCGTTAAGTCATCGTTAGTCATTACATGTAAGTGTTGTTTTGAAACCTTTAGGTTAACGATCTTGTTAAATGTTGTTAACCCATTATTTATTAAATCAAATGAGATGTTAAATTATTACATTATCATGATATCATGATGTATTAATATATCTTAATATGATATATATAAATTAAATGTCGTTACAACGATAATCGTTACATATATGTCTCGTTTCAAAATCATTAAGTTAGTAGTATTGTTTTTACATATGTAGTTCATTGTTAATATACATAATGATATGTTTACTTATAATAATATCATGTTAACTATATATATATATATATCCATATATATGTCATCATATAGTTTTTACAAGTTTTAACGTTCGTGAATCGCCGGTCAACTTGGGTGGTCAATTGTCTATATGAAACCTATTTAAATTAATCAAGTCTTAACAAGTTTGATTGCTTAACATGTTGGAAACATTTAATCATGTAAGTATCAATTTCATTTAATATATAAAAACATGGAAAAGTTCGGGTCACTACAGTACCTACCCGTTAAATAAATTTCGTCCCGAAATTTTAAGCTGTTGAAAGTGTTGACGAATCTTCTGAAATAGATGCGGGTATTTCTTCTTCATCTGATCTTCACATTCCCAGGTGAACTCGGGTCCTCTACGAGCATTCCATCGAACCTTAACAATCGGTATCTTGTTTTGTTTAAGTCTCTTAACCTCACGATCCATTATTTCGACGGGTTCTTCAATGAATTGAAGTTTTTCATTGATTTGGATTTCGTCCAACGGAATAGTGAGATCTTCTTTAGCAAAACATTTCTTCAAATTCGAGACGTGGAAAGTGTTATGTACATTCGCAAGTCGTTGAGGTAACTCAAGTCAGTAAGCTACTGGTCCGACACGATCAATAATCCTGAATGGTCCAATATACCTTGGATTTAATTTCCCTCGTTTACCAAATCGAACAACACCTTTCCAAGGTGCAACCTTAAGCATGACCATTTCTCCAATTTTAAATTCTATGTCTTTTCTTTTAATGTCGGCGTAGCTCTTTTGTCGACTTTGGGCGGTTTTCAACCGTTGTTGAATTTGGATGATCTTCTCGGTAGTTTCTTGTATTATCTCTGGACCCGTAATTTTTCTATCCCCCACTTCACTCCAACAAATCGGAGACCTGCACTTTCTACCATAAAGTGCTTCAAACGGCGCCATCTCAATGCTTGAATGATAGCTGTTGTTGTAGGAAAATTCTGCTAACGGTAGATATCGATCCCAACTGTTTTCGAAATCAATAACACATGCTCGTAGCATGTCTTCAAGCGTTTGTATTGTCCTTTCACTCTGCCCATCAGTTTGTGGATGATAGGCAGTACTCATGTCTAGACGAGTTCCTAATGCTTGCTGTAATGTCTGCCAGAATCTTGAAATAAATCTGCCATCCCTATCAGAGATAATAGAGATTGGTATTCCATGTCTGTAGACGACTTCCTTCAAATACAGTCGTGCTAACTTCTCCATCTTATCATCTTCTCTTATTGGCAGAAAGTGTGCTGACTTGGTGAGACGATCAACTATTACCCAAATAGTATTATAACCACTTGCAGTCCTTGGCAATTTAGTAATGAAATCCATGGTAATGTTTTCCCATTTCCATTCCGGGATTTCAGGTTGTTGTAGTAGACCTGATGGTTTCTGATGTTCAGCTTTAACCTTAGAACACGTCAAACATTCTCCTACATATTTAGCAATATCGGCTTTTATACCTGGCTACTAAAAATGTTTCTTAAGATCCTTGTACATCTTCCCCGTTCCAGGATGTATTGAGTATCTGGTTTTATGAGCTTCTCTAAGTACCATTTCTCTCATATCTCCAAATTTTGGTACCCAAATTCTTTCAGCCCTATACCGGGTTCCGTCTTCCCAAATATTAAGATGCTTCTCCGATCCTTTGGGTATTTCATCCTTTAAATTTCCCTCTTTTAAAACTCCTTGTTGCGCCTCCTTTATTTGAGTTGTAAGGTAAGTGTGAATCATTATATTCATAGATTTTACTCGAATGGGTTCTCTGTCCTTTCTGCTCAAGGCGTCGGCTACCACATTTTCCTTCCCCAGGTGGTAACGAATCTCAAAGTCGTAATCATTCAACAATTCAATCCACCTACGCTGCCTCATATTCAGTTGTTTCTGATTAAATATGTGTTGAAGACTTTTGTGGTCGGTATATATAATACTTTTGACCCCATATAAGTAGTGCCTCCAAGTCTTTAATGCAAAAACAACCGCACCTAATTCCAAATCATGTGTCGTATAATATTGCTCGTAAATCTTCAATTGTCTAGACACATATGCAATCACCTTCATCCGTTGCATTAATACACAACCGAGACCTTGCTTTGATGCGTCACAATAAATCACAAAATCATTATTCCCTTCAGGCAATGACAATATAGGTGCCGTAGTTAGCTTTTTCTTCAATAATTGAAATGCCTTCTCTTGTTCATCCTTCCATTCAAATTTCTTCCCTTTATGCATTAATGCAGTCAAGGGTTTTGCTATTTTGGAGAAATCTTAGATGAATCTTCTGTAGTAACCAGCCAATCCTAAAAATTGACGTATATGCTTCGGAGTTTTTGGGGTTTCCCACTTTTCAACGGTTTCGATCTTTGTCGGGTCCACCTGGATACCTTCTTTGTTCACTATGTGACAGAGGAATTGAACTTCTTCCAACTAAAATGCACACTTTGAAAACTTAGCGTACAGTTTTTCTTTCCTCAATACTTCTAGCACTTTTCTCAAATGTTCTTCGTGCTCTTGATAATTCTTTGAGTAAATAAGTATGTCATCGATGAAAACAATGACAAACTTATCAAGATATGGCCTACACACTCGGTTCTTAAGGTCCATGAACACAGCTGGTGCGTTAGTCAATCCAAACGGCATAACCATAAACTCTTAATGACCATAACGTGTCCTAAAAGCAGTTTTTGGAATGTCATCCTCCTTTACACGCATTTGATGATATCCAGAATGTAAATTGATCTTCGAATAAATCGACGAGCCTTGTAGTTGATCAAATAAGTCGTCAATTCTCGGCAGTGGATAACGGTTTTTGATGGTAAGTTTGTTCAACTCTCTGTAGTCAATACACAACCTAAATGTACCATCCTTCTTCTTGACAAATAAAACAGGAGCTCCCCATGGTGATGTGCTTGGTTGAATGAAACCACGTTCTAATAGTTCTTGCAGTTGGCTTTGCAGTTCTTTCATCTCGCTGGGTGCGAGTCTATAAGGAGCACGAGCTATTGGTGCAGCTCCTGGTACAAGATCTATTTGAAATTCAACAGATCGATGTGGAGGTAGTCCCGGTAATTCTTTCGGAAATACATCAGGAAATTCTTTAGCGACAGGAACATCATTGATGCTCTTTTCTTCAGTTTGTACTTTCTCGACGTGTGCTAGAACAGCATAGCAACCTTTTCTTATTAGTTTTTGTGCCTTCAAATTACTAATAAGATGTAGCTTCGTGTTGCCCTTTTCTCCGTACACCATTAAGGGTTCTCCTTCTTCTCGTACAATGCGAATTGCATTTTTATAACATACGATCTCTGCTTTCACCTTCTTCAGCCAGTCCATGCCAACTATTACATCAAAACTCCCTAACTCTACGGGTATCAAATCAATCTTAAATATTTCGCTACCCAGTTTAATTTCTTGATTCCGGCATATATAATCTGCTGAAATTAATTTACCGTTTGCTAATTCGAGTAAAAATTTACTATCCAATGACGTCAATGGACAACTTAATGTAGCACAAAAATCTCTACTCATATAGCTTCTATCCGCACCCGAATCAAATAAAACGTAAGCAGATTTATTGTCAATAAGAAACATACCCGTAACAAGCTCCGGGTCTTCCTGTACCTCTGCCGCATTAGTATTGAAAACTCTTCCACGACCTTGTCCATTCGTGTTTTCCTGGTTCGGGCAATTTCTAATAATGTGGCCCGGTTTTCCACATTTATAACAAACTACATTGGCATAACTTGCTCCGACACTACTTGCTCCGCCATTACTCGTTCCAACACCATTTGTTCCTTTCCTTCTGTTAACCCCTGGTCCGTAGACCTCACACTTCACCGCACTATGACCATTTCTTTTACACTTATTGCAAAATTTGGTGCAGAACCCCGAGTGATACTTTTCACACCTTTGGCATAGCTGCTTCTGATTGTTGTTGTTGTTGTTGTTGTTGCGGTTGTTATTGTTGTTGGGATGATTGTTGTAGTTGCTGTTGTTGTTGTTGTTGTTGTTGTTGTTGTTGTTGTTGTTGTTGTTGTTGTTGTTGTTGTTGTTGTTGTTGTTGTTGTTGTTGTTGTTGGGCCGTTTGTTGTAGTTGCGATTGATGTTGCGATTGTTGGGATAGTTGTTGCGATTATTGTTGTAATTGCTGTTGTTGTTGTATTGGTGATTCTTATCACCGTTTTCCTCCCACTTTCTTTTGACTTGCTTCACATTGGCCTCTTCAGCCGCCTGTTCTTTAATTCTTTCCTCAATCTGGTTCACTAGTTTGTGAGCCATTCTACATGCCTGTTGTATGGAGGCGGGCTCGTGTGAACTTATATCTTCTTGGATTCTTTTCGGTAATCCTTTCACAAACACGTCGATCTTCTCTTCCTCATCTTCGAACGCTCTCGGACACAATAGGCACAATTCTGTGAATCGTATTTCATACGTGGTAATATCAAATCCTTGGGTTCGTAACCCTCTAAGTTCTGTCTTGAGCTTATTGACCTCGGTTCTAGGACGGTACTTCTCGTTCATCAAGTGCTTGAATGCTGACCACGGTAGTGCGTAAGAATCATCTTGTCCCACTTGCTCTAGATAGGTATTCCACCATGTTAACGCAGTACCTGTGAAGGTATGCGTAGCGTACTTCACTTTGTCCTCTTCAGTACACTTACTTATGGCAAACACTGATTCGACCTTCTCGGTTCACCGTTTCAATCCGATCGGTCCTTCGATTCCATCAAATTCCAAAGGTTTGCAGGCGGTGAATTCTTTGTAGGTGCATCCTACACGATTTCTTGCGCCGTTAGCTGCATTACTAGATTCGGAGTTATTGTTGGTATGTAGCGCAGCCTGTACTGCGGCTATGTTTGAAGCAAGAAAGGCACGAAATTCCTCTTCGCTCATATTCAAGGTGTGTCGAGTAGTCGGTGCCATTTCCTTCAAAATAGTCAAATGAAACGAGTTAATCATATAGAATATCAAGAGTAGTCAATTGTATTTCGTAGCGTAATATGAACTTATTTATAAAAGCTCTTTCTTCATATTAGCGTTTTATACTCTTTAATTCGGGTAGTACCTACCCGTTAAGTTCATACTTAGTAGCTAACATACCATTTCAACTACTACAATTCTATATGAAAAACTAATCACAAAAAAAAAAAATTTATCATATTCAAACCTTTATACAATAACTTGCAAACTTAAAATACCGCTTTTTTTTACATATAATATGAAATATAGCACATAAAACTTTGATACAAAGTAGTTGCGAAGATAATTCTAGTTAATAAATAAGGCGTTCAGCAAAGGCAATAAAGACACGTAATTCATACGTCCAGAAATAAGTCATGCATTCTGGTTTTACTAATACCACTTCCCATCCTTGGTTTTGTGGAACATAACCGTTGTGACCGATAGTAAGACAATGTGTTGTAACGTCGTCAAAAGGATGAAGGTTACGTAATGACCAAAAGTCTCGTAATAACCTAAAAACCTCATTTCTTACCCCAATTACCGACTCCGTCACTTGTGGGAACGTTTTGTTTAATAGTTGTAGCCCGATGTTCTTGTTCTCACTTTGGTGAGAAGCGAACATTACTAAACCGTAAGCATAACATGCTTCTTTATGATGCATGTTAGCTGCTTTTTCTAAATCACGAAGTCCTATATTCGGATATATTGAGTCAAAATAATTTCTTAATCCGTTGCGTAAAATAGCATTTGGGTTCCCCGCAATATATGCGTCAAAGTAAACACATCGTAACTTATGGATTTCCCAATGTGATATCCCCCATATTTTGAACGAAAGCCTTTTATAAATCAAGGCATTCTTGGAACGTTCTTCGAATGTCTTACAAACTGATCTTGCCTTAAATAGTTGTGCCGAGGAATTCTGACCGACTCTAGACAAGATTTCATCAATCATGTCTCCGGGTAGGTCTCTTAAAATATTGGGTTGTCTATCCATTTTGTGTTTTTATACTGTAAAATAGACAAGAGTTAGATTCATAAAAAAATACTTATTAATACAAGCAATTTTTACATATATCATAAAGCATAAGCACACTATATTACATATATTACACCACACGAATACAACTATCTTATTCCGACTCGCTCATTTCTTCTACATTGGTTTTGGTTCGTTTTGCCAAGTTTCTAGGGATATATGATGTTCCCCTAATACGAGCCATCATTTTCCACATTGGTTTAGAAAAACCTGGTGGTTTAGAGGTTCCCGGGTTATTGTCACAACTTAAGAAATACGGGTGTTGACGATACATATAAAGTTCATTGTGTTTGGAATCAAATTTCTCTATTTTTATGCCCTTTCCCTTATTGTTCTCTTTTGCCTTATTAAATTGTGTTGGGGTAATTTCTATAACATCATCGGAATCCTTGCTGGGATCCGATCCATCGGAGAATTGGTAATCCTCCCAATACTTTGCTTCCTTGGCGTAAACACCATTGACCATAATTAACGTTGGTCGGTTGGTTGAGGATTTTCTTCTACTTAACCGTTTTATTATTTTCCCCACTGGTTCTATTTCTTCTTCCGGTTCTGATTCTTCTTCCGGTTCCGACTCTTCTTCCGGTTCCTCTTCGGGAACTTGTGAATCAGTCCACGAATCATTCCAATTTACATTTGACTCTTCATTATTATTAGGTGAGTCAATGGGACTTGTTCTAGAGGTAGACATGTATCACATAATATCAAACATGTTAAGAGATTAATATATCACATAATATTCACATGTTAAAAATATATAGTTTCCAACAAAAATGTTAAGAAATCACTTTTAAAGAAAACACGATCGAAGTCCAGACTCACTAATGCATCCTAACAAACTCGATAAGACACACTAACGCAAATTTTCTGGTTCTCTAAGACCAACGCTCGGATACCAACTAAAATGTCCCGTTCATATTGATTATAAACGTTCCATATTAATTGATTTCGTTGCGAGGTTTTGACCTCTATATGAGACGTTTTTCAAAGACTGCATTCATTTTTAAAACAACCATAACCTTTATTTTATCAATAAAGGTTTCAAAAGCATTACGTAGATTATCAAATAATGATAATCTAAAATATACTGTTTATACACGACCATTACATAATGGTTTACAATAGAAATATATTAGATCGTCATATGTTTCTTGAATGCATTTTTTACATAATATCATACAAACATGGACTCCAAATCTTGTCCTTATTTTAATATGCAACAGCGGAAGCTCTTAATATTCACCTGAGAATAAACATGCTTTAAACGTCAACAAAAATATTGGTGAGTTATAGGTTTAACCTATATATATCAAATCGTAACAATAGACCACAAGATTTCATATTTCAATATACATCCCATACATAGAGATAAAAATCATTCATACGGTGAACACCTGGTAACCGACATTAACAAGATGCATATATAAGAATATCCCCCATCATTCCGGGACACCCTTCGGATATGATATAAATTTCTAAGTACTAAAGCATCCGGTACTTTGGATGAGGTTTGTTAGGCCCAATAGATCTATCTTTAGGATTCGCGTCAATTAGGGTGTCTGTTCCCTAATTCTTAGATTACCAGACTTAATAAAAAGGGGCATATTCGATTTTGATAATTCAACCATAGAATGTAGTTTCACGTACTTGTGTCTATTTTGTAAATCATTTATAAAACCTGCATGTATTCTCATCTCAAAAATATTAGATTTTAAAAGTGGGACTATAACTCACTTTCACAGATTTTTACTTCGTCGGGAAGTAAGACTTGACCACTGGTCGATTCACGAACCTATAACAAATATGTACATATATATCAAAGTATATTCAAAATATATTTACAACACTTTTAATACATTTTGATGTTTTAAGTTTATTAAGTCAGCTGTCCTCGTTAGTAACCTACAACTAGTTGTCCAACATTAGATGTACAGAAAAAATTGATATATATTATCTTGAATCAATCCACGACCCAGTGTATACATGTCTCAGGCTAGATCACAACTCAAAGTATATATATTTTTGGAATCAACCTCAACCCTGTATAGCTAACTCCCACATTACTGCATATAGAGTGTCTATGGTTGTTCCAAATAATATATACACATGGGTCGATATGATATGTCAAAACATTTGCATACATGTCTATGGTATCCCAAGATTACATAATATATTAGAATACATGTATAATACAATATAAGTTAGCTAGGGTATGATTAATATAGATTTTTTACCAATTTTCACGTTGCTACAACAAGAAAAATTATCCAATCTTGTTTTACCCATAACTTCTTCATTTTAAATCTGTTTTGAGTGAATCAAATTGCTATGGTTTCATATTGAAATCTATTTTATGAATCTAAATAGAAAAAGTATAGGTTTATAGTCGGAAATATAAGTTACAAGTCATTTTTGTAAAGGTAGTCATTTCAGTCGAAAGAACGACGTCTAGATGACCATTTTAGAAAACATACTTCCACTTTGATTTTAACCATGATTTTTGGATATAGTTTCATGTTCATAAGAAAATTCATTTTCCAGAATAACAACTTTTAAATCAAAGTTTATCATAGTTTTTAATTAACTAACCCAAAACAGCCCGCGGTGTTACTACGACGGCGTATGTCCGGTTTTACAGTGTTCTTCGTGTTTCTAGGTTTTAAATCATTAAGTTAGCATATCATATAGATATAGAACATGTTTTTAGTTGATTTTAAAAGTCAAGTTAGAAGGATTAACTTTTGTTTGCGAACAAGTTTAGAATTAACTAAACTATGTTCTAGTGATTACAAGTTTAAACCTTCGAATAGGATAGCTTTATATGTATGAATCGAATGATGTTATGAACATCATTACTACCTCAAGTTTTCTGGATAAAGCTACTGGAAATGATAAAAATGGATCTAGCTTCAAAGGATCCTTGGATGGTTTGAAAGTTCTTGAAGCAGAATCATGACACGAAAACAAGTTCAAGTAAGATTTTCACTCGAAATAAGATTGTTATAGTTATAGAAATTGAATCAAAGTTTGAATATGAGTATTACCTTGTATTAGAAAGATATCTTACTGTAAATAATAAAGATTTCTTGAGGTTGGATGATCACTCTACAAGATTGGAAGTAAGCTAGCAAACTTGGAAGTATTCTTGATTTTATGAAACTAGAACTTGTAGAATTTATGAAGAACACTTAGAACTTGAAAATAGAACTTGAGAGAGATTAATTAGATGAAGAAAATTGAAGAATGAAAGTGTTTGTAGGTGTTTTTGGTCGTTGGTATATGGATTAGATATAAAGGATGTGTAATTTTGTTTACATGTAAATAAGTCATGAATGATTACTCATATTTTTGTAATTTTATGAGACATTTCATGCTAGTTGCCAAATGATGGTTCCCACATGTGTTAGGTGACTCACATGGGCTGCTAAGAGCTGATCATTGGAGTGTATATACCAATAGTACATACATCTAAAAGCTGTGTATTGTACGAGTACAAATACGGGTGCATACGAGTAGAATTGTTGATGAAACTGAACGAGGATGTAATTGTAAGCATTTTTGTTAAGTAGAATTATTTTGATAAGTGTCTTGAAGTCTTTCAAAAGTTTATAAATACATATTAAAACACTACATGTATATACATTTTAACTGAGTCGTTAAGTCATCGTTAGTCGTTACATGTAAGTGTTGTTTTGAAACCTTTAGGTTAACGATCTTGTTAAATGTTGTTAACCCATTGTTTATTAAATCAAATGAGATGTTAAATTATTACATTATCATGATATCATGATGTATTAATATATCTTAATATGATATATATACATTAAATGTCGTTACAACGATAATCGTTACATATATGTCTCGTTTCAAAATCATTAAGTTAGTAATCTTGTTTTTACATATGTAGTTCATTGTTAATATACTTAATGATATGTTTACTTATCATAATATCATGTTAACTATATATATATCCATATATATGTCATCATATAGTTTTTACAAGTTTTAACGTTCGTGAATCGCCAGTCAACTTGGGTGGTCAATTGTCTATATGAAACCTATTTCAATTAATCAAGTCTTAAAAAGTTTGATTGCTTAACATGTTGGAAACATTTAATCATATAAGTATCAATTTCATTTAATATATAAAAACATGGAAAAGTTCGGGTCACTACATGAGACATGTACACGGGTCACGACACGTATTAATTAATTCGAATATTATATATTGCTAACTGTGGACTATCAATTGAGGACCACCAACATTGGACAATTAAAATGAATTAAAATATTGATTATAACATATGAAACTAAATAATTCTTCAAGTTTGCCACTTGATTTCATCTTAAACCTCATTTATATCTTGACGATTACAATCTGCGTTCAAACCTTTCATGATTCTTAAAAACAGCTCAATCAAGAGGATGAACCAACCACACTTCATCTATAGAAAGAAAGATTGATGCATATAGTTATGCACTTGAAAAACTCTCGAAAACTGAGTAAACGTTTAACACGTAGCTGTGTTAATTCATTTAGTGTTATTATTACCCAAAATAACTTTACAATTCCTTTCCAAATTAGCCAAATTTTGTCACAGCTTCAACAAATCAACTTCGACATTCTTTTGGATTAGCCTTATTATAACCTTGATATATGTGTTTGCTCTTGCATTGTTACCGGGGAACCGTTTATATTCCACCACATTAACAGTAAACTTACCAGCAACTTCACTGATCTCTGACTTTTCGAAGAGCCATTATATTTGTTAATTAAAACCTATTCATATACTCATCCACATCTTATAACGAGAATCTCCACATCAATTACCGGGAATCAGTAATTAGTATTTTGAATCTCGTAGCATTTCCACATCAACAGTTATATGTATACATATAACCTTTATCTCTTAGAATTATGACCTTCCATTCTGAAGTTTTGGAAAGCACCCAGTCTACAAATCAATACTCTGAATGTTGAAAAAGCTGAATGAAGCAGCAGAAACTGTAGACAACTGTAAACGACCTAACCATCAGAAGTTTGATGATACAGAATGGAGTGTTAGGAACGCTCAATAGAAAAGTTGGTTCTGAAAAACAGATTGAGCAAACCATGAAGGAGACCAAGGCCAAATACAAGGACCATACCATATATTCAAAGAATCCAGGTAATTCTGGATCCGATGAAACCTTCAACGAATATCTTGCTCTGTACCCATGTTAAAATCTTGCGAAAAATCTTTCTTCATCAACCATTGAACTTAGAAATTCCAAAATATCATCATAAATATCTTCGATAATTCTGAGGATATTTTCATAAATATTCTTGTCCGAAATTAGTTATCTCTTCGTACTATCCGTATTACATCATAAAGGAAACCATTTTAGTTTCTAAATTTCTTTAAAATTCGAGTTTGAATTATGAATGATTTTGAAGTGGTGTTGGAAATTGATGCATGAGTTAGTATAATATAATGACACTTGATCAACGTGATTATATTACAGTAAGTCATGCTGAGTTTCTAATAGAACGTGGTGATTCATAGATCATAACATCATCACGTGCCATGTTACATAACTCTTTCATTCTGCTTAACTTCTGAAACATATCAAGAAAGTATATTCTTGATAGTTCTATTCTCAGTGATTCTGGTAATTTGACAAATCAAATCGTGCTAATACATTCTTTCTTATTTAGAACATGATGTTTATCCGAAATTCCATACTTACGAATTCTGGACCGTTACTCGCTTTACTAGGGGTCAGGAGGATAATAAAAAGGCAAAGAGCTCCAAAATATAAGAGAAAATATAAAGCTTAATAACAACACAGAAGTTACAAACCGTGGATATTAATACGAATAGCAATATAAAGACACGGTAGAAGTAAGAATAGTATCACCCTAAGGTAATAGTAAAAGTAAACAGATTTTTTCTGGTGGAAGATTGAAAAGAAGGATGACAGAAATGATAATTAGGAAAATATCAAGGATTAGAACTGGATTAAGCATTTTCACAATCTTTGGATGTATGAACTAAGACGGAAAGTATAGGAATGGTGAGAATAATGGAATGGAAGAGTCTAATTTATAAGGAAAATATCAGACAGAGTAATCAAGGCAGATCACTGTATTTAATTATAGAGATCTTAATTTCCTTATTCACCGAAGAATCAAATCTTTTAGATTTCGAAGACTTTCTTTGAATCCCTTGAATTTCGGAATTCAACCAAGACAACGTCAAAAGTTAAGACGCACCTTATTTTTCTAAATTCAAATGTGACTACGTCAAAAGTTAAGACGAATTCCTATTCCTTATTTCACTATGTTATAATAGCTTCAACCATACGCTTTGAGTAAACGAATTGTTTTATCCATATTACTCACCGATGATAAAACTCTATTTATCAACTCTTATTCGTCATGAAAACATTTTTATTGTTAACCATGACCACCTCACTCAAATTTCGGGACGAAATTTCTTTAACGGGTAGGTACAGTGACGACCCGGAAATTTCCGATCAAATTTAAACTTAATCTTAATATGAACTTGAGACGATAAGCAAAGTCTGTAATAGTGTGTCTTAAAAATTTTGGAACTGTTTACATTGATGCATTCGACCTTTGACTATGCCCGACGATTCACGAACAATTAATTGGAAATAGATATGTGTGTATATATATAAATATGACTTCCATTCATACTTATTATTATATTGTAATGTGTAAGTATCAAATGTTCAATGAATGTTATCATATAATGAATGATATAATTATTAAATATTACATGATTAATAAATTGTAATATTAATATATTAAATGTGGTTACAATTTAAAATATAGTTGTTATAGTAATATTATTACTACTTTCATCATTATTATACTATTATCAATATTAGTATTAATAATACTATTATTATTATAATTGTTATAAATATAATTATTAAGAATTCTAATAAAAGTGATGATGATAAAAATAAAGATTGTAGATATAAATATTATTAGGAGAAATACAATTTATTATTATTATTATTATTATTATCATTTTTATAGTTAATATCATTATTATTATAATTATTGTAAATATAATTATTATTAGTATTATTAATATTAATATTATTATTAATATTAATGCATTTATTATTAATATTTATTGAATAAAAATTTATCACAGAAAACTACAGAATCGGTTTCAACTAACTATCCATTTTTTTTATATTGTCTGCTAGATTGGTAGATCTATTCCATTATCATGAACAAAATAAACCTTACACTATTATTAATTGATTATTGATTGAAGGATTTGTCAGATTACTTTGCTTTCTGTTATAAGTCTCTTTCACAACTATCATGTTAATAACTTGACATATACATATACTAACAACATACATTGAAGGTATTTCGTATGCCCGAGAGACATATTTAATTAATGTGGCTAATGTGTTATGATCCAAGTCGGGTCATACCCAATAACAAGCTTACCGACACCTTATATGTATTTAATCTTAACGATTGGATCGCTAAATAAATACACGACACTTGAACTTTAGAAAATCGGTTTTTCTAAAATATTATCACTTGAGATAAATTATTTGGATAATTTATATGCATTAAGGATTTAATTATTTATAGGTTTAAATAATTATATTGTGTTATATTTTATAAATGATTTATAAAATATGTAAGTAACTTGATAAATACATGGGTTATATAATTTAGTTTTATAAAAACTAAATCTCCCTTTTAATAGTCCTTGGTGGACGTTTTTTTGGGTCTCCAAGGAAGACCAACCCATGACATATTTTGTTACTTTTGATACAATATTCCTTATATGCATGCTAGGCTTTTAAACCAAGTTTTGACTTAAGTAAGAGGGACAATTTTAGACATAAAAAAAAACTGCACTTCTTCCTCCCTTTTGCTGTCTTCAGGCCGTGGGTTACCAAGGGAAAAGAGGAGGGTTTTTGCTTGCTAATCTTGCTCATTTAAGTGTCCTAAAATCCTAACTTCACAAAGGGTGGTGTTGGTATTCAAAGCTTGGGGTATACTACACTTGAGGCTTCAAGTTAGAAGCTTTTAAGTCATCATTTTCATCAAACATTTCAGCTCAAATACTGCTGCTGCTGTTCGGTTTTCTCAAGGGCAGAAAAGTGGGTTTCAAGCTAAGTTTTAAGGTGATAAAGGTTTAACCAACTCAAGGGTGGTTTGGTGTATTGTTCTATCATCTTCGTCATCATCTTAAGCTTTCAAAATAGCCCTCAAATATCGATTTTGAGGAGGTATAAACTCTCTCCTTCTCTTTAATTTGTAAGTATATTTAACAACTTGATCCTTGTGGGATTTAACTTTAAATTGGTTTAAAGATGACAAGTAAAATTTGATAATTACACGCTTCCGTTTATAATGATTCTTAAAAGGTTTTAAGACTTATCAAACTTGTTAAATTCCCAACAATGGTATCAGAGCCGAAGTTGTTGAAATATGCTTCGAATTGTTGTTTTAAACCAACTAAATTTGCATTCTAAGTACATGCATGAAAGTAGAATGCAAAAATTGTCGGGTTTGGGAGGGTTTTTCATAGGTGCCGAATGTTAAGGGTGTCCAAAAGTGGGTTTTGGACTCTTTCATTTGGTCAAATTTGGTTGCATGTTGATGTTCACAATCTTGGCCTAGACCTTGTGTTGATTGCATGTTTGGTTGAATGATTGGTATATTCATTTGTATGTAATGTTAATTCATTCAATTGATTTGTAATAATTATTCATTTGGCATGTATTAATTATTATTTTGGCTATGTAATTTGTTTTACATTTGGTATGTAAAATAGAATAGGTTGTATTTTCATTTTCTAGATAAAAATGTATTAGGATACATATTTTGTAAAAATGAAGATACAAGATGATGAAGACTTGAAGAACACAAGGAGCATTTGGATGCAAGGTTAAGTGGGAGATTGGAAATCTCTTACTTTGTGTTATAACCCCTTAACCGGTGGCATTTGTTTTCGGCTAAACAAATGTCCACCAAAATGGCTAGATTGTGAACACACTTATTTTGCATGTGTGGTTGTTTGTATGATTATTGTTTTGTATGTTTGGTTGATACAATTAATCACAAGATAACAACAAACAAAACGACAATTTAATTGGTTAAATTAGACGTACTAAGTACATGCAAAACGGCAATTTAAATGGTTAAATTAAAATAGCAACCAAAAACCTTAATAAATGGTTATTAAGAACAAGAAAAGAATAACGCATATAAAATGGTTTATATCAAGTAATTGGCTCAATTACAAGACATGAAATTGTTTTTTTCATAAGTACCATACACTAAATGCATGTTGGTGTATGGCATAAAAGTTTTCTCAAACTAGAATTAATGAAAACTTAAATCCCTTTTACAAACAAGGTAAACAAGTTTAACGCCACCCTATTGTGTGACACTTAAAAGTATTAGGGAACTCATGATGGGATAAAGGTCACCTAACCGTTATGAGCAAACTAATATGATTAAGGTAAATTTCGCATGCTTGTGGGATAAAGGTCACCTAACCACTTGTATGTTAAATTTACCAGTCTATACAAGTAGGACGACTTGATTTGGGAATCATGAACTTAGGGTCACCGAAGCATGAGGAACAAATAGGCGTTGATGGGATAAATATGCCATGCAAAAGGATTGCATGATCCCATACTCTAGAAGTTGCAAATGGATTCCAATTGTCATTTATTGACTACCTAGCTAAATCAAATTGCGGGATAAAGGTCACCTAACCGAAATTTGGTTTATCGTTGGATTCTAGAATTTAATAATTCAATTGGATTTAAAGGGTATTGAATGTTAAATTAAAATCGATACTTAAACGAACTTTGTTAATTTTGTAGATGGCCGCCAATAACAACAACAACATTCCAAACGCACCAATAAACTTTAATAACCTATCATTGAGGTCCATCCTCGAAAAGGAAATTAACTCCCAATCCGTTTCATCTAGTGTACTAGAGATGAAAAGCCTCATTGATCGATTGCACCGTCTCAACAGTCCCGTGTCTAATGAATTAACCAAGGACCTTATCCTCAACTCTTTGTCAAAAGGTTTGACACATGCATGTTGAATTACAGCATGAATGATTGGGATAAGAGCATTGGCGAATTACATGCCATGCTAAGGACGGATGAATCAAGCATGGGTAAAAAGGCTTCACCCATGCTCATGATCAAAGAAGGTGGATCCAAGGATGAATCCTCTTCAAAGCCAAAGGTGGCTAAGAAGAAAGGACCCACCTACAAGGGCAAAGGAAAAGGGAAGATGGTTACCCCAACCAACAACACTAAATGGCAAAAGGTTGCCAGACAAGCAAACCCCAAGGAAGATCCGTGCTTTGGTTGCGGTGTGATAGGTCACTGGAAACGCAACTGCCCGGTCTACCTAAAGGAGTTGAATGCAAAGAGGGATGCAGGGCAAACCTCAGGTAATGTATACATGATATACGTTGAGCTTAGTATTACTTCTTCTAATACATGGGTATTAGACACAGGATGTGGAACTCATATTTGCAATTCATTGCAAGGGTTCATAAGAAGTAAACTAAATGCGGGAACAACAAGTCTCTACATGGGAAATGGTGCAAAGGTGCACGTAAAAGCTCAAGGAGACTCTGTTTTAAAACTACCAAGTGGTTTGGAGCTTATATTGAAAAATGTTTTGTATGCACCTGATTTAACACGAAACATTATTTCTGTTTCCCGTTTAAGACAATGTGGTTTTAATCTTAATTTCATTAATGATGATATCCATGTTTCTTTGAATGATGTATTCTATTTTAAGGCCTCGCCTTTGAATGGTATTTATGAATTGGTTCATGATAACACATCATTCGATAGCTCAATATACCAAGCAAGCACCAAGAAGCTCAAGAGGGATTTGAGTGATTCCTACTTATGGGATTGTCGCCTTGGTCACATAAACAAGAATTGAATGCATACACTTCAAAAGAATGGCCTTTTGAAATCAAATGAACTGGACTCGTTTGATGTATGTGAATCTTGTTTACAAGGCAAAATGACTAAATCACCTTTCAAAGGGACCTATGAAAGGGCTAAAGACTTATTGGGATTAATACATTCGGATGTATGTGGACCCTTTAAGCCCATGACTAGGAATGGTGAAAGATACTTCGTTACTTTCATTGATGACTTTAGTCGTTTCGGATATGTCTACTTATTAAGACACAAGGACGAAACTTTTGAAGCATTCAAAGAATATCAAAACGAAGTACAAAATCAACTCAATAAGACAATCAAGGTACTTCGTACCGATAGAGGAGGTGAATACCTAGGCGATGCCTTTCAAGATCATCTTAAAAGTTGTGGGATTATCTCGCAACTCACTCCTCCTGGAACACCCCAACATAATGGAGTTTCCAAAAGGAGGAACCGAACCCTAATGGATATGGTTCGATCTATGATGGCTAGAAGCTCGTTACCTCTATCATTTTGGGGTTATTGCCTATGCTCCGCGGCTCGTATTCTAAATATGGCCCCAACCAAGAAAGTGGATCGAACTCCTCATGAAATGTGGTTTGGAAAACCTCCATCTCTTTCATACTTAAAGGTATGGGGATGTGAAGCTTATCCTAAGTGTTACGTCCCTAATAAGTTGAATGCTCGATCCACGAAGTGTATCTTCATAGGATATCCCAAGGATGATATGGGATACTATTTCTATGATCCAACCGAACAAAATGTATTTGTTATTCGGAAGGCGGAATTCCTTGAAACTAAGTTCCTTATGGAAGGAAATAGTAAAAGGAAGATAGATCTTGAAGAGGTTCAAGATCAGGTAGATGATACACAATTGGTTGACACTAACACTCAACATGAAAATGTTGAGAATGATCAAATGGATGATCACAGTATACAAAGCGTTCGAAGATCTGATAGGATTAGTAATCCTCCTGAGAGGTATGGATTTCTCATGGATGATTGCTATGTGGTTGATTTGGATGAACCAACAAACTATCAAGATGCTTTGTCAAGGGATGATAAAGATAAATGGCTTGAAGCCATGAACGCTGAGATGCAATCCATGTATGACAACCAAGTTTGGGAACTTGTTTTACAACCAAATAACTCTAAGTTAGTTGATTGTAAATGGATTTTCAAAATAAAAACCGACATGCATGGAAACTTGAATACTTATAAAGCTAGACTTGTAGCAAAAGGCTTCACTCAAAGTCAAGGGGTTGATTATGATGAAACCTTTTCGCCTGTGGCAATGCTCAAGTCTATCAGGATATTATTTGCCATTGCTGCTCATTATGATTACGAAATATGGCAAATGGATGTCAAAATTGCTTTCCTAAATGGATATCTTGAGGAAGATGTCTATATGGTTCAGCCCGAAGGTTTTGTCGATCCGAAATATCCTAAGAAAGTATGCAAGTTAAAGAAGTCAATCTACGGATTGAAACAAGCATCTAGGATGTGGAATCATCGTTTTAATGAGGAAGCCAAGAAATTTGGTTTCATTAAAAATGGTGATGAAGCTTGTGTATACAAGAAGGCTAGTGGGAGCACTATCATGTTCCTTGTGTTATATGTGGACGATATATTATTATTTAGGAATGATATACCGACGATGCAAGGTGCTAAAACATGGCTAAAAGGTTGCTTCTCCATTAAGGATCTTGAAGAAGCACAATACATATTGGGGATTAGGATCTACAGGGATAGATCCAGGAAATTGATAGGTTTGAATCAAAGCGCATACATTGAAAAGATCTTGAAAAGGTTCAAGATGGAGAACTCTAAGAAAGGTTTGGTACATATTCAAAGAGGAACGCTTCTTAGTTCATCTCAGTGCCCCACCACGAAAGATGAACATGAAAGAATGAAAAATGTCCCATACGCGTCTGCTATTGGGTCAATAATGTATGCAATGATATGCACTAGACCGGATGTGTCATGCGCTCTTAGCTTGACAAGTAGATACCAGAAAAACCCAGGAAACAGTCATTGGATTGCTGTTAAAAGTATATTGAAATACCTTAGAAGGACTAAGGATATGTTTCTTATATACGGGTCCGGTGAGGAGGAACTCGCTGTAAAAGGTTACGTGGACGCGAGCTTCCAAACTGATCGAGATGATTCTCGATCACAATCCGGTTATGTATTTACATTAAATGGAGGTGCGGTCTCTTGGAAGAGTTCAAAACAAGATGTTGTTGCATTATCCACTACAGAATCGGAGTACATTGCCGCCTCATTGGCAGCTCAGGAAGCTGCATGGATGAAGAAATTCATCGACGACTTAGGAGTGGTTCCTACCATTCAAGACCCTCTTGAGATCTTTTGTGACAACGAAGGTGCGATTGCTCAAATCAAGGAACCTCGTGCTCACCAAAAGACCCGTCACATTGAGCGGAGATTCAACTACATTAGGGATGAAGTTGAAAAGGGAAAGATATGTATTCGCAAAGTTCACACAGATCATAACATAGCGGATCCGCTCACGAAACTCTTATATGGAGCAAAACATGAAGGACATGTTTGTGCATTAGGGCTTCGATATTCTAGTGATTGGTCATGATCTGTTTTAAGTATTGTAACGGGACGAAGTGGTTCAAACTCATTAATATAATTATGGTTTAATTTATTTTGAGTTAAGTTCCTATTTTGCATATTTTATCCATGAATAAGCTATTATTCTAAATTCCGTAGTCGATCACATTTGTGGGAATGAGTGTGAGGCTTAGACTATTATGAACTTGGATTGGTATACATTCACGGACTGAATGTGGGGCAAGGTTGCTACCAAGGTTCATAGATATTTGTGGGATACAAATATTGGTTATCCATGAATAAGCTATTATTCTAAATTCCGTAGTCGATCACATTTGTGGGAATGAGTGTGAGGTTTAGACTATTATGAACTTGGATTGGTATACATTCATAGGTTGAATGTGGGGCAGGGTTGCTACCAAGGTTCATAGATATTTGTGGGATACAAATATTGGAAGACCCGCGCTCAAGATTTACTGTATGGAGCCTTTGTGGTTGATCACATGTAATCTTGAGTAAAGGCGAATATCATCGTATCCTCTGACCTGAGATACATATTGGGTCCTGATATTCACCGAGTATTATGCCTTGACTCTTTCCTTCGCTATTCTGAAATATGGTAGTACATAAGGAAGAGCTCAGGTATAATACAAAGTGTGTATCTAGGACGTATGTAGTCAAGATGGAATTTGTCCCTCTTATTCGTTGAGAGTAAGATGTCTAAGGCCTGATAAAGTTGAGTCTATAAGAGAGTGGTCACTCTGTATCTCTTGGATTTGACATGACATCTAGGATGAAAGGATATAATGAAAGATTCACCTAATCATATTCGAGATGGGACTCGAAAGGGATGATGTTATTGAATGGCACAAAGTCATAACATATTGGGGGTGATGGACGGTCGTTAGGTGGTATCCGTCACTTGCATTAATTCTTATGTTTCTCGTGCAAGTGGGAGATTGAAGGTATTTCGTATGCCCGAGAGACATATTTAATTAATGTGGCTAATGTGTTATGATCCAAGTCGGGTCATACCCAATAACAAGCTTATCGACACCTTATATGTATTTAATCTTAACGATTGGATCGCTAAATAAATACACGACACTTGAACTTTAGAAAATCGGTTTTTCTAAAATATTATCACTTGAGATAAATTATTTGGATAATTTATATGCATTAAGGATTTAATTATTTATAGGTTTAAATAATTATATTGTGTTATATTTTATAAATGATTTATAAAATATGTAAGTAACTTGATAAATACATGGGTTATATAATTTAGTTTTATAAAAACTAAATCTCCCTTTTAATAGTCCTTGGTGGACGTATTTTTTGGGTCTCCAAGGAAGACCAACCCATGACATATTTTGTTACTTTTGATACAATATTCCTTATATGCATGCTAGGCTTTTAAACCAAGTTTTGACTCAAGTAAGAGGGACAATTTTAGACATAAAAAAAAACTGCACTTCTTCCTCCCTTTTGCTGTCTTCAGGCTGTGGGTTACCAAGGGAAAAGAGGAGGGTTTTTGCTTGCTAATCTTGCTCATTTAAGTGTCCTAAAATCCTAACTTCACAAAGGGTGGTGTTGGTATTCAAAGCTTGGGGTATACTACACTTGAGGCTTCAAGTTAGAAGCTTTTAAGTCATCATTTTCATCAAACATTTCAGCTCAAATACTGCTGCTGCTGTTCGGTTTTCTCAAGGGCAGAAAAGTGGGTTTCAAGCTAAGTTTTAAGGTGATAAAGGTTTAACCAACTCAAGGGTGGTTTGGTGTATTGTTCTATCATCTTCATCATCATCTGAAGCCTTCAAAATAGCCCTCAAATATCGATTTTGAGGAGGTATAAACTCTCTCCTTCTCTTTAATTTGTAAGTATATTTAACAACTTGATCCTTGTGGGATTTAACTTTAAATTGGTTTAAAGATGACAAGTAAAATTTGATAATTACACGCTTCCGTTTATAATGATTCTTAAAAGGTTTTAAGACTTATCAAACTTGTTAAATTCCCAACATACATATCACTTTTCTTCTTTTTATTCCCATCAACAACCGTAACCACCATCTATCTCCTTATCTTTAATATTTCTGTCTTTGTTACATTCAAAATCACCATCCGCTTAAACCACCATCGGCCATCACATGTCACCACCATCATCATAGTTCATGATTGTATTATGATCTAATCGAATTCCAAAACTACTACCATCATTTGAACTATTACCATCGACAATTAACCAACACCCTATGTGATCAAACCCACTTATTTTGTTACTTGTTGCTACCCCATGTTGTAACAATTTGATCCAGAAAAACCATCAAACCACCTGAGCCATCAAGAAACCATCACAAACATCACGAACCACTATCATTCATATAGTTCCCTGCTACAGCTGCACTTCCTGTTTCTATTCAGCTAGTAACCGAGACCTAAGAACACCTCAAACAAACACACATACCATTCTCACTAAACACTAACAGCTGCTCCTGCTTTCCTTGTTTAAATAAAGGAAAACAAACACCCCTTATTGTCATGAACTGCTGTCTGGCCAAGCACCACCAATTGGACATATTATTCTGTTGCAAATCAACTTCTATCTACAACTTTATTGCTCTTTATTCAAACTCCATCAACAGTAATGTAATACCCGAATATTTTATTGTACATATGTGTGTAAAAGTTATTCAAGTTGTGGGGTTTAGGTTATATTTAATTAAAAGGCAAAGGAAGCTGAACTGGGCATTTGGCGTGCCGCGCGGCCTTATGGCGCGCCGCGCCATTACGGGCTGACAGCTCACTTTGTTTTTAATCATGATATTTTGAGGGCATTTTGGTAAAACCACTTAAGGTTCGAATTTAAGGCTTGGGATCAGTTTTGGTGAGCCCCATTACTCCATTTTCACCCACTTTATCATCATCCATTAATTCTAGTGAGAGAGAGTGATTCAAGAGTGAGAAAGCTCCATTTAAGGAAGAAGAAGCTCATTTCGGGTTAGAGCTCGGGTATTAAAGTTGTTCATCTCCTCTTTTGCTACGTTTTGATAGTTGTGGTAAGCCCTAAACCTAACTTCCTTATTTTAATTGTATAAGAGTTAGGGTTTGTGTAAGTGATGAACATTAAAACCCATTTGCTAGTAATTTGGGGGTTTTGGGTGAATTTGGGTCATGTAGACCCAAAGATGACTAATTAGGATTTTCAAAGTATCAAATTATGTTTATGAGCCTAAATTAGTTAGTAAAATTGCTAGCACACCTATATATATGTAAATGAGTGTTGTGTGGGTTAGTGGATGACCCGAAATGGGTGTGTTGACCTTAAAATTGGTCAAATGGGTTAAGGTGGACCTAAGTTAGTTAATGTTTGTGATTAAGGCCTAAACCTTGTTTTGAAATGTGTTTTAAACCCATCTTGGTTAATGATTAGGGTTTTGGTGTGTGTTGACCCGAAATTAGGGTTAAGGGTGCCAATGGGTCGAAAATTGCACCTTGGGTCAAAATGACTTTAGAATGGAAAGAATTGGTTGACCGACTTGAGTTTGCAACTGATAATATGTATAATGTGATAGGTACGTTACTTTGAGGTTTCGCAAGCTCGGGTACCTTTTCACAAGAGATTTTGAGGTGAGTGGAATAATTATATGCGTAGGTATATAATGTATCTATTTGTTGTAGCATGAAATGTGAAGTGTCGAGGTGCTAAGACACCACGTTTCACGTGATGAGTGAAGCATCGAGATGTTAAGATGCTACTCGGGGTGAAGCATCGAGGTGTTAAGATGCCACCTAGGAGTGTAGTGTCGAGGTGTTAAGATACCACTCCGTAAAATAATGAGTGAAGCATCGAGGTGTTAAGATGCCACTCGGGGTGAAGTGCCGAGGTGTTAAGGTGCCACCCTAGGGGTTAGTGGTACGAGGTGTTAAGTACCCTAACGGATGTTATGAACACCGATGGCATTTTCGCGAGCGTCGTTCCCTTGTACGATTGGTTAACCATGGTCGTTTGTGTTGTAAGCATATTATATTATTCGAGTTATATTTATATGCGATTGCTATGCTAGCTCGTGGTATGGGAAGTTACTAGATTGGTATTTGAGACGTTTAGCTAATTGTGTTTGCTAGCATGATTGCGGTATATGTGTAAGTGTATGCAAGTAGGTATAATTATATATGTATTCATATAATTATTGAATTCACTAAGCTTTGCTTACCCTCTCGTTGTTTACCATTTTTATAGGTTCGGTTGTGGACAAGGGTAAGGGCATTGTCTTGGATTAGAGATTTCGTCGTTGATTAGGGGACGCTTTTTGGATGCGTTGGCTTTTTGGAGTTTGACCAAGACTTGGGTAGTTTAATCCCAAACGCCATGCTCATAGTGTAGTTTGGAACTTAAACTTTTTGATGGTCGAAACTCATATTTTGAATTAAACTCGTAAAACGGCTGATGTGGGCCCCGCTTCGTAAAACTCATTTTTATTAATGGAATGTTTTTGTTTTACATATTTGAATATGTTGTTAAAAGCGTTTTGTCTAATTATGTCGGGAAGTGGCCAATCTTTTTAGCATTTCAAGACTTTTTGGACAGACCAGAATGGCGCGCCGCGCGACCTTCTGGCGCGCCGCGCCATATGCTGTTCCAGCGAAAAAAAATTATTTGCTATTTTTACGCGGGTTGTTCGTGGTTTGGTTTGGGTTGTTACAAGTGGTATCAGAGCACGGTCTAATGGATTTAGGTGACTTGAGATAGGCGCCTAGACTTAGACTTTTTGTATGCGCGTTATGCGGGACTTGTAAGACTTTGGGTCGGATCGGGTTTTGGTTAGTGCATAGGTTTATGTGAACTAATCATGCGCTATTGTTTTGTGTGGTATTTGAAATTGTCAAGCGAGATAGACGTGGTACTAGTGAGTTAATGCGATTTGCTCTCGTAACAATGATTAGCTACCATTGTTACGGGTTCAAATCGTGTCAAACAAGCGATGTACGACGATTATTGAGCAAGATGGGGTAGTGTGGTGTATATGTATATACATATGGGTTAAGTCCTTTCGTTTTGTTGCTTAATTTACTTCGTTTTATATAATGAAGATGAGAAATGGACACGACACCAATGACGGAGGTACGAGTGAGGACGTTGAATTCACAGCCAAGGTTGAGGCCATCTTTAAAAGGCTAACGGGGGATTTTCTTGACTACGTTCGAAAGGTCTTCCAAGAGTCGGTCGATGGACAAGTGACCGAAATGATCAATGATCGAATGAAAGCTGCAATAGAGGAGGCTTTAGAGGCTAGAAACATTTATCCTCGAGGCGAAGGGGGTGAAGGTAATGGTTGGGGTGGAAGGCGGGACTTCCACTACAAAAATTTCAAGGATACTCAACCTCCGATGTTTAATGGGGTGCGAGATCCATTGAAAAGCACGTGTTGGATTTCCGATATCGAGGGGGCTTTCCGTACTGCGGAGTGTCCTCCCGAAAGGAAGGCGAGGTATGGTTCTAGTATGTTGAGGGAAGAAGCCAAGTTGTGGTGGGACGACAAAATCAACTTATATGGTGAAGAACAATGCATGAACTTGACATGGGAGGAGTTTAAGAAGGAATTCTTCAAAGAATACCGAACTTCTTCCGATGTTGATAGAATCCGGGACGAGTTGCACCATTTGCAACAAGGTTCAATGGACTTGGTCACACTCAAGTCTACCTTTTTGGCAAAAACTAGTTTTTGTCCAGAATATGTGGGTGACGATCACAAGCTAATGAAAGATTTCTACCGTACTTTGAATGATGAGTTCAAGGGCAAGATTAGTCGAGGTATGGCTAAGTCTTTTGATGAGTTATTTGAATTGGCCCGGGGTTTTGAGTCGATGTTCCAAGAAAAAGCGATTTCACGTTTTTCAAAAGAAAGTTTGAAGGTTCTAGTCATTCTAACTTTTCAAACAAGAAGAACAAGAACAAAAAGGGTTCCGAGAGTGTTAATAGCGTAAAGAAGGGCGCTTCCGGGGGTTTTTCTTATACGTGCTACAATTGTGGGCAACCGGGTCATATGGCTCGTGAATGTCCTAAACCGTCTTTCGAAAACAAAGTCACTTGTTTTAATTGCGGAAAAGAAGGGCATAAGAAGCCGGAGTGTCCCGATTTGCGAAACAATAATGTGAAGCGATTAGAGAAGGCGGTGGGTACGGCTAGGGGTCGCAACTATTTGATGACCAATGATGAATCCAAACAATCAAACGAAGTTGTCTCAGGTACTTTCATGGTTAATTCTAATCTGGCAAGGATTCTCTTCGATAGTGGTGCAAATTTGTCATTTGTGTCTCCTAAATTTGTGCCTAAACTTGATAGACCGTTAGCTAAGTTAAGTCGTCCGGTAGAAGTCGAAATAGCGGACGGCAAGACGGTGCTAGTGGTCGATGTGTGCAAAAATTGTGATGTTGTGTTTGGTGCCGAAAACTTTAAGATTGATCTTATCCCGATGACTTTGGGCGACTTTGATATTGTTGTGGGTATGGATTGGCTCGATCGTAATAGAGCCGATATTGCATGTCCTGAAAAATTTATTCGTGTGAAGACCCCAAGTGGGGGAGAGTTAATTATTCACGGTGATAAGCGTAGAAGACTTGTGCCGATATGCACTTTTGCACGGGCACGTCGTTTCCTTGATAGTGGTGGCATGGCCTTTCTTGCCCATGTTGTTGATACTCGTGATGAGCCACCACCCATTCGTGAAATTTCGGTGGTTAGTGAATTCGAAGACGTTTTTCCGGACGAGTTACCGGGTGTTCCGGCGAAAAGACAAGTTGAATTTCGCATTGAGTTGGTTCCGGGGGCTACCCCCATTGCTAAAACTCCTTATCGTTTAGCACCGACGGAAATGCAAGAATTGTTAAATCAAACCCAAGAGTTGCTCAAGAAGGGTTTTATTCGACCGAGTGCTTCTCCATGAGGCGCTTCGATTTTATTCGTGAAAAAGAAAGATGGTAGTATGCGGATGTGTATCGATTACCGGGAGTTGAATAAAGTGACGATCAAGAATCGTTATCCATTGCCTCGGATTGATTATTTGTTTGACCAACTCCAAGGTGCGACGTATTTCTTAAAGATTGACCTACGGCCCGGCTATCATCAAATGCGGGTCCGTGAGGAATATATTGAGAAGACGGCTTTTCGAACGCGTTATGGGCATTTTGAGTTTGTGGTAATGCCTTTTGGTCTCACGAATGCACCGGCGGCATTCATGGATCTTATTAACCGAGTGTGCCAACCTATGTTGGACAAGTTGGTAATTGTGTTCATTGACGACATACTAGTCTACTCGAAAAGTATGAACGAACATGAACGTCATTTGCGTGGAGTATTGAAGACGTTACGAAAGGAGAAGTTGTATGCTAAGTTCT
Source organism: Rutidosis leptorrhynchoides (assembly GCF_046630445.1). NCBI lineage: Eukaryota > Viridiplantae > Streptophyta > Magnoliopsida > Asterales > Asteraceae > Rutidosis > Rutidosis leptorrhynchoides. Next base: position 265,359,694 of record NC_092333.1, on the reverse strand, counting down.
CCAAATGCGAATTTTGGCTAAGGGAGGTTCAATTCCTTGGCCACATTATGAACAAAGACGGCATTCAAGTAGATCCGGGGAAGATAGAGGCGGTGAAGAGTTGGAGACAACCGACTACGCCTACGGAAGTCCTAAGTTTTCTCAGATTGGCCGGTTATTATCGACGGTTTATCCAAGACTTTTCTAAGATCGCTTCTTCACTGACGAAATTGACAAGGAAGAACGCGAGATTTACTTGGGAGAACGAGCAAGAAATTTCTTTTCAATTGCTAAAAGAGAAGTTGTGTCAAGCTCCGGTGTTAGTTTTTCCGGAAGGAGTGGAAGACATGATGGTTTATTGTGATGCTTCGCTAAATGGGCTCGGGTGTGTTCTTGTGCAAAGAGGTAAAGTCATCGCTTATGCCTCTCGACAATTAAAAGAACACGAGACGAGATATCCGACTCATGATCTTGAGTTGGCGGCGTTTATGCATGCGTTGAAAATTTGGCACCATTACTTGTATGGTATTAAGAGTACGATTTATTCGGATCATAAGAGCTTGAATCATCTCTGTAACTAACGAGATTTGAATTATCGTCAACGTAGGTGGATGGATGTGGTAAAAGATTATGATTGTGAAATACTTTATCATCCGGGCAAGGCGAATGTGGTCGCGGATGCGTTAAGTTGAAAGAATCATCACCCGGCGTTACGATTGGGATTGTTACGTATGATTATTACTAACGATTTTCTTGAAAAACTTGGTGTGATTCAAATAGAGGCTTACGTTCACAACAAGCATGCGGAACGAATTGTGGGGCATTCGAAATTCATTACTATGGGTTCGCGTGGTTTGTTGTCTTTTTAAGGAAGAGTGTGGGTGCCTAAGATGGGTGATTATCGACAAGTGCTACTTGATGAAGCACATAAGTCAAAGTATTCCATTCATCCGGGCGCAACGAAGATGTATCTTGATTTAAGGAAAGATTATTGGTGACCGGGCATGAAACGTGATGTTGTGAAGTATGTTGAATAATGCGTCACGTGTTTGCAAGTTAAGGCCGAGCACCAAAAGCCGTATGGTAAGTTACAACCGTTAGAAATCCCGAAATGGAAATGGGAGCACATTACCATGGATTTCATCACAAAATTACCTAAAACGGCGAGAACCCAATTTGATTCGATTTGGGTTATAGTTGATCGATTGATTAAAAGTGCCTTGTTTCTTCCCATTCGGGAAGCGATATCGTCGGAGACCTTGGCTAAGTTGTTTATCAAGGAAGTCATCTCTCGACACGGAGTTCCTATATCGATTATTTTGGATTGAGATACTCATTTTACATCTCGGTTTTGGGAAAAGTTTCATGAAGATATGGGTACACAATTGAAACTGAGCACGGCGTATCATCCTCAAACGGACGGTCAAACCGAACGTACGAATCAAACTTTGGAGGATATGTTACGGACGTGTATTATTGATTTTGGTGGTAGTTGGGACGAGCACTTACCTTTGGTGGAATTCTCGTACAATAATAGTTATCATACTAGTATCGGGATGCCACCTTACGAGATGCTTTATGGGCGGAGGTGTCGAACCCCAATTTGTTGGGGTGAAGTGGGACAAAAAGAAATCGGGAGTACTGATTTGGTTTTAGAGACGAATAACAAGATCGAAATTATTCGGGATCACTTGAAAAAGGCGCAAGATAGACAAAAGTCGTATGCCGATAAACGTAGACGAACGATCGAATTTCAAGAAGGCGACATGGTAATGCTTAAGGTTTCACCATGGAAGGGTATTATTCGATTTCGAAAACGGGGAAAGTTAGCTCCTCGGTTTATTGGGCCATTCAAAGTTTTAGCTCGTGTTGGTGAAGTTGCATATCGATTGGAATTACCCGAAGAACTTGCGGGGATCCATAACACATTTCATGTTTCCCACCTCTGTAAGTGTCTTGCGGATGATTCTTCATGGATGCCATTAGACGAAATTGAGCTAAACAATAAGTTGGAATATGTTGAAGAGCCGATTGCTATACTTGATGAGAAGGTGAAAATGTTGCGTAACAAGGAGGTGAGAACTTTTAAGGTTCAATGGCGTCTGAGTAAAGGTTCCGAGTTTACATGGGAACCCGAAGAATTCGTGTTGGTTTATCTTCCTTCTTGTCATGCAGCTTGGATCGCGAGGACGCGCTCCGAATTAAGTGGGGGAGAGTTGTAAGACCCGAATATTTTATGGTACATATGTGTGTATAAGTTATTCAAGTTGTAGGGTTTAGGCTGTATTTAATTAAAAGGCAAAGGAAGCTGAACTGGGCATTTGGCGCGTCGCGCGGCCTTATGGCGCGCCGCGCCATTACCTGCTGACAGCTCACTTTATTTTTAATCAAGATATTTTGAGGGCATTTTGGTAAAACCACTTAAGGTCCGACTTTAAGGCTTGGGATCAGTTTTGGTGATCCCCATTACTCCATTTTCACCCACTTTATCATCATCCATTAATTCTAGTGAGAGAGAGTGATTCAAGAGTGAGAAAGCTCCATTTAAGGAAGAAGAAGCTCATTTCGGGTTAGAGCTCGGGTATTAAAGTTGTTCATCTCCTCTTTTGCTATGTTTTGATAGTTGTGGTAAGCCCTAAAACTAACTTCCTTATTTTAATTGTATAAGAGTTAGGGTTTGTGTAAGTGATGAACATTAAAACCCATTTGCTAGTAATTTGGGGGTTTTGGGTGAATTTGGGTCATGTAGACCCAAAGATGACTAATTAGGGTTTTCAAAGTATCAAATTATGTTTATGAGCCTAAATTAGTTAGTAAAATTGCTAGCACACCTATATATATGTAAATGAGTGTTGTGTGGGTTAGTGGATGACCCGAAATGGGTGTGTTGACCTTAAAATTGGTCAAATGGGTCAAGGTGGACCTAAGTTAGTTAATGTTTGTGATTAAGGCCTAAACCTTGTTTTGAAATGTGTTTTAAACCCATCTTGGTTAATGATTAGGGTTTTGGTGTGTGTTGACCCGAAATTAGGGTTAAGGGTACCAATGGGTCAAAAATTGCACCTCGGGTCAAAATGACTTTAGAATGGAAAGAATTGGTTGACCGACTTGAGTTTGCAATTGATAATATGTATAATGTGATAGGTACGTTACTTTGAGGTTTCGCAAGCTCGGGTACCTTTTCACAAGAGATTTTGAGGTGAGTGGAATAATTATATGCGTAGGTATATAATGTATCTATTTGTTGTAGCGTGAAATGTGAAGTGTCGAGGTGCTAAGACACCACGTTTCACGTGATGAGTGAAGCATCGAGGTGTTAAGATGCCACTCGGGGTGAAGCATCAAGGTGTTAAGATGCCACCTAGGAGTGTAGTGTCTAGGTGTTAAGACACCACTCCGTAAAATAATGAGTGAAGCATCGAGGTGTTAAGATGCCACTCGGGGTGAAGTGCCGAGGTATTAAGGTGCCACCCTAGGGGTTAGTGGTACGAGGTGTTAAGTACCCTAACAGATGTTGTGAACACCGATGGCATTTTCGCGAGCGCCGTTCCCTTGTACGATTGGTTTACCATGGTCGTTTGTGTTGTAAGCATATTATATTATTCGAGTTATATTTATATGCGATTGCTATGCTAGCTCGTGGTATGGGAAGTTACCAGCTTGGTATTTGAGACGTTAAGCTAATTGTGTTTGCTAGCATGATTGCGGTATATCTGTAAGTGTATGCAAGTAGGTATAATTATATATGTATTCGTATAATTATTGCATTCACTAAGTTTTGCTTACCCTCTCATTGTTTACCATTTTTATAGGTTCGATTGTGGACAAGGGTAAGGGCATTGTCTTGGAATAGAGATTTCGTCGTTGATTAGGGGATGCTTTTTGGAGTTTGACCAAGAGTTGGGTAGTTTAATCCTAAACGCCATGCTCATAGTGTAGTTTGAAACTTAAACTTTTTGATGGTCGAAACTCATATTTTGAATTAAACTCGTAAAACGGCCGATGTGGGCCCCGCTTCGTAAAACTCATTTTTATTAATGGAATGTGTTAGTTTTACATATTTGAATATGTTGTTAAAAGAGTTTTGTCTAATTATGTCGGGAAGTGGCCAATCTTTTTAGCATTTCAAGACTTTTTGGACAGACCAGAATGGCGCGCCGCGCGGCCTTCTGGCGCGCCGCGCCATATGCTGTTCCAGCAAAAAAAAAATATTTTCTATTTTTACGCGGGTTGTTACAAGTAAATACATAATCATCAATATATCGACAACTGTACCTCTCCATACCCTAAACACATGAACAAATCAACGTACTGTTATACTCCTTACTCAAACAATACCAAAACCCAACTAATTTGGATGCTTGTTACATGTTACTGCCACTATCAATCATGTTCCTGTTAAACCTGCAACATAACCGAACACTTTTCAACTATTGTGGTACGTTTTCAGTTTTTTATTGGATTAAAACATCAACCACCTCTAATCACTGTCATTTATATATATCATCATTAACAATAACTGACAAGAACTAAATAATCATAATCACCTTGAATTTGTAATTAACTAATGTTATTTGTCTTTGAACCGGATCGAATGAGAAAGAATTAAGATCATTGTTGTGTTACACTAAATCGAAACCGTCGAGCACACAATCTATTACAGTTTAGGATTGATCCTTTTAAAAAGTACAGAAATTGTAGAAAGATTAAAGTAAATTAGAGAGATATAATAAACCAATTACCTAATTCACGATTTAAGAAACCGATTAATTGATCGATGGATGAAAGTTGATGTTTAACGATGATGACGAAGACTAATGACGATGATGAACGAGAATAATGACAAATCAATAACCTGCTATTCATCGATGGATGTTGTTGGATTGATCTGTTGATGACGAAGATGGTTATTGATCTATTAAATGATGATGAATTTTTTTTTCCTCTTCTCTGCGAATGACTCGGTTGATCTCGATCTGATTTGGGATCTGATTTGGGGAAGAACTAACAATAATAGCGTATTTATATTATGTATAATTATTATAATTATAATTATTATAATTATAATTATTATTAAATTATTCTAATTTTTATAATTATTATTATAATTATAAATATTATTATTATTATTATTATTATTATTATTATTATTATTATTATTATTATTATTATTATTATTATTATTATTATTATTATTATGTATTATGAATATCATTTATTATTAGTATTATTAATATCAATATTATTAGTATTTGTATAATTATTATTATTATTACAAATATAAGATCTAGGATAAAAATTTCCATTTATTACTAATATTATAATAACAATTATTATTATTAGTAATGTTATGAAGATAATAAAAATTTATTATTAATTTCATTAATATTAATATTAGTATTATCTTATTTAGTATTAATCACCTATTGAAATTGTAATATCATTATTAATATCACATGTATTATCATTAATATTATCAAAACTATTATTTTCTTTATCGATAAATAATGTACACAGAATATACTTATTACATATATTCTAACTATAAAACCATATATCAAACATATTAACATTTTTTTTATACTTATATATAACAAATTATTGATTTTTTTACCTTTAATAATAAACATATAGATAGATATAAATATGGTAATATAACTAAATGTATAGGTAATAATTATTTTAAATATATAGACCAAATAAACAGATATAACATAAGGTATGATATATATAAATAAGATATGTTTTTAAAAGGTATTTAGTATAAAACTTATATCACTACAAACACATATATATTATATAATTAATAAACAAAATTATGAAATTTCCGTTATGTGTATTAATTAATATACAAATGATATAGGTTCGTGAATTCGAGGCCAACCCTGCATTGTTCAATATAGTCATATGTATTTTTACTACAAAATACATTAGGTGAGTTTCATTACTCCCTTTTTAAATGCTTTTTCAATATATATTTTTGGGACTGAGAATACATGCGCATTTATAAATGTTTTACGAAATAGACACAAGTAATCGAAACTACATTATATGGTTGAATGATCGAAGCCGAATATGCCCCTTTTGCTTGGTAACCTAAGAATTAGTAAACCTATCTACTAATTGACGCGAATCCTAAAGATAGATCTATTGGGCCTAACGAACCCCATCCAAAGTACGAGATACTTTAGTACTTCGATGTTGTTTTATCATGTTCGAAGGATTTCCCGGAATGATAGGGGATATTCTTATATGCATCTTGTTGATGTCGGTTACCAGGTGTTCAATCCATATGAATGATATTTTTGTCTCTATGCATGGGACGTATATTTATGAGAACTGAAAATGAAATTCTTGTGGTCTATTAAAATGATGGAAATGATTATTTATGTTAAACTAATGAACTCACCAACCTTTTGGTTGACACTTTAAAGCATGTTTATTCTCAGGTACGAAAGAAATCTTCCGCTGTGCATTTGCTCATTCTAGAAATATTACTTGGAGTCATTCATGGCATATTTCAAAAGATGTTGCATTCGAGTCGTTGAGTTCATCAAGATTATTATTAAGTCAATTATAGTTGGATATATTATGAAATGGTATGCATGCCGTCAACTTTTGATGTAATGAAAGTTTGTCTTTTAAAAACGAATGCAATGTTTGTAAAATGTATCATATAGAGGTCAAGTACCTCGCGATGTAATCAATTGTAATGTATTCGTCCTGATGGATTACGACGGGTCATTAGATTTGAAGGGCGGGACGCCGTCCAGAAATCTGGACGCCGTCCAGATGGCCTGACGAGCCTGTTTTTGTGTTTTTGATATTTAAAAGGGGTAACTTGGTAACTTCATATTGTGGACGACTTTAAGACCCTAGATCTATTTTGGTGAGCCTCATTACTCCATTTCCATCTACTTTATCTCCCTCCACTAAATTCTAGAAAGGGAGGAAGTTCTAGAGTGAGAAAGCTCCATTAAAGGAAGAAGGAGGTTGAATCGGGTCTTAGTGCGAGTTCTAAAGTTGTTCATCTAGTCGCTAGGTACGTGGTGATTGTGTTGGTAAGTTATAAAACCTAATTTCTTTACTTAAATTGTGTTAAGGGTTAGGGTTTGGGTTAGTGTTGCACTTAAAACCCATTTGTTAGTGATTTGGGGGTTTTGGGTAAGTTTGGGCCATGAAGACCCAAAAGATGACTAACCTAGGGTTTTGAAAAGTTAAAGTGTGTAAATGGGTCTTAAAGGCTTAGTAAATCACTAGCACATTTGTAGTTAATGTTAGTGGGTGTCATTTGGGTTGTGGGTGACCCAAATGGGCGTGTTGACCTCGAAATGGGTCAAATGGGTCTTGGACGACCTCGGTTGTTAAATGTGTATGAGAACATACTAAACTTATGATTATAAAGTGTTTAAGACCATATTTGGCTAGTGTTAGGATTTTGTTGGTGTTGACCCAAATATTAGGGTTAAGGGTGCAAATGGGTCGGAATTGCACCTTGAGTCAAAATGGCACTAGAATGGTGAGTAAGTTGGTTGACCAACTTGAGTTGTGATTGATTATGTGCTAAATGTAATAGGTACGTTACATTGAAGTTGCAAGCTCGGTTATCTTTCGCAAAAGACTCTAATGTGAGTGGAATAATTATATGCTAAGACACCACGTTTCACGTGACGATGTGAAGTGTCGAGGTGCTAAGACACCACGTTTCACGTGACGAGTGAAGTGTCGAGGTTTTAAGATGCCACTCGGAGTGAAGCATCGAGGTGTTAAGATGCCACTCTAAGTAATTGACGGGTGAAGCATCGAGGTGTTAAGATGCCACCTAGGAGTGAAGTGTCGAAGTGTTAAGACGCCACTCCGTAAAATAAAGAGTGAAGTATCGAGGTGTTAAGATGCCACTCGGGGTGAAGTACCGAGGTGTTAAGGTGCCACCCTAGGGTTTAGTGATACGAGGTGTTAAGTACACTAACGGATGTTATGAAGACCGATGGCATTTTCGCGAGCGCCAATCCCTTGTACGATTTGTTAACCATGGTTATTGTGTTGAGTTGTAAGCATATTATATGGTTCGAGTTATATACATATATATGCCTTTGTTATGCTAGCTTGTGATATAGGGTGTTAATAGCTTTGTACTTGAGATGTTAAGCCCTTTTGTGTTGCTAGCATGTATGTGGTATTTGTGTAAGTGTGCAAGTAGGTATTTTATATATGTACGTGTATAACTATTGCATTCACTAAGCGTTAGCTTACCCTCTCGTTGTTTACCTTTTTAGGCTCCGGCGTGGACAAAGGCAAAGGTATTCGGTTGGATTAGTGGTCTCCCGCTTATTTTGATTGGGGATGCTTTTGGGTTAGCTTTTGGATGTTCGGCCAAGATTTGGGTAGTTTAACCCCAAACACCATGCTCTATTGTCGTTTGGAAATTAAACTTGTATTGGTCGAAACTTGTATTTTTGAACGAAACGCGTAAAATGGGTCGATGTGGGCCCGATGTTATGAAACTTGTTTTGATGATGGAAACCTCTTAGTTTATTATATTGTGATATGTTGTAAAAAGGTTTTCGCTTAAAAGTATCGAGAAGCGGGATTTCCGCTCACATGAGTTGGACCCGAGGACAGCAGCTGCCAGGCAATCTGGACGCCGTCCAGATATGCTGGACGCCGTCCCGGTCTTAAGTGCTGGACGCCGTCCAGATAACTGGACGCCGTCCGGATGGGCAGGTCCAGAAAATGTTTTTTTTCTTGGGCGTGTTCTTGGATTAACGAAGTCGGGTTGTTACAAGTGGTATCAGAGCATGGTCTAAGGGATTTAGGCGACTTGAGATAGGTGCCTAGACTTAGACTTTATTATGTGTGCGCTTTATGCGGGACTTGTAGGACTTTGGGTCGGAACGAGAATTGCTAGTGCTAGTGTTTATGTGAATTAACCTTGCACTAACTGTTTTGTGTTGTTTTAGCAATCATCAAGCGAGATAGACGTTGTACTAGCGAATTAATGCGACGTGATCGCGTAACAATGATTAGCTACCATTGTTACGGGTTCAAATAGTGTCAAACAAGTGATGTACGACGATTGTTGAGCAAGATGGGGTAGTGTGGTGTGTATGTATATACATATGTGTTAACTCCTTTCGTTTCATTGCTTAATTTACTTCGTTTTATAGAATGAAGATGAGAAATGGACACGACACCAATGATAGAAGTAAGAGTGAGGACGTTGAACTCACGGCCAAGGTTGAGGCCATCTTTAAAAGGCTAAAAAAGGATTTTCTTGACGATGTTCGAAAGGTTTTCCAAGAGTCGGTTGATGGGCAAGTAACCGAAATGATAAATGAGCAAATGAATGCCGCGATTGAGGAGGCATTAGAAGCTAGAAACATTCATCCACGTGGTGAAGGGGGTGATGGTAATGGTGGGAATGGAAGGTGGGACTTCCATTACAAAAATTTCAAGGATGCTCAACCCCCGATGTTTAATGTGGTACGAGATCTGTTGAAAAGTGTAACGACCCGGAGTTTTTTCCGATCGTTTTATACTTATGAAATTAATATTTACATAAAATAAACCTTACCAACATGATAAGCAATCCAAACTGTTGAGACTTATGTTTTTGAAAAGAGTTTCACACAACGTTTGACCGTCCAATTTGACCGATGATATCACGAACTATATAACACACGATAATTATACGATTATGTATATGTACATATCTATACATATTTAACATGATTTAAGGATGGTTTAACATTTCATTGTGAACTAACAACAATGAGTTATAAGTATACTTTGAGACCACTAACTTAAGTTTTCAAAACGATAACTATATGTAACGTTCTTTGACATATATACTTACAATTATGTGGAGTGCACACTTGTTTGAACTTATCTTGATTATGACGGGGGTTCGGGGGCAGCGCCCCCGATAAGCGGGGTCCAAGGGGTGGCAACCCCTGGCGGGGTCCAAGGGGCAGAGCCCCTGGCTGGGGTCGAGCCCCTGGCTGGGGTCGAGCTGCCAGGTCAGCTTGGAAATTTTTTTTTGGGCTAACATAGCTTTATTAAAAATGTCTTAAAATTTTATTTTGGCCCGGTTTGACCCAAAAATAAAAGCCCAGTTTTGAGCCTCTTTTACAGTTATACACCCGTCCATATTTGAATTCTCGTTCCGATTCCTCAAAATTTCTACAAGTATATCTAGGGTATATGTAACCGTATCATACCCAGCTTCTATACGTATTTACTATTGGTATATACCAACAATAAACTTCAATGATTAGCCACTAGACATGATGTTACATGTGGGAACCAGCCATTTAACCTCATGTGTGACTTTTGTGCAAGAAAACAAACTAAATCTCCTATATATCCATCCCATAATCATGCTATTTTGCACACACACACACATACAATTTCATTTCCAATTTTCTTTCAAGTTAATTCACTCCCTAATCTCTCCTCATTTACCTACTCAAGAACGTATCAATATAGTCATCCGATTTCAAGGAGATTACTTCCAATCTTTCAATCCCACTTCACCACTCTTTTGATTCCAAGATTTTTCTTACCTTTTCCAGTAGCTTTGTCCAAGTAACTTGAGGTATTAACCTTATTCATAACCTTATTCGATTCATATTTATATAGCTATCTTATTTTGTGTTGTAAAATTTTAACAACAAGAACATAGTTTGAGTGATTTCAAACATGTTCGCAAACTAAATAGATCCTTCTAATTTGATTTTTAAAAAACACTTCAAGACCTGTAATATATCATATTATGACAAAATCGGATTAATCATATCTTGGCTAATTAACATAATATTTAATATATATTTACTTATGATTTGATTTTATATATTTCAGGACCACCCGTAAACAACACGAGAAGATTAATCATAAGACCTCATGATTGTACGCAACACGTCATTTGACAACACGGTACTTTATGTACGCAATACGTCATTTGACAACATGGTACCATGGGTCAAGATTAATTCTGATCAATACGAATACGATGGGGTCTTTATTTATTTTATTTAAGCAACTAATTGTGGACCACTAACATCGGACTGCTAACTAAAATTCTAAGAAAATATTAAAAGTATTAAAAGTATATATATATATATATATATATATATATATATATATATATATATATATATATATATATATATATATATATATATATATATATATATATATAACACGATTACTTGAAAAGAAAATATGTTGATATATTATATATATGGTTAGGTTTGTGATATCAATCGGAGACCAAGTCGTGATAAATACCTTCAAGGCAAAAGTGAGTATATAGTCCCACTTTTAAACTCTAAATATTTCGGGATGAGAACACATGCATTTTATGATTTACGTTATGGACACAAGTGATTAAAAAATATATATTCTACGTTGAGTTGTACCACTGGCATACTTCCCTGTAACTTGGTAACTATTATTTACATGAGGTATTGTAAACGCGAATCCTGTTGATAGATCTATCGGGCCTGACAACCCCAACCGGACTGGACGACCAGTATTCAACGGTTGCACAGTACTTCGTTTCGGTGACTACACTTCTTACGGTGTAGTAAGATTTCATAATAAAGGGAATATGCGACGTTGATTAAATGTTAAGTATGGTTATCAAGTGCTCAACAACTTAGAATATTTTTATTAAAACGTTTATATATGAAATCTTGTGGTCTATATTTATAACGCTGCCGGCATTAAACCTATATTTCACCAACTTTATGTTGACGTTTTAAGCATGTTTATTCTCAGGTGATAACTAAAAGCTTCCGCTGCAACATGTTGAATTTAAGCAAGATCTTGAGTATGCATATTTGTGTCAAAAATAAAACTGCATATCGGAGGATTTGTAATGTAAAATATGTTGGAGGTCGTATTGTTATTATCACATGTAAAGTTTGTAAGTCTAAGATTATCGCTAAACGATAATCATTATTAAGTTGTTTAAACCTTGTATTTGTAATAAAAGCTATGGTTTGTATTGTAAAAACGAATGCAGTTTTTGAAAAATGTCGCATATAGAGGTCAATACCTCGCGATGAAATCATATGTTATTGTATTCGTCCTTATGGTTAAGGTCGGGTTATGACATGTGGTATCAGAGCATTGGTCTTAGAGAACCAGAAAATTTGCATTAGTGTGTCCTATCAAGTTTGTTAGGATGCATTAGTGAGTCTGGACTTTGACCGTGTTTGATTTCGAAAACTATTGCTTATCCTTGTTGGTTAAAAATTAATATGTAAATATTATGTGGTATTAACGTGCTAGTTGTTATGTGATAGATGTCTGGCTTAAAACTTATTATCACATTCAGCGACTCCGAACTAGAATCTTCAGATGGTGTTCCAGTCATTAACCTATCCGATGATGAAAACGACACCTTTGGGGAAGACTCACAAGTTCCGGATGAATCAATTGAAGAGGAACCAGAAAGTGATCCTGAGGAGGAAGAAATACAGGAAATTACGAAAGACAAGTTCGAACGAGGAAAGAAACGAAAGGCTACTGAAATGGAAAATCCAAATCCCGAGTCTAGAGAGAATGTTGTCGCACCAACTCCGCCAGATACTTCCACACCTATTCCCGCTATTCCTATTAGTTCTATCCCGACATCCAGTTCTTCGGTTCCTCAGCCAAAACGCAGGGAGACAACCAGGATAACCTTTAAGCAATTTCTTTGAGCACAAACGCTTTGGGTTAAATGATGCGCTGTTGTTTTAAACCATGGGATCATATAATGTTTTGTATAATATTACTAGTGTTGTTTGCTTAATGTTTGATGTAAGATAAGCATATGTAAAATAGTGAAGTGTGAAATGCAATAATTTTCCATGGTTAAGTATTATTTGGGTGGTAGTAATTGATTTTCGTACTAAGCTATTAAGTATGAACTCTAACGGGTAGGTACTACCCTAGATATAATTATAAAATGCTAATAAGAAGAAAAGGCTTTTATAATAATAACTGGTTCATATTATTAATAAGCTACGATGTACTGTAAATACATACTACATCTATAATATTCCATGTGAATAATTATTTCTTTTCATTCTTGTTGAAGATTATGGCGCGATTGAACCGAATGACGGAACAAGAAATCCAGGAACTCATCAATCAGCGAGTGAACGACAGAATGTTATGGGTCGAGGCTGCAAGAGGTGCTGCAGTTAACCCAAATCCTCGTGTGGGGTGCACTTACAAAACTTTTCAAGGTTGCAAGCCCTCATCATTCAGTGGAACAGAAGGACCGGTTGGTTTAACCCGGTGGATCGAAAAGATTGAGTCTGTGTTTAAAATCAGTGGTTGTATTGAGAAGGACATGACCAAGTATGCATCGTGCACCCTACAAGATAGTGCACTCACATGGTGGAAAAACTATGTGAAGGCCGTAGGAGGAGATATAGCTTATGATACTCCTTGGGAAGAATTCAAAACAATGCTAATCAACGAATATTGTCCAAGGAACTAGGTTAGGAAGTTGGAAGCTGAATTACGAAGCCTGAAAGTTGTTGGTACTGAACTCACCAACTACAATCAGCGATTCATGGAATTAGCTTTGCTATGTCCCGAATTGGCACCAACCGAAGAACGGAAGATTGAACTGTACAAAGACGGGTTGCCTAAAAAGGTCAAGGCAAATGTTACAGCATCCAAACCCAAGACTATTCATGAAGCTATCACCATGGCGAACGAGTTGATGGACCAGATTATTCTGGATAAGAACACCGATGTCAAGACATCGGGAAACAAAAGAAAGTGGGAAGGTAATCATCAACAATCCAACAAGAAACAAGAAACCACGCAAGGTGCGGGTAGCGGTTCGAACTCAGGTTACAAGGGACGAAATCCTTTATGTAACAGATGCCACAAACATCACTCTGGTTATTGTAATGTGGTGTGCAACAATTGTAATCGAAAAGGTCATCTTGCTGAAGATTGTAGGGTTCTCGCTACAAATACAAACGGTACCAAGACTCCTGCCACCAATGCAAATAGAACTGCCTTGGCCACTGTTACTTGTTATGGGTGTGGGAAACAGGGTTATTATAAGAGTCAGTGCCCGAATCCAGAGAAGAATAACGGATCTGCACGTGGAAGAGTATTTGTTATTAATGCTAGAGAGGCGTATGAAGACCCGGAGCTTGTTACGGGTACGTTTACCATTAATAACTTATCCGCATCTATTATATTTGATACTGGTGCTGATAGAAGTTACGTGTGTAGAGACTTTCACGCTAAATTGAATTGTTCATTATTACCTCTAGATGCTAAGTACATGATTGAGTTAGCTAATGGTAAACTAATTAAAGCCGATAAAATTTTCCGTGATTGTAAAATAAATTTAGCCGGAGAAACATTTAAGATTGATTTGATACCCGTAGAATTAGGAAGTTTTGATGTAATAGTCGGCATGGACTGGATGTCCAAAATAGGAGCTGAAGTTGTGTGCGCCAAGAAGGCAATTCGCATTCCTCGTAAGGATAGAACGCCATTAATGATTTATGGAGAGAAGGGTAACTCAAAGCTAAAACTCATTAGTTGTTTGAAAGCTCAAAAGTGCTTGAAGAAAGGGTGCTATGCTATCCTAGCACATGTTAATAAAGTTGAAACGAAGGAAAAAGTGAAGAGCATCAACGATGTGCCTGTGGCAAGAGATTTTCCTGAAGCATTTCCGGAAGAGTTGCCGGTATTACCTCCATTTAGATCTGTAGAATTTCAAATAGATCTAGTACCAGGAGCTGCACCAGTGGCTCGTGCTCCATATAGACTTGCACCATCTGAGATGAAAGAGTTACAAAGCCAGTTACAAGAATTACTGGACCGTGGTTTCATTCGACCGAGCACTTCACCGTGGGGAGCTCTGATTTTATTCGTCAAGAAGAAAGATGGATCTTTTCGAATGTGTATAGATTATCGTGAATTAAATAAGTTAACTATCAAGAATCGGTATCCACTATCGAGAATTGATGACTTATTTGATCAATTGCAAGGATCATGTGTGTACTCGAAAATCGACTTAAGATCGGGCTATCATCAATTACGTGTCAAAGAAGAAGATATTTCGAAAACTGCTTTTCGGACACGCTACGGTCATTATGAATTTTTGGTCATGCCGTTTGGTTTGACTAATGCGCCAGCTGTATTCATGGACCTCATGAATCGAGTTTGTAGTCCGTATTTAGATAAGTTTGTTATCGTTTTCATTGACGATATTCTTATCTATTCCAAGAGTGAGCAAGAGCATGAGCAGCATTTAAGGTTGGTATTAGAATTGTTAAGAAAAGAACAGTTATACGCCAAATTTTCTAAGTGTGCATTTTGGTTGAAAGAAGTGCAATTTCTTGGCCACGTTGTTAGTAGCAAGGGAATTCAGGTTGATGCAGCTAAACTTGAGGCCATTGAAAAATGGGAGACTCCTAAGACACCAACGCAGATACGCCAATTTTTGGGTTTAGCTGGTTATTATAGAAGGTTTATTCAAGATTTTTCCCGAATAGCTAAACCATTAACAGCATTAACGCAAAAAGGGAAGAAGTACGAATGGACTTCTGAGCAAGAGAGTGCATTTCAATTACTGAAGAAGAAGTTAACTACAGCACCTATTTTATCATTACCTGAAGGGAACGATGATTTCGAGATATATTGTGACGCTTCGCGACAAGGTTTTGGTTGCGTCCTTATGCAACGGAAGAAAGTTATAGCATACGCATCCCGACAATCGAAGATTCACGAGCGGAATTATACGACGCATGATTTAGAATTGGGAGCAGTAGTGTTTGCATTGAAGATATGGAGACACTATTTATATGGGGTTAAATGCACTGTGTTTACTGATCATAAAAGCCTTCAACATATTTTTGATCAGAAACAGCTGAACATGAGGCAACGTAGGTGGGTCGAACTGATAAACGACTATGATTGTGAGATTCGCTATCATCCCGGGAAAGCGAATGTAGTGGCCGACGCTCTAAGCAGAAAGGAACGGGAACCAATTCGAGTACGAGCAATGAACATAAAAATTCGCATGAATCTCAACTCACAAATCAAAGAGGCTCAACGAGAAGCTCTTACTAAAGAAAACATAGGAAATGAAATAATGAAGAAGTATGAGAAGCAACTCGTTATGCGGGAAGACGGAATTCGATATTTTGCAAACCGTATTTGGGTACCGAAGTTGGGTGGATTAAGGAAGTTGATATTGAATGAGGCACATAAGACAAGATACTCGATACATCCTGGAGTTGGAAAGATGTATCAAGATCTTAAGACGCATTATTGGTGGCCTAATTTAAAGACAGATGTTGCAACATATGTTGGGGAATGTTTAACTTGTTCCAAAGTCAAAGCAGAACACCAGAAGCCGTCAGGGTTACTTCAACAACCAGAAATCCCAGAATGGAAATGGGATGGTATTACCATGGATTTCATCACAAAGTTACCTAAGGCTGCCTGGGGTTATGACACCATTTGGGTAATAGTTGATCGTCTCACCAAATCTGTACATTTCTTGCCTATAAAGGAAACGGATAGAATGGAGAAACTATTACGATTATACATAAAGGAAATTGTTTCAATGCATGGAATACCTATTTCCATTATATCCGATCGTGATAGTAGATTTACATCAAAGTTTTGGCAATCACTACAGGAGGCCCCGGGAACCCGTTTGGATATGAGCACCGCATACCATCCGCAAACTGACGGGAAGAGTGAAAGAACAATTCAGACTCTTGAAGACATGTTCAGGGCATGTGTGATCGATTTTGGAAATGGATGGGATAAATATCTACCATTAGCAGAATTCTCGTATAATAATAGTTATCATGCGAGCATTAAAGCTGCACCATTCGAAGCACTGTATGGAAGGAAGTGTAGATCCCCTATCTGTTGGAATGAAGTAGGAGATCGACAATTAACTGGTCCCGAGATCATCCATGAAACTACTGAGAAGATAGTGCAAATCAAGGAGAGATTGAAAACAGCCCGTAGTCGCCAAAAGAGCTACGCGGATGTCCGAAGGAAACCATTAGAGTTTCAGATCGGTGACATGGTTATGCTAAAGGTGTCACCTTGGAAAGGTGTAATACGTTTTGGAAAAAGGGGTAAACTGAACCCAAGGTATGTAGGCCCTTTCAAGATCATTGAACGCATCGGACCGGTAGCTTATCGACTCGAGTTACCACAACAACTCGCCGGAGTACATAATTCATTTCACGTCTCAAACCTCAAGAAATGTCTTGCAAAGGAAGATCTCACCATTCCTCTTGAAGAAATCCAAGTCGATGAGAAACTACAATTCATAGAAGAACCAGTCGAAATCATGGACCGTGAAGTTAAACGGCTCAAGCAGAGCAACATACCAATCGTTAAGGTTCGTTGGAATGCTCGAAGAGGTCCCGAGTTTACTTGGGAACGAGAGGATCAGATGAAACAAAAGTACCCACATTTGTTTCCCGACAACGCAAAATAGGTACAACTTTAAAATTTCGGGACGAAATTTATTTAACGGGTAGGTACTGTAACGACCCGGATTTTTTCCGATCGTTTTATACTTATGAGATTAATATTTACATAAAATAAACCTTACCAACATGATAAGCAATCCAAACTGTTGAGACTTATGTTTTTGAAAAGAGTTTCACACAACGTTTGACCGTCCAATTTGACCGATGATATCACGAACTATATAACACACGATAATTATACGATTATGTATATGTACATATCTATACATATTTAACATGATTTAAGGATGGTTTAACATTTCATTGTGAACTAACAACAATGAGTTATAAGTATACTTTGAGACCACTAACTTAAGTTTTCAAAACGATAACTATATGTAACGTTCTTTGACATATATACTTACGATTATGTGGAGTGCACACTTGTTTGAACTTATCTTGATTATGACGGGGGTTCGGGGGCAGCGCCCCCGATAAGCGGGGTCCAAGGGGTGGCAACCCCTGGCGGGGTCCAAGGGGCAGAGCCCCTGGCTGGTTTGACCCAAAAATAAAAGCCCAGTTTTGAGCCTCTTTTACAGTTATAAACCCGTCCATATTTGAATTCTCGTTCCGATTCCTCAAAATTTCTACAAGTATATCTAGGGTATATGTAACCGTATCATACCCAGCTTCTATACGTATTTACTATTGGTATATACCAACAATAAACTTCAATGATCAGCCACTAGACATGATGTTACATGTGGGAACCAGCCATTTAACCTCATGTGTGACTTTTGTGCAAGAAAACAAACTAAATCTCCTATATATCCATCCCATAATCATGCTATTTTGCACACACACACATACAATTTCATTTTCAATTTTCTTTCAAGTTAATTCACTCCCTAATCTCTCCTCATTTACCTACTCAAGAACGTATCAATATAGTCATCCGATTTCAAGGAGATTACTTCCAATCTTTCAATCCCACTTCACCACTCTTTTGATTCCAAGATTTTTCTTACCTTTTCCAGTAGCTTTGTCCAAGTAACTTGAGGTAGTAACCTTATTCATAACCTTATTCGATTCATATTTATATAGCTATCTTATTTTGTGTTGTAAAATTTTAACAACAAGAACATAGTTTGAGTGATTTCAAACATGTTCGCAAACTAAATAGATCCTTCTAATTTGATTTTTAAAAAACACTTCAAGACCTGTAATATATCATATTATGACAAAATCGGATTAATCATATCTTGGCTAATTAACATAATATTTAATATATATATTTACTTATGATTTGATTTTATATATTTCAGGACCACCCGTAAACAACACGAGAAGATTAATCATATGACCTCATGATTGTACGCAACACGTCATTTGACAACACGGTACTTTATGTACGCAACACGTCATTTGACAACATGGTACCATGGGTCAAGATTAATTCTGATCAATACGAATACGATGGGGTCTTTATTTATTTTATTTAAGCAACTAATTGTGGACCACTAACATCGGACTGCTAACTACGGACTAAGAAAATATTAAAAGTATATATATATATATATATATATATATATATATATATATATATATATATATATATATATATATATATATATATATAACGATTACTTGAAAAGAAAATATGTTGATATATTATATATATGGTTAGGTTTGTGATATCAATCGGAGACCAAGTCGTGATAAATACCTTCAAGGCAAAAGTGAGTATATAGTCCCACTTTTAAACTCTAAATATTTCGGGATGAGAATACATGCATTTTATGATTTACGTTATGGACACAAGTGATTAAAAAATATATATTCTACGTTGAGTTGTACCACTGGCATACTTCCCTGTAACTTGGTAACTATTATTTACATGAGGTATTGTAAACGCGAATCCTGTTGATAGATCTATCGGGCCTGACAACCCCAACCGGACTGGACGACCAGTATTCAACGGTTGCACAGTACTTCATTTCGGTGACTACACTTGGTACGGTGTAGTAAGATTTCATAATAAAGGGAATATGCAACGTTGATTAAATGTTAAGTATGGTTATCAAGTGCTCAACAACTTAGAATATTTTTATTAAAACGTTTATATATGAAATCTTGTGGTCTATATTTATAACGCTGCCGACATTAAACCTATATCTCACCAACTTTATGTTGACGTTTTAAGCATGTTTATTCTCAGGTGATAACTAAAAGCTTCCGCTGCAACATGTTGAATTTAAGCAAGATCTTGAGTATGCATATTTGTGTCAAAAATAAAACTGCATATCGGAGGATTTGTAATGTAAAATATGTTGGAGGTCGTATTGTTATTATCACATGTAAAGTTTGTAAGTCTAAGATTATCGCTAAACGATAATCATTATTAAGTTGTTTAAACCTTGTATTTGTAATAAAAGCTATGGTTTGTATTGTAAAAACGAATGCAGTTTTTGAAAAATGTCGCATATAGAGGTCAATACCTCGCGATGAAATCATATGTTATTGTATTCTTCCTTATGGTTAAGGTCGGGTTATGACAAAAAGCACATGTTGGATTTCCGATATCGAGGGAGCTTTCCGTACCGCGGAATGTCCTCCCGAGAAGAAGGCGAGGTATGGTTCTAGTATGTTGCGGGAAGAAGCTAAGTTATGGTGGGATGATAAAATCAACTTATATGGTGAAGAGCAATGTATGAGTTTGACGTGGGAAGAGTTTAAGAAGGAATTTTTCAAAGAATACCGAACTTCTTCCGATCTTGATAGAATCCGGGACGAGTTGCACAATTTGCAACAAGGTTCGATGGACTTGGTTACTCTCAAGTCTACCTTCTTGGCAAAGACTCGCTTTTGTCCGTAATATGTTGGTGACGATCACAAGCTAATGAAAGATTTCTACCGTACCATGAATGATGAGTTCAAGGGTAAGATTAGTCGAGGAGCGGCTAAGTCTTTTGACGAGTTATTTGAGTTGGCTCGGGGTTTTGAGCCGGAGGTTCCAAGAAAAAGCGACTTCTCATTTTCCAAAAGAAAGTTTGAAGGCTCTAGTCATTCTAACTTTTCAAACAAGAAGAACAAGAACAAGAAGGGTTCTGAGAGTGTCAATAGCATGAAGAAGGGCGCTTCCCGGGGTTTTTCTTATACATGCTACAATTGTGGGCAACCGGGTCATATGGCTCATGATTGTCCGAAATCATCTTTCGGGAACAAGCTCACTTGTTTTAATTGCGGTAAAGAAGGGCGTAAGAAGCTGGAGTGTCCCGATTTGCGAAACGATAATGTTAAGCGTCTAGAGAAGGCGGTGGGTACGGCTAGGGGTCGCAACTATTTGATGACGAATGATGAAGCCAAGCAATCCAACGAAGTTGTCTCAGGTACTTTTATGGTTAACTCTAATCTGGCAAGGATCCTATTTGATAGCGGTGCAAATTTGTCGTCTGTGTCTCCAAAATTTGTGCCTAGACTTAATAGACCGTTAGCTAAGTTAAGTCGTCCGGTAGAAGTCAAAAATAGCGGACGGCAAGACGGTGCTAGTGGTTGATGTGTGTAAAAATTGTAATGTCGTTTTTGGTGCCGAAAACTTTAAGATAGATCTTATCCCGATGACTTTGGGTGATTTTAATATCGTTGTTGGTATGGATTGGCTCGATCATAATAGGGCCGATATTGCATGCCATGAAAAATTTATTCGTGTGAAGACCCCAAGTGGGGGAGAGTTAATTATTCACGGTGATAAGCGTAGAAGACTTGTGCCGATATGCACTTTTGAACAGGCACATCGTTTCCTTGTTAGTGGTGGCATGGCTTTTCTTGCCCATGTTGTTGATACTTGTGATGAGCCACCACCCATTCGTGAAATTCCAGTGGTAAATGAGTTTGAAGACGTTTTTCCGGATGAGTTACCGGTTGTTCCGGCGGAAAGACAAGTTGAATTTCGCATTGAGTGGGTTCCGGGAGCTACTCCCATTGCTAAAAATCCTTATCGTTTAGCACCGACAGAAATGCAAGAGTTGTTAAATCAAACCCAAGAGATACTTGAAAAGGGTTTTATCCGACCGAATGCTTCGCCATGGGGCGCTCCGATTTTATTCGTGAAGAAGAAGGATGGTAGTATGCGGATGTGCATCGATTATCGGGAGTTGAACAAAGTGACGATCAAGAATCGTTATCCATTGCCTAGGATTGACGATTTGTTTGACCAACTCCAAGGTGCAACGTATTTCTCTAAAATCGACCTACGGTCCGGCTATCACCAAATGTGGGTCCGTGAGGAAGATATTGAGAAAACGGCTTTTCGAACGCGTTATGGGCATTTTGAGTTTTTAGTTATGCCTTTTGGTCTTACGAATGCACCGGCGGCATTCATGGATCTTATGAACCGAGTGTGCCAACCTATGTTGGACAAGTCGGTAATTGTGTTCATTGACGACATACTTGTCTATTCGAAGAGTATGAAGGAACATGAACATCATTTGTGGAGTGTGTTAAAGACGTTGCGGAAGGAGAAGTTATATGCTAAATTCTCCAAATGTGAATTTTGGCTAAGGGAAGTTCAATTCCTTGGCCATATTGTGAACGAAAATGGTATTCAAGTAGACCCTGGGAAGATTGAGACGGTAAAGAGTTGGGGACGACTGACTACGCCTACGGAAATCCGAAGTTTTCTCGGATTGGCCGGTTATTATCGTCGGTTTATCCAAGACTTTTCTAAGATCGCTTCTTCGTTGACGAAATTGACGAGGAAGAACGCGAGATTTAATTGGGAGAACGAGCAAGAAATTGCTTTTCAATTGCTAAAAGAGAAATTGTGTCAAGCTCCAGTGTTAGTGTTGCTGGAAGGTGTGGAAGACATGACGGTGTATTGTGATGCCTCTCTAAATGGGCTCGGGTGTGTTCTAATGCAAAAAGGTAAAGTCATCGCTTACGCCTCTAGAAAATTAAAGGAACACGAAACGAGATATCCGACTCATGATCTTGAGTTGGCGGCGGTTGTGCATGCGTTGAAAATTTGGCGCCATTACTTGTATGGTGTCAAGAGTACCATTTATTCGGATCATAAGAGTTTGAAACATCTCTTCAATCAACGAGATTTGAATTATCGCCAACGTAGGTGGATGGATGTGGTAAAAGATTATGATTGTGAAATACTTTATCATCCCAGCAAGGCGAATGTGGTCGCGGATGCGTTAAGTTGAAAGAGTCACCGCCCGGCGTTACGATTGGAATTGTTACGTATGATTATTACTAACGATTTTCTTGAAAAACTTGGTGTGATTCAAATAGAGGCTTACGTTCGCAACAAGCATGCGGAACGAATAGTGGGGCAATAGGAGTTCATTACTATGGGCTCGCGTGGTTTGTTGTCTTTTCAAGGAAGAGTGTGGGTGCCTAAGATGGGGGATTATCGACGAGTGCTACTTGATGAAGCACATAAGTCAAAGTATTCCATTCATCCGGGCGCAACAAAAATGTATCTTGATTTAAGGAAGGAGTATTGGTGGCCGTGCATGAAACGTGATGTTGTTAAGTATGTTGAGCAATACGTCACGTGTTTGCAAGTTAAAGCCGAACACCAAAAGCCGTATGGTAAGTTACAACCGTTAGAAAACCCGAAGTGGAAATGGGAGCACATTACCATGGATTTATCACAAAGTTACCAAAGACGGCGAGAACCCAATTTGATTCAATTTGGGTGATAGTTGACCGATTGACAAAAAGTGTTTTTTTTCTTCCCATTCGGGAAGCGATATCGTCGGAGACCTTGGCTAAATTGTTTATCAAGGAAGTAGTCGCTCGACATGGGGTTCCTATATCTATTATTTCGGATCGAGATACCCGTTTTACATCTCGATTTTGGGAAAAGTTTCATGACGATATGGGTACACAATTAAAATTGAGCACGGCGTATCATCCTCAAACGGACGGTCAAATCGAACGTACGAATCAAACATTAGAGGATATGTTACGGGCGTGTATTATTGATTTCGGTGGTAGTTGGGACGAGCACTTACCTTTGGTGGAATTCTCGTACAATAATAGTTATCATACTAGTATCGGGATGCCACCGTATGAGATGCTTTATGGACGAAGGTGTCGAACTCCAATTTGTTGGGTGTGAAATGGGACAAAAGGAAATCGGGAGTACCGATTTGGTTTTAGAGACGAATAGCAAGATTGATGTGATTCGGGATCATTTGAAAAAGGCGCAAGATAGACAAAAGTCGTATGCCGATAAACGTAGGCAAATGATCGAATTCCAAGAGGGCACATGGTGATGCTTAAGGTTTCGCCATGGAAAGGTATTATTCGGTTTCAAAAACGGGGAAAGTTAGCTCCTCGGTTTATTGGACCATTTAAAGTTTTAGAACGTGTTGGCGAGGTTGCGTATCGTTTGGAGTTACCCGAAGAGCTTGCGGGGATCCATAATACATTTCATGTTTTCCATCTCCGTAAGTGTCGTGTGGATGATTCTTCTTGGGTGCCTTTAGACGAGCTTGAGCTAAACAACAAACTAAAGTATGTTGAGGAGCCGATTGCTATACTCGATGAGAAAGTGAAGAAGTTGAGAAACAAGGAGGTGAGAACCTTCAAGGTTCAATGGCGTCAAAGTATAGGTTCCGAGTTGACGTGGGAGCCCGAAGAGTTTGTTTTGGTTTATCTTCCTGCTTGTCATGCGGCGTGGATTGCGAGGACGCAATCCGGTTCAAGTGGGGGAGAGTTGTAAGATCCTGTTTTCTCAGCTAGGTTGGACGCCGTCCAAAATGGTGGGACGTCGTCCCGTTTTGAAGGGCTGGACGCCGTCCAGATGGCCTGACGAGCCTGTTTTTGTGTTTTTGATATTTAAAAGGGGTAACTTGGTAATTTCACATTGTGGACGACTTTAAGACCCTAGATCAGTTTTGGTGAGCCTTATTACTCCATTTCCATCTACTTTATCTCCCTCCACTAAATTCTAGAAAGCGAGGAAGTTCAAGAGTGATAGAGCTCCATTAAAGGAAGAAGGAGGTTGAATCGGGTCTTAGTGCGAGTTATAAAGTTATTCATCTAGTCGCTAGCTACGTGGTGATTGTGTTGGTAAGTTATAAAACCTAATTTCTTTACTTAAATTGTGTTAAGGGTTAGGGTTTGGGTTAGTGTTGCACTTAAAACTCATTTGTTAGTGATTTGGGAGTTTTGGGTAAGTTTGGGTCATGAAGACCCAAAAGATAACTAACCTAGGGTTTTGAAAAGTTAAAGTGTGTAAATGGGTCTTAAAGGCTTAGTAAACCACTAGCACATTTGTAGTTAATGTTAGTGGGTGTCATTTGTGCTTAATGTTAGTGGGTGTCATTTGGGTTATGGGTGACCCAAATGGGCGTGTTGACCTCGAAATGGGTCAAATGGGTCTTGGACGACCTAGGTTAGGATTATAAAGTGTTTAAGACCATATTTGGCTAAACTTGTGATTATAAAGTGTTTAAGACCATATTTGGCTAGTGTTAGGATTTTGTTGTTGTTGACCCAAATATTAGGGTTAAGGGTGCAAATGGGTCGGAATTGCACCTTGAGTTAAAATGGCACTAGAATGGGGAGTAAGTTGATTGACCAACTTGAGTTGTGATTGATTATGTGTTAAATGTAATAGGTATGTTACATTGAAGTTGCAAGCTCGGTTATCTTTCGCAAAAGGCTCTAAGGTGAGTGTAATAATTATATGCGTAGGTATATAATGTATCTATTTGTTCTAGCGTGAGATGTGAAGTGTCGAGGTGCTAAGACACCACGTTTCATGTGACGAGTGAAGTGTCGAGGTGTTAAGACGCCACTCGGAGTGAAGCATCGAGGTGTTAAGATGCCACTCTTAGTAATTGATGGGTGAAGCATCGAGGTGTTAAGATGCCACCTAGGAGTGAAGTGTCGAGGTGTTAAGACACCACTCCGTAAAATAAAGAGTGAAGCATCGAGGTGTTAAGATGCCACTCGGGGCGAAGTACAGAGGTGTTAAGATTCCACTCTAGGGTTTAGTGATACGAGGTGTTAAGTACACTAACGGATGTTATGAACACCGATGGCATTTTCGCGAGCGCCATTCCCTTGTACGATTGGTTAACCATGGTTATTGTGTTTAGTTGTAAGCATATTATATGGTTCGAGTTATATACATATATATGCCTTTGTTATGCTAGCTTGTGATATAGGAGGATAATAGCTTTGTACTTGAGATGTTAAGCCCTTTTGTGTTGCTAGCATGTATGTGGTATTTGTGTAAGTGTGCAAGTAGGTATTTTATATATGTACGTGTATAACTATTGCATTCACTAAGCGTTAGCTTACCCTGTCGTTGTTTACCTTTTTAGGCTCCGGCGTGGACAAAGGCAAAGGTATTTACTTGGATTATTGGTCTCCCGCTTACTTTGATAGTGGATGCTTTTGGGTTAGCTTTTGGATGTTCGGCCAAGATTTGGGTAGTTTAACCCCAAACACCATGCTCTAGTGTCGTTTGGAAATTAAACTTGTATTGGTCGAAACTTGTATTTTTGAACGAAACGCGTAAAATGGGTCGATGTGGGCCCGATGTTGTAAAACTTGTTTTGATGATGAAAACCTCTTAGTTTATTATATTGTGATATGTTGTAAAAAGGTTTTCACTTAAAAGTGTCGGAAAGCGGGATTTCCGCTCATGTGAGTTGGACCCGGGGACAGCAGCTGCCAGACAATCTGGACGCCGTCCAGATATGCTAGACGCCGTCCCGGTCTTAAGTGCTGGACGCCGTCCAGATAACTGGACGCCGTCCATATGGGCAGATCCAGAAATTTTTTTTTTTGGGCGTGTTCTTGGATTAACGAAGTCGGGTTGTTACAAATCAAGAATAATTTTTTCTTTTATATATATATATATATATATATATATATATATATATATATATATATATATATATATATATATATATATATATATATATATTACGTTCTTTACTAAAACGCCCACTAACTAATTCTTTAGACTACCGTTAATTTTATAACTTCTAAATATAAACCAAAAGTTTGAAAGCGAAAAATAATGAAAACTTCGTCATAATGAAAAGTAGATATAGTTGGTCTTGCTTTTTATTTGGATTGAATGTAAATGCACGTTTAGACTAAAAAATCAAAAAAAAAAAAAAAGTACGTTGCTTATGTAAAGTATGTAATGTAATAAAAATTCGTCACATACTTGAATTTTTTTTCTTTCAATTTTAATGGGTGTAAGTAATGAAATTTAGAAAATGAAAATTATACACTTTACGTGGTTGATGACATTAATGTTAATTTTTCTTTGTACTTTTTTACAGATAGAGAAAAAACAGATTAAAAATGTAAGTTAGAGGTCTAAAATGTGTACTACACAATAGATGGAGGGGAAGTAAAGAAAGTTTATGATGTAAAAACAAATTAGTGGGCCATAAAATGAACTCATCTTCCTCACATAAGCAAACCTGCAACTTCCGTTTACTCCATTAAACATAAAGTCAATTTTTTTTCTTTATCATTTTACTGAAACAACCCAACCGGTATTTAAACCGGCCCGTAAATTTTTTTGTTAATACATTAATATTTAGGTCCCAATTATGTTTCCGAAACATATTTAACACAAATAATAAGTTCAATAAACTTTTAAAACATTTAATACATAGTTTAAATATCCGAAAGGGCGAACACGACCCGCTATTTTAATTTCCAACAAAACCGAGCATGGTGATTAGGACTATGCTACCCAATTCTAATCGAGTCCAAGAACAAGATCTTCTAGAGCAACCTAGCCAAGACCTCTAATCCCCATGCTTACCCGAGCTGCCAATCATGCGAACCTATAAAAATAGAAACGACGAGAGGGTAAGCTAATGCTTAGTGAATGTAAAATGGCTACGCATCACCAAACATCAAGATAAACACATACCGGCTCCGCATGGTAAACAAACTACAAAAGAGCACATACACAAAGTAGCTACACGCTACGTAATCACCAAGCTAACGCCACAAGATGCTACAACACAACGATAAGTATATACGCGTATACAATAAATATAATCAACAACAACAAATAAGGTTAACCCCTTAATCCAAACCACACGAAGGTTGACCGAACTACCCGGACCTTAGTGAATTCGCACTACCCGAAATTCACCTCCTTCATCACTTCAACAACCGAGGTTGGCCGAACTACCCGAGCCTTAGTGAATTCGCACAACCCGAAATTCATCACCTCATCACCAAGATGACCGAACTACCCGAATCATCATGAATCCGCGCTAACCGAGATTCATTTCCTCAACAACAAATGCTAGCAACCCATCACCAAAAGGGTTATCCAAAACGCTAGCCAAATCACCACACCAAGGGTAAAACTCAAAACACATAAGCATATCACATGCACCCGAAGCACAAGAGGAGTCCATTCACCCACTATAACATAGAGTAAACCCAAGCAAGGGTCACTCTACACACACACACACACCCATTTTACACATACACATGTGCATAGTAAATTTACACTCACCTTAAACGCCTCGATGAAGTGCAATCCAATCCCGCAACTCGCCAATGGAACGTACATATTCCATTTATCACATAAACAAACAACACAATTAGGGTGGATTACAAACCAACCCATTTCGACAACTAGTGCAAATTTCGACCCAATTGCACTTTCAAGTTCAAACCGCACACAAACTAACCAATAATCACGTACACAAGTGAAAATGGTCCTAATACGCCAATTAAACTCAATCATAAGTGTTAAACACCAATCTTGCCCAAATTGACACATAAACCCTAATTTTGACCCATTTCAAAATTAGTCAACCCAAATACACCCAAATGGTTTCCAATACTTCCATAATCACTAACACTAGTGATTATACACCATTTGCAAGCCTTAAACACGGTTAAATCATCTAGCAACCCAAAACCCACCAAATATCAAAATAAAAAGTTTCCATAAACCCTCTTCATCATCTAAATGGGTTTTACAACTAACAATCTTAAAACCCTAACATTGAATCTCAAATCAAACAATAAAACTCAGAGTTAGAACTTACCAATACCGCCAAAATGATGCCGTTGACGAGTAGAACAACTTATATACTTGAGGTTTGACCCGAAACACCCTTCTTCTTCTCCAAATGGAGCTCTCTCTCTCTCTAAACTCTCTCCTCTCTCTCTAGAGTTTGAAAGTGAGAGTGTTGATGTGTGAAAATGAGGATAAGATGAGCCTTGAATCAGTCTTATGGCTCTAGAACCGGCCATAAGTGAATTTACTGAAACACCCCCAAAAGATTCCATTAAAATGGGTTAAAATGTCATTACAGCGACAATTATCGCGTTTCGAAACACTACGTCGTGTTTCGCGATACCAGGAAGCGATACACATCATTCAAACGCGACAAAAAGGACAGAAGTCATCATCAGAAGTTGTCGCATTTTGACCATGTTTGTCACGGATCGCGACACACCAGAACGCGACAAACCCCCTTCAAACTCGACAGTTTACCTGATGTACTCCAATTTCACTTTTAAAACATCCCAAAGTCAAACGTGGTCAACTCATTACACCCAAACTATCAAATACTCATTCTTGGATTCCGTAGGACGCCACAAGCGTCATGTTTAGAAAAACGGGGTGTTACAACTCTCCCCCACTTGAATTCGATCGCGTCCTCGTGATTCTAGTCACTTAACCGTCCGGACTCACACTCTATGGTCCTTGAACAAATGTTTCGATCCAACTTCTAACACATTACTCATTAACCCGAAGATTAATCCATTAACTAAATACACACTTGCACGCATTCTGAGACATACAACACACACAACATCCGAAGTCTATAACGGTCACCTAGAATACACAGGATCACCTTGTATTCTTCTAACTTCTATAGGCAATTCTTCTCAAAGAGTCACTTTTATCCACTAAATCGTCACCCGCGATTTATTAAAATCCACAATCCGAGCACAAGAGCTTGCTCAATCCCTCGCATCGGGAAAGCTCAACCAATCTCATACCGAGATATCAACTCCTAGCGTACCCATACCAAGTACATTGCTAGTAACAATCACGTACCAAAATAAAGTTAACCATCTAACCGATGAAGACCGAATAGAAACGAATCCTTACGGATAACACATCCCACTTAACAACCCTTGTAGTGCGCAAACACGTCTATTACGAAACTACTGTAACATCATAAGCAAACGGCTAAACCGATAGCGCCAAAACGACTATAGCAACGCAGATCCTAAGGTGTACAAAATCGACTATTGTCACACCCGTAACAACATGTGAGCGAAACACAGCTATCGCATCACTAATCACACAACATGGTCCTCACGACCCCACCATTGGTGTATAAAACAACCAATAGTTCACAATACTAACCACACCAACATGGCCGAAACAACCCGAGCCTAAACACATATGGAGGATGGTCGAAACAACCCGAACCTTAGTGAATTCGCAACAACCCAAAATTCACTAACCCAATCCATATTTTCCACAACGAAATGACCGCACAACCCGAGTCATCGTGAATACGCGCAAACCGATATTCACTACCTCCACCACATAGTATAACCGAGGATGGCCGTGCAACCCGAGTGAAAGGACCGGTCCTAATCCTCCCGGACGAAGTCTTCAACAGTTGGTCCCATTGCGATGATCGACTCCAAGTAATATCCTTAGTTTGAGCTAATACACAGCGGAAGACTTCTATCAAGACCTGAGAATAACATGCTTTAAAATGTCAACATAAAGTTGGTGAGATATAGGTTTGATGCTAGCAGCGTAATAACTATGGACCACAAGATTTCATGTTTATACATAATACACTCGCAAGTGTATGGAAAAGTCGTTGAGCACTTGGTAACCATACTTAACATTTAAATCACAGTAGCATATTCTTAAATAAACCCTACACCGTACCAAGTGTAGTAACGAAACGAAGTACGGTGCAACCGTTTAAAGCTGGTCGTCCAGCCCGGTTGGGGTTGTCAGGCCCGATAGATCTATCAACAGGATTCGCGTTTACGCTCCTCACGTAAATATTAGCTACCAAGTATAAAGAAATATGCCATGGTACAACTCAACGTAGAATTTATTTTTTTTGATCACTTGTGTCCATAACGTAAATCTTTTATAAAAACAGCGCATGTATTCTCAGCTCAAAAATATTTAGAGTTTAAAAGGGACTATATACTCACCTAATATATTTTGTAGTAAAAATACATATAACATCATTGATTAAGTATAAGGTTGGCCTTGGATTCACGAACCTATATCATTTATATATATATTAACACATAGAATTGTAATCAATTAAGTTTACATATTTTTAGTGGTGATATCATTGTTATATATAATAATTTATAGGTGTTATATGTTTATCATATATACACTTTTAAATAAATAATTAATAAGAATTTTAATATAGTTATGTTATATATATATATATATATATATATATATATATATATATATATATATATATATATATATATATATATATATATATATATATATATTTTTTAAGCAACTAATATTTATATGATAAAATTATATTGATAATAATAATAAATAAAAAATTTGTTTCCTTTTATAATAATAATAATAATAATAATAATAATAATAATAATATTAATAATAATAATAATAATAATAATAGTTTTATGATAACTTTACTAAAAAAAGATGTTTTTAATAAAATGATAGTTTTTCTATTAATGATTCTTTTATTAATAATAATTATGATAATAATAATAATAATAATAATAATAATAATAATAATAATAATAATAATAATAATAATAATAATAATAATAATAATAATAATAATAATAATAATAATTAAAATGAAAATATAAAAATGTATACCCTTTTGAAAGATTTTCTAAAAAGAATTGTCCAAGATGGGACTTGAACCCAAGACCTCCTGCTCACATAACACTCCACCCAAACCACTCCACTGCTACTTCCTTTCTAATTTAACACACATCCTAATTTATTTAACCCCGTTTTTCTTCCGAATTATATGAAGCCCAACTCCACAATAACTTAATTAGCCCAACATAATGCTCACGGCCCAAATGAATATATCCGGCCCAAATAAGTTAACTCAAAGTTCACGGCCCACTATATAAACAACTCGGCCCAAGTAACACACAAAAAAAAATCAACCGAACCTTGGATACTTTGTTAGTGGGACGGCTTAGAAAAATATTATAAAAATAACATATCAATCGAATCACTTTCAAGTTGTCATCAAATCATTATCAAAACTTATAACCTTATTATCATAATGTTTATCTGTATTATATAATCATCATCATCTTAAAAGAAAAGGAAAATTATCTCATTCCCACCAACTTCGTTCATCATCCTTGTGATCTCATCGTTATTTTCCCGTCACCCTCAACGTTTTCTGTTCCACTATATTACTATTGTTTTCGTAATATTACCACTCCATCACTCATCTCCTCGTTGACCCAGAATAATAGAATAGAAACAGAAGTTAGATATAGTAGTGGCTCGCAACAAAAATGGAAGTAACAAGAAGTGGGTTCAAGGTGACGAGGTTGACGGTGGTGGTATGGTTTGAGATGGTGTTTCGAACAACCGGAAAAAAAATAAAGTGGGTTTATATAGTGGTGGTGGATGATGGTTTCATGGTGGCGTTAGAAGGTGAAGGTAAATGGTTTAAATGGGTCTCGAGTTGGCTTGAAAATAAAGAAGGTGATATAGAGGTGGTTGTTCTTGATAGGAGGTGGAGGTCGATCTGTGTAGGGTGATAATCAAATGGGTTCATGGTGGTCTTGAGGTGATCGAACCATACCAAAAAAAATAGAAACTTACGTAATTTGCAGCAATCATAATGGATCGTAGTGATTCAAGTGGTGGTGTTCGATGGTGATGATTCTTGGTGGTGGTTTGGTTGTAAAAGGTGATGGAGCGAAGGTTGTAGGAACGAAGTATATAGGTGGCGGATTATATTTTGTAGGTAATTGGTTGGGTCATAAATAGTAAATGGGTGTGGTGTGAACTTCGAAACAAAAACAAGAAACGAAGAATAGTGATGAAGGTGGTTTCGAGTTGCAAACTGAAACGGAGAAGGTGATGGATCAATGTATGGTTCACGATGGTTGTTATCACGGTTGAAGAGGATTGAGTGGTTTTCAAATAAAAACACCAACAAGCGGCCAGCAGGAATGGTTCTTAAAATTATTCGAATCAAGATTAAAACGAGATAGGGAGGTGATGGTGGTAGGTAGTAGATGACAGGTGTTCTTGAAGAAGGAAGAAGAAAGTTGTGAATTACTTAGGATGTGTGTAGTTTTAATGTTCATGTATGTAATTATATATAAAGGATGATAGTATGTAAAATGGAAGAAAGAAAACAAAAATGAGAAAGTAATTCACTTCATAATTAAACTCACTGTTTTATCCGTGATAGTTGATTGGAAGAAAAAAAATCCTGCCGACATTATATTAAGGATGGTAATCCGTACTCCGTTGTTAAACAGTGGCGGATAAGTCTTCGGAAAAATTTCAAAATTTTAGATTAACTATATTTATTTATTTTAATAATGATATCATATTTTATTTTAACAACATATAATATCTTAAGTTATACATTAAATTATTATTTATATCTATCTATATATTTAAACATATATGTATCCATTTACAAATAGTTGTTCGTGAATCGTCAGGCATGAACAAAAAGGTAATTGATTATCCGAATATAGATTTCTAACTTTCTAGACTCAATATTACAAATTTTGCTTATCGTGTCGAAAACATATAAAGTTTAAGGTTTAAACTTGGTCGAAAATTTCCGGGTCATTACAGTACCTACCCGTTAAAGAAATTTCGTCCCCGAAATTTGATAGAGGTGTCATGGATAACAATAGGAACGTTTTCATGATGTATATGAGGTAATAATGAAGTTTTATCATTATCGAGGGATATAGATAAAACGATTCGATCAGGTGAAGCGTACGAGTGAAGTTATCATAAAAGAGTGAAATGAGTAAATGTGGAATTGTTTTAACCAATGACGTGGTTAGGATTGATTTTCGGAATTTAAGGGATTTAAAGAAAATCTTACGTAATAAGATTTGGTTCTTCGACGACTTAGAAAAATTCAGGATCTTTTTTTTTTTTTACTTATTGCGGCAATCTGTTTTTATTTCTTTGTCGAATATTTTACTATAAATCCACCCCTTCGTTTCCTTATTTTCCACAACTCACATCTTTTACTTTTTCTCCTTAATTCCTACTTTAAGACATTCGTCAATATGCTCCATCCAATTCTAATTCTTGATATACTCCTAATTTTCACATCCATCATTATTCTCTTTCATCTACCACAAGAGGATTGTATTTACTTCTACTATTATATGTTATAGTGTTTTTAATCTTCCCGTGTCTTTACGTGGCAATACGTATTGATGTGCACGGTTTGTAGTTTCAGGGTTGTTATTGGGTTTTATATTTCTCCTTATATCTTGATGTCCCTACTTCTGTCTTCTATAATCATTGTCATCCACAGTAAATGCTCTCTCCTGTTTACTGTGATTTATACTCCAATTTCTATTTTGGGGCTTTGTCCCTTCGTTTCTTCTTCCCGTCCTCAAGTCAAGCGAGCAATGGTCCGAAATTCGTAGATATGAAATTTGGAATGAACATAGCTAATGTTCTTAGAAAGAAATAGTAATGGCACGATTTTTTTTGTTGATTTGTCAAATTACCAGAATATCCTAAAAAGGACCGAATCATCAAGAAAATATTTTCTTGATATGTTTAGAGATTAGATAGAATGTAAGAGTCGTGTAAATGGCACATGATGACGGTACTGGAAATCATCATGCTTCATTAGAAACTCATCATGACTTACTGTAATATAATGATGTTGATCAAGTGTCATTATATTATACTAATTCATGTATCAGTTCCCAACACTGCTTCAAAACATTCCTATTTTAAACTCGAAGGTTTCAGAATTTAGAAACTAACACAGTTTCTTTTATGATGTAATGCAGATAGCACGAAAAGATGAATGGTTTTAGATAAGAATAGTTATGAAAATATCTTCAGAAATATTGAGGATATTTATAATGAAAGATATAATGATATCTTAGAATATTTAAGATAATGATGATGATGAAGAAATTCATCTGGAAGGGTTTAGAACAAAGACTAGGGTTCTTACTGACGGTTTCAGCAGGTACTGAATCATTTGGGTCCTTTGAAGGCAGGTTTAGTCCTTGTGATTTATCCACAACCTCTTTCATACTTTGCTCAATCCGTTTTTCAACCCCTTCTATTTTTCTGGACTTTTCCAACACACTGTACTTCATCATCAAACTTTTGACTGTTAAAGTCGTTTACAGTTTTAGCTGCTTCATTAGCATTTTAAAAAGTACTTCATAGTTCAGGGTGTTTTTCAGAAACTTCACATTCAAAGTATGAAATTCTTTAGAGATAGACGTTTTAGGTATCACTGGAAAAGTTCTGCGAGATTTTCAAAATACTGATTGCGGATTCCACCAAAGAGATGACGAGCTGCTGGTACATCTGCTGATGATGTCGCGGGGTATAAAAGGTTCTCCGGTAACGACGGCGAAAGGACAATGTATATATATCGAGGTTATAATAAGACTAGTCTTGCTGAGAAGTCGAGGTTAACTTGTTGGGGCTGTGACAAAATTGGCTACTTTGAAAAGGAATTGTAATATTGTTTTTGCTAATAAATAGCAAAGGATTCAATATGGGTACGTATTAAACTATGAATTTGGGTTCGAGAGTTTTTCAGGTGCATAAACCTTTTCTTTCGTAGATGAAGTACGGCTGGTTCATCCTTCCGATCGAGGTGTTTTCAAAAATCATGAAAGATTTGAATGTGGATTGTAACTGTCGAGGTACAAATGAGGTTTAAGATGAAATCAAGTGGCAAACTTGAAGAATTGTTTAGTTTCATATGTTATAATCTATATTTTAAATCATTTTAATTGTCCAAAGTTAGCAGTCCAATAGTCCAATTGTCCAATAGTTCATATATCGTTTATAACATTCGAATTAAATTAATACGTATCGTGACCCGTGTACCGGTCTCAGTATTGATCACAACTCAAACCATATATATATTTGGAATCAACCTCAACCCTGTATAGCCAACTCCAACATTCACATATAGAGTGTCTATGGTTGTTCCGAAATATATATACAGATGGGTCGATATGATAGATCAAAACCTTGTATACGTGTCCCGTTATTTAAAGTGCGTAAAATAAATAACAGAAATTAAATGACGATAAATAAAATTGCGATAATTAAATTGCGATAAAAAAAATGTAATCAGTTAGCTAGGAACAGTTAGCGTGGAATCTTAACAAAATTCATCATAGTTAATTTGTTTGTTTCTAACACTTTTTATTTTGTCCAATGTTTTCTTCGTTATGCCAGTTGTTGGATTCTGATAGGTCAAAATCCAAATATGTAATTTGAATGGAAATGATTGTTCTGTGGTGAACGGATACGTATATCGGTGGTTGTAAGTAGGATAGTAAATGACCGTTGAATCAGATTCGAAGAGTGTACAGTGTAACTTATTAATGTGAAATCTAAATATTCCTCGGGTACTACCTACCCGTTAAAATATTTTCATCATTAACAGTTGGTATGAAAGAATTTTTAATTATAATCTTTATGAAAATATACTTGCATATATATTTTCTTCAGATGTAATCATGGATTTAATGAGTCAATAAGATATTAAACTCATTTGATTTATCGTTATTACTAGATTACATTATCTCTAAAACATTAAGATTACATAATCGTCATGTCGAACGAAGATAAATGAGGTAGAACGATACGTAAAGCGAAGATAATCGGTGTAGAACGATATGTAGAACGAAGATAAAGTAGATAGATCGATGCGTAGAACGATGATTAGGCTCGAGGTACAGAATAAGATGTTGAGGCAGGTGATGTTGAAACTTGGGTTGTTGGTGGTACTGGTGTTGATGTTGGTGTTGGTACTGCTTGTGGTACCTGCGTAGTAGATGCGAGCCTAGCTTCCAAATCGACCACCGTCACCTCCAGGGTTTCTACTTTACGCTCGAGTTTATGAATTAGTTCTACCCATTCTTCCGTAAGGTTTGTCAATTCTTGGTATTTAGTTCGAAGTCTTCTAACTTCTTCTAATAATCCTATCTGATTAGAATTCGGGAGTAGAGGACGAATACTATCTTTAACTACATCGAGTCGACCTTCGAGGCGGAAAATTCGTGAGAAAAGAGTAAAAACGGTATTGCGAACAGGTTCGCCGGTAAGTGGATCGAGTACTCCGACGTTAGGTGGTAAGTTCGGCTCATGATATGGAGTACCTTCTTCATTTCTCCATAGGGTAAGTATTTTGCGAACCCATCCCCACTTTCTAAAGAAATCAGGGTAGTTGATCGGTTGGTGCGCTCCCGTCACGCTATCTTCGGAGTCAGAGGAACTTTGTCGATTCGTGGAGGCCATCGTACGCGATCACAGAAAGATTTTTGGTATGAAAAGCTTAGTGAGAGCAATGAGAGTTGGATGGTATACTCAATGCATAATATGCATTAATATATATAGTACCAGGATCCCTTAAATTACGGAGAAATTTACGGAAGATATCAGACAAAGTTTACCGTAATAGATACGCTAAGATATAAATTTGTCTATACACTATCTATGCAATAAAGGCAGTAAGGCATGTCTAGACTTAGGAATGATTAGCAGGAAATTTTCCACTAGGAATGATATACAATACTTATAATATGCAGCTAAGGTCAAAGTCCAGACTCGCTAATGCATCCTAACAACTATCAGTTAGACACACTAATGCAAGACCTGGATCGCTAGGACCAACGCTCTGATACCAACTAAAAGGACCGGTCCTAATCCTCCCGGACGAAGTCTTCAACAGTTGGTCCCATTGCGATGATCGACTCCAAGTAATATCCTTAGTTTGAGCTAATACACAGCGGAGGACTTCTATCAAGACCTGAGAATAACATGCTTTAAAATGTCAACATAAAGTTGGTGAGATATAGGTTTGATGCTAGCAGCGTAATAACTATGGACCACAAGATTTCATGTTTATACATAATACACTCGCAAGTGTATGGAAAAGTCGTTGAGCACTTGGTAACCATACTTAACATTTAAATCACAGCAGCATATTCTTAAATAAACCCTACACCGTACCAAGTGTAGTAACGAAACGAAGTACTGTGCAACCATTTAAAACTGGTCGTCCAGCCCG
Organism: Rutidosis leptorrhynchoides; assembly: GCF_046630445.1. NCBI lineage: Eukaryota > Viridiplantae > Streptophyta > Magnoliopsida > Asterales > Asteraceae > Rutidosis > Rutidosis leptorrhynchoides. The sequence continues at coordinate 265,321,914 of NC_092333.1, read as the reverse complement.
GTTGGGGTTGTCAGGCCCGATAGATCTATCAACAGGATTCGCGTTTACGCTCCTCACGTAAATATTAGCTACCAAGTATAAAGAAATATGCCATGGTACAACTCAACGTAGAATTTATTTTTTTTGATCACTTGTGTCTATAACGTAAATCTTTTATAAAAACAGCGCATGTATTCTCAGCCCAAAAATATTTAGAGTTTAAAAGGGACTATATACTCACCTAATGTATTTTGTAGTAAAAATACATATAACATCATTGATCAAGTATAAGGTTGGCCTTAGATTCACGAACCTATATCATTTATATATATATTAACACATAGAATTGTAATCAATTAAGTTTACATATTTTTAGTGGTGATATCATTGTTATATATAATAATTTATAGGTGTTATATGTTTATCATATATACACTTTTAAATAAATAATTAATAAGAATTTTAATATAGTTATGTTATATATATATATATACATATATATATATATATATATATATATATATATATATATATATATATATATATATATATATTTAAGCAACTAATATTTATATGATAAAATTATATTGATAATAATAAATAAAAAAAATTTGTTTCCTTTTATAATAATAATAATAATAATAATAATAATAATAATAATAATAATAATAATAATAATAGTTTTATGATAACTTTACTAAAAAAAGATATTTTTAATAAAATGATAGTTTTTCTATTAATGATTCTTTTATTAATAATAATTATGATAATAATAATAATAATAATAATAATAATAATAATAATAATAATAATAGTAATAATAATAATAATAATAATAATAATAATAATAATAATAATAATAATAATAATAATAATAATAATAATAATAATAATAATAATAATAATAATAAAGATGAAAATATAAAAATGTATACCCTTTTGAAAGATTTTCTAAAAAGAATTGTCCAAGATGGGACTTGAACCCAAGACCTCCTGCTCACATAACACTCCACCCAAACCACTCCACTGCTACTTCCTTTCTAATTTAACACACATCCTAATTTATTTAACCCCGTTTTTCTTCCGAATTATATGAAGCCCAACTCCACAATAACTTAATTAGCCCAACATAATGCTCACGGCCCAAATGAATATATCTGGCCCAAATAAGTTAACTCAAAGTTCACGGCCCACTATATAAACAACTCGGCCCAAGTAACACACAAAAAAATATCAACCGAACCTTGGATACTTTGTTAGTGGGACGGCTTAGAAAAATATTATAAAAATAACATATCAATCGAATCACTTTCAAGTTGTCATCAAATCATTATCAAAACTTATAACCTTATTATCATAATGTTTATCTGTATTATATAATCATCATCATCTTAAAAGAAAAGGAAAATTTTCTCATTCCCACCAACTTCGTTCATCATCCTTGTGATCTCATCGTTATTTTCCCGTCACCCTCAACGTTTTCTGTTCCACTATATTACTATTGTTTTCGTAATATTACCACTCCATCACTCATCTCCTCGTTGACCCAGAATAATAGAATAGAAACAGAAGTTAGATATAGTAGTGGCTCGCAACAAAAATGGAAGTAACAAGAAGTGGGTTCAAGGTGACGAGGTTGACGGTGGTGGTATGGTTTGAGATGGTGTTTCGAACAACCGGAAAAAAAATAAAGTGGGTTTATATAGTGGTGGTGGATGATGGTTTCATGGTGGCGTTAGAAGGTGAAGGTAAATGGTTTAAATGGGTCTCGAGTTGGCTTGAAAATAAAGAAGGTGATATAGAGGTGGTTGTTCTTGATAGGAGGTGGAGGTCGATCTGTGTAGGGTGATAATTAAATGGGTTCATGGTGGTCTTGAGGTGATCGAACCATACCAAAAAAATAGAAACTTACATAATTTGCAGCAATCATAATGGATCGTAGTGATTCAAGTGGTGGTGTTCGATGGTGATGATTCTTGGTGGTGGTTTGGTTGTAAAAGGTGATGGAGCGAAGGTTGTAGGAACGAAGTATATAGGTGGCGGATTATATTTTGTAGGTAATTGGTTGGGTCATAAACAGTAAATGGGTGTGGTGTGAACTTCGAAACAAAAACAAGAAACGAAGAATAGTGATGAAGGTGGTTTCGAGTTGCAAACTGAAACGGAGAAGGTGATGGATCAATGTATGGTTCACGATGGTTGTTATCATGGTTGAAGAGGATTGAGTGGTTTTCAAATAAAAACACCAACAAGCGGCCAGCAGGAATGGTTCTTAAAATTATTCGAATCAAGATTAAAACGAGAGAGGGAGGTGATGGTGGTAGGTAGTAGATGATAGGTGTTCTTGAAGAAGGAAGAAGAAAGTTGTGAATTACTTAAGATGTGTGTAGGTTTAATGTTCATGTATGTAATTATATATAAAGGATGATAGTATGTAAATGGAAGAAAGAAAACAAAAAGGAGAAAGTAATTCACTTCATAATTAAACTCACTGTTTTATCCGTGATAGTTGATTGGAAGAAAAAAAATCCTGCCGACATTATATTAAGGATGGTAATCCGTACTCCGTTGTTAATCAGTGGCGGATAAGTCTTAGGAAAAATTTCAAAATTTTAGATTAACTATATTTATTTATTTTAATAATGATATCATATTTTATTTTAACAACATATAATATCTTAAGTTATACATTAAATTATTATTTATATCTATCTATATATTTAAACATATATGTATCCATTTACAAATAGTTGTTCGTGAATCGTCAGGCATGAACAAAAGGGTAATTGATTTTCCGAATATAGATTTCTAACTTTCTAGACTCAATATTACAAATTTTGCTTATCGTGTCGGAAACATATAAAGTTTAAGGTTTAAATTTGGTCGGAAATTTCCGGGTCATTACACCGAGCCTTAGTGAATCTGAATTACCTGACATTCACTACCTCAAACTATGAGTCTAACCAACAGGGACAATCGTACTACCCAAAATATTGTGAATACGAACAACCCGATATTCACGTCCTATAACACAACACATGAATGGTACTCCCATTCCGATAACGTTATACCATGCCGGTACAACACTACTCCCAAGCTGAAGTTAGCGGACTGAGTCAACGGCCATAACCCACCAATCACATACGCTCTTTTGGCCTCAATCAACGAGTAGTGTAACATCGCCAGTGCTACACCATAGTGAATCCTAACAGAAAACACTAACCATCCACCACAAACAAAAGTATATACGCATACTTAGAATCATTCCACACCGCCTGAAATTTTTGCACACGAATCATACGCACACGCGAACATCGCTATCACAATCGAGCAAGAACCACCTATATCGCACATTGGTACAACACAATAATTCTCCAGAAGAGAGTCCGACACGCACATCCCTAAACCGAGGGATTTCGCCTTGCTCGTCAAATACGCCCGTTATCTCTCAACGAGATTCACCACATTACCACCTCGGTGGTAATTTAAATCCGAAACCATGAGGACAATTTAACCGAAATTGTACTCTACCACAGATCGACCAAATCTAGGTCTCGACACTAATTCCGGATCTACTATGAGCATTATCCGACATCTCACACTAAAACCTCCACGTGCTGGAGTGTAACTCCCCCACTTAGAACTACGTTCCATAACCGCATCGCCGTGGCAACATCATCCGCGATAATTACCACTCTCCGACATACGTGACCAATTTCTCCATCGGTCATAACACTCGAATTCTTATGAATTCATTTCGCACATTAGAAATTGACGCACACCGTCACCCGTTGGCTTTATTTAACGAACGACACAAAACCAACACAACACGCACCTTGTACAACCGTACAATGCTACCAAAAGGTAGACCTTTCTACAATTGGGTTCACACGACCCATCACCACATCTTGCTCCAATCTTGAGGACACGAAGGATTTTAACCAATCCTTAAACACTTCCATCGAAAAGTGTACCACAATTACACAAACTCTACTCTCGCAATCATCCAATTGCTATAGTTTGTCAAATTTCCCACCCAGTCACTCATGTACCGAAGGGTTTCTCAACGGTACCCTAAGTACAATGTGACTGCAACACCATCGGAGTCTAACACCACGCTCATAGGTATGAAAGGGGCACTTATCTTTGCGTTCCGTAAACTTCATTACCACATTCATCGAGATCCAAAACACTCAATCTCAAGGGTTCTATCCACCCGACGAACCTCAGGGTTCATCAACTTCAACACGAGAGTGAACACGCTCTGAAATTCGAACACCAAAGCCCATTCCCATGGCTTGGTAGAAACATTTTCCAAACACTAAGGAATGCTTGGTTGCACCAAGTCTTACGTCCTTCATCCAACAAACAAACGTCACCATAGGGTAATTCCATTAGGAACGTCACCCATAACAATAATATGCACAACACAATGCATCCAACAAACCCGAACGCATCGGCACATAAATAAATATTCAAATGACATATTTATTAAAATGAAACGTACCTTAACGTCTCCTTGTGGCATTCGCCGCTGCCAACTCAGGACAATCCAGCTTGCGATGTCCTTACTTATGACAATAGTAGCACATCCCGTCATCACTTCTCGGCATTGTGCACTCCCATAACTTGTGGCCCCTAACACCACAATTGAAACATCTAGGTCACGAGAATCCATCGTGCCTTTACCCACATTACCCGTACTCGCACTTGCACCCTTATTTTTCTTACTTGGGGCGCCGTATGAATCAACCCTTCTCTTACTTGAAGTCTCACACATCTTTGATCGCGTATACCATTCGAAACCCTTAGCCACAGCGAATAACTCCGCAAACGACTTCACTTGATCCCGGCTAATTTTATTCTTCGAGTCATCATTTAGGGTTCGATAGAAATCTTCCATCAACATACGATCATTTCCCATATACTCCGGGAAAAAACAAGCCTTCGCCATAAAGGTCGTCTTGAGAGTATTCAAGTCCATAGATCCTTGTCGCAAATTTCGTAACTCATCACGCAATTCCATTAAGTCGGCTCTAGACCAGAACTCCTCGAAGAATTCCTCCTTAAATTCGTCCCACGATAACGCCATTATAACGACCCTACTTTTTCCGTTATCTTTTACCGTATATTATTTAACGACCGTTAACTACTATTCGTGCAATGTCATTTCTATGACATATATTATTATTTTTGTAATAATATATATATTATTATGTGCTATGTGAATTTTTGTATTCATATTTTAAGTTACACGTTTCTACGTGTCGCAGATTTCTATCCGGCGAATCTTTTCGGTTTTCAAACCAACGGTCGAGCTTTTGGGATTTTTAAGTCCTAATTATTTTATATATGATATATTAATGTCATATATTTATATATAGTGTTTATATATATTTTTCGTCGCGTATTTGTTATCTCTCCGATTTTTTAATCGCGTAGTCGTGTTTTCGCGTTTCGGGTTTCGTTCTAGCGTTCGGGCCACAAGGAAATTATCAAAATACAAAATGGCCCACAAATAGGGCCCACCTTACCCCATTCAGCTGAACCATTCAAGGGGAGGGGGTATACCCCATTTTTCTTTCATTTTTTTTACATCTCATTTCATTCTTCCTTTTTTTCTAAACCTAATATTTAGTTTGTGCTCTCTCCCTCTCCTCCCTTGCCTAGCCATTGCCACCACCACCTTAAACCATCATCATCTTCTTCAAACAAGCTTGGATCAATCAATCATTCATATAAACGCGTTCCTCTCGTTCTTCTCTACACGTTGATATCTCTTGATTCTCGATTAGGGTATAAACCCTAACCCTAGATTTTTAATTTTTCTTATATTTTACTAATTTTACATATTATATTGATAGTATGATGATCATATGTTATTGTATTGTTGATAGTATGCGTAGAAATGCTCCTTAATCCATGTTTTCGGTTTGATTGTTTTGGGACAGCAGCTTTTTTTCATTTCTGTAAACATAACTGATATATAAGTGAACTTAAAGTGTGTAGATCAGTTCCTATCATCAAGACATTAATTTTAGACTCCGGATTCATGTTATTTCGATTCCCGGAGCTCTAGATATGATTAAAATGGTGTTTAATTGAAATTAAAATGTAAGAACGAATTGGTACAGGTATGTGATAATGCTAAAAACGAACATATTTTTCATAGCATTATCCCTCAAAAAAGACAAGCTTTTAGTTGCAGTTGTCCTATTTACAAGGAATATTCGTTTAAATATTAAAAGGTGAAGACAAAAGGCAGATTCGATAAATTGAAGACGCAAACGACCAAAAAGCTAAAATGTACAAAGTACAAGCAAAGAGGTTCAAATTATTGATAAGGAACGCCTAAAAATGGCAAGAGTACAAGCCGCAAAACGCAAAGTACAAGATATTAAATCATACGAAAGGACGTTCGAAAATACGAAACCGAGACATGAACCAGCTTTCAACGTACGACGCAACGGACCGAAAGTTACAAATTAATTATGTATATAAATATAATATAATATATAATTATTCATATAAATTATATATTTATATTATATTTATATAATAAAATCCGTCGGCAAGCTAGGAGCCAAACTTATGTTAGCTGGAATCAGGGGCTCCGCACTCGCGGAGCTTTGAAGACAAAAACCTCCACACTCGCGGAGGTCAAACAGTATTACGTGGGCCTATAAAAGGCCGAGCATTCGGCCGATTTTTACACATCTTTTTCTCTTCATTCATCAACGTATATGTATATATATTTATATTATAATTTTAATTTTAATTTTAATTTCAAATAATAAGGGTATGTTAGCGAATGTTGTAAGGGTGTGAGTCGAAATTCTGTCCGTGTAACGCTACGCTATTTTTAATCATTGTAAGTTATGTTCAACCTTTTTAATTTAATGTCTCGTGGCTAAGTTATGATTATGCTTATTTAAAACAAAGTAATCATGATGTTGAGCTAAATACTAAAATTGGGTAATTGGGCTTTGTACCATAATTGGGGTTTGGACAAAAGAACGACACTTGTGGAAATTAAACTATGGGCTATTAATGGGCTTTATATTTGTTTAACTAAATGATACTTTGTTAATTTTAATATAAAGATTTACAATTGGACGTACCTATAAATAACCATATACACTCGATTGGATATGATGGGCGGGATATTTATATGTACGAATAATCGTTCATTTAACTGGACACGGAAATGGATTAATAGTTAATAGATTTATTAAAACAAGGGTGAAATTATGTACAAGGACACTTGGCGTAATTGTTAACAAAGTATTAAAACCTTGGGTTACACGCAGTCGATATCCTGGTGTAATTATTAAACTAAGTATTAAAACCTTGTTACAGTTTAAGACCCCAATTAGTTGGAATATTTGACTTCGGGTATAAGGATAACTTGACGAGGACACTCGCACTTTATATTTATGACTGATGGACTGTTATGGACAAAAACTAGACGGACATATTAAATAATCCAGGACAAAGAACAATTAACCCATGGGAATAAACTAAAATCAACACGTCAAACATCATGATTACGAAAGTTTAAATAAGCATAATTTCTTTATTTTCATATTTAATTGCACTTCTAATTATTGCACTTTTATTTATTGTTATTGTATTTAATTGCACTTTTATTTATTGTCATTGTATTTAATTGCACTTTTAATTATCGTACTTTTTAATTATCGTAATTTTATTTTATCGCACTTTTATTTATCGCAATTTCATTATCGTTATTTACTTTAAGCTTTAAATTAAGTCTTTTATTTATTTAATATTTTACATTAGGTTTTAAGTGCGACTAAAGTTTTAAAATCGACAAACCGGTCATTAAACGGTAAAAACCCCCCTTTTATAATAATAATATTACTTATATATATATATTTGTATTTTTATAAATTAAAACTAATATAGCGTTAAGCTTTGTTTAAAAGATTCCCTGTGAAACGAATCGGACTTACTAAAAACTACACTATTGTACGATTAGGTACACTGCCTATAAGTGTTGTAGCAAGGTTTAGGTATATTTATTCTATAAATAAATAAATATCTTGTGTAAAATTGTATCGTATTTAATAGTATTTCCTAGTAAAAATAAAGCTATTTCATATACACCTCGCATAACATCAAGTATTTTTGGCGCCGCTGCCGGGGAACTTAAACGCCGAAAGCGCAACGCTAATGATATAAAAAAATAATAATAATATAATTTTGTAAAAGTTTTTATTAAGTCCTTCGTATAAAAATATAAGTTTTTTTTTAAAATATAAAAATATAAAAATACAAAAAGAGTTTGTTAAAAAATATATAAAGTTTAAAAAAAAAGTATTTTTACTTTTGAGTTTAAAAATAAGTGTTTTATTGTTTTATAAAAATATTTAGTTATATTTATATTTTATATATATTTGATAAAGCAGAAAAACATAAAAAAATAAAAATAAAAAAACTGAACCTGTGCAAAAACGAATCCCTTTTCAGCCTAAATTTGACCCTCCGCGACTCGCGGAGCTTTTGAACTGGATCTAACCGCACTCGCAGAGGTCAATCTGACAGGTCAACCTAGGACTGCAATTAATACGAAATTAGGGTTTAATTAATTTAATTATTTAGTTTTTAGGGTTTTATTTAATTAATTAGTTTAGTTATTTATTTAATTTGTATTATTAAGTTATAATTAGTTTAATTAATTTATAAAATTAATAGTTTTATTAAATAAATAATATAAAATTAATATTTTTATAAAAATTGTACTTTTTACAACTTTAAGTATATTTTTATATTTTGTATTTTTAATTTATTCGTTTTAGCGTAATATTTGTATTTTTCGCTCGTATTTAGTTTTAAATCATAGTATTTGCCATAGTTATTTTTATTTCTAGATTTTTAGGCTTTGCCGTAAAATCCCTTAAGTGCTTTTTCTTTAGACTAAGATTTAGGTGCTTTAGAATTTTGCGACGCTGTTCTAAGTTTTTAGTACCTTTTTAAGATATTGCCATTTGGGATATAGAATTCCTTGTAAGCTTTAATATTTTTAGACGCAACTTTTAATTCTTAGTTTTTAGTTCCTTTTTAAGTTTCGACGCGCTACTTTCTTATTTTTATTTTTCGATGCCTATTATTTTTCAATCTTTTATTTTTTGACGTTTTTCGACGCGCTCTTTTTCTTTCTTATTTCTCGACATTCTAGTTTTTAGGACTTAGAATTTTCTCTATTTCTTATCTAAATTTTTTAAATTTCAACGAAAAATTATTTTAAGCGGTTAAATTGATAGACATCAAAATTTTCTAGTTCGTAGTAATAGTTGGATTTGTACGTGGATCGGGTTATTGGAGCCAAACAGTACTCAATTATATTGAGACCAAACGAATCCCGCCCCTCTGCTGCATCTTTTGGCTATTCGAAACGTGGGCAAAATCAGAAAAGTCTATTAATTTGATAACTTATATAATTTTTCTTTCTTTTTAAAAACTAATAAGATATTCAGTGAATGCACCGAGCAAAACGTTCACCACCTTTTGTACGTTCACCACCTGTAACTCGATCAAGACATCTCGCAAATATTGTCGCCGTTGATTTTTCTTTAGAATCGTCATCCAGTCGACCAAGTTCTCCAATTCAAATTTTCGATAATCCATTTTTTGAACCCGACCTCACAATTGAGAATCCGGAGAATATTCAGGGACGATTTATAGATCCTGAACCATTAATTTTTCCTCCGGAACCACTAATCATTCAAACAGAGATTGTTGAGGAACGAACCATTTAAATCAGAATCCTCTAGTGATTCAGATTCAACAAATTCAATCATGGAAAATCTGGAACCTCTAAGTATGGAAGATCGAATGCGAGCTAAACGCACTGGCCAAGCTCACGCAATTACTCATCCAGACATTAATGCGCCAGATTATGAAATCAAAGGACAAATTCTACACATGGTAACTAATCAATGTCAATTTAGTGGTGCGCCGAAGGAAGATCCAAATGAACATCTTCGTACCTTTAATAGGATCTGCACTCTATTTAAAATAAGAGAAGTTGAAGATGAACAGATATATCTCATGTTATTTCCCTGGACTTTAAAAGGAGAAGCCAAAGATTGGTTGGAATCGTTACCTGAAGGGGCGATTGATACATGGGACGTTTTAGTTGAAAATTTTCTTAAACAATTCTTTCCGGCATCTAAAGCCGTAAGACTTCAAGGAGATATTGTTACGTTCACACAAAAGCCAAATGAAACTCTATATGAGGCATGGACAAGATTTGGTAAGTTATTAAGAGGATGTCCGCAACATGGTTTAGACACCTGTAAAATAGTACAAATATTCTACCAAAGATGCGACATCACTACAAGGAAAGACATAGACATAACAGCTGGTGGTTCCATTATGAAGAAAACAGAAACTGATGCTTACAAAATTATTGATAACACTGCTTCCCATTCACATGAGAGGCACCAAGAAAAAGACATCGTTAGATCATCTAAAGCAGCTAGAGCCGATTCTAGCCATGACTTAGATTCCATTTCAGCAAAGATAGATGTTGTCTAAAGACGAATGGAAAAGATGACTAAGGATATTCACTCAATACGAATTAGTTGTGAGCAGTGTGGAGGACCACATTTGATAAAAGATTGTGTCAGTATTGAACTAACAATGGAACAAAGAGAGAATGTTTCATATCTAAACCAAAGGCCTAGAAATAAGTATCAGAATAATTATCAACCGCCAAGACCAATTTACAATCAAAACCATAATTATTATCGAAATGTTCCATACAACAACCAACAAGGTCCTAGCAATCAACAAGTATCCAATAATACTTACAATCAGCAAAGACCTAATTTTCAAAACAAACCACCACAAACCGATGATAAAAAGCCAAATTTAGAAGATATGATGACGAAGCTAGTTGAATCTCAAACACAGTTTTTCACATCCCAGAAACAAACCAATGAACAAAATGCTCAAGCATTTAGAAATCAACAAGCTTCTATTCAATATCTGGAACAAGAAGTAAGTAACCTAGCAAGGTTAATAGGTGAAAGAAAACCAGGAAGTTTACCTAGTGATACAAATGCTAACCCCCAAAATGAAACAGCTAAAGCAATTACCACAAGAAGTGGTATCACACTTAAACCACCTGAAATACCTGTAATTTCTGATGAAGCTATTCCTACTCCACAAGAACCACAACCTGAACAAGATAAGGAAAAAGAACCGGTAGTTGAAAAGGTTAATGAAGATAACACAGTTAAGGCAAAACCGTATGTTAAACCATACCAACCACCACTTCCTTACCCAAGTAAAATGAGAAAAGAGAGACTTGAAGCCGAGCAATCCAAATTCTTGGATATGTTTAAACAGATAAATGTAAATCTTCCTTTCATTGATGTGATTTCAGGAATGCCTAGATATGCTAAATTTCTGAAAGATCTAATCTCAAATAGAAAGAAAATGGAAGAACTCTCGGTTGTTACTATGAATGCTAATTGTTCTGCAGTGCTGTTGAATAAGATACCAGAAAAACTATCTGATCCAGGAAGTTTCACAATTCCATGTTTTCTGGGTAGTCTTAGTTCAATAGAAGCATTGGCAGACTTAGGTGCTAGTATAAATTTAATGCCGTATTCACTATACGCTAAACTAGACCTTGGAGAATTGAAACAAACAAGAATAAGTATACAAGTAACCGATCGATCAATAAAATATCCTAGAGGGATAATGGAAAACATGCTAGTTAAAGTTGGTACTTTAGTATTTCCAGTAGATTTTGTTGTTCTGGACATGGAAGAAGATTCTCAAGTTCCTCTCATATTAGGAAGACCATTTTTAAACACGGCTAAAGCAATGATAGACGTGTTTGGTAAGAAACTAACCCTAAGTATAGAGGACGAGAGTGTTACCTTTTCAGTTGATAGAGCAATGCAACAACCGCAATCTGCAGATGATACATGTTATTATATTCAAACTGTAGAATCGCATGTAGAATTGTTAGAAGAATTTCCATAATTACAAGGAACAGGAGAATGTTCTTTAGGAGAAGGAACTAAACCAATTGATTAAACTGAAATGTTAGCTACACTTATGGCTAATGGATATGAACCAACAACAGAAAAAATTCAAATGCTAAAAGAAGAAGACAGATATCGATATAAATCATCGATAGAAGAACCACCGAAATTAGAGTTAAAGCCACTTCCAAACCATTTGGAATACGCTTATTTACATGGTGAATCTGAATTACCTGTAATAATATCGTCTTCTCTTACTGAAAATGAAAAATCTCAACTCATTTCTGTGCTAAAAGCTCATAAACCAGCTATTGCATGGAAGATTCATGATATTAAAGGAATAAGTCCTTCGTATTGCACACATAAAATCCTTATGGAAGAAGGTCATAAAACGTATGTTCAACGCCAACGAAGACTAAATCCTAATATGCAAGATGTTGTTAAGAAAGAAATTATTAAACTGCTAGATGCAGGTTTAATTTATCCAATTTCTGATAGTCCATGGGTAAGCAAAGTTCAATGCGTGCCTAAGAAGGGTGGCATGACTGTCATCACAAATGAGAAAAATGAGCTTATTCCGACTAGGACTGTAACAGCATGGCGTGTATGTATTGATTATTGAAAATTAAATGACGCCACCAGAATAGATCACTTTCCTTACCTTTCATTGATCAAATGTTGAAAGATTAGCCGGAAATAGTTACTATTGTTTTCTTGATGGTTTTTCCGAATATTTTTAAATTCCAATAGCACCTGAGGACCAAGAAAAAACCACGTTCACGTGCCCTTATGGTACTTTTGCTTACAAACACATGCCATTTGGACTTTGCAACGCCCCTGCAACCTTTCAAAGGTGCATGATGGCGATTTTTCATGACTTGATAGAAGAATGCATGGAAGTTTTCATGGATGACTTTTCAGTCTTCGGTGATACATTTGAATCATGTCTAGTTAATCTTGAACGAATGCTTATTAGATGTGAACAATCAAATCTAGTTCTTAATTGGGAAAAATGCCATTTCATGGTTAAAGAAGGCATCGTTCTTGGACATAAAATTTCAAAGGAAGGAATTGAAGTGGATAGAGCTAAAGTAGATGTAATTGCTAAACTTCCACATCCCACCAATGTTAGAGGAGTTAGGAGTTTTCTAGGGCATGCCGGTTTTTACCGACGTTTCATAAAAGATTTTTCTAAAATTGCCACTCATATGAATAAACTCCTAGAAAAGGATGCTCCATTCATCTTTTCAGATGAATGTATCAAATCTTTTAATATTCTTAAAGAAAAACTCACTAATGCGCCGATTATGATAACTCCAAATTGGAATCTACCATTTGAACTTATGTGCGATGAAAGTGATTTTGCAATGGGAGCCGATTTAGGACAAAGGATTGAAAAACGATTTCAACCTATATATTATGCTAGTAAGACGTTACAAGGAGCACAAACAAATTACACAACTACTGAAAAAGAACTCCTTGCTATTGTCTTTGCTTTTGAAAAATTTCGATCATATCTCGTTCTAGCTAAAACGGTAGTCTATACCGACCATTCTGCTCTTAGATACCTATTTTCGAAACAAGATGCCAAACCACGATTAATCCGTTGGATCTTACTCTTACAAGAGTTTGATATTGAAATCCGAGATAAAAGAGGAGCAGAAAATCTCACCGCTGATCATCTTTCTCGTCTTGAAAATCCAGAATTAGAAGTTCTAAATGAATCGGCCATACAAGACAACTTTTCTGATGAATATCTATTGAAGATAGATTATAATGAAATTCCATGGTTTGCAGACTATGCAAACTATTTAGTATGTGGATTCCTTGAAAAATGATTGTCGTACCAAAAATGAAAGAAATTCTTTAGTGATATAAAACACTATTTCTGGGAAGATCCACATTTGTTTAAAAGTTGTCGAGATGGAATAATACGCCGATGTGTATTCGGAGATGAAGCTAGTAAAATCTTAAACCATTGTCACACAGGACCAACAGGAGGGCATTATGGGCCTCAACTCACAGCAAGAAAAGTTTACGATGCTAGATTCTATTGGCCTACAATTTTCAAAGACGCACACCTTCTTTGCAAATCCTGTGATGCTTGTCAAAGGGCCGGAAAAATAAGTCAACGTGATGAAATGCCACAAAATGTCATTCAAGTATGTGAAGTATTTGACATTTGGGGTATTGACTTTATGGGTCCATTTCCAAAATCTCATAATAATCTCTATATTCTCGTAGCCATTGATTATGTATCTAAATGGGCGGAAGTACAAGCTCTCCCAACTAACGATGCACGAGTTGTAGTCAACTATTTAAAATGTCTTTTTGCAAGGTTTGGAACACCGAAAGCTTTAATAAATGTTCGGGGAACTCATTTCTGTAATAATCAACTTGAGAAAGTTCTTAAAAGATATGGAGTAACTCATAAAATCTCCACTGCATATCATCCACAAACAAGTGGACAAGTTGAAAATACCAACCGAGCTTTAAAACGTATTCTAGAGAAAACCGTAGGATCAAATCCGAAGGAATGGTCCATTAAATTGGAGGATGCACTCTGAGCTTTTAGAACAGCCTACAAAACTCCAATTAGAACCACACCTTTTAAACTCGTTTATGGAAAAGCATGTAATCTTCCAGTAAAAATTGAACACAAAGCATTTTAGGCTTTAAAGACATGTAATCTTGATTTACATGAAGCTGGACGTCTATGGTTAAGTCAACTAAACGAATTAGAAGAATTAAGACATGAAGCATACGAAAATTCGTTAATCTATAAGGAAAGAACAAAGAAATGGCATGATAAAAGAATCAGAAGTTCAAAAGAATTTAAAGAAGGAGACAGAGTTCTTCTTTTCAATTCATGATTTAAGCTATTTCCTGGAAAATTGAAATCAAGATGGTCTGGACCATTCATAGTCAAAAGAGTTTTCCCATACGAAACAGTAGAATTAATAAATTCAAATGGGATTGAATTTAAGATTAATGGTCACAGAGTTAAACATTACATAGATAGTCCGATGGAAGTGGACAACGAAGTTAATCACAATTTCAACACCACAGCTAACTAAGTGTGGGGAGAATTAAGTCTTTAAAGGATAATATGTATTTCTGTTAGAGTTAGATTTTCTGTTTTCGTGTAGTTCTCGAAAATGGAACCCGAATGGTCTTTCCCTAGCAGACCCTAAAGAACTAGTCTTCTCCCCCCATTCTAAATTTTTATTTTTTTTAGGTTTTATGAAATGAAGACTTCCTGTGAATTAAACCATGGTCTAATGCTACACGCTTTGATCACTAAACGTAATAATGACACACTTCCAAGTGAAATAATATCATTAATCAGAGGTAAATTGGACGGAGTAAGAAAAGAATCCAGATGCGAAAATAATAAGTTACAATTTGGTAAAGGAAAATCAAAATCCGCAGCGAAAAAAAGAGCACGACACCTTGAAAGATGTCACAAATGCGGAAAATGGTCACACGAAGGTAAATGTTCAAATAATCAAACCTATTCAAACACCGAATTTGTTACTTTATGCAGAGACGGACCGTTCATATGTTTAGAAGAAAAAACGTTAAATGCTCGAGGTTACGCCTATGTAGTCATGGAAAATCAATTAGTCCGACTATCTTATGAATGGGCTAGAGCATATCACTA
Source organism: Rutidosis leptorrhynchoides (assembly GCF_046630445.1). NCBI lineage: Eukaryota > Viridiplantae > Streptophyta > Magnoliopsida > Asterales > Asteraceae > Rutidosis > Rutidosis leptorrhynchoides. The sequence continues at coordinate 265,306,245 of NC_092333.1, read as the reverse complement.
AGAAATATATTTCACAGGTAAGTTTGTACAGTTTTTATTTTTATTTTTAACCTTTTGATAATAAACGCTAATTTGTTCGCTATAAAGTATTAAATTGGTATTTGATAAAATTAGGTCTTGCGACCGAAATTATTGATATCATACAAAAATTTATTACATCACTGCGAAATTTAACGTTTATTCTTAAGGTATAAATATCTTTAATCAATCAACCAAAAATATTTCAAAAATTCGTCATGAGTTAAATTAGGTCATGGAACCGAAATTACTTTACCGAAAAGAGGGGCGCATATTTTTAATAATATTTGATTGATTAAAGTGGGATAAAAGCCAAAAAGATTTTTAATTTTATTTTTACCATGTTTTTAAAATTAATATATAAATATTAAATTAATATTGTGAATTTTTTTAAAATCAATATATTTAAGTTTGTAAATATTTGAAAATTTTAATATTTTTAATATAAGTTTGTATGTATAAAAAAAATATAATATAAGTTTGGTGTGAATTTTTAATTATTAATATGAATTTTCAATTTTATGCATTTTAAATTTAAGTTTGGTGTGAATTTAAAAATAAAAATTTACTTTATTTTGCTAAATTAAAAATATGATTTTTAAAATTCGTCGTAAGTTGAAGACTAGGTCGTTGAACCGAAATTGCTTTACCCGAGGGAGGGACGAGAACTTTTATTATCATTATTTTTAATCTTATTGAATTAAAGTATGCCAAAAACATTAAAAAAAACCCAAAAATCTTTGCTTTTAAAACCGCGCTTAAAAATGACAAATTTTAAAATTTTTGTTGAGGGACAGACTAGGACATCGTTCCGAAACGCCCTCATCCTAAAAAGAAACAAATTTTTTAAAATTTAATTTAATTTATGTTTTATTAGTATAAGGTTTTAATTTAAAAAAAAAAACCACCGCGACTTGCGGAGGTTTAAATGGCCCCACCACCGCACTCGCGGAGGTCAAAAAACCCAGAAACATATCTGGTCGAACAGACCAGTCCCCTTCACCACCACACCCATTTTTCACGAAAAACACACACAAAAACCTCTCAAAATCAAAATTTTTCACCATAAATCGTCAAATTTGTTACTAAAATCACAATGAGGAGACTATTATCAAGGAATTACTCAAGGAAATCGGTAAATTTCTACACCTAAACACCATTTAATCCGAATTTTTAGTGTTCTTGAACAATTTTATGCCTAATTCGATTTTGATGCTTTCTAGTGTAATAATGCTTCAATTGTTTGTGTATTATGTTTATATAACCTAGATTGATGCTATTTAACATGATTAGAAGCTTTAAACTTCAATTTTTGAATAATCTAGGGTTTGTGTTCTTGAGCAAAATTAGGGCTTTTTGGTATAAACAGGTTATGGCCGAATTTTGTTATTAGTTTATGCTAAATTGAGTAGTGTAACATATTTAGGTTGCTAAATGATAAAAACTTTGATCCTAAACATGATTTATGAAGATTAAAGTGGACTTTTTGAACCAAAATTGCATAAACTTGATTTAATTGATATGAATGCCATGAGGAACTTGTTTAATTGTTATAATGATTATTTTTGATATGTTTTAGAAGTTAAATGCGAAGAAACTTTGTATACATTTTTGTAAAAGTATATTTGTAAAAGTGTAGAATTGTTAATATTTTGAAAATGTGTATAGAGTTTAATATTGATTAAACATGTCATTGTAATTGTTTAGATTTATGATTTTGCTAAAACTAATGCATATTTGGATGCACAAAAATTGTGTTTGATATATTTTGCAGACTGAAAGGGGTGAATCTTCATCCCAGGCTCGCAATGCTCCTCCGGAAGATGCAGATCAACAGGAAATTAATAACCAATACCGACAAGATATGCCTCACCCAATTGTTTCATATTCAAACATTCATGAGGCAGATTTACATCCGAATTTGAGATTTGATAGATATTGGATAGACTATCCAAAATATCAAAAGAACCTGCACTACCTTGTGTCTAATAATGTTGAGGTACCCAGAGTTATAGATTGGGCACCATTAGAGGTAGTGGAATTGGCCGAGCCAATCAGGGAATTACTTACTCAAAGGTATGGTAATTCTACTTTTAGTGATTGGGTAAGTTTATTCAACATGCGTAGACCTGTGTATAGAGAATGGTGTATAGAGTTATTATGTACTATTGAAATAAATGATCGGGTAGATACTTTAACCGATCGTAGTTTTCTTAGATTTTTATTAGGAGGGGAGATGCGCCATATGTCCTTACTAGACATGGCTCGGGCTTTAGGTATATATACGCCCGAGGATCTAGCATCTTATGATTGCCAGAGGTTAATAGTTTATGGTAGGAGGGTGGATGAGAATTTTGATACAAATGACGTATGGAGTAGGATGACTAGCCATCGCCGATTTCAGGGGGGATTATACTCTTATCTTGATATTTATAGAGCTGAATTAAGAGTAATCCATAGGTTTTTAGCCAATTCGATTACACAACGAGGTAAGAATAAGGAAAAGGTAAATGAACAGGATTTGTTTTACCACATGTGTATTCGAGACCCACATAGCGCTGTAAGTATACCTTTTTGTGTTGGTTATTATTTATTGACTATGGTTAGGGTTATGAGGTGTGGTAGCATAATAGGAGGTGGTATATTTATTACTTTAATTGCTGAATATCTCGGTGTGGATAGAAGTCGGGGGGGATTATTAATGGCAGAACCAGAACCCCGCGATAGAATAGATTTGCGTGTTTATCATCGTGCTAAGGTCTTAAAGAAACGAAACAATGCGGTAGCACGTTATGATGGCAGGCATCCACAGGTTGAGAGAGATCAACAGCAAGGTCAACTGGGAGGGGGTAATCCAATGACGGAAATGCAAATTTTTATGGCTCGACACTAGTATGAAATGGCTAGACAAAAAGCATTTCAAGATTGGCAGTATCATCAAAGCCAAATCATAAGTCATTGTACACACGTAGGTAGAGACTACATTCCTACTGTTATGCCCGAATTTGCTCCTTGGACTTTAGAGAGCCGACCACCATATCCTACATATGACCTGGCCCAAGCATTTTACAGCATCTATGGATACGCTTGGGACCCATACTGGAACCATCATCCTCATCCGTAATTTTCTCTTTTTGTTTATTTTATTGTAATGTTACTAATTCTTAATTTTCTTATTTCTTATTTCTTATTTTATTATTATAATAGCTTTTATAATTTTCTAACTTTATTAGATTTTAATAATTTTTGAATGTGGTGTGAAAACCCAACTTCAAAAATATGTATATATGTGTTTGTAGTTTATCTCATGTACGAAACAGGGTAAAACAACGCATTTTCAAAGACTGGCATTAAGTTTAGCAAAAGCTATTAATTTTGACGACAAAACGAAAAACAAATGTGATGTACCAACAGACGGAATGAACAAATGATATGCACCATTTATCATTCAGCAAATAAACGCCAATATGTTTGGAAACTTTGGTAAAATTTAATTATTTTTCTAAGCTAATCACCCTCAATAATTTAAATTGTTACTGATTTCTTGCAAATGAGGGCATGGCAAGATCTTAAGTGTGGGAAGGGGTTAAATTCTTTCGGATTTTTAATACTAGTAACGCAGTAATTGTATTAGAATCTAGTGCTCTCTGATAATAAAGAACAGCCCTAGTCTTATATACTGACTACCCAATTCTAGTAAAATTTTTCAAAATTTTCAATTAAATGAACTCAAAATCATGTTTATACATATTTATGAACGATAAAACTAGGTGTTAACACCGAAATTATTGTTACTTCGGAAAGGACATAAATTGAGAAACAAACCAGAATGTTAGAATTCATTTAAAATGGAATAGAGGACAATAAAAAGGCAAATAAAAGAAAATAAAAGCCAAGTGTGGGAAAATTTACCAAGTTATTTTAAACATATGTCACATATTTCTGTAACAAATAATTGAAGATACTTTTGCTTTGGACTAAACTAAACAGTTTTACCCGATTTACTGTAAGAAAGATGGATCTACACGATGAATCAATTCCATCATTAAAAGGAAGTAAAGTCTTCCGAAAAAGAAACGCGCTTCTTGATTTAGGTCATGAAGTTGTCGTCCAGACCAGCTGTAGGTTGATGAAAAATCTAGAAAAGTCATCTCTAAAATCAGCAGGAAATCCACGGACCTCAGCATCAAACAGGGTCGCCAAGTGGTCAGACTTATCCTATTCATGAGAGGATCTGTCTTGTAAAATGGGGAGGACGCCGTGCAAATTAGCTGGATAAGACTAATGAATCAGATCCCCAGAAAGGATAATCTCCTTTAAAGATCAAAAATCAGCTTTTAAGACTGATATTACTCAATTCTTGAGATTGACCTTAAAGATTGAGAATTACAAACTCATGGAATTCGATGATATCTAAAATCGAGCTTGAACGAGAAAATATTTTGATCAAAATTACAAACCGATTTATTTTCTGAAAACCCATTTTCAATGCGTTCATTACCATTAAACGTAAAATCCTGAGAATTCACCTGGAATTCATTAGGTCACCTGAACCAAATCGGGTGTCAACCGTAAGAACGGTGGTTGCATAGCATGGTCAAAGACAGGACCTTGTGCCAGACCGAAAAATTATAAGGGTGAGCTTTACTATGGCTCCTACATGTAGCGACCCCGACAAATCGTCAAGTGACGGCGTCGGCTACGTGGGTCCCATTACCTGATTATAAGTCTTTAAGATAACGTTTGACCAAAATATGTCGCCTTCATTTCAAAATAAAGATTGTTTCAAAGTTTACAAGGATTGTTCAACCAAAAGTTAAGTTACAACGTTATAAGTACGATTGAAATCTAGGCGACACGGTTTAAAGTAAAGTCAAAAGACGCTCCATGAAATGCATGTATACTCGACATCGGATGCAAGTATCAAATAGTAAGCGGAAGCATGTTTCACATATCGTGCATGACCTGAGAAAAACATAGAAATCTGTCAACGAAAACGTTGGTGAAATCATAGGTTTAAGTAAGTAAGTACAAGTGAACCACAAGATTTGCATCAATGAAATAATAGTAATACATTCCAAAAGTTGTTTCACGAGCACCCAATTATCAAAGCTTAACATTCCTTCCATTGTATACCCCATCACTTAGTGCTAGAACAAACACTGATTCTCGAAAATATATTTCATCCGTAGACGGTAGCGAACCGTCAAGGATGAGGGCTGTCAAACCCATATGGCCATATAACATAAGTTCTCGCTTACACCCGGCAAGTGTAACTAATGATAATCGAATTGAGGATTTTGTTCTAAACTCGTATGTAGAATGTTTGTTTTCCCGTTCTTGTGTTCACTTAGTTCAAAAGAATCGTTTATGTTTTCTCATCCCAATATAAGTTCAAAAAGAGTAAAAGTGGGACTATGATCTCACCTCGAGTGCACGAGTATAAAAGTACTTCAACAAGTAAACGTGTGCATGAAAGTTGCTTAGCCTTGACCTAAACAAGTAAGTTATATCAATTAACCGGTTACGACACAAGGTCGGGTGAAATGTGTTCAATTAGTCCTATGGCTCGACACGACTCGATTATGTAGCATGTGAAGCAAATTGTCAAGTTTCATGCAAGATACAAGTATAAAAGCATGTTAGGAAGATTGCATTAAAAGTTTGGTTAAGTTTGACTAAAAGTCAAACTTGGTCAAAGTCAACGAAAAAAAAGTCAACGCGTTCGGGTTCGGTCCCGAACTATTTTTCTGAGGTTTTTACTCATATATAAGCATATTAGAACAAGTTTCATGTGAATCGGAGGTCGATAGCTAGTCAAACATTTCACGTGAAACGGGACGAGGAGGTCAGAATCTGACCAGGCACATCGGCGCGCCGCGCGGGGAAGGGGCGCGCCGCGCCACCCTCTGTGCAGGGATTTCTGGTCAGTTTTCAAAGTATGCACGAACCAAAACACAAACAATCACATTTTATGATCCGCAAACAATTAGAACATGTATTTTATATCATCGGAAAGCTATTTCGACAAGGAATACAACTAACCACATATCATCAATCAAAAACATCATTTACAATAAACGAAAACTCGTCAATTGATCGAGAAAGGTTTATTTTCAAGTTTCAAGTTCGTAAAACGTATTTTATGATTCGGGAATCCAATTTACACATACGATATGCCGTTTTGAAGGTAATGAAGCATACATTACTACTAGACACTAACAATTAACATTCCATGGCATTTAAGCATCCAAAAGTTCATGTCAAGAACTATCAAACCCTAGTCAAACATCACAAAATCATTAATCGGGTTTTTGAAGTTTCCTTAATCAACCTACACATCCAAATGTGGCTAATGATACTAGTAACACAATTAAAACATGCACTTTAACAATCTAACAACATTAACTCATCCAAAATCAAGGATTAAGCATCCACTTTTCATTTTCAAGCTAGTTACACCAAAACATCAAGATCGAGCATACAAGTCATATAATCATGCTAGACACGAGCCATAGACACTAACTAACAACATTTCAAGTAAAAAACACGAATTTAAAGAAATCTAGAGTTTTAGAAATGTTACCCAAAATCGGTGTAGTTAGTATCAAATCGTAGAGGATGAAGAGAGGATCACGAAAATGTAATTTGTTTTGTTGTAAGCCTCCTAGATCGAATTTAGATGATGATTTAGTGAAGTTGGGAGAAATGGGGTTCTTGAGCTAGAGAGAAAAGGGAGAGAGATGGAGGGATTGAATGGATGAGAATGGTGGGTTGACTAGTTGACCTAGTCAACTAGTTTGCCCACTTGACAACTTCGGTCCCTCAAGTTTCAAAGCGGGTGCGGGAATTAACCAACGAAATATTTTAAAAACGCTCGAGTAACCGAGTGATGTTATAATTAAATAGCGGAAATATAATGAACGTTACTCACGGAAACTATTACTTTAAATACGAAAGATTATGTTTTTAAAAAAAAAGACGGTGTTAAAATTAAATTTAACGGAAAAACGCGGGATGTTACATTATCCACACCTCAAAAGAAATTTCGTCCCGAAATTTAGTTGGAAGTAGTAGTTGTTGAATCTTACTCGAGACCTTGCGTTGTAAATTCTACGAATAAGTGAAGGTACGTCCTTGAGTATTTCCACGAATTTTGACGGTCGGGATCATATGTTGTTTTAAGGTTTGGCTTCCATGATTCATGGTTTCAACCGGTCCTCCTAGGAAGTGAGGGTTATCGTCGATAGTGAGTTCATCAAAGGAGATAACAAGTTCTCGTTTCGCAAAACACGTCTTTGAGTTGATACATTGAATGTAGGATAAACGGAGACCCAAAATGAGTCGGAAAAGTCTAAACGGCTAGCTACGGGTCCAAAACACCCCCAAGAATTTAAAGGATCAAAATATCGCGGATTTAGCTTCCTACGTTTTCCCGAAACGGATTGCACCCTTCCAAGGTGCGACTCTTAACGTGACGCGGTTTCCCACGTGGAATTTGAAATGTTTACGTCTAACATCGGCGCAGCTCTTGGTGATTACGAGTCGCGTAGGGTTTTGCCTGAATATGAATAAATTTTCTCGGTTGCTCATGAATAACCTCGGCCCCGGTGAATTGATCATCGTTTACTTGGTTCGACAAAGGAGAGTGACGTTTCCGGTCACACGTGGTTTCAAAAGGAGTGACGTTAAAACTCGAATGAAAATCATTGTAGTACGAGGATTCGGTTAAAGGAAAATATTTTTCTCAAGTAAATTTGAAGTTGGTAATACAAATTCGTATTATGGTTTCCAAGGTTTAAATCGCATGTTTGTTCGGTCCGTCGGGTTGTGGATGGTACGCGGTACTCATGTCTGAACGCGGTCCCGAGGCTTCTTGTAAAACTAGAAGTGAAACGAGTATTTCGATACGGGATAATTAACAAAGATACACCGTGTTGGAATAGAATCTCTTAAGATATGTTTGAACGAGTCAGTTAGGGTTCGAAAAAAAAATGTTCGTTAGGACTATTCACCCTCGTGGCGAATACTTATGTAATATGAGGAGTTTCTCTATCCATGGAGAAATGTTACAAGGAGTTTCTTTAAACGGAAATGCGAACGGTAAAGATAGTAGTGAAATGAGGACTTAGAATAGGATGAGTTTACATCTCGAGGTTGCCATAACGTGCCTCTAGTTGTCAAAAGTTGAAGTCTGGAAGAGAAACGAGATCGTACACGTAGTTGTTTAGTTCGGGGTTGAATAATAGTTGGCCGATTATTAGAAACACAATGACATTAAGTCAAAGAAGAGTGAAGTATCATTGGATCGTGTGTTATCTTAAGCTCCAGTAATATCAGACGGTAACGGTGAAATAACAGAGATATGTAGCGTGGTATGTGATGACGAGAAAATTGATCGGATCCACAATTTAGTATTAGAATTCTTCGCGCAACATAACGAATTTCAGTTACACTGATTTTGAGTCGAGAGAGCATGCCTTCCGGCGTTCATGTAGAAATATTTTCATAATTGAGTTCCATCTGGTGCTATACGATTTTTAACTAGAAATGTTGGTGTGAAGAATCACGCTCAAGGTTCGAACACGGAGAGGTTTAGAGTTTTCCTTAGTGAGTTAACGAGTTTAAAAGTCGTGTGACACGAGAAAAGTCAGAAATGAATCTTCGGTAACAACCGGTGAGATCTAATATTTTTACGAATATAAGTCTGAATTGGGAGAGTTTCCTGATTACATGTGGCTTGATTTCGAGATTGATTGTAATGCCTTGACCATTAACATCATGGTCTAGAATATTGGACTTCGTTCAACAGAAATTCTCACTCGGAGAATTTGGTATAGAGTTGCTCTTTTCTCAAAAGTTCGAGCTTAAGATGGTGATGTTGTTCGTTTTCCTTCTTTACTTGAATAAGTTAAGATGTCATCTATAAATACGATAACAGATTAGTCTATATGAATTTGCATACGCGGTTCGAGAGGTTTGTGGATACGGGCGTGCCTTGGATAAATCGAATGGTACCAAGAGAGATTTACAACTAACGTTGTGAGTTCGGAAGATGGCTTAGGAGACATCGTCTCCCTTAACCCCCAATTGGTGATAACCGGAACGGAGGTCGATTTGGAACATACGGGATTCGTGCAAATAATCATGAGGTCATGGATGCGAGGGAGAGGGTATCGGTTTCCAACCGAAAATTACTCAGTTCACAATAATCTATACAAGATGATGGGGAAACATTTTTTTTTTTTTTTTTTTTTTTTTTTTTTTTTTTTTTTTTTTTTTTTTTACGAAATAGGTTCCGAGCTCCCTAGTTCTATAGGTGTCAAGTCAAAAGTCTTAACGTATTTCCTCCAATAAAATTTATAGGTACACAATATTTTTCCGTCGGTCACTTAAATCGTCTAAGTAGTATCTGGGGGAAAGAGGTGAAATATAAAGAGCATGAGTCAAATCCTTGGTTATAAAACGTCTAGCGGTAATCGAATCGAACAAGTATGAAATATACGGTTTGTTGTGAAGAAACGTACCCGTTACTAGTCCATCGTCGTTCCGGGCATCCTAGGTGTCGATGTTGAAGGTTCAACGGCGTGCGTTGGGGTTGATTTTCTTATTTGGGCACACATTCCTAAAATGACCCAGTTGGCCACATTCGAAGCAAGCATCCGTTCTGTGTGCGTTGGGCATCTTTCGAGCGACGGGTCCTTGGCGCCGGTGGCGAAACCTGCCACATCCTTCAAAGTGATGCTTGTGGCATTCGTCACAAAAAGGCAGCTTTCCGGCATAGCCTTTCTTGTCGTTGGAGGTAAAAGGCTTCTTGGCGGGGTTGTTGTTATTGTTGTGGTTGCTTGATTGAGAGGCTTCCCATGTTCTTTTGTTGTTACTCGGGTGGTTCTCGACCATTGGTGCCGGTGCTTCCATTTCATTCACCGTTTCTAAGGCTTGGCGGGCCATTGTTAAAGCCTCTTGTAGGTTAGTGGGTTGAGATGTCATTACCTTGTGTTGAATGCTCTTAGGGAGGCCATCCATGTAAAGTTCGATTCTTAGGGATTCGGGAGTCATGAGAATTGGACACATCGAGACTAGTTCGGTAAACCGTTGATTATAAGCTCCGAGGTCATTCCCGACCGTTCTTAAATTCCTTAGCCCTTGCTCGAGCCTTCGAGTCTCATCGCGCGGGAAGTATTCGGTGATCATTCTTTCTCTTAATTCGGTCCAAGAGAGTGTAAGGGCTTCATCGATACCCACTGATTGTACATACGTGTTCCACCATGAGAGAGCGATACCGGTGAAAGTGAGGGTGGAAAACTTGACCTTATCTTGGTCTCGACAACCGCTTGTGTTAAAAATGGTCTCCATTTGTTCAAACCATCGGGTGAGAGTAACCGGTCCTCCGGTTCCATCGAAAGTGGGAGGATTGTACTTCATGAAGTTCTTGTAGGAGCAACCTTCGATTGAATTACCGGCTCCATGATTGTTGTTGTTAGAAAAGTGATCGGTCACGGCCGTACCCACGGCGGAGGTTATCATTCGTTGAAGAGCTTGTTCTAGGGTTTCGAGAGGAGTATTGTGTTGACCTTGGTGAGCCATTGTTCCTTCATGAGACAAGAATATCGTTGGTTAGTATTTTCAACAATACTAACCGTGGCATGGAATAAGAATATCGTTGACTCGCCTTAAATTCTCTATGTCATAATGTCGGAACGTCCATGTGAATCACCGTAATATAATCCCGGAAATTATATTACCCTGATTCTCATGTGCATTTAACATTACTTCATAAAGTCAAGGTGGCGCACCAACAAAATTTATCAACGTAAGATCAAGATCGAATACGAGTTAGGTATGATAGAAGAGTTCGAGTATAAATGCACAAATAGTCAAGTAATTCCTACTTCAGTCTATATGCCGGTTGTAGTCTAGATTCACCTATGTACCCTATGACTCGGGGTGGACACAAATGAACTCTAAATCCCTACAACCAAAGCTCTGATACCAACTGTAGCGACCCCGACAAATCGTCAAGTGACGGCGTCGGCTACGTGGGTCCCATTACCTGATTATAAGTCTTTAAGATAACGTTTGACCAAAATATGTCGCCTTCATTTCAAAATAAAGATTGTTTCAAAGTTTACAAGGATTGTTCAACCAAAAGTTAAGTTACAACGTTATAAGTACGATTGAAATCTAGGCGACACGGTTTAAAGTAAAGTCAAAAGACGCTCCATGAAATGCATGTATACTCGACATCGGATGCAAGTATCAAATAGTAAGCGGAAGCATGTTTCACATATCGTGCATGACCTGAGAAAAACATAGAAATCTGTCAACGAAAACGTTGGTGAAATCATAGGTTTAAGTAAGTAAGTACAAGTGAACCACAAGATTTGCATCAATGAAATAATAGTAATACATTCCAAAAGTTGTTTCACGAGCACCCAATTATCAAAGCTTAACATTCCTTCCATTGTATACCCCATCACTTAGTGCTAGAACAAACACTGATTCTCGAAAATATATTTCATCCGTAGACGGTAGCGAACCGTCAAGGATGAGGGCTGTCAAACCCATATGGCCATATAACATAAGTTCTCGCTTACACCCGGCAAGTGTAACTAATGATAATCGAATTGAGGATTTTGTTCTAAACTCGTATGTAGAATGTTTGTTTTCCCGTTCTTGTGTTCACTTAGTTCAAAAGAATCGTTTATGTTTTCTCATCCCAATATAAGTTCAAAAAGAGTAAAAGTGGGACTATGATCTCACCTCGAGTGCACGAGTATAAAAGTACTTCAACAAGTAAACGTGTGCATGAAAGTTGCTTAGCCTTGACCTAAACAAGTAAGTTATATCAATTAACCGGTTACGACACAAGGTCGGGTGAAATGTGTTCAATTAGTCCTATGGCTCGACACGACTCGATTATGTAGCATGTGAAGCAAATTGTCAAGTTTCATGCAAGATACAAGTATAAAAGCATGTTAGGAAGATTGCATTAAAAGTTTGGTTAAGTTTGACTAAAAGTCAAACTTGGTCAAAGTCAACAAAAAAAAAGTCAACGCGTTCGGGTTCGGTCCCGAACTATTTTTCTGAGGTTTTTACTCATATATAAGCATATTAGAACAAGTTTCATGTGAATCGGAGGTCGATAGCTAGTCAAACATTTCACGTGAAACGGGACGAGGAGGTCAGAATCTGACCAGGCACATCGGCGCGCCGCGCGGGGAAGGGGCGCGCCGCGCCACCCTCTGTGCAGGGATTTCTGGTCAGTTTTCAAAGTATGCACGAACCAAAACACAAACAATCACATTTTATGATCCGCAAACAATTAGAACATGTATTTTATATCATCGGAAAGCTATTTCGACAAGGAATACAACTAACCACATATCATCAATCAAAAACATCATTTACAATAAACGAAAACTCGTCAATTGATCGAGAAAGGTTTATTTTCAAGTTTCAAGTTCGTAAAACGTATTTTATGATTCGGGAATCCAATTTACACATACGATATGCCGTTTTGAAGGTAATGAAGCATACATTACTACTAGACACTAACAATTAACATTCCATGGCATTTAAGCATCCAAAAGTTCATGTCAAGAACTATCAAACCCTAGTCAAACATCACAAAATCATTAATCGGGTTTTTGAAGTTTCCTTAATCAACCTACACATCCAAATGTGGCTAATGATACTAGTAACACAATTAAAACATGCACTTTAACAATCTAACAACATTAACTCATCCAAAATCAAGGATTAAGCATCCACTTTTCATTTTCAAGCTAGTTACACCAAAACATCAAGATCGAGCATACAAGTCATATAATCATGCTAGACACGAGCCATAGACACTAACTAACAACATTTCAAGTCAAAAACACGAATTTAAAGAAATCTAGAGTTTTAGAAATGTTACCCAAAATCGGTGTAGTTAGTATCAAATCGTAGAGGATGAAGAGAGGATCACGAAAATGTAATTTGTTTTGTTGTAAGCCTCCTAGATCGAATTTAGATGATGATTTAGTGAAGTTGGGAGAAATGGGGTTCTTGAGCTAGAGAGAAAAGGGAGAGAGATGGAGGGATTGAATGGATGAGAATGGTGGGTTGACTAGTTGACCTAGTCAACTAGTTTGCCCACTTGACAACTTCGGTCCCTCAAGTTTCAAAGCGGGTGCGGGAATTAACCAACGAAATATTTTAAAAACGCTCGAGTAACCGAGTGATGTTATAATTAAATAGCGGAAATATAATGAACGTTACTCACGGAAACTATTACTTTAAATACGAAAGATTATGTTTTTAAAAAAAAAGACGGTGTTAAAATTAAATTTAACGGAAAAACGCGGGATGTTACACTACAAAGGCTAGTAATTGCATCCGATACGTTATAGACCATAATTAAAAGCATATCAGGGGACATTGCCTTAACAGTTTCTTGTTCAACGCTTTCCTTTACAACTGGACGGTAGTTTACCGAAAGGTAACATACGGAGCAAGTATATTGGACGTGTTGCTTTCCCAATATACGGTTAGCAAGTGGGTGACACAAAACCGCAAGTGTTGAGCTAAAATTTTCAAATCTGAAACCCACCAAACCCACAAAAACAATTTGCAAACACCGGTGAAGGGTTATTCCGGAAAACTTATCTAGGGTAAAAACTAGATTTAATTTTCAAAAGATCAAATGTTTTCATAAATATCCAATTTCCTTAATGGATCTAAATTTTTATAGTCATGTGGGACTGTAACCATAACGTTACTACCATTGTTCATACCGTCGTAATGAAATCACTGATGTACAAAGTGTGAAGAATAAAGAAGTGATTCTAGTATATTTCAAGACTATATTGCTTGAGGACAAGCAACGCTCAAGTGTGGGAATATTTGATAATGCTAAAAACGGACATATATTTCATAGCATTATCCTTCAAGAAAGACAAGCTTTTAGTTGCAGTTGTCCTATTTACAAGGAATGTTCGTTTAAATATTAAAAGGTGAAGACAAAAGGCAGATTCGATAAATTGAAGACATAAACGACCAAAAAGCTAAAAAGTACAAAGTACAAGCAAAGAGGTTCAAATTATTGATAAGGAACGCCTAAAAATGGCAAGAGTACAAGCCACAAAATGCAAAGTACAAGATATTAAATCATACGAAAGGACGTTCGAAAATCCGAAACCGAGACATGAACCAGCTTTCAACGTACGACGCAACGGACCGAAAGTTACAAATTAATTATGTATATAAATATAATATAATATATAATTAATTATATAAATTATATATTTATATTATATTTATATAATAAAATCCGTCGGCAAGCTTGGAGCCAAACTTATGTTATCTGGAATCAGGGGCTCCGCACTCGCGGAGCTTTGAAGACAAAAACCTCCGCACTCGCAGAGGTCAAACAGTATTACGTGGGCCTATAAAAGGCCGAGCATTCGGTCAATTTTTACACATCTTTTTCTCTTCATTCATCAACGTATATGTATATATATTTATATTTTAATTTTAATTTTAATTTTAATTTCCAATAATAAGGGTATGTTAGCGAATGTTGCAAGGGTGTGAGTCAAAATTCTGTCCGTGTAACGCTACGCTATTTTTAATCATTGTAAGTTATGTTCAACCTTTTTAATTTAATGTCTCGTAGCTAAGTTATTATTATGCTTATTTAAAACGAAGTAATCATGATGTTTATCTAAATACTAAAATTGGGTAATTGGGCTTTGTACCATAATTGGGGTTTGGACAAAAGAACGACGCTTGTGGAAATTAGACTATGGGCTATTAATGGCCTTTATATTTGTTTAACTAAATGATAGTTTGTTAATTTTAATATAAAGATTTACAATTGGACGTACCTATAAATAACCATATACACTCGATCAGACACGATGGGCGGGATATTTATATGTACGAATAATCGTTCATTTAACCGGACACGGAAATGGATTAATAGTTAATAGATTTATTAAAACAAGGGTGAAATTATGTACAAGGACACTTGGCGTAATTGTTAACAAAGTATTAAAACCTTGGATTACACGCAGTCGATATCGTGGTGTAATTATTAAACTAAGTATTAATACCTTGTTACAGTTTAAGTCCCCAATTAGTTGGAATATTTGACTTCGGGTATAAGGATAATTTGACGAGGACACTCGCACTTTATATTTATGACTGATGGACTGTTATGGACAAAAACCAGACGGATATATTAAATAATCCAGGACAAAGAGCAATTAACCCATGGGAATAAACTAAAATCAACACGTCAAACATCATGATTACGGAAGTTTAAATAAGAATAATTTCTTTATTTTCATATTTAATTGCACCTTTAATTATTGCACTTTTATTTATTGTTATTGTATTTAATTGCACTTTTATTTATTGTCATTGTATTTAATTGCACTTTTAATTATCGTACTTTTTAATTATCGTAATTTTATTTTATCGCACTTTTATTTATCGCAATTTCATTATCGTTATATACTTTACGCTTTAAATTAAGTCTTTTATTTATTTAATATTTTACATTAGGTTTTAACTGCGACTAAAGTTTTAAAATCGACAAACCGGTCATTAAACGGTAAAAACCCCCTTTTATAATAATAGTATTACTTATATATATTTGTATTTTTATAAATTAAAACTAATATAGCGTTAAACTTTGTTAAAAAGATTCCCTGTGGAACGAACTGGACTTACTAAAAACTACACTACTGTATGATTAGGTACACTGCCTATAAGTGTTGTAGCAAGGTTTAGGTATATCCATTTTATAAATAAATAAATATCTTGTGTAAAATTGTATCGTATTTAATAGTATTTCCTAGTAAAAATAAAGCTATTTCATATACACCTCGCATAACATCAGTATGGTCCGACCTTGTGACCATTTTTGGAGTCTTTAGGGTGTACTAGTATGTTAGGATTGATGATTGGATGAAATTTCATGTTCGGATCATCGAAATCCGAGCCACGGATCACCCGTTATGACTAAAACATGTTTTTGAACGGATTAAAGCTCCAAGTTGAATAATGGCTGTAGGTCACGACTTGGTGGCTGTTCTTGGGGTGTTCTTGAGCACACTAATGTGTCGGGTGGGTTGGTTAGGCGAATATATATATAAGACTCACCGAAAACTGATTCTCGGGGCTCAAGTTATGACCCGATGAACTTTTAATTAAAACTTATGGTTATTAAATAAGACATATGATATAAATAATGAACTTCATTATTAATAAATTACTTATGATGTAAAAATTAATTAATTTAATTTAAGACTTATGATATATATATTTATTATATCATTTATTAATTAATTATGATTTAATTAAACTTTTAACTAAACTTATGATTAATAATACTTTTATTATTAATGAAAAATACTTATGGTAAGTATTAAACTTATATTATGAGATTATTATAATAAGACTTATAATAAGGATTAACTAATTATTTAATTATTATAAGGCTTAGTTATTATTTAATTATAATTTAATTATTAAATACTTATGATTTAATAAATATAATTAGAAACTTATGATATGATTAATAATTCATTATTAATTAATAATACTTATGATATGATTTAAAATTTATTAATAATTAATAATACTTATATTATGATTGATATTTAATTACTTAATTAAATACTTATGTTATATTAATTATATCATTTAAACTTATGAAAACTTTAATAATTCATTTTAATTTAATTAAACTTATGATATGACATAATTATACATATTTGACTTTAAATAACATTATAACCTATAACCTATGTTATTATTATAACTTATACTTTTAAAATTAATGTTGACTATTTTTGACTAAGGTTGAATTTTGAGTTGACTTTCGGTTGACTTTGACTTTCAGTTGACTTTTGTTGACTTTCTAATTAAGGAAACTTTCCTAACTTAATAACTTTCTAAAATAGAAACTTTCCTAAAATAGAAACTTTCCTAAAATAGAAACTTTTCTAAAATAGAAACTCTCCAAAAATGAAAACCTGCTAAAAATAAAAAGTGTGTGTCCGTACGCTGTTCCGATCAAACCGATGCATGTTGAGTATTGTTCTATGTCTACTTGCAACATGTACAATAGATATCATACTAAGATTTGACCTAAGTTAGTTATTTATATCGACCTGCTTTATTTATAGGTCGGCGTTGTGAACATCCCTGATCACTTTACTTCATTTGCTGTTCGCATTATTGTGTGGTTACTTCGTTTACTTTAAGGTGAGTTATAGTCCCGTTTTACGTACTTTTTAAAGTATATTTTTTAGATGTGGTTACATTCATTTTATTTTACGTTTAGACACAAGTGACAATTAAATTAAATTATTCATTATGAGTTGAACAAAAATATTCCCTAGTCTGGTAACTGTAATCACTGGTTTCTACTGGTGAACGTGAATCCTACGGATAGATCTATCGGGTTTGACAACCCCATTTCGAGCTAGTCGCGCTAGCAATTTATAATCGAAATGTTTAGTACTTTGTATTTAGTTGAAGATACACTTGTTCAGTGTATATTATTATTGTATTTGGAAAGGGTAAATAAAGGGTTAAGTGGTTACCAGGTGGATCATTGATAATGGAATAATATTTTATGTTTTCTAACATTTTAAATCTTGTGGTCTAAAGCTTATACGTTTATTTAAACCTATAATTCACTCAACATTTTTGTTGACAGTTTACTCGCATGTTTTCACAGGTACTTGAGTTTGTTTGATGCTACCGCTGTGTTAGAAGAGTCTGCATGCATTTGGGCAGATTTTTGTTAAACATTTATGAAACTTTGAACTTGCATTCTATTTTTTGATAATTTAAACTTGTGGGTTTTGTGGACAATGTTTTAATGTCAACTTTGGTTATTAATATGTTGGGTTGTTTAAACCACATATTTTGGTATGTTTCCTTTTTTGGAAACTTTTGAAATATAAGAATGCAATGTCGTTTATTAAATTCATTTAAGTCCGATCAAGCTGTAGGACCAAGTGACGGAGCCGTTAAGTGTTTTGACGGGGCCATCACAGTTGGTATCAGAGCTCTGGTTATAGGGAACTAGGCAGTCATAATGTGGTCAACCCGTGGTTTTTAGGGTGTATTAGAGTCTAGTCTACAGCCCGACCCTTTTTGTTATAGCATTATTATGCATTTCATTTCGTATGAGGAATAATTATAAGTTATTGCTTATGATATTTCTTTGTTATATGTAGTTTGTGGTTTTACTGTTTGTAGATGTCGGCTTCAAGCAACACTTCCGTTCCTGCTCCCGTTTCACCGTCTACTGCCGCTCGTCGTGCAAGACAATCTCGCCTAAGAGATCCTGTTAACTACTACATGGCTACCATCACTCACTTGACCAGGGCATATACGAATGAGACTCGCAATGACGCTCTTAGCGACTGTCTGTGTGTCTTGCCACATAATGAGGTGATGGATGAGATTAGAGCTGCTATGGATTCGTTCGTTAGCTTCAAGAATAGGATCGAGTTCGAGACTAGGAAGGGTAACCGTGAGTTGGACGCTAAGTTTGAGGCTCTTGAGAGCGTGGTTCGTGGTTTGAAGACTGAGTTGGAGGATGTGAAAGGAAAGTTGAGGAATTATGAGACTCCTGACGAGCCTCATACCGTCCCAGCTTATCATACCCGCTCCAAACAGATGTGATGTGATGATTCGTGATTGATTATTTATTTCATAAGACTTAATGTCCTTTTATACATTCATTTTGGGGTAATGTACGGCGTTTTGCCGAGGATTCTATTAAGGATTTTGTTATGGGATATTTTTTTCATTTATGTATGGATGGTTATTTCTTTTATAACATCTGGTTATCGTTATCATATTTTAATTCCTGATGTTGTGACTCTTGGCATGTTATATTATGCGTAATATAGTTCATCTATGTTAGGTGCTATGTATGTTGTATGATTTCTATCATTAAGTATGTATGCATGTGGTGGCTATTTCTATAACTATCATAACTATCATGTTATTACTCATAGTATTTATTGACTATTATTTTAATGGTTAATATTTTCGTGTTCGATCTATTCCTTTATAACACTGGTATTATTCTTAGTACTAACGGTTGTGTTATTCTGTTTTGAAGATCATGCCTCCCCGTGAGTCCAACGAAGCTCGCATGCAACGTCTTATTTCTGAAGGGATAGCAGCTGCTATGGCAGCTAATGCTAATGCTAATGCGAATAACAACAACCAGGTGAGGTGCTCCCACAAGACGTTTATGGCTAGTCGTCTACAAGAATTTAGTGGCACTGAAGGACCCTTTGGACTTACTCGTTTGTTTGAGAAGATTGAGTCTATTTTTAGGGTTAGCCGAGTCCGAGAGGAGGATAAGGTTAGTTTTGCAAGCTGCACTCTTAAAGATAGTGCATTAACTTGGTGGAACAACTTGGTGAATAGTTTGGGGAATGATGTGGGGTACGGTTTGACTTGGAACAATTTTAAAGAAAGAATGATCACCCGTTATCGTCCCCGGGGTGAATTTAAGAAGTTAGAGGCTGAGCTTAAGAACTTAAAGATGAAGGGCACCGAATTAGATGCCTATGAGCAAAGGTTCTTTGAGTTGACATTGTTGTGTCCCAATACTTATGCTGATGAGAATCTTAAGATTGAAGCTTATATTGATGGGTTATCTGAGAAAATTGAGCATGGGGTTGAGTCTAGTGAGCCCCAGACTATTGAAACTACCATGTCTATAGCGCATAAGCTTAATGATAAGATTTTGAGGAGAAGTAAGGCAGCTGTGACTGATGCCAGTGAGGAAGTTGTTAAGAAGGCTGATATTGGGAAAAGGAAGTGGGATAACAACTGCAACCAGAATCAAAATCAGCAGAAGAAACAAGATACTTCTGGTTCTAATAACCATAATCATCGTGTTTGTCCTCGATGTTATAAGGCTCATGATGGTTATTGTACGGTTACTTGTAAGAGGTGTTCCAAGCAGGGACACATTACTAATGATTGTACAGTGCTTATGCCGGGTTCTGCTACTCCTTCTACAGGTGGTAGTAACAATGCTGGTAACAATGGTGGTAATGGTAATGGTAATGGGAAGCCAAGAAATGGTTGTAATCAGAGAGTTTGTTATGAATGTGGTAAGCCGGGGAATTTTCGTGATGTCTGCCCTAACAAGAAGACTACTGAGAATGCACGTGGAAGAGCATTCAACATTAATGCCAGGGATGCTGAGGAAGATCCAACACTTGTTATGGATACGTTCCCGGTCAACGATTTATCAGTTTATGTACTATTTGATTCGGGGGCTGATTTGAGTTTTGTGTCGAGTAAATTAAGTCCAAAAATCAAAACTCCGTTAACTCCTCTAGACAATACTTATGTTGTAGAGATATCTAATGGTAAAGTGCTTACTAAGACTGTGTATCATAAATGTAACATTAATCTGGCTGGTAGAGATTTTGAGGTAGATTTGATACCGATTGACCTAGGCAGTTTTGACGTTGTTATTGGTATGGATTAGTTGTCTGTGAATCGTGCTGAGGTTGTGTGTTATGAGAAAGCTATTCGTATTACTAATGTGGTTAGAGAGCTGCTGATGGTTTTTGGGGATAAGAAATGCAGACAGTTATATCTTATTAGCTGTTTGAAAGTTCATAAACATCTTCGCAAAGGCTGTCACGCTATTCTAGCCCATGTTGTTGATTCTGATAGAGAAGAGAAGAGCGTTGGTGATGTTCATATTGTTAGAGATTTTCCCGAGGTATTTCCCGAAGATTTATCTGGTCTTCCGCCGCAACGCGCGGTAGAATTTCAAATCGATCTTGTTCCCGGTGCTGCTCCTGTAGCACGTGCTCCTTATCGACTTGCGCCTTCCGAACTTCAAGAATTGTCAAGTCAACTTCGTGAGTTGTTAGACAAGGATTTTATTCATCCTAGTTCGTCCCCCTTGGGGAGCTCCTGTTCTATTTGTTAAGAAGAAAGATGGTTCATTTCGTTTGTGTATTGATTATCGTGAATTGAACCAGCTTACAGTTAAGAATCGTTACCCTCTTCCTAGAATTGATGATCTGTTCGATCAGCTTCAAGGTTCGTCTATTTATTCAAAAATCGATCTTCATTCCAGTTATCATCAACTGCGTGTTAAAGAATCTGATGTTCCAAAAACTATTTTTCGCACCCGTTATGGTCACTAAGAATTCCTTGTTATGCCGTTCGGATTGACAAATGCACTTGCTGTGTTCATGGACCTCATGAACCGTGTGTGTAGACCCTATCTGGACAAATTCGTTATTGTTTTCATCGACGACATCCTTATTTATTCCAAGAGTGATGAAGAGCACAAAAACATTTGAAGTTGGTGCTTCATTTGTTGAGGAAAGAAGAGTTGTATACTAAGTTCTCTAAGTGTGCTTTCTGGTTAAGAGAAGTTCAATTCCTTGGATATATCGTTAGTAAACAGGGAATACAGGTTGATCCTGCTAAGATTGAGGGAATCGAGAAGTGGGAAATTCTGAAAACTCCTACTCAGGTTCGTCAGTTTCTAGGGTTGGCAGGTTACTATAGAAGGTTCATTCAAGATTTCTCTCGTATAGCGAAACCTCTGACCGCTTTAACGCACAAGGGGAAGAAGTATGAGTGAAAGGATGAACAAGAGATTGCTTTTCAAACTCTGAAGAAGAAGTTGACTACCGCTCCGATATTGTCACTTCCTGAGGGTAATGATGATTTTATCGTTTATTGTGATGCTTCGCGTCAGGGCTTTGGTTATGTTTTGATGCAACGAAAGAAATTTATTGCATACGCATCACGACAGTTGAAGATCCATGAACATAACTATACAACCCATGATTTAGAGTTGGGAGCAGTTGTATTTGCGGTTAAGATTTGGAGACATTATCTTTATGGGGTCAAAAGTACGGTGTACACTGATCACAAAAGTCTTCAACATATCCTTGATCAGAAACAGTTGAATATGAGGTGACGAAGATGGATTGAGACGTTGAATGATTATGATTGCGAACTTTTATATCATCTGGGAAAAGCCAATGTTGTGGCCTATGCGTTAAGTCGTAAAGAAAGGGCTAAACCTCGCAGGTTTAGAGCCTTGAATATGACAATTCGAACTAACCTCGCTAGGCAGATTCTTGAGGCACAACAAGAAGCCTTAAAGGAGGAGAATTTTATGAACGAGAAAGTCAGAGGCATGGCTAAGAATTTTGCGGTACGAGCAGATGGTACTAGATACTTTGCAGGATGCCTTTGGGTTCTGAAGTTTAGTGATCTGCGACAACTTGTTTTAGATGAGGCTCATAAGTCTAGGTACTCTATTCATCCTGGTTCAGAAAAGATGTATCATGATCTTAAGGAGCTGTATTGGTGGCCTAATTTGAAACCTGATGTGGCTACTTATGTGGCTAAGTATTTGACCTGTGCTAAGGTCAAAGCTGAACATCAAAAACCGTCTGGACTTTTGGTGCAACCTGAGATTCCCGAGTGGAAGTGGGAAGGTATTACGATGGATTTTATTACGAAGTTACCGAGAGTTACGGGTGGCTATGATACCATTTGGGTGATTGTAGATCGACTCACTAAGTCAGCTCACTTTTTACCGATTAAGGAAACAGATTCAATAGAGAAGCTTACTCTTTTGTATTTGAAGGAGATTGTTTCTAGACATGGTGTTCATGTATCTATCATTTCAGACCGAGACAGTCGATTTATATCGAATCCTTACAGGAAGCCTTGGGAACTAAGTTAGATATGAGCACCGCTTATCATCTGCAGACGGATGGTCAAAGTGAAAGGACCATTCAAACGTTAGAAGACATGTTACGAGTGTGTGTTATTGATTTTGGTAATGGGTGGGATAGATATTTGCCGCTAGCTGAATTTTCTTATAACAACAGTTATCATGCAAGTATTAAGGCCGCACCATTTGAAGCTCTGTATGGTAGGAAGTGTAGCTCTCCTGTCTGTTGGAATGAGGTTGGGGATGCTCAACTCACAGGTCCAGAAATTATTCATGAGACTACCGAGAAGATCGTACAGATTAAGGAAAGATTGAGAACCGCCAGAAGTCGGCAAAAGAATTATGCCAATAAGAGAAGGAATGATATTGAATTTCAGGTCTGTGACCGTGTTATGTTGAAGGTATCACCTTGGAAGGGCGTGATAAGTTTTGGTAAAAGGAAAAAGTTGAGTCCTCGTTTTGTTGGACCATTTGAGATTATTGAGAGAGTTGGACCCGTGGCTTATCGTTTTAAATTGCCACAAGAACTCAGTGCTGTTCATGATGTTTTTCATGTATCGAATTTGAAGAAGTGTTTGGCTGAGGCCGATAAAACTATTCCTCTGGAGGAACTTCATGTTGATAAGCAACTTCATTTTATTGAGGAACCTGTTGAAATTATGGATCGAGAGGTTAAGACTCTTAAGCAGAGCAGATTTCCTATTTTTCGGGTTAGATGGAACGCCATACGCGGTCCCGAGTTCACTTGGAAACCTGAAGATTAGACGAGGTAGAAGTACCCGCATTTGTTCCCAGATGCCGAGTCAACCCCTGCACCTGCTTAAATTTCGAGACGAAATTTCCGTAACGGGAAGGTACTGTAACGACCCTACTTTTTTCGTTATCTTTTTCCGTTTATTATTTAACGACCGTTAATTGTTATTCATGCCACGTCATTTCTATGACCTATATTATTATTTTTGTAATAATATATAAATTATTATGTGCTATGTGAATATTTGTATTCATATTTTAAGTTATACGTTTCTACGTGTCGCGGATTTCTATCCGGTGAATCTTTTCGGTTTTCAAACCAATGGTCGATCTTTTAGGATTTTGAAGTCCTAATTATTTTAGATATGATATTTTAATGTCATATATTTATATATAGTGTTTATATATATTTTTCGTCGCGTATTTGTTATCTCTCCGATTGTTCAATCGCGTAGTCGTGTTTTCGCGTTTCGGGTTTTGTTCGAGCGTTCGGGCCACAATGAAATTATCAAAATACAAAATGGCCCAAAATGGGGCCCACCTTACCCCATTCGGCCGAACCATTCAAGGGGAGGGGGTATACCCCATTTTTCTTTCATTTTTTTTACATCTCATTTCATTCTTCCTTTTTTTCTGAACCTAATATTTAGTTTGTGCTCTCTCCCTCTCCTCCTTTGCCTAGCCATCACCACGAACACTTTAAACCATCATCATCTTCTTCAAACAAGCTTGGATCAATCAATCATTCATATAAACGCGTTCCTCTCGTTCTTCTCTACACGTTGATATCTCTTGATTCTCGATTAGGGTATAAACCTAACCCTAGATTTTTAACTTTTCTTATATTTTACTGATTTTACATGTTATATTGATAGTATGATGATTCTATGTTATTGTATTGTTGATAGTATGCGTACAAATGCTCGTTAATTCATGATTTCGTTTTGATTGTTTTGGGACAGCAGCTTGTTTGTTCATTTCTGTAAATATAACTGATATAAAAGTGAAATTAAAGTGTTTAGATGAGTTCCTCTCATCAAGACATTAATTTTAGACTCCGGATTCATGTTATCTCGATTCCCGGAGCTCTAGATATGATTAAAATGGTGTTTAATTGAAATAAAAATGTAAGAACGAATTGGTGCAGGTATGTTCTGACATTGTGACCACTTTTGGAGTCTTTAGGGTGTACTAATATGTTAGGATTGATGATTAGATGAACTTTCATGTTCGGGTCATCGAAATCCGAGCCACGGATCACCCGTTATGACTAAAACATGTTTTTGAACGGATTAAAGCTCCAAGTTGAATAATGGCTGTAGGTCATGACTTGGTGGCTGTTCTTAGGGTGTTCTTAAGCACACTAATGTGTCAGATGGGTTGGTTAGGTGAAGATATATATAAGACTCGCCGAAAATTGATTCCCGGGGCTCAAGTTATGACCCGATGAACTTTTAATTAAAACTTATGGTTATTAAATAAGACTTATGATATAAATAATGAACTTCATTATTAATAAATTACTTATTATATAAAAATTAATTAATTTAATTTAAGACTTATGATATATATATTTATTATATCATTTATTAATTAATTATGATTTAATTAAACTTTTAACTAAACTTATGATTAATAATACTTTTATTATTAATGAAAAATACTTATGGTAAGTATTAAACTTATATTATAAGATTATTATAATAAGACTTATAATAAGGATTAATTAATTATTTAATTATTATAAGGCTTAGTTATTATTTAATTATAATTTAATTATTAAATACTTATGATTTAATAATTAAAATTAGAAACTTATGATATGATTAATAATTCATTATTAATTAATAATACTTATGATATGATTTAAAATTTATTATGAATTAATAATACTTATATTATAATTGATATTTAATTACTTAATTAAATACTTATGTTATATTAATTATATCATTTAAACTTATGAAAACTTTAATAATTCATTTTAATTTAATTAAACTTATGATATGACATAATTATATATATTTGACTTTAAATAACATTATAACCTATGTTATTATTATAACTTATACTTTTAAAATTAATTTTGACTATGTTTGACCAATGTTGACTTTTGAGTTGACTTTCGATTAACTTTGACTTTCAGTTGACTTTTGTTGACTTTCTAATTAAGGAAACTTTCCTAACTTAATAACTTTCTAAAATAGAAACTTTCCTAAAATATAAACTTTCCTAAAATAGAAACTTTTCAAAAATAGAAACTTTCCAAAAATGGAAACCTGCTAAAAATAGAAACTTTCTAAAACTAGAAAGTGTGTGTCCGTACGCTGTTCCGATCAAACCAATGCATGTTAAGTGTTGTTCTATGTATACTTGCAACATGTACAATAGCTATCATACTAAGACTTGACCTAAGTTAGTTATTTATATCGACCTGCTTTATTTATAGGTCGGCGTTGTGAACATCCCTGATCACTTTACTTCATTTGCTGTTCGCATTATTGTGTGGTTACTTCATTTACTTTAAGGTGAGTTATAGTCCCGTTTTTACGTAGTTTTCAAAGTATATTTTTGGGATGTGGTTACATGCATTTTATTTTACGTTTAGACACAAGTGGCAATTAAATTAAATTATTCATTATGAGTTGAACAAAAATATTCCCTAGTCTGGTAACTGTAATCACTGGTTTCTACTGGTGAACGCGAATCTTACGGATAGATCTATCGGGTTTGACAACCCTATTTCGAGCTAGTCGCGCTAGAAATTTATAATCGGAATGTTTAGTACTTCGTATTTAGTTGAAGATACACTTGTTCAGTGTATATTATTATTGTGTTTGACAAGGGTAAATAAAGGGTTAAGTGGTTACCAGGTGGCTCATTGATAATGGAATAATGTTTTATGTATTCTAACATTTTAAATCTTGTGGTCTAAAGCTTATAAGTTTATTTAAACCTATAATTCACTCAACATTTTTGTTGACAGTTTACTCGCATGTTTTCACAGGTGCTTGAGTTTGTTTAATGCTTCCATTGTGTTAGAAGAGTCTGCAAGCATTTGGGCAGATTTTTGTTATACATTTATGAAACTTTGAACTTGCATTCTATTTTTGGATAATTTAAACTTGTGGGTTTTGTGGACAATGTTTTAATATCAACTTTGATTATTAATATGTTGGGTTGTTTATACTACATATTTTGGTATGCTTCCTTTTTGGGAAACTTTTGAAATAAAAGAATGCAATGTCGTTTATTAAATTCATTTAAGTCCAATCAAGCTGTGGGACTAAGTGACGGAGCCGTTAAGTATTTTGACGGGGCCATCACAGCCATAAATGGCTCACCACCGACAGGATCAATCTTACCATCCAACCAATGCTTCGCCCTACCCCGCAACAAGCTAGTAGCGAGTATTGTCATCTTCTCAGGAGGGCAATCAATAGTACGAAAACACCCTTCGACATCCGAGATCCATGTTGTACTTACTAAAGGATCCGGTTTCCCGTCATACATCTGGGTTTAGTCCTCATGAAGCTCTTATGACAACGCTCCATTTCACCCCTACTTTGAATTTCGAAATACTTCCTATCCATTTCTTCTCGAAACGCTCTCATTTGCTCCGCAACAGGGCCGCAACTCTAGCGTTAAACTCATCATCATTTGTCTTGATCTCGTTTCACATCGTCATTCTAAAGAATGCAAACGATTAGTCCACGAACGTATAAACCACACACACAACACCGCCCCATCTTGCTAAACACTCGTCGTACATCACCTGTTAGACACGATTTGCACCCGTAATAAGGTTTGCAAGTCCTTATTATGCACACACGCCGTATCGACTCGTTAGTACAACGACCGCCTTGCTTAATGATATAACCCAACACAACCAAAAATTCTACGCGTTAAAAACACACGCAAGAATTACATCACAAAACAAGCCAAAATCCTAGTTAGTTCACCTAGACGCCAAGGCACTAACCTAGTTCCCGTCCAACCCGTTCAACTACAAGTCCCGCAACAATAAGCACATACAAAAGCCTAAGTCTAGGCACCTATCTCAAGTCGCCTAAATCCCTTAGACCATGCTCTGATACCACTTGAAACAACACAACCCGTATTTAAACCGGCCCGTAAATTTTTTTGTTAATACATTAATATTTAGGTCCCAATTGAAATGTCCCGTTCATATTGATTATAAACGTTCCAAATTAATTGATTTCGTCGCGAGGTTTTGACCTTTATATGATACGTTTTTCAAAGACTGCATTCATTTTTAAAACAACCATAACCTTTATTTTATCAATAAAGATTTAAAAAGTATTACGTAGATTATCAAATAATGATAATCTAAAATATACCGTTTACACACGACCATTACATAATGGTTTACAATATGAATATATTACATCAAAAATAAGTTTCTTGAATGCAGTTTTACATAATATCATACAAGCATGGACTCCAAATCTTGTCCTTATTTTAGTATGCAACAGCGGAAGCTCTTAATAATCACCTGAGAATAAACATGCTTAAAACGTCAACAAAAATGTTGGTGAGTTATAGGTTTAACCTATATATTATCAAATCATAATAATAGACCACAAGATTTCATATTTCAATACATCCCATACATAGAGATAAAATTCATAGAGTGAACACCTGGTAACCGACATTAACAAGATGCATATAAGAATATCCCCATCATTCCGGGACATCCATCGGACATGATATAAAAACTCAAAGTACTAAAGCATCCGCTACAACGGATGGGTTTGTTGGGCCCAATAGATCTATCTTTAGGATTCGCGTCAATTAGTAGACTGGTTTACTAATTCTTAGGTTACCAAGTAAAAGGGGCATATTCGGCTTCGATCGTTCAACCATAGAAAGTAGTTTCATGTACTTGTGTCTATTTTGTAAAACATTTATAAAGCTGCATGTATTCTCATCCCAAAAATATTAGATTTTAAAAGTGGGACTATAACTCACTTTCACATATTTTTACTTCGTCGGGAAGTAAGACTTGGCCACTGGTCGATTCACGAACCTATAACAAATATGTACATAGATATCAAAGTATGTTCAAAATATATTTACAACATTTCTAATACGTTTTAATGTTTTAAGTTTATTAAGTCAACTGTCCTCGTTAGTAACCTACAACTAGTTGTCTATAGTTAGATGTACAGAAATAAATTGATATATATTATCTTGACCCAATCCACGACCCAATGTATACACGTCTCAGGCTAGATCACAACTCAAAGTATATATATTTTTGAAATCAACCTCAACCCTGTATAGCTAACACCAACATTACTGCATATATAGTGTCTATGGTTGTTCCAAATAATATATATAGATGGGTCGATATGATATGTCAAAACATTTGCATACGTGTCTATGGTATCCCAAGATTACATAATATATTAGAATATATTTATTATACAATATAAGTTAGCTAGGGTATGATTAATATAGATTTGTTACCAATTTTCACGTAGCTACAACAAGTAAAAATATTAAATCTTGTTTTACCCATAACTTCTTCGTTTTAAATCCGTTTTGAGTGAATTCATTTGCTATGGTTTCATATTGAACTTAAGTTTATGAATATATACAGAAATATTATAAGTTTATAGTCTGAAATACATGTTACAAGTCATTTTTGTAAAGGTAGTCATTTCAGTCGAAAGAACGACGTCTAGATGACCATTTTGGAAAACATACTTCCACTTTGAGTTTAATCATGATTTTTGGATATAGTTTCATGTTCATAAGAAAAATCATTTTCCCAGAAGAACAACTTTTAAATCAAATTTTATCATAGTTTTTAATTAACTAACCCAAAACAACCCGCGGTGTTACTACGACGGCGTATATCCAGTTTTACGGTGTTTTTCGTGTTTTCAGGTTTTAAATCATTAAGTTAGCATATCATATAGATATAGAACATGTGTCTAGTTGATTTTAAAAGTCAATTTAGAAGGATTAACTTTTGTTTGCGAACAAGTTTAGAATTAACTAAACTATGTTATAGTGATTTCAAGTTTAAACCTTCGAATAAGGTAGTTTTATATATATGAATTGAATGATGTTATGAATATCATTACTACCTCAGGTTTTGTGGATAAACCTACTGAAAATGTGAAAAATAGATCTAGCTTCAAAGGATCCTTGGATGGCTTGAAAGTTCTTGAAGCAGAATCATGACACTAAAACAAGTTCAAGTAAGATTTCCACTCGAAATAAGATTGTTATAGTTATAGAAATTGAATCAAAGTTTGAATATGAGTATTACCTTATATTAGAAAGATATCTTACTGTAAATAAAAAAGATTTCTTGAGGTTGGATGATCACTTTACAAGATTGGAAGTAAGCTAGCAAAGTTGGAAGTATTCTTGATTTTCTGAAACTAGAACTTATAGAATTATGAAGAACACTTAGAACTTGAAGATAGAACTTGAGAGAGATCAATTTTATGAAGAAATTTGAAGAATGAAAGTATTTGTAGGTGTTTTTGGTCATTGGTATATGGATTAGATATAAAGGATGTGTAAATTTGTTTACATGTAAATAAGTCATGAATGATTACTAATATTTTTGTAATTTTATGAGATATTTCATGCTAGTTGCCAAATGATGGTTCCCACATGTGTTAGGTGACTCACATGGGCTACTAAGAGCTTTTCATTGGAGTGTATATACCAATAGTACATACATCTAAAAGCTGTGTATTGTACGAGTACGAATACGGGTGCATACGAGTAGAATTGTTGATGAAACTGAACGAGGATGTAATTGTAAGCATTTTTGTTAAGTAGAATTATTTTGATAAGTGTCTTGAAGTCTTTCAAAAGTGTATGAATACATATTAAAACACTACATGTATATACATTTTAACTGAGTCGTTAAGTCATCGTTAGTCGTTACATGTAAATGTTGTTTTGAAACCTTTAAGTTAACGATCCTGTTAAATGTTGTTAACCCATTGTTTATTATATCTAAAGAGATGTTAAATTATTACATTATCATGATATTATGATATATTAATATATCTTAGTATGATATATATACAGTTAAATGTTGTTACAACGATAATCGTTACATATATGTCTCGTTTCGAAATCATTAAGTTAGTAGTCTTATTTTTACATATGTAGTTCATTGTTAATACACTTAATGACATGTTTACTTATAATTTATCATGATTAAGCATAGTGTATCAATATCTTAATATGATTCATATGTATTTAGTAAGACGTTGTTATAACGATAATCGTTATATATATCGTTATAACAACGTCTTACTAATTACATATGAATCATATTAAGATATTGTTACACTATGTTTAATCATGATAAATTATAAGTAAACATGTCATTATGTATATTAACAATGAACTACATATGTAAAAACAAGACTACTAACTTAAGGATTTCGACACGAGACATATATGTAACGATTATCGTTGTAACGACATTTAAATGTGTATTTATCATATTAAGATATATTAATATATCATAATATCATGATAATATAATAATTTAACATCTCATTAAATATAATAAACATTGGGTTAACAACATTTAACAAGATCGTTAACTTAAAGGTTTCAAATCAACATTTACATGTAACGACTAACGATGACTTAACGACTCAGTTAAAATGTATACACATGTAGTATTATAATATGTATTCATACACTTTTGAAAGACTTCAAGACACTTATAAAAATACTTCTACTTAACAAAAATGCTTACAATTACATCCTCGTTCAGTTTCATCAACAATTCTACTCGTATGCACCCGTATTCGTACTCGTACAATACACAGCTTTTAGATGTATGTACTATTGGTATATACACTCCAATGATCAGCTTTTAGTAGCCCATGTGAGTCACCTAACACATGTGGGAACCATCATTTGGCAACTAGCATGAAATATCTCATAAAATTACAAAAAATGAGTAATCATTCATGACTTATTTACATGAAAACAAAATTACACATCCTTTATATCTAATCCATATACCAACGACCAAAAACACCTACAAAAACTTTCATTCTTCAATTTTCTTCATCTAAGTGATCTCTCTTAAGTTCTATCTTCAAGTTCTAAGTGTTCTTCATAAATTCTATAAGTTCTAGTTTCATAAAATCAAGAATACTTCCAAGTTTGCTAGCTTACTTCCAATCTTGTAAAGTGTTCATCCAACTTCAAGAAATCTTTCTTATTTACAGTAAGATATCTTTCTAATACAAGGTAATACTCATATTCAAACTTTGATTCAATTTCTATAACTATAACAATCTTATTTCGAGTGGAAATCTTACTTGAACTTGTTTTCGTGTCATGATTCTGCTTCAAGAACTTTCAAGCCATCCAAGGATCCTTTGAAGCTAGATCTATTTTTCTCATTTCAAGTAGGTTTATCCACAAAACCTGAGGTAGTAATGATATTCATAACATCATTCGATTCATATATATAAAACTACCTTATTCGTAGGTTTAAACTTGAAATCACTAGAACATAGTTTAGTTAATTCTAAACTTGTTCGCAAACAAAAGTTAATCCTTCTAACTTGACTTTTAAAATCAACTAAACACATGTTCTATATCTATATGATATGCTAACTTAATGATTTAAAATCGGAAAACACGAAAAACACCGTAAAACTGGATATACGCCGTTGTAGTAACACCGCGGGCTGTTTTGGGTTAGTTAATTTAAAACTATGATAAATTTTGATTTAAAAGTTGTTCTTCTGGGAAAATTATTTTTCTTATGAACATGAAACTATATCCAAAAATAATGGTTAAACTCAAAGTGGAAGTATGTTTTCCAAAATGGTCATCTAGACGTCGTTCTTTCGACTGAAATGACTACCTTTACAAAAATGACTTGTAACCTGTAATTACAACTATAAACTTATACTTTTTCTGTATAGATTCATAAACTTAAGTTCAATATTAAATCATAGCAATTGGATTCACTCAAAAAGGAATTAAAACGAAGAAGTTATGGGTAAAACAAGATTGGTTATTTTTGCTTGTTGTAGCTACGTGAAAATTGGTAAAAAAATCTATATTAATCATATCCTAGCTAACTTATATTGTATTATACATGTATTCTAATATATTATGTAATCTTGGGATACCATAGACACGTATACAAATATTTTTACATATCATATCGACCCATCTATATATATTATTTGGAACAACCATAGACACTCTATATGCAGTAATGTTGGAGTTAGCTAAACAGGGTTGAGATTGATCCCAAAAATATATATAGTTTGAGTTGTGATCTAGCCTGAGACGTGTATACACTGGGTCGTGGATTGATTCAAGATAATATATATCGATTTATTTCTGTACATCTAATTATGGACAACTTGTTGTAGGTTACTAACAAGGACAGCTGACTTAATAAACTTAAAACAGTGAAATGTATTAAAAATGTTGTAAATATATTTTGAACATACTTTGATATATATGTACATATTTGTTATAGGTTCGTGAATCGACCAGTGGCCAAGTCTTACTTCCCGACGAAGTAAAAATCTGTAAAAGTGAGTTATAGTCCCACTTTTAAAATCTAATATTTTGGGATGAGAATACATGCAGTTTTATAAATGTTTTACGAAATAGACACAAGTAAATGAAACTACATTATATGGGTGAATGATCGAAGCCGAATATGCCCCTTTTTGTTTGGTAGCCTAAGAATTAGTAAACCGATCTACTAATTGACGAGAATCCTAAAGATAGATCTATTGGGCCTAACGAACCCCATCTAAAGTACCGGATGCTTTAGTACTTCGAATTCATTTTTATCATGTCTGAAGGATTTCCCGGAATGATAGGAGATATTCTTATATGCATCTTGTTAATGTCGGTTACCAGGAGTTCACCATATGAATGATTTTTATCTCTATGTATAGGATGTATATTGAAATATGAAATCTTGTGGTCTATTATTATGATTTGATAATATATAGGTTAAACCTATAACTCACCAACATTTTTGTTGACGTTTTAAGCATGTTTATTCTCAGGTGATTATTAAGAGCTTTCGCTGTTGCATACTAAAATAAGGACAAGATTTGCAGTCCACGCTTGTATGATATTATGTAAAAACTGCATTCAAGAAACTTATTTTTGATGTAATATATTCTTATTGTAAACCATTATGTAATGGTCGTGTGTAAACGGTATATTTTAGATTATCATTATTTGATAATCTACATAATGCTTTTTAAACCTTTATAGATAAAATAAAGGTTATGGTTGTTTTAAATATGAATGCAGTCTTTGAAAAACGTCTCATATAGAGGTCAAAACCTCGCAACGAAATTAATTAATATGGAACGTTTATAATCAATATGAACGGGACATTTAAGTTGGTATCCAAGCGTTGGTCTTAGAGAACCAGAAAATTGCATTAGTGTGTCTTATCGAGTTTGTTAGGATGCATTAGTGAGTCTGGACTTCGACCGTGTTTTTCTTCAAAAACGATTGCTTAACATTTTTTTGTTGGAAAATATATATTATTAATATGTAAATATTATGTGATATATTAATCTCTTAACGTGTCTGATATTGTGTGATAAATGTCTACCTCTAGTACAAATCCCATTGATTCACTAATAATAATGAAGAGTCGAATATATTTTGGGAAGATTCACAAATTCCCGAAGAGGAACCGGAAGAGGAGGAACTGGAAGAGGAGGAACCGGAAGAAGAGGAACCAGAAGAGGATGAATCGGAAGAGGAGGAGCAGAAGAAGAAGACGTTCCGGAGGAAGAAATATTGACACCTATAGTAAATCGATTAAATAAAATAAAATCCTCACCCAATGGACCAAAGTTAATAATAGTCAATGGTGTTTCCGCCGAGGAAGCAGAATATTGGGAAGATTACCAATTTTCCAATGAATCGGATCCCGATAAGGATTCCGATGATGTTATAGAAATTACCTCGACCCAATTTAATAAAGCGAAAGAAAATAATAAGGGAAAAGGTATAAAAATAGAGAAACCCGATTCCAACCCCGATGAACTTTATATGTATCGACAACATCCGTATTTCCTAAAATGTAACAATGACCCGGGAACCTCTAAACCACCAGGTTTTTCTAAACCATTATGGAAAACGACGGCTCGTATTAGATGAACACCATATATTCCTAGAAAATTAGGAAAACGAACCAAGTCCGAAGAAGAAGAAACCAGTGATTCAGATTAGAAGGTTGTAATCATGTTGTGTATTATATGTATTGTAGTGTGCTTGTACTTTTATGTTCTATGTAAAAATTGCTTGTATTGTTTGTTAATTATCTTTTACGAATCTAATCCTTTTCTATTTTACAGTATAAAAACAAAATGGACGTTAAGGGTAGATAACCGAATATTTTAGAAGACCTATCAGAGGATATGATTGAGGAAATCTTGTCTAGAGTCGGTCAGAATTCATCAGCACATTTAGTTATGGCGAAATTAACTTGTCAAACATTTGAAAGACTTTCTAGAAATGCCTTAGTTTATAAAAGGCTTTCCTTTGATAGGTGGTGTATATCACATTGGGGAGACCGTAAGTTATGTCGTGTTTTCTTTAAAGCGTTAAATGCGGGGAACCCAAATGCAATTTTACGCTACGGGTTAAGAACCTATTTTGACTCAACATATCCTAACATAGGATTTAATGAATTAGAAAGAGCTTCTAACATGCAACATAAAGAAGCATGTTATGCTTACGGGTTAGTGATGTTCGCTTCTTACCAAAGTGAGAAAAAGAACATTGGATTGCAACTTTTAAATAAAACCTTCCCACAAGTGACGGATTCAGTAGTTGGGGTGAGAAACAAGGTTTTTAGATTATTACGGGGCTGTTGGACATTACGAAACCCTCGTTCTTTTAACGACATCACAACATGCTGCCTAGCCAATGGTCATAACGGTTATTTTCCACAAGACCAAGGATGGGAAGTCGTCTTAGTAAAACCAGAATGCATGACTTATTTCTGGACTTATGAATTACGTGTCTTTATTTCCTTTGCTGAACAACTTGCGTATTAACTAGATTTATCTTCAAAACTGTCATGTATCAAAGTGTACTATATTTCATGTTATATGTAATATAGCGATGTTGTTAGTTTGAAGAATATTTATATGTGATATATTATTATAATCAGATTTTCATATGGAATTGTAGTAGTTGAATTGTATATTAGCTACTAAGTATGAACTTAACGGGAAGGTAGTACCCAAATTTAAACTTATAAAACGCTAATATGAAGAAAAAGCTTTTATAAATGAGTTCATATTATGCTACGAAATACTATTGACTACTCTTAATATTCTGTATGATTAACTCGATTCAGTTGGCTATTTTGAAGGAAATGGCACCGACTACTCGACACACCATGAATATGAGCGAAGAGGAATTTCGTACCTTTCTTGCTGTAAACATAGCCGCAGTACAGGCTGTGCTACATACTAACAATAACTCTGAATCTAGAAATGCAGATAACGGCGCAAGAAATCGTGTAGGATGCTCCTACAAAGAATTCACTGCCTGCAAACCTTTGGAATTTGATGGAACCGAAGGACCAATTGGATTGAAACGGTGGATCGAGAAAGTCGAATCGGTGTTTGCCATAAGTAAGTGTACTGAAGAGGACAAAGTTAAGTACGCTGCGCATACCTTCACAGGTACTGCGTTAACGTGGTGGAACACCTATCTTGAGCAGGTAGGATAAAATGCTGTTTCGCACTACCGTGGTCGACATTCAAGCAATTGATGAACGAGCAGTACCGTCCGAGAAACGAAGTCAATAAACTCAAGGCAGAACTTAGAGAGTTACAAACACAAGGGTTCGACGTTACCACATATGAACGATGATTCATAGAGTTGTGCCTATTGTGTCCGGGAGCATTCGAAGATGAAGAAGAGAAGATCGACGCGTTTGTAAAAGGGTTACCAGTAAGGATTCAAGAAGATGTAAGTTCACACGAGCCCACTTCTATACAGAAGGCAAGTCGAATGGTTCATAAACTCATAAATCAAATTGAGGGAAGAATTAAAGAGCAGGCGGCCGAAGAAGCCAACACGAAACAACTCAAGAGGAAGTGGGAGAAAAATGGTGATAAGAGTCACCAGTACAACAACAACAACAATTACAACCACAATCGCAACAACTATCCCAACAACCGCAACAACAATCGCAATAATAACCGCAATCCTAATAATAACTACAACAAACATCCCAACAACAACAACTACAACAACCGTTTCAACAACAATAACAATCCCAACAACAACCTCAATAACAATAACGGCAACAAAAACCAAAAACAGCCATGTCATAGGTGTGAAGAAAATCATCAGGGGTTTTGCACGACATATTGTAACAGGTGTAAAAGAAATGGTCATAGCGCGACAAAGTACGAGGTCTACGGACCAAAGTTTAACAGAACTAAAGGAACAAATAATGTCGGAACAAGTAATGCCGAAATGAATAGTGTCGGAGCAAGTAATACCAACGCTGTTTGTTATAAATGTGGAAAACCAGGACACATTATTAGAAATTGCCCGAATCAGGGGAATACTAATGGGCAGGGCCGTGGAAGAGTTTTCAATATTAATGCGGCAGAAGCACAGGAAGACCCGGAGCTTGTTACGGGTACGTTTCTTATTGACGATAAATCTACTTATGTTTTATTTGATTCGGGTGCGGATAGAAGCTATATGAGTAGAGAATTTTGTGCTAAATTAAGTTGCCCATTGACGCCTTTGGATAATAAATTTTTACTCGAATTAGCAAATGGTAAATTAATTTCAGCAGATAATATATGTCGGGATAGAAAAATTAAACTGGGTGATGAAACATTTAAGATTGATTTAATACCAGTCGAGTTAGGGAGTTTTGATGTAGTAATTGGCATGGACTGGTTGAAGAAGGTGAGAGCAGAGGTTGTTTGTTACAAAAACGTGATTCGCATTATGCGTGAAAAAGAAAAACCTTTAATGGTGTACGGATAAAAGAAAAACGCGAAATTAAATCTTATTAGTAGTTTGAAGGCATAAAAACTAATAAGAAAAGGTTGTTACGTCATTCTAGCACACATCGAGGAAGTTAAACCTGAAGAAAAGAACATCAGTGATGTTCCCGTCGCAAAAGAATTTCCCGATGTATTTTCGAAAGAATTACCGGGATTACCCCCACATCGATCCGTTGAATTTCAAATAGACCTTGTACCAGGAGCTGCACCAATCGCTCGTGCCCCATATAGACTCGCACCCAGCGATATGAAAGAATTAAAAAGTCAGTTACAGGAACTTTTAGAGCGTGGTTTCATTCGACCAAGCATATCACCATGGGGAGCTCCTGTTTTGTTTGTCACGAAGAAATATGGTACATTCAGGTTGTCTATCGACTACCGAGAGTTGAACAAACTTACCATCAAGAACCGCTACCCACTACCGAGAATCGACGACTTATTTGATCAACTACAAGGCTCATCTGTTTATTCGAAGATCGATTTACGTTCTGGATATCATCAAATGCGGGTGAAGGAGGATGATATTCTAAAGACTGCTTTTAGGACGCGTTACGGTCATTACGAGTTTATGGTTATGCCGTTTGGATTGACTAATGCACCAACTGTGTTCATGTACCTCATGAACCGAGTGTGTGGGCCATATCTTGACAAGTTTGTCATTGTTTTCATCGATGACATACTTATTTACTCGAAGAATGATCAAGAGCACGAAGAACATTTGAGAAAAGTGATAGAGTTGCTGAGAAAAGAAAAACTGTACGCTAAGTTTTCAAAGTGTGCATTTTGGTTAGAAGAAGTTCAATTCCTCGGTCACATAGTGAACAAAGAAGGTATTCAGGTGGATCCAGCAAAGATTGAAACCGGTGAAAAGTGGAAAACCCCGAAAACTCCAAAACCATATGCCAGTTTTTAGGACTAGCTGGTTACTACAGAAGGTTCATCCAAGACTTTTCCAGAATAGCAAAACCCTTGACTGCATTAACGCATAAAGGGAAGAAATTTGAATGGAAAGATGAACAAGAGAAAGCATTTCAATTGTTAAAGAAAAAGTTAACTACGGCACCGATATTGTCATTACCTGAAGGGAATGATGATTTGGTAATATATTGTGATGCCTCAAAGCAAGGTCTCGGTTGTGTATTAATGCAACGAATGAAAGTAATTGCTTATGCGTCTAGACAATTAAAGATTCATGAACAGAATTATACAACGCATGATTTAGAATTAGGCACGGTTGTTTTTGCATTAAAGACTTGGAGGCACTACTTATATGGGGTCAAAAGTATTATATATACCGACCACAAAAATCTTCAACACATATTTAATCAGAAACAACTGAATATGAGACAGCGTAGGTGGATTGAATTGTTGAATGATTATGACTTTGAGATTCGTTACCACCCGGGGAAGGCAAATGTGGTAGCCGACGCCTTGAGAAGAAAGGACAGAGAACCCATTCGTGTAAAATCTATGAATATAATGATTTACACTAACCTTACTACTCAAATAAAGGAGGCGCAACAAGGAGTTTTAAAAGAGGGTAACTTAAAGGATGAAATACCCAAAGGATCGGAGAAACATCTTAATATTCGGGAAGATGGAACCCGGTATAGGGCTGAAAGAATCTGGGTACCAAAATTTGGAGATATGAGAGAAATGGTACTTAGAGAAGCTCATAAAACTAGATACTCAATATATCCTGTAACGGGGAAGATGTACAAGGATCTCAAGAAACATTTTTGGTGGCCAGGTATGAAAGCCAATATTGCTAAAGACGTAGAAGAATGTTTGACGTGTTCTAAGGTCAAAGTTGAGCATCAGAGACCATCAGGTCTAATTCAACAACCCGAAATCCCGGAATGGAAATGGGAAAACATTACCATGGATTTCATCACTAAATTGCCAAGGACTGCAAGTGGTTTTGATACTATTTGGGTAATAGTTGATCGTCTCACCAAATCAGCACACTTCCTGCCAATAAGAGAAGATGACAAGATGGAGAAGTTAGCACGACTGTATTTGAAGGAAGTCGTCTCCAGACATGGAATACCAATATCTATTATCTCTGATAGGGATGGCAGATTTATTTCAAGATTCTGGCAGACATTACAGCAAGCATTAGGAACTCGTCTAAACATGAGTACTGCCTATCATCCACAAAATGATGGGCAAAGTGAAAGGACGATACAAACGCTTGAAGACATGCTACGAGCATGTGTTATTGATTTCAGAAACAGTTGGGATCGACATCTACCGTTAGTATAATTTTCCTACAACAACAGCTACCATTCAAGCATTGAGATGGCACCATTTGAAGCACTTTATGGTAGAAAGTGCAGGTCTCTGATTTGTTGGAGTGAAGTGGGGGATAGACAGATTACGGGTCCGGAGATAATACAAGAAACTACCGAGAAGATCATCCAAATTCAACAATGGTTGAAGACCGCCCAAAGTCGACAAAAGAGCTACGCTGACATTAAAAGAAATGATATAGAATTTGAAATTGGAGAGATGGTCATGCTTAAATTTTCACCTTGGAAAGGCGTTGTTCGATTTGGTAAACAAGGGAAATTAAATCCAAGGTATATTGGACCATTCAAGATTATTGATCGTGTCGGACCAGTAGCTTACTGACTTGAGTTACCTCAACAACTCACGGCTGTATATAACACTATCCACGTCTCGAATTTGAAGAAATGTTTTACTAAAGAAGATCTCACTATTCCGTTAGACGAAATCCAAACCAACGAACAACTTCAATTTATCGAAGAACCCGTCGAAATAATGGATCGTGAGGTTAAAAGACTTAAGTAAAACAAGATACCAATTGTTAAGGTTCGATGGAATGATCATAGAGGACCCGAGTTCGCCTGAGAATGAGAAGATTAGATGAAGAAGAAATACCCGCACTTATTTCCAAAAGATACGTCAACACCTCCAACTGCTTAAAATTTTGGGACGAAATTTATTTAACGGGTAGGTACTATAGTGACCCGAACTTTTCCATGTTTATATATATTAAATGAAATTGATATTTACATGATTAATTGTTTCCAACATGTTAAGCAATCAAACTTGTTAAGACTTGATTAATTGAAATAGGTTTCATATAGACAATTGACTACCCAAGTTGACCGGTGATTCACGAACGTTAAAACTTGTAAAAACAATATGATGACATATATATGATTATATATATAGTTAATATGATATTATGATAAGTAAGTATCTCATTAGGTATTTTAACAATGAGTTATATACATAAATTGTGTTTATTGAATTAAGAAACTCGAAACGATATATAACGATTATCGTTATAACAACGTCTTACTAATTACATATGAATCATATTAAGATATTGTTACACTATGTTTAATCATGATAAATTATAAGTAAACATGTCATTATGTATATTAACAATGAACTACATATGTAAAAACAAGACTACTAACTTAATGATTTCGACACGAGACATATATGTAACGATTATCGTTGTAACGACATTTAAATGTATATATATCATATTAAGATATATTAATATATCATAATATCATGATAATATAATAATTTAACATCTCATTAGATATAATAAACATTGGGTTAACAACATTTAACAAGATCGTTAACTTAAAGGTTTCAAATCAACATTTACATGTAACGACTAACAATGACTTAACGACTCAGTTAAAATGTATATACATGTAGTGTTTTAATATGTATTCATACACTTTTGAAAAACTTCAAGACACTTATCAAAATACTTCTACTTAACAAAAATGCTTACAATTACATCCTCGTTCAGTTTCATCAACAATTCTACTCGTATGCACCCGTATTCGTACTCGTACAATACACAACTTTTAGATGTATATACTATTGGTATATACACTCTAATGATCAGCTCTTAGCAGCCCATGTGAGTGACCTAACATATGTGGGAACCATCTGAAATGTCCCATTCTTATTGATTAAAAACGTTCCATATTAATTGATTTCGTTGCGAGGTTTTGACCTCTATATGAGACGTTTTTCAAAGACTGCATTCATTTTAAAACAAACCATAACCTTTATTTCATCAATAAAGTTTTAAAAAGCTTTACGTAGATTATCAAATAATGATAATCTAAAATATCCTGTTTACACACGACCATTACATAATGGTTTACAATACAAATATGTTACAACAAAATAAGTTTCTTGAGTGCAGTTTTTACACAATATCATACAAGCATGGACTCCAAATCTCGTCCTTATTTAAGTATGCGACAGCGGAAGCTCTTAATAATCACCTGAGAATAAACATGCTTAAAAACGTCAACAAAAATGTTGGTGAGTTATAGGTTTAACCTATATATATCAAATCATAATAATAGACCACAAGATTTCATATTTCAATACACATCCCATACATAGAGATAAAAATCATTCATATGGTGAACACCTGGTAACCGACATTAACAAGATGCATATATATAAGAATATCCCCATCATTCCGGGACACCCTTCGGATATGATATAAATTTCGAAGTACTAAAGCATCCGGTACTTTGGATGGGGTTTGTTAGGCCCAATAGATCTATCTTTAGAATTCGCGTCAATTAGGGTGTCTGTTCCCTAATTCTTAGATTACCAGACTTAATAAAAAGGGGCATATTCGATTTCGATAATTCAACCATAGAATGTAGTTTCACGTACTTGTGTCTATTTTGTAAATCATTTATAAAACCTGCATGTATTCTCATCCCAAAAATATTAGATTTTAAAAGTGGGACTATAACTCACTTTCACAGATTTTTACTTCGTCGGGAAGTAAGACTTGGCCACTGGTTGATTCACGAACCTATAACAATATATACATATATATCAAAGTATGTTTAAAATATATTTACAACACTTTTAATATATTTTGATGTTTTAAGTTTATTAAGTCAGCTGTCCTCGTTAGTAACCTACAACTAGTTGTTCACAGTTAGATGTACAGAAATAAATCGATAAATATTATCTTGAATCAATCCACGACCCAGTGTATATGTATCTCAGTATTGATCACAACTCAAACTATATATATTTTGGAATCAACCTCAACCCTGTATAGCTAACTCCAACATTCACATATAGAGTGTCTATGGTTGTTCCGAAATATATATAGATGTGTCGACATAATAGGTCGAAACATTGTATACGTGTCTATGGTATCTCAAGATTACATAATATACAATACAAGTTGATTAAGTTATGGTTGGAATAGATTTGTTACCAATTTTCACGTAGCTAAAATGAGAAAAATTATCCAATCTTGTTTTACCCATAACTTCTTCATTTTAAATCCGTTTTGAGTGAATCAAATTGATATGGTTTCATATTGAACTCTATTTTATGAATCTAAACAGAAAAGTATAGGTTTATAGTCGGAAAAATAAGTTACAAGTCGTTTTTGTAAAGGTAGTCATTTAAGTCGAAAGAACGACGTCTAGATGACCATTTTAGAAAACATACTTCCACTTTGAGTTTAACCATAACTTTTGGATATAGTTTCATGTTCATAATAAAAATCATTTTCTCAGAATAACAACTTTTAAATCAAAGTTTATCATAGTTTTTAATTAACTAGCCCAAAACAGCCCGCGGTGTTACTACGA
Organism: Rutidosis leptorrhynchoides; assembly: GCF_046630445.1. Taxonomy (NCBI): domain Eukaryota; kingdom Viridiplantae; phylum Streptophyta; class Magnoliopsida; order Asterales; family Asteraceae; genus Rutidosis; species Rutidosis leptorrhynchoides. The sequence goes on along the minus strand of NC_092333.1, from coordinate 265,262,998 downwards.
CGGCGTAAATCCGGTTTTACGGTGTTTTTCGTGTTTCCAGGTTTTAAATCATTAAGTTAGCATATAATATAGATATATAACATGTGTGTATTTAATTTTAAAAGTCAAGTTAGAAGGATTAACTTTTGTTTGCGAACAAGTTTAGAATTAACTAAACTATGTTCTAGTGATTACGAGTTTAAACCTTCGAATAAGATAGCTTTATATGTATGAATCGAATGATGTTATGAACATCATTACTACCTTAAGTTCCTTGGATAAACCTACTGTAAAAGGGAAAAATGGATCTAGCTTCAACGGATCTTTGGATGGCTCGAAGTTCTTGAAGCAGAATCATGACACGAAAACAAGTTCAAGTAAGATCATCACTTGAAATAAGATTGTTATAGTTATAGAAATTGAACCAAAGTTTGAATATGATTATTACCTTGTATTAGAATGATAACCTACTGTAAGAAACAAAGATTTCTTGAGGTTGGATGATCACCTTACAAGATTGGAAGTGAGCTAGCAAACTTGAAAGTATTCTTGATTTTATGTAACTAGAACTTGTAGAATATATGAAGAACACTTAGAACTTGAAGATAGAACTTGAGAGAGATCAATTAGATGAAGAAAATTGAAGAATGAAAGTGTTTGTAGGTATTTTTGGTCGTTGGTGTATGGATTAGATATAAAGGATATGTAATTTTGTTTTCATGTAAATAAGTCATGAATGATTACTCATATTTTTGTAATTTTATGAGATATTTCATGCTAGTTGCCAAATGATGGTTCCCACATGTGTTAGGTGACTCACATGGGCTGCTAAGAGCTGATCATTGGAGTGTATATACCAATAGTACATACATCTAAAAGCTGTGTATTGTACGAGTACGAATACGGGTGCATACGAGTAGAATTGTTGATGAAACTGAACGAGGATGTAATTGTAAGAATTTTTGTTAAGTAGAAGTATTTTGATAAGTGTATTGAAGTCTTTCAAAAGTGTATAAATACATATTAAAACACTACATGTATATACATTTTAACTGAGTCGTTAAGTCATCGTTAGTCGTTACATGTAAGTGTTGTTTTGAAACCTTTAGGTTAACGATCTTGTTAAATGTTGTTAACCCAATGTTTATAATATCAAATGAGATTTTAAATTATTATATTATCATGATATTATCATGTATGAATATCTCTTAATATGATATATATACATTAAATGTCTTTACAACGATAATCGTTACATATATGTCTCGTTTAAAAATCATTAAGTTAGTAGTCTTGTTTTTACATATGTAGTTCATTGTTAATATACTTAATGATATGTTTACTTATCATAGTATCATGTTAACTATATATATATCCATATATATGTCATCATATAGTTTTTACAAGTTTTAACGTTCGTGAATCACCGGTCAACTTGGGTGGTCAATTGTCTATATGAAACATATTTCAATTAATCAAGTCTTAACAAGTTTGATTGCTTAACATGTTGGAAACATTTAATCATGTAAATATCAATCTCAATTAATATATATATAAACATGGAAAAGTTCGGGTCACTACAGTACCTACCCGTTAAATAAATTTCGTCCCGAAATTTTAAGCTGTTGAAGGTGTCGACGAATCTTCTGGAAATAGATGCGGGTATTTCTTCTTCATCTGATCTTCACGCTCCCAGGTGAACTCGGGTCCTCTACGAGCATTCCATCGAACCTTAACAATTGGTATCTTGTTTTGCTTAAGTCTTTTAACCTCACGATCCATTATTTCGACGGGTTCTTCGATGAATTGGAGTTTTTCGTTGATTTGGATTTCATCTAACGGAATAGTGAGATCTTCTTTAGCAAAACATTTCTTCAAATTCGAGGCTTGGAAAGTGTTATGTACAGCCGCGAGTTGTTGAGGTAACTCAAGTCGGTAAGCTACTGGTCCGACACGATCAATAATCTTGAATGGTCCAATATACCTTGGATTTAATTTCCCTCATTTACCAAATCGAACAACGCCTTTCCAAGGTGCAACTTTAAGCATGACCATCTCTCCAATTTCAAATTCTATATCTTTTCTTTTAATGTCAGCGTAGCTCTTTTGTCGACTTTGGGCGGTTTTCAACCGTTGTTGAATTTGGATGATCTTCTCGGTAGTTTCTTGTATAATCTCCGGACCCGTAATCTGTCTATCCCCCACTTCACTCCAACAAATCGGAGACCTGCACTTTCTACCATAAAGTGCTTCAAACGGTGCCATCTCAATGCTTGAATGGTAGCTGTTGTTGTAGGAAAATTCTGCTAATGGTAGATGTCGATCCCAACTGTTTCCGAAATCAATAACAAATGCTCGTAGCATGTCTTCAAGCGTTTGTATCGTCCTTTCGCTCTGCCCATCAGTTTGTGGATGATAGGCAGTACTCATGTCTAGACGAGTTCCTAATGCTTGCTGTAATGTCTGCCAGAATCTTGAAATAAATCTGCCATCCCTATCAGAGATAATAGAGATTGGTATTCCATGTCTGGAGACGACTTCCTTCAAATACAGTCGTGCTAACTTCTCCATCTTGTCATCTTCTCTTATTGGTAGGAAGTGTGCGGATTTGGTGAGACGATCAACTATTACCCAAATAGTATCAAAACCACTTGCAGTCCTTGGCAATTTAGTGATGAAATCCATGGTAATGTTTTCCCATTTCCATTCCGGGATTTCGGGTTGTTGAAGTAGACCTGATGGTTTCTGATGCTCAGCTTTGACCTTAGAACACGTCAAACATTCTCCTACGTATTTAGCAACATCAGCTTTCATACCCGGCCACCAAAAATGTTTCTTGAGATCCTTGTACATCTTTCCCGTTCCAGGATGTATTGAGTATCTGGTTTTATGAGCTTCTCTAAGTACCATTTCTCTCATATCTCTAAATTTTGGTACCCAAATCCTTTCAGCCCTATACCGGGTTCCGTCTTCCCGAATATTAAGATGCTTCTCCGATCCTTTGGGTATTTCATCCTTTAAATTTCCCTCTTTTAAAACTCCTTGTTGCGCCTCCTTTATTTGAGTAGTAAGGTTATTATGAATCATTATATTCATAGATTTTACTCGAATAGGTTCTCTGTCCTTCATGCTCAAGGCATCGGCTACCACATTTGCCTTCCCCGGGTGGTAACGAATCTCAAAGTCGTAATCATTCAACAATTCAATCCACCTACGCTGCCTCATATTCAGTTGTTTCTGATTAAATATGTGTTGAAGACTTTTGTGGTCGGTATATATAATACTTTTAACCCCATATAAGTAGTGCCTCCAAGTCTTTAATGCAAAAACAACCGCGCCTAATTCCAAATCATGCGTCGTATAATTTTGTTCGTGAATCTTCAATTGTCTAGACGCATAAGCAATCACCTTCGTCCGTTGCATTAATACACAAGCGAGACCTTGCTTTGATGCGTCACAATAAATCACAAAATCATCATTCCCTTCAGGCAATGACAATATAGGTGCCGTAGTTAGCTTTTTCTTTAATAATTGAAACGCTTTCTCTTGTTCATCATTCCATTCAAATTTCTTCCCTTTATGCGTTAATGCAGTCAAGGGTTTTGCTATTCTGGAAAAGTCTTGGATGAACCTTCTGTAGTAACCAGCTAATCCTAAAAACTGGCGTATGTGTTTCGGAGTTTTCGGGGTTTCCCACTTTTCAACAGTTTCTATCTTTGCCGGATCCACCTTAATACCTTCTTTGTTCACTATGTGACCGAGGAATTGAACTTCTTCCAACCAAAATGCACACTTTGAAAACTTTGCGTATAATTCTTCCTTCCTCAATACTTCTAACACCTTTCTCAAATGTTCACCGTGTTCTTGGTCATTCTTTGAGTAAATAAGTATGTCATCAATGAAAACAATGACAAACTTGTCAAGGTATGGTCCACACACTCGGTTCATAAGGTCCATGAACACAGCTGGTGCATTAGTTAAACCAAACGGCATGACCATAAACTCGTAATGACCGTAACGTATTCTGAAAGCAGTCTTTGGAATATCATCTTCTTTCACCCGCATTTGATGATACCCGGAACGTAAGTCAATCTTTGAATAAACAGACGAGCCTTGTAGTTAATCAAATAAGTCGTCGATTCTCGGTAGTGGGTAGCGGTTCTTGATGGTAAGTTTGTTCAACTCTCGGTAGTCGATACACAACCTGAATGTACCATCTTTCTTCTTGACAAACAAAACAGGAGCTCCCCACGGTGATGTGCTTGGTCGAATGAAACCACGCTCTAAAAGTTCTTGTAATTTGCTTTGCAGTTCTTTCATCTCGCTGGGTGCGAGTCTGTAAGGAGCACGAGCTATTGGTGCAGCTCCTGGTACAAGATCTATTTGAAATTCAACGGATCGATGTGGGGGTAATCCCGGTAATTCTTTCGGAAATACATCGGGAAATTCTTTTGCAATGGGAACATCATTGATGCTCTTTTCTTCAGTTTGTACTTTCTCGACATGTGCTAGAACAGCATAGCAACCTTTTCTTATTAGTTTTTGTGCCTTCAAATTACTAATAATATGTAGCTTCGTGTTGCCCTTTTCTCCGTACACCATTAAGGGTTTTCCTTTTTCTCGTATAATGCGAATTGCATTTTTGTAACAAACGATCTCTGCTTTCACTTCTTTCAACCAGTCCATACCGATTATCACATCAAAACTCCCTAACTCTACTGGTATCAAATCAATCTTAAATGTTTCGCTAACCAGTTTAATTTCTCGATTCCGACATATATTATCTGCTGAAATTAATTTACCATTTGCTAATTCGAGTAAAAATTTACTATCCAAAGGCGTCAATGGACAATTTAATTTAGCACAAAAATCTCTACTCATATAGCTTCCATCCGCACCCGAATCAAATAAAACGTAAGCAGATTTATTGTCAATAAGAAACATACCCGTAACAAGCTCCAGGTCTTCCTGTGCCTCTGCCGCATTAATATTGAAAACTCTTCCGCGGCCTTGTCCATTCGTGTTCTCCTGGTTCGGGCAATTTCTAATAATGTGGCCCGGTTTTCCACATTTATAACAAACTACATTGGCATAGCTTGCTCCGACACTACTTGCTCCGCCATTACTCGTTCCGACACCATTTGTTCCTTTCGTTCTATTAACCCCTGGTTCATAGACCTCACACTTCACCGCGCTATGACCATTTCTTTTACACTTGTTGCAAAATTTGGTGCAGAACCCCGAGTGATACTTTTCACACCTTTGGCATAGCTGCTTCTGATTGTTGTTGTTGTTGCGGTTATTATTGTTATTGGGATGATTGTTGTAGTTGTTGTTGTTGTTGTTGTTGTTGTTGTTGTTGGGCCGTTTGTTGTAGTTGCGATTGATGTTGCGATTGTTGGGATAATTGTTGCGATTATTGTTGTAATTGTTGTTGTTGTTGTATTGGTGATTCTTATCACCGTTTTCCTCCCACTTTCTTTTGACTTGCTTCACATTGGCCTCTTCAGCAGTCTGTTCTTTAATTCTTTCCTCAATCTGGTTCACTAGTTTGTGAGCCATTCTACATGCCTGTTGTATGGAGGCGGGCTCTTGTGAACTTATATCTTCTTGGATTCTTTCCGGTAATCCTTTCACAAACGCGTCGATCTTCTCTTCCTCATCTTCGAACGCTCCCGAACACAATAGGCACAATTCTGTGAATCGTCTTTCGTACGTGGTAATATCAAATCCTTGGGTTCGTAACCCTCTAAGTTCTGTCTTGAGCTTATTGACCTCGGTTCTGGGACGGTACTTCTCGTTCATCAAGTGCTTGAATGCTGACCACGGTAGTGCGTACGCATCATCTTGTCCCACTTGCTCTAGATAGGTATTCCACCATGTTAACGCAGAACCTGTGAAGGTATGAGTAGCGTACTTCACTTTGTCCTCTTCAGTACACTTACTTATGGCAAACACCGATTCGACCTTCTCAGTCCACCGTTTCAATCTGATCGGTCCTTCGGTTCCATCAAATTCCAAAGGTTTGCAGGCAGTGAATTCTTTGTAGGTGCATCCTACACGATTTCCTGTATTGCTAGATCCAAGGTTATTGTTGGTATGTAGCGTAGCCTGTACTGCGGCTATGTTTGAAGCTAGAAAAGTACGGAATTCCTCTTCATTCATATTCACGGTGTGTCGAGTAGTCGGTGCCATTTCCTTCAAGATAGTCAAATATAACAAGTTAATCATACAGAATATTAAGAGTAGTTAATAGTATTTCGTAGCATAATATGAACTCATTTATAAAAGCTTTTTCTTCATATTAGCATTTTATAAGTTTAAATTCGGGTAGTACCTACCCGTTAAGTTCATACTTAGTAGCTAATATACAATTCAACTACTACAATTCTATATGAAAAACTGATTGTACTAATATTTCGCGTTCAAACTTTTATACAATATTTTACAAACTTACAATACCGCTTATTTTACATAAAGCATGAAATATAGCACACAATAACTCTGATACAAGATAGTTGTGAAGATAATTCTAGCTAGTACACAAGTCGTTCAGCAAAGGCAATAAAGACACGTAATTCATACGTCCAGAAACAAGTCATGCATTCTGGTTTTACTAGGACTACTTCCCATCCTCGGTCTTGTGGAACATAACCGTTATGGCCGTTGATAAGACAGCGTGTTGTAACGTCATCAAAGGGACGAGGGTTACGTAATGTCTAACAGTCCCGTAACAATCTAAAAACCTCATTTCTTACCCCAATTACCGACTCCGTCACTTGTGGGAACGTTTTGTTTAATAGTTGTAGCCCGATGTTCTTGTTCTCACTTTGGTGAGAAGCGAACATTACTAATCCGTAAGCATAACATGCTTCTTTATGTTGCATGTTAGCCGCTTTTTCTAAATCACGAAGTCCAATATTCGGATATATTAAGTCAAAATAATTTCTTAAACCATTGCGTAAAATAGCATTTGGGTTCCCTGCAATATATGCGTCAAAGTAAACACATCGTAACTTATGGATTTCCCAATGTGATATCCCCCATCTTTCGAACGAAATCCTTTTATAAACCAAGGCATTCTTGGAACGTTCTTCGAATGTCTTACAAACTGATCTCGCCTTAAATAGTTGTGCCGAAGAATTCTGACCGACTCTAGACAAGATTTCATCAATCATGTCTCCGGGTAGGTCTCTTAAAATATTGGGTTGTCTATCCATTTTGTGTTTTTATACTGTAAAATAGACAAGAGTTAGATTCATAAAAAAAAATACTTATTAATACAAGCAATTTTTACATATATCATAAAGCATAAGCACACTATATTACTTATATTACACCACACGAATACAACTATCTTATTCCGACTCGCTTGTTTCTTCTTCTTTGGTTTTGGTTCGTTTTGCCAAGTTTCTAGGGATATATGATGTTCCCCTAATACGAGCCGTCGTTATCCACATTGGTTTAGAAAAACCTGGTGGTTTAGAGGTTCCCGGGTCATTGTTACAACTTAAGGACTTCGGGGGTTGACGATACATATAAAGTTCATCGGGGTTGGAATTAGATTTCTCTATTTTTATGCCCTTTCCCTTATTATTTTCTTTTGCCTTTTTAAATTCAGTTGGGGTAATTTCTATAACATCATCGGAATTCTCGTCGGAATCCGATTCATCGGAGAATTGGTAATCCTCCCAATATTTTGCTTCCTTGGCGGAAACACCATTGACCATAATTAACCTTGGTCGGTTGGTTGAGGATTTTCTTTTACTTAATCATTTTATTATTTCCCCCACCGGTTCTATTTCTTCATCCGGTTCCGATTCTTCTTCCGGTTCCGATTCTTCTTCCGGTTCCGACTCTTCTTCCGGTTCCTCTTCGGGAACTAGTGAATCAGTCCACGAATCATTCCAATTTACATTTGACTCTTCATTATTATTAGGTGAGTCAATGGGACTTGTTCTAGAGGTAGACATCTATCACATAATATCAAACGCGTTAAGAGATTAATATATCACATAATATCCACATGTTAAAAATATATAGTTTCCAACAAAATTTGTTAAGCAATCATTTTTCAAGTAAACACGGTCGAAGTCCAGACTCACTAATGCATCCTAACAAACTCGATAAGACACACTAATGCAAAATTCTGGTTCTCTAAGACCAACGCTCGGATACCAACTGAAATGTCCCGTTCTTATTGATTAAAAGCGTTCCATATAAATTGATTTCGTTGCGAGGTTTTGACCTCTATATGAGACGTTTTTCAAAGACTGCATTCATTTTAAAACAAACCATAACCTTTATTTCATCAATAAAGGTTTAAAAAGCTTTACGTAGATTATCAAATAATGATAATCTAAAATATCCTGTTTACACACGACCATTACATAATGGTTTACAATACAAATATGTTACAACAAAATAAGTTTCTTGAGTGCAGTTTTTACACAATATCATACAAGCATGGACTCCAAATCTCGTCCTTATTTAAGTATGCGACAGCGGAAGCTCTTAATAATCACCTGAGAATAAACATGCTTAAAAACGTCAACAAAAATGTTGGTGAGTTATAGGTTTAACCTATATATATCAAATCATAATAATAGACCACAAGATTTCATATTTCAATACACATCCCATACATAGAGATAAAAATCATTCATATGGTGAACACCTGGTAACCGACATTAACAAGATGCATATATATAAGAATATCCCCATCATTCCGGGACACCCTTCGGATATGATATAAATTTCGAAGTACTAAAACATCCGGTACTTTGGATGGGGTTTGTTAGGCCCAATAGATCTATCTTTAGGATTCGCGTCAATTAGGGTGTCTGTTCCCTAATTCTTAGATTACCAGACTTAATAAAAAGGGGCATATTCGATTTCGATAATTCAACCATAGAATGTAGTTTCACGTACTTGTGTCTATTTTGTAAATCATTTATAAAACCTGCATGTATTCTCATCCCAAAAATATTAGATTTTAAAAGTGGGACTATAACTCACTTTCACAGATTTTTACTTCGTCGGGAAGTAAGACTTGGCCACTGGTTGATTCACGAACCTATAACAATATATACATATATATCAAAGTATGTTTAAAATATATTTACAACACTTTTAATATATTTTGATGTTTTAAGTTTATTAAGTCAGCTGTCCTCGTTAGTAACCTACAACTAGTTGTCCACAGTTAGATGTACAGAAATAAATCGATAAATATTATCTTGAATCAATCCACGACCCAGTGTATACGTATCTCAGTATTGATCACAACTAAAACTATATATATTTTGGAATCAACCTCAACCCTGTATAGCTAACTCCAACATTCACATATAGAGTGTCTATGGTTGTTCCGAAATATATATAGATGTGTCGACATGATAGGTCGAAACATTGTATACGTGTCTATGGTATCTCAAGATTACATAATATACAATACAAGTTGATTAAGTTATGGTTGGAATAGATTTGTTACCAATTTTCACGTAGCTAAAATGAGAAAAATTATCCAATCTTGTTTTACCCATAACTTCTTCATTTTAAATCCGTTTTGAGTTAATCAAATTGCTATGGTTTCATATTGAACTCTATTTTATGAATCTAAACAGAAAAGTATAGGTTTATAGTTGGAAAAATAAGTTACAAGTCGTTTTTGTAAAGGTAGTCATTTCAGTCGAAAGAACGACGTCTAGATGACCATTTTAGAAAACATACTTCCACTTTGAGTTTAACCATAATTTTTGGATATAGTTTCATGTTCATAATAAAAATCATTTTCTCAGAATAACAACTTTTAAATCAAAGTTTATCATAGTTTTTAATTAACTAACCCAAAACAGCCCGCGGTGTTACTACGACGGCGTAAATCCGGTTTTACGGTATTTTTCGTGTTTCCAGATTTTAAATCATTAAGTTAGCATATCATATAGATATAGAACATGTGTGTAGTTAATTTTAAAAGTCAAGTTAGAAGGATTAACTTTTGTTTGCGAACAAGTTTAGAATTAACTAAACTATGTTCTAGTGATTACGAGTTTAAGCCTTCGAATAAGATAGCTTTATATGTATGAATCGAATGATGTTATGAACATCATTACTATCTTAAGTTCCTTGGATAAACCTACTGGAAAAGTGAAAAATGGATCTAGCTTCAACGGATCCTTGGATGGCTCGAAGTTCTTAAAGCAGAATCATGACACGAAAACAAGTTCAAGTAAGATCATCACTTGAAATAAGATTGTTATAGTTATAGAAATTGAACCAAAGTTTGAATATGATTATTACCTTGTATTAGAATGATAACCTACTGTAAGAAACAAAGATTTCTTGAGGTTGGATGATCACCTTACAAGATTGGAAGTGAGCTAGCAAACTTGAAAGTATTCTTGATTTTATGTAACTAGAACTTGTAGAATATATGAAGAACACTTAGAACTTGAAGATAGAACTTGAGAGAGATCAATTAGATGAAGAAAATTGAAGAATGAAAGTATTTGTAGGTGTTTTTGGTCGTTGGTGTATGGATTAGATATAAAGGATATGTAATTTTGTTTTCATGTAAATAAGTCATGAATGATTACTCATATTTTTGTAATTTTATGAGATATTTCATGCTAGTTGCCAAATGATGGTTCCCACATGTGTTAGGTGACTCATATGGGCTGCTAAGAGCTGATCATTAGAGTGTATATACAAATAGTACATACATCTAAAAGCTGTGTATTGTACGAGTACGAATACGGGTGCATACGAGTAGAATTGTTGATGAAACTGAACGAGGATGTAATTGTAAGCATTTTTGTTAAATAGAAGTATTTTGATAAGTGTATTGAAGTCTTTCAAAAGTGTATAAATACATATTAAAACACTACATGTATATACATTTTAACTGAGTCGTTAAGTCATCGTTAGTCGTTACATGTAAGTGTTGTTTTGAAACCTTTAGGTTAACGATCTTGTTAAATGTTGTTAACCCAATGTTTATAATATCAAATGAGATTTTAAATTATTATATTATCATGATATTATCATGTATGAATATCTCTTAATATGATATATATACATTAAATGTCTTTACAACGATAATCGTTACATATATGTCTCGTTTAAAAATCATTAAGTTAGTAGTCTTGTTTTTACATATGTAGTTCATTGTTAATATACTTAATGATATGTTTACTTATCATAGTATCATGTTAACTATATATATATATCCATATATATGTCATCATATAGTTTTTACAAGTTTTAACGTTCGTGAATCACCGGTCAACTTGGGTGGTCAATTGTCTATATGAAACATATTTCAATTAATCAAGTCTTAACAAGTTTGATTGCTTAACATGTTGGAAACATTTAATCATGTAAATATCAATCTCAATTAATATATATAAACATAGAAAAGTTCGGGTCACTACACCATCATTTGGCAACTAGCATGAAATATATCATAAAATTACAAAAATATGAGTAATCATTCATGACTTATTTGCATGAAAACAAAATTACACATCCTTTATATCTAATCCATATACCAATGACCAAAAACAGCTACAAACACTTTCATTCTTCAATTTTCTTCATCTAAGTGATATCTCTCAAGTTCTATCTTCAAGTTCTAAGTGTTCTTCATAAATTCTATAAGTTCTAGTTTCATAAAATCAAGAATACTTCCAAGTTTGCTAGCTTACTTCCAATCTTGTAAAGTGATCATCCAACTTAAAGAAATCTTTCTTATTTACAGTAAGATATCTTTTTAATACAAGGTAATACTCATATTCAAACTTTGATTCAATTTCTATAACTATAACAATCTTATTTCGAGTGGAAATCTTACTTGAACTTGTTTTTGTGTCATGATTCTGCTTCAAGAACTTTCAAGCCATCCAAGGATCCTTTGAAGCTAGATCTATTTTTCTCATTTCAAGTAGGTTTATCCACAAAACCTGAGGTAGTAATGATGTTCATAACATCATTTGATTCATATATATAAAACTACCTTATTCGAAGGTTTAAACTTGAAATCACTAGAACATAGTTTAGTTAATATTCTAAACTTGTTCGCAAACAAAAGTTAATCCTTCTAACTTGACTTTTAAAATCAACTAATCACATGTTCTATATCTATATGATATGCTAACTTAATGATTTAAAATCGGAAAACACGAAAAACACCGTAAAACTGGATATACGTCGTTGTAGTAACACTGCGGGCTGTTTTAGGTTAGTTAATTAAAAACTATGATAAATTTTGATTTAAAAGTTTCTCTTCTGGGAAAATAATTTTTCTTATGAACATGAAACTATATCCAAAAATCATGGTTAAACTCAAAGTGGAAGTATGTTTTCCAAAATGGTCATCTAGACGTCGTTCTTTCGACTGAAATGACTACCTTTACAAAAACGACTTGTAACCTGTAATTCCAACTATAAACTTATACTTTTTCTGTATATATTCATAAACTTAAGTTCAATATGAAACCATAGCAATTGGATTCACTCAAAACGGATTTAAAACGAAGAAGTTATGGGTAAAACAAGATTGGTTATTTTTGATTGTTGTAGCTACGTGAAAATTGGTAACAAATCTATATTAATCATATCCTAGCTAACTTATATTGTATTATACATGTATTCTAATATATTATGTAATCTTGGGATACCATAGACACGTATGCAAATGTTTTGACATATCATATCGACCTTTCTATATATATTATTTGGAACAACCATAGACACTCTATATGCAGTAATATTGGATTTAGCTATACAGGGATGAGGTTGATTCCAAAAATATATATAGTTTGAGTTGTGATCTAGCCTGAGACGTGTATACACTGGGTCGTGGATTGATACAAGATAATATATATCGATTTATTTCTATACATCTAATTATGGACAACTAGTTGTAGGTTACTAACAAGGACAGCTGACTTAATAAACTTAAAATAGTAAAACGTATTAAAAATGTTGTAAATATATTTTGAACATACTTTGATATATATGTACATATTTGTTATAGGTTCGTGAATCGACCAGTGGCCAAGTCTTACTTTCCGATGAAGTAAAAATCTGTGAAAGTGAGTTATAGTCCCACTTTTAAAATCTAATATTTTGGGATGAGAATACATGCAGTTTTATAAATGTTTTACGAAATAGACACAAGTAAATGAAACTACCTTATATGGGTGAATGATTGAAGCCGAATATGCCCCTTTTTGCTTGGTAGCCTAAGAATTAGTAAACCGATCTACTAATTGACGTGAATCCTAAAGATATATCTATTGGGCCTAACGAACCCCATCCAAAGTACCGGATGCTTTAGTACTTCGAATTCATTTTTATCATGTCCGAAGGATTTCCCGGAATGATAGGGGATATTCTTATATGCATCTTCTTAATGTCGGTTACCAGGTGTTCACCATATGAATGATTTTTATCTCTATGTATAGGATGTATATTGAAATATGAAATCTTGTGATCTATTATTATGATTTGATAATATATAGGTTAAACCTATAACTCACCAACATTTTTGTTGACGTTTTAAGTATGTTTATTCTCAGGTGATTATTAAGAGCTTCCGCTGTTGCATACTAAAATAAGGACAAGATTTGGAGTCCATGCTTGTATGATATTATGTAAAAACTGCATTCAAGAAACTTATTTTTGATGTAATATATTCTTATTGTAAACCATTATGTAATGGTCGTGTGTAAACGGTATATTTTAGATTATCATTATTTGATAATCTACGTAATGCTTTTTAAACCTTTATAGATAAAATAAAGGTTATGGTTGTTTTAAATATGAATGCAGTCTTCGAAAAACGTCTCATATAAAGGTCAAAACCTCGCAACGAAATCAATTAATATGGAACGTTTATAATCAATATGAACGGGACATTTTAGAAATCCATGGTAATGTTTTTCCATTTCCATTCTGGGATTTCAGGTTGTTGAAGTAGACCTGATGGTTTCTGATGCTCAGCTTTGACCTTAGAACACGTCAAACATTCCCCTACGTATTTAGCAACATCGGCTTTCATACCTGGTCACCAAAAATGTTACTTGAGATCTTTGTACATCTTCCCCGTTCCAGGATGTATTGAGTATCTGGTTTTATGAGCTTCTCTAAGTATCATTTCTCTCATATCTCTAAATTTTGGTACCCAAATTCTTTCAGCCCTATACCGGGTTCCGTCTTCCCGAATATTAAGATGCTTCTCCGATCCTTTGGGTATTTCATCCTTTAAATTTCCCTCTTTTAAAACTCCTTATTGTGCCTCCTTTATTTGAGTAGTAAGGTTATTGTGAATCATTATATTCATAGCTTCTACTCGAATGGGTTCTCTGTCCTTTCTACTCAAAGCGTCGGCTACCACATTCGCCTTCCCCGGGTAGTAACGAATCTCAAAGTCGTAATCATTCAACAATTCAATCCACCTGCGATGCCTCATGTTCAGTTGTTTCTGATTAAATATATGTTGAAGACTTTTGTGGTTGGTATATATAATACTTTTGACCCCATATAAGTAGTGCCTCCAAGTCTTTAATGCAAAAACAACTGCGCCTAATTCCAAATCATGCGTCGTATAATTCTGCTCGTGAATCTTCAATTGTCTAGACGCATAAGCAATTACCTTCGTTCGTTGCATTAATACACAACCGAGACCTTGCTTTGAAGCGTCACAATATATCACAAAATCATCATTCCCTTCAGGTAATGACAATATAGGTGCCGTAGTTAACTTTTTCTTTAACAATTGAAACGCTTTCTCTTGTTCATCCTTCCATTCAAATTTCCTCCCTTTATGCGTTAATGCAGTCAAGGGTTTTGCTATTCTGGAAAAATCTTGGATGAACCTTCTGTAGTAACCAGCTAGTCCTAAAAATTGGCGTATATGCTTCGAAGTTTTCGGGGTTTCCTATTTTTTAATGGTTTCAATCTTTGCTGGATCCACCTGAATATCTTCTTTGTTCACTATGTGACCGAGGAATTGAACTTTTTCCAACCAAAATGTACACTTTGAAAACTTACCGTATAGTTTTTCTTTTCTCAGCAACTCTAGCACTTTTCTTAAATGTTCTTCATGCTCTTGATCATTCTTCGAGTAAATAAGTATGTCATCGATGAAAACAATGACAAACTTGTCAAGATATGGCCCACACACTCGGTTCATGAGGTCCTTGAACATAGCTGGTGCGTTCGTCAATCCAAATGGCATAACCATAAACTCGTAATGACCGTAACGTGTCCTAAACGCAGTCTTTTTTAATATCATCCTCCTTCACCCGCATTTGATGATACCCAGAACGTAAATGAATCTTCGAATACACCAACGAGCCTTGTAATTGATCAAATAAGTCGTCGATTCTCGGTAGTGGGTAGCGGTTCTTGATGGTAAGTTTGTTCAACTCTCGGTAGTCGATACACAACCTAAATGTACCATTCTTCTTCTTGACAAACAAAACAGGAGCTCTCCTCGGTGATGTGCTTAGTCGAATGAAACCACGCTCTAAAAGCTCTTGTAATTGGCTCTGAAGTTCCTTCATTTCGCTAGGTGCGAGTCTGTATGGAGCACGAGCTATTGGTGCAGCTCCCAGTACAATGTCTATTTGAAATTCAACGGATCGGTGTGGAGGTAGTCTCGGTAATTCTTTCGGAAATACATCGGGAAATTCTTTTACGACTGGAACATCATTGATGTTCTTTTCTTCGGAATTGACTTTCTCGACGTGTGCTAGCACAACATAGCAACCTTTTCTTATTAGTTTTTGTGCCTTCAGGTTACTAATAAGATTTAACTTCGCGTTGCTCTTTTCTCCATACACCATTAAGGGTTTTCCTTTTTCTCGTATAATGCGAATTGCATTTTTGTAACAAATGATCTCTGCTTTTACTTCTTTCAACCAGTCCATACCGATTACCACATCAAAACTCCCTAACTCTACTAGTATCAAGTCAATCTTAAATGTTTCGCTAACCAGTTTAATTTCTCGATTCCGACATATATTATCTGCTGTAATTAATTTACCGTTTGCTAATTCGAGTAAAAATTTATTATCCAAGGGCATCGGTGAACAACTTAGTTTAGCACAAAAATCTCTACTCATATAGCTTCTATCCGCACCCGAATCAAATAAAACATAAGCAGATTTATTGTCAATGAGAAACGTACTCGTAACAAGCTCCGGGTCTTCCTGCGCTTCTGCCGTATTAATATTGAAAACTCTTCCGTGGCCCTGCCCATTAGTATTCCCCTAATTCGGGCAATTTCTACTAAAGTGTCCCGGTTTTCCACATCCAAAACAAACTATGGCGGTATTATTTGTTCCTTTAGTTTTGTTATGCATTGGTCTGTAAATTTCGCACTTCTTTGCTCTATGACCATTTCTTTTACACCTGTTGCAAAATGTCGTGCAGAACCCCAGGTGATGCTCTTCACATCTTTGGCATGGCTATTTTTGGTTTTTGTTGCCATTGTTGTTATTGAGATTGTTGTTGGGATTGTTATTGTTATTGTTGCTGTTGTTGTTGTTGTTATTATTGTTGTTGGGACATTTGTTGAAGTTGTTGTTGCGATAGATGTTGCGGTTATTGGGATAGTTGTTGCGATTTTGGTTGTGATTGTTGTTATTGTATTGGTGACTCTTGTCATTGGTTTCTTCCCACTTTCTCTTGACTTGTTTCATGTTAGCCTCTTCGGTCGCCTGCTGTAGTGACCCGGAAAATTTCGACTAATTTTGAACCAAACTCTCGATACGATTTCATATTTTCTACACGATAAGCAAAGTCTGTTATGTTGAATCTCAAAAATTTTGAACTGTTTCATGAAATCATTTGACCTTGACAATTTCCGACGATTCACGAACAATTGTTATAAATAAATATATATATATGATTCTATACATAATTAATATTGTATGAATAATATATATATATATATATATATATATATATATATATATATATATATATATATATATATATATATAAATAATGTATAAATATTAAATATTCAATATGTGTTAATATATAATATATATGATATAACTATTAAATATTATATAATTAATAACATGTAATATTTATATATTAAATTTAATGGCAAGTCAAAAATATAGTTGTTGTATTAACAATAATAATAATATTATTACATTCATTATTATCAATATTAGTAGTATTAGAATAAAGATAAATATTATAAGAATGATTAAAATTATATTTAAAAGGAATTGTTAATTATTATCAAACTTATCATTTTTGATATTATTAATATTATCATATTATTATTATTATTCTTAAAAATTATTATTATTATTGTTTTTATCAATAATATTATGATTAATATTAATATCGTTATTAATATTATTATTAATTATTATTATCATAACTAGTAATATTATTAATATTATTTTTATTAAATGTATTATTATTATTATTAATATATTTGTATTTATTATATATAATAATGATAGGGAATAAATTCTGTTATTAATCTAAATCAACTTTTTCTTATTTTCTTCTGCTTCCTATTCATCTGTGATTGTATGTCGAGAGATATGTCTCTTTATAACAACATTCAGATGAATCAATCATTTATCTCTATTATCTATATCTCTATTATATATATATATATATATATATATATATATATATATATATATATATATATATATATATATATATACACATATATATATACACATATATATATATATATATATATATATATATATATATATATATATATATATATATATATATATATATATATATATATATATATGTATATATATATATAAGTGTTACACAGAAAAGGCATACATAAACAAAATTAATTATCCCTTCTCTATCATGTTTCTTCATCATGAGAAACCATCTCACCACATTGCAAACCACCATTGGCCATCACCACACCCGAAACCCACCATCGATTTTCCTTCACCATCACCCTCGTCAGCTTCCTTACTCTCTCCCTCATATTCTTGTTCGAAAATTCAACACCAACCGCCACCATATCTTGCTATTACTTGTAGCCGTTTGTTCTATTTTGTTCGACCCAAACAATCACCTTTTACCACCACCTATTATAACCGCTAAGGAACAATCGTCACCTCACAACCACTATAAAGATGCTATCACTTAAACTGTTTTGCTTTTCTGCTTAAGCCGTAGCAAAACCACCACCGGAACACCCCTTTAATCACCACCCATGTAAACATCACAAACCCGATTTTATTTCTGTTTCTTGTTGATAAAAGCATCATTTACTCATCATGGACATCTGCGTACTGTTTCATTTTTTTTTTGTTTAACCTTCGTGAAACCACAAAGCCACAAGACCCATTTAAACCACCATATAAAATCGAGAGGAACATGTCATCATTTATAACTTTGCGAAGTTGGAAAGTATTATAATTATTTAGTGGCTATCAATTTTTCCATACAATCAATTAATGGTGGGACATTTTATAGTATTATGGCCGACAACTTGGATAACGAATGAGACATGGATTGTTTGATTTTTTTTAATACAAATTTTTATATATAATCAGAATCAAGCGTGGGTATATGATTGAAATATCTTTCGTTCCTGTATTTGCATATCTATATGGCGTCGGACAAAACTTAAAAACAATTTGGGTTTGATTAAGTTATTGTTGGGCTAAGGGAATTTAATTGGGCCGTAAACTGTTGGGCTCCCTTTAAACTAGAAATGGACTATTTTTGGTTAGACTTCTATTGGGTTGTGATTCATATTGGGACGTGATTTAGTCCCTTTTCCTTTTCGGTTAGACTAGAACAAGGACTATGATGGTGATAAATATGATGATAAATGAGAATAAAGGTTATGATGTTGGTGATGAGATGATTCAAATAATTTAGATGATGATTATAAGTGATGATAGTATGATGATATGTTGATGATGATAAAAATGAGAATGGCTGTCGAGTGTTTTGATGGAAGAAAATGAAAACGGAAATCTAAGTTAAAAGGAATTAAAAGCCTAATAATAACATAAAAGTATAAGCGGACGAGTGGTTTGGTTTATTATCGGGTTAGCGGGACGTCGCGGGTTCGAACTCGGGCTTGGGCATTTTTTTAAGGACTACTTCTTTGAGGTTCGTGAATCCGAGGCCAACCCTGAATTACTCAATATAGTCATATGTATTTTTACTACAAAATACATTAGGTGAGTTTCATTTGCTCCCTTTTTAATTGCTTTTGCAATATATATTTTTGGGCTGACAATACATGCGCTGCTTTTATAAATGCTTTACAAAATAGAGACAAGTGATTAAAAATGATATTCTACGGATTGATGTGATAGGTAATTTAGTTACATGTTATAAGAGCATGTAAGCGTGAATCCTAAAGATAGATCTATCGGGCTTAACACCCCCATCCTGTAGGCTGCACTAGACATAAGAGCTAGTGGGCGGATGTTTAGTACTTCGAGGATTATTTATACACTTGCGAGTGTACGTATCCATATTTTCGAAGATGACTTATTATATTATTGTTAAGGTTGGTTACTGAGGCCTCAACATAAGCAGAATAGTTTTATACACTTGCGAGTGTACATATATTTATAAACGGAAATCTTGTGGTCTATTAATATATTGAAATGATTGTTATGATAAACCTATGAACTCACCAACCTTTTGGTTGACACTTTAAAGCATGTTTATTCTCAGGTATGAAAGAAATCTTCCGCTGTGCATTTGCTCATATTACATGGAGTCGTTCATGGCATATAGAGGTCAGAACCTCGCAATGGGACCAACTGTTGAAGACTTCGTCCAGATGGATTAGGACGGGTCACTACATGTGGTATCAGAGCGGTGGTCTTAGCGAACCAGGTCTTGCATTAGTATGTCTAACTGATAGTTGTTTAGATGCATTAGTGGGTCTGGACTTCGACCGTGTCTGCATGTCAAAAGTTTTGCTTATCATTTAGTGTCGAAAAATTATTTGCTTATCATCCTTAAAGTCTAGACACGTCTTACTGCCTCTATTGCATAGACAGTGTATAGATAAATTCATATCTTAGTGTATCTGTTATTGTTACCTTTGCCTGACAGCTTCCGTAGATTCCTCCGTAACTTATGGGATTTTAGTATTATATATGCATATGTAAATTATGTATTGTAGGGTACTAATTTACATCCTATAATCTATTTCTTATCGAAAATCCTTCATCTGATCATATGAGATGAATCCCTTAACCAGTTCAAGTCCCCTAGATTTTGATAGCTATTCCGATAGTTATTCCGACAACTATTCCGACATGGATATTCACCTAAGCTCGGGAAGCAGCGTCACCAGAATGAATCAACCAATCAGCCATCCCCAATTCATCTGATGGGTTCGTAGTCGACTTAACCGATGGAGACTGAAAGAAGGCGATCCTTTCCACCAACCAAATTGCCCTCTTGACGAAGAACCCGAAGCACTTACCGGTGAACCTGTCCGAAACACCATTTTCTCTCTCATTTCCAGAGTATCTCATCATGATTATATACTACATCAAATTCTAAACCTTATTCATCCGCTCGTTCCGACCGACAATCATCCTGGAGTAATGGAAGAAGTCAACGAACTTCGCACCCGAGTTGTAGCCTTGGAAAATATGGTACAAAATGTACCAGCTTCAGCAACATCACTGGCACCAACAGTACCACCAACATCAATACCAGTACCACCAACAACTCAAATTTCAACAAAACACCCCTCAACATCTCATTATGTACCTCGAGCATAATCATCGTTTTACGAATCGTTCTACATCATATATCTTCGTTCGACATGACGATTATGTAATCTTCAATGTTTTAGAGATTATATATTCTAGTTCTAACGGTAAATCAAATGAGATTAATATCACATTAACTCATTAAATCCATGATTATATCTGAAGAAAATATATATGTATATATATTTTCATTAAGATTGTAATTAAAAATTCTTTCGTACAAACTGTTAATGGTGAAAATATTTTAACTGGTAGGTAATACCCGAGGAATATTTAGATTTCATATTTATAAGTTACATTATACATTCTTCGAATCTGATTCAACAGTCATTTACTATCCTACTTACAACCACCGATATACGTGTCCGTTCACCGCAGAATAACCATTTTCATTCAATTTCATATTTGAATTTTGATCTATCAGAATCCAACAAGTGGCATAATGAAGAAAACATTGGACAAAAATAAAATTTGTTACAAACAAACAAATTAACTATGAGAAAAAAAAATTTGTTAAGAATCCACGCTAATTGTCCTAGCTAACTGTTCCTAGCTAAATGTTAATTCCGTATTACCTTATATTTATCGCAATTTATTTTTCTTAATTTATTTATCGCATTTTATTTATCGCAATTTTAATTCTCGCAATTTTATTTATCGTCATTTAATTTCTGTTATTTATTTTACGCACATTAAATATCGGGACACGTATACAAGGTTTTGACATATCATATCCACGCATCTATATATATTATTTAGAATAACCATAGACACTCTATATGCAGTAATGCTGGAGTTAGCTATACAGGGTTGATGTTGATTCTACAATAATATATATAGTTTGAGTTGTGATCGAGTCTGAGACATGTACACGGGTCATGATACGTATTAATTAATTCGAATATTATATAATAAATTATATATGAATTATTGGACTGTTAACTGTGAACTATTGACTGTGGACTAATGATATTGGACAATTAAAATGAATTAAAATATTGATTATAAAATATGAAACTAAGCATTTCTTCAAGTTGCCACTTGATTTCATCTTAAACCCCATTGCTATTTTGACGGTTACAATCTGCGTTCAAACCTTTCATAATTCTTGAAAACACCTCAATCGAGAGGATGAACCAACTGCATCTCATCTATGGAAGAAAAGATTTATGCATGTAGTTATCCACCTAAAAAACTCTTGGAACCTGAGTAAAGGTTTAACACGTATCTTTGCTAGCTCCTTTGGCATTGTTATTACAGAAAATAACATTGCAATTCTTTTTCACAATAGTCAGTTTTGTCACAGCTCTAGCAAGTCAACTTCGACTTTTCGTTCGAAACAATCTTATTATAACCTTGATATATATGCGTGCTCTTTTATTGTTACCGGAGAACCTTTTATATTCCCCCATATTACCATCAAATGTACAAGCAACCTCGTTGCTCCTTGGTTTAAATCTCTCTGAAAAATCACTATATTTATCTATTGAAGTCTTATCATGAACTCATCGGCATCTTGTAACGATAATTACCATACCAAATACCGGGAGGCATCAATCAATAATCTCGAATTCCTCAGCGATTCTACGACAACAATTATATACATATATAAGTATATATATATATATATATTCTATCTCCTGGATTTACAAAACTTCAATTCTGAATTTTTGAAAAGCGCTTTAGTCTATGAATCCGTTTTTTGAGTTTTGAAAAAGCTGATGAAATCTTTAGCGAATACTTTGCTCCTTAATCTAAATCCTTGTGGCAGAATTTCTTCATCATCTTCTGATCTTAAATATTTTAAATTCTAAAGATATCATCGTATCTTTCGTTATAAATATCTTAGATATTTCTGAAGATACCTTCATAATTATCTTTATTCGAAATTATCTATCTCTTCGTGCTATCCGTGTTACGTCATAAAGGAAACTATCTTAGTTTCTAAATTTCTTTAAAATTCGAGTTTGATTTATGAATGGTTTCTGGAGAAGTGATGGGAATTGAAGCATGAGTTAGTATAATATAATGACGTCAGGCCAACGTGGTTATATTACAGTAAGTCATGCTGAATTTCTAATGGAATGTGATGATGGTTCACAGATCTTACCCTCATCATGTGCCATGATACATAACTCTTTCATTCTACTTAACCTCTAAACATATCAGGAGATTATTACCTTGATAGTTCTATCCTTACCGTGATTCTAGCAGTTTGCTAATTAATCATGATATTACATTTTCTTTCTGATTAGAAGATTTCCTTAAATTCCTTGAATTCCGGAAATCCGCCATGACTACGTCAAAAGTTCAGACGAAACTTTTCACTCTTTTGTGATAGCTTCACTCGTACGTTTCACATGATCGAATCGTTTTATCTATATTAATCAATAATGATAAAACTCTAACTCATATTCGACATGAAAACATTTTTATTGTTAGCCATGACAACCTCCCGAAATTTCTTTAACGGGTAGGTACTGTAGTGACCCGGAAAATTTCGACTAATTTTGAACCAAACTCTCGATACGATTTCATATTTTCTATATGATAAGCAAAGTCTGTTATGTTGAATCTCAAAAATTTTGAACTGTTTCATGAAATCATTTGACCTTGACAATTTCTGACGATTCACGAACAATTGTTATAAATAAATATATATATGATTATATACATAATTAATATTGTATGAATAATATATATATATATATATATATATATATATATATATATATATATATATATATATATATAATGTATAAATATTAAATATTCAATATGTGTTAATATATAATATATATGATATAACTATTGAATATTATATAATTAATAACATGTAATATTTATATATTAAATTTAATGGCAAGTCAAAAATATAGTTGTTGTATTAACAATAATAATATTATTATTACATTCATTATTATCAATATTAGTAGTATTATAATAAAGATAAATAGTATAAGAATGATTAAAATTATATTTAAAAGGAATTATTAATTATTATCAAACTTATCATTTTTGATATTATTAATATTATCATATTATTATTATTATTCTTAAAAATTATTATTATTATTGTTTTTATCAATAATATTATGATTAATATTAATATCGTTATTAATACTATTATTAATTATTATTATCATAACTAGTAATATTATTAATATTATTTTTATTAAATGTATTATTATTATTTATATATTTGTATTTATAATATATAATAATCATAGGGAATAAATTCTGTTATCAATATGAATCAACTTTTTCTTATTTTCTTCTGATTCCTATTCATCTGTGATTGTATGTCGAGAGATATGTCTCTTTATAACAACATTCAAATGAATCAATCATTTATCTCTATTATCTATATCTCTATTATATATATATATATATATATATATATATATATATATATATATATATATATATATATATATATATATATATATATATATATATATATATATATATATATATATATATATATATATATATATAACAAAATTCATTATCCCTTCTCCATCATGTTTCTTCATCATGAGAAACCATCTCACCACATTGTAAACCACCATTGGCCATCACCACACCCGAAACCCACCATCGATTTTCCTTCACCATCACCCTCGTCAACTTCCTTACTCTCCCCCTCATATTCTTGTTCGAAAATTCAACACCAACTGATAATGCTAAAAACAAAAATATATTTCATAGCATTATTCCTCAAGAAAGACAAGCTTTTAGTTGCAATTGTTCTAGTTACAAGTGATATTCATTTAAATAATAAAAGGTGAAGACAAAAGACAGATTCGACGAATTGAAGACGCAAACGACCAAAAAGCTCAAAAGTACAAAGTACAATCAAAGTGGTTCAAATTATTGGTGAGAAACGTCTCAAAATTACAAGAGTACGAGCCGCAAAACGCAAATTACAAGATATTAAATTGTACGCAAGGACGTTCGAAAATTCAGAACCGGGACCAAAGTCAACTTTCAACGCTCGACGCAACGGATTAAAAATTACAAGTCAACTATGCACATGAATATAATATAATATATAATTAATTCTTATAATTATATATATATATATTATATTATTATATAAAACCGGCGGCAAGAAGCAAACAACAACATGTGAACTCTCCCAGCTGGCCATGCGATCGCATGTCCTGGAAGAGTAATTTCCATGCGATCGCATGGCCCCAATTGTCAGGCCACATCTATAAATTTCACGTGTTTTGGCCAAAATTAACACATCTTTTTATCTTCTTCATCTATCAACGTAATATATATATATATATATATATATATATATATATATATATATATATTATAATTTTAATTTTAATTTTAATAATATGGGTATGTTAGCGAATGTTGTAAGGGTGTAAGTCGAAATTCTGTTCGTGTAACGCTACGCTATTTTTAATCATTGTAAGTTATGTTCAACCTTTTTAAATTAATGTCTCGTAGCTAAGTTATTGTTATACTTATTTAAGCCGAAGTAATCGTGATGTTGGGCCAAATATTTAAGACGGGGTAATTGGGCTTTGTACCATAATTGGGGTTTGGACAAAAAGAATGACACTTGTGGAAATTAGACTATGGGCTATTAATGGGCTTTATATTTGTTTAATTAAATGATAGTTTGTTAATTTAATATAAAGATTTACAATTGGAAGTACCTATAAATAACCATATATACTCGATCGGACACGATGGGCGGGATATTTATAAGTACTAATAATCGTTCATTTAACCGGACACGGGAATGGATTAATAGTTAATGGATTCATTAAAACAGGGGTGAATTATGTACAAGGACACTTGGCGTAATTGTTAACAAAGTATTAAAACCTTCGGTTACACGCAGTCGATATCCTGGTGTAATTATTAAACAAAGTATTAAAACCTTGTTACAGTTTAAGTCCCCAATTAGTTGGAATATTTGACTTCGGATATAAGGATAATTTGACGAGGACACTCGCACTTTATATTTATGACTGATGGACTGTTATGGACAAAAACCAGACGGACATATTGAATAATCCAGGACAAAGGACAATTAACTCATGGTAATAAACTAAAATCAACACGTCAAACATCATGATTACGAAAGTTTAAATAAGCATAATTCCTTTATTTCATATTTAATTGCACTTTTAATTATCGCACTTTTATTTACTGTCATTTTATTTAAATGCACTTTTAATTATCGTACTCTTTAATTATCGCAATTTTATTTAACGTCATTTTATTTATCGCATTTTTATTTATCTCAATTTCATTATCGTTATTTACTTTACGCTTAAAATTAAGTTATATTTATTTTTAATATTTTACATTAGGTTTTAACTGTGACTTAAGTTTTAAAATCGACAAACCGGTCATTAAATGGTAAAAACCCCTTTTTATAATAATACTACTTATATATATATATATATATATATATATTTATATTTTTACAAATATAGTTTTTAAAAATATAGCGTTAAACTTGGCTAAGATCCCTGTGGAACGAACCGGACTTACTAAAAACTACACTACTGTATGATTAGGTACACTGCCTATAAGTGTTGTAGCAAGGTTTAGGTATATCCACTCTATAAATAAATAAATAACTTGTGTAAAATTGTATCGTATTTAATAGTAATTTCTAGCAAAAATATAACTATTTTGTATACACCTCGCATAACATCAAGTATTTTTGGCGCCGCTGCCGGGAAGAATTAAACGCCGAAAGCGCAACGCTATATAAAAAAAAGATTTTTAGTAAGTTTTAGTTAATTTGTTGTAAAAATATACGTTTTAAATTTTAAAAATACAAAAATTTAAAAAGTAAGAAAAATAAAAATAAATATATTTTTAAGAGATTGTTAAAAATATATAAAATTAATAGTTTCTTTATTTTTATTTTAGTTTTAAAATTTAAGTTTTTATTTAGTTTATTTAAATATTTTATAAAAACAGAAAATAATATTTTAAATAAAGTGTTCGGCCCGGTACTGTAGCAGCCCAGATTCTGGCCCGAAACCCTACTCCATGCGACTGCATGGATTTATAACGCAAAGACCATGCAATCGCGTGGCCTGTCTGACACGCCACATGTGAGCCTGGTACATCAATAATTACGGTTTTTATTAATTATTATTATAATTAAACCCTAATTAGGGTTATATTTTATATTAATTAGTTTAGTTTTATTTATTTAATTTGTATTTTTAGTTTTAATTAGTTCATTTACTTTAAAAATTAATACTTTTATAAATAAATAATATAAAAATAATATTTTTATAAAAATTGTACTTTTTACAACTTTAAGTTTATTTTTATATTTTGTATCTTTTTATTTGTTTTAGCGTAATATTTGTATTTTTCATTCGTAATTAGTTTTAAGTCATAGTTTTTGCCATAGTTATTTTTATTTCTAGATTTTTAGGCTTTGCCGTAACATCCCTTAAGTGCTTTTTCTTTAGACTAAGATTTAGGTGCTTTAGAATTTTGCGACGCTATTTATAAATTTTAGTTCCTTTTTAAGTTTAGACGCGCTACGTTCTTTTTATTATTTTTCGACCTTTTATTTTACGACGTTTTTCGACGCGCTCTTTTTCTTTCTTATTTCTCGATGCTCTAGTTTTTAGGGCTTAGAATTTTTTTTATTTCTTCTCTAAAATTTCTTTAAATTTCAACAAAAAATTATTTTAAGTGGTTAAATTGATAGACATCCAAAATTTTATGGTTCGTAGTAATAGTTGGATTTGTTAGTGGCGAGTTGTGGGCTTCCGATTTAAAGGGTCCTGGCTACCTGCTGCATCTATTGGCTATTCGAAACGTGGGCAAAATCAGAAAAGTCTATTAATTTGATAACTTATATACTTTTTATCTTTTATAACTAATAGGATATTCAGTGAATGCACCGAGCAAAACGTTCACCACCTTTTATACGTTCACCACCTGTAACCAGATCAAGACATCTAGCCAATATTGTCGCCGTTGATTTTTCTTTAGAATCGTCATCAAGTCGACCAAGTACTCCAATTCAAATTTCCGATAATCCATTTTTTGAACCCAACCTCACAATTGAGAATTCGGAGGATATTCAGGGACAATTCCGAGCTCTTGAACCATTAATCTTTCCTCCGGAACCACCAATCATTCAAACAAAGATTGTCGAGGAACAACCCATTAAATCAGAATCCTCTAGAGATTCAGACTCAACAAATTCAATCATGGAAAATATGGAACCTCTAAGTATGGAAGACCGAATGAGAGCTAAACGCACTGGCCAAGGTCACGCAATTACTCAACCAGACATTAATGCGCCATATTATGAAATCAAAGGACAAATCCTACACATGGTAACTAATCAATGCCAATTTAGTGGTGCGCCGAAGGAAGATCCAAATGAACATCTTCGTACCTTTAATAGGATCTGTACTTTATTCAAAATAAGAGAAGTGGAGGATGAACAGATATATCTCATGTAATTTCTCTGGACTTTAAAGGGAGAAGCCAAAGATTAGTTAGAATCGTTACCTGAAGGGGCGATTGATACATGGGATGTTTTAGTTGAAAAATTTCTTAAATAATTCTTTCCGGTATCTAAAACCGTAAGACTTCAAGGAGAAATTGTTACGTTGACACAAAAGCCAAACGAAACTCTATATGAAGCGTGGACAAGATTTGGAAAGTTATTAAGAGGATGTCCGCAACATGGTTTAGACACTTGTCAAATAGTACAAATATTCTACCAAGGATGCGACATCACTACAAGAAAAGACATAGATATAGCAGCTGGTGGTTCCATTATGAAGAAAACCGTAACTGACGCTTACAAAATTATTGATAACACTGCTTCCCACTCACATGAGTGGCATCAAGAAAAAGATTTCGTTAGATCATCTAAAGCAACTAGAGCCGATTCTAGCCATGACTTTGATTCCATTTCTGCAAAGATAGATGTTGTCGAAAGACAAATGGAAAAGATGACTAAAGATATTCACTCAATACGAATTAGTTGTGAGCAGTGTGGAGGACCACATTTGACAAAAGATTGTCTCAGTATTGAACCAACAATGGAACAAAGAGAGAATGTTTCATACATGAACCAAAGGCCTGGAAATAATTATCAGAATAATTATCAACCGCCAAGACCGATCTACAATCAAAACCAAAACTATAACTGAAATGTTCCATACAACAATCAACAAGGTCCTAGCAATCAACAAGTATCCAATAGTACTTACAATCAGCAAAGACCTATTTTTCAAAATAAACCACCACAAACTGATGATAAAAAGCCAAATTTTGAAGATATGATGTAGAAGCTAGTTGAATCTCAAACGCAGTTTTTCACATCTCAGAAACAAACCAATGAACAAAATGCTCAAGCATTTAGAAATCAACAAGCTTCTATTCAAAATTTGGAACAAGAAGGAAGAAACCTAGCAAGGTTGATAGGTGAAAGAAAACCGGGAAGTCTACCTAGCGATACAAATGCTAACCCCCGGAATGAAACAGCTAAAGCCATTACAACAAGAAGTGGTATTACACTTAAACCACCTGAAATACCTGTAATTTTTGATGAAGCTATTCCTACTACACAAGAACCACAATCTGAGCAAGATAAGGAAACAGAACCGGTAGTTGAAAAGGTTAATGAAGATAACACAGTTAAGGTTAAACCTTATATTAAACCATACCAACCACTACTTCCTTACCCGAGTAAAATGAGAAAAGAGAGACTTGAAGCAGAGCAATCCAAATTCTTGGATATGTTTAAACAAATAAATGTCAATCTTCCTTTCATTGATGTGATTTCAGGAATGCCTAGATATGTTAAATTCTTAAAAGATCTAATCACAAATAGAAAGAAAATGGAAGAACTCTCGGCTGTTACTATGAATGCTAATTGTTCTGCAGTACTGTTGAATAAAATACCAGAAAAATTATCAGATCCAGGAAGTTTCACAATTCCATGTTTTCTGGGTAGTCTTAGTTTAATAGAAGCATTGGCAGACTTAGGTGCCAGTATAAATTTAATGCCATATTCACTATACGCTAAACTAGACCTTGGAGAATTGAAACCAACACGAATAAGCATACAACTAGTCGATCGATCAGTAAAATATCCTAGAGGGATAATGGAGAACATGCTAGTTAAAGTTGGTACTTTAGTATTTCTAGTAGATTTTGTTATTCTGGATATGGAAGAAGATTCTCGAGTTCCTCTCATATTAGGAAGACCATTCTTAAACACGGCTAAAGCAATAATGGACGTGTTCGGTAAGAAACTGACCCTAAGTATAGAGGACGAGAGTGTTACCTTTTTCAGTTGATAGAGCAATGCAACAACCGCAATCTGCTGATGATACATGTTATTATATTCAAACTATAGATTCACATGCAGAATTGTTAGAAGAATTTCCATAATTACAAGGAACAGGAGAATGTTCTTTAGGAGAAGGAACTGAACCAATTGATGAAGCTAAAATGTTAGCTACACTTATGTCTAATGGATACGAACCAACAACAGAAGAAATTCAAATGCTAAAAGAAGAAGACAGATATCGATATAAATCATCGATAGAAGAACCACCGAAATTAGAGTTAAAGCCACTTCTAAACCATTTGGAATACGCTTATTTATATGGTGAATCTGAATTACCTGTAATAATATCGTCTTCTCTTACTGAAAATGAAAAATCTCAACTCATTTCTGTGCTAAAAGCTCATAAACCAGCTATTGCATGAAAGATTAATGACATTAAAGGAATAAGTCCTTCGTATTGCACACATAAAATCCTTATGGAAGAAGGTCATAAAACGTATGTGCAACGCTAACGAAGACTAAATCCTAATATGCAAGATGTTGTTAAGAAAGAAATTATTAAACTACTTGATGCAGGTTTAATTTATCCAATCTCTGATAGTCCATGGGTAAGCCCAGTTCAATGCGTACCTAAGAAAGGTGGCATGACTGTCATCACAAATGAGAAAAAATGAGCTTATTCCTACTAGTACTGTAACAGGATGGCGTGTTTGTATTGATGATAGAAAATTAAATGACGCCACCAGAAAAGATCACTTTCCCTTACCTTTCATTGATCAAATGTTGGAAAGATTAGCCGGAAATAGTTACTATTGTTTTCTTGATGGTTTTTCCGCATATTTTCAAATTCAATAGCACCCGAAGACCAAGAGAAAACCACGTTCACAAGCCCTTATGGTACTTTTGCTTACAAACGCATGCCATTTGGACTTTGCAACGCCCCTGCAACCTTTCAAAGGTGCATGATGACGATTTTTCACGACATGATAGAAGAATGCATGGAAGTTTTCATGGATGACTTTTCAGTCTTCGGTGATACTTTTGAATCATGTCTAGTCAATCTTGAACGAATGCTTATTAGATGCGAACAATCAAATCTAGTTCTTAGTTGGGAGAAATGCCATTTCATGGTTAAAGAAGGCATCGTTCTTGGTCATAAAATTTCAAAGGAAGGAATTGAAGTGGATAGAGCTAAAGTAGATGTAATTGCTAAACTTCCACATCCCAACAATGTTAGAGGAGTTAGAAGTTTTCTAGGGCATGCCGGTTTTTACCGACGTTTCATAAAAGATTTTTCTAAAATTGCCACTCCTATGAATAAACTCCTAGAAAAGGATGCTCCATTCATCTTTTCAGATGAATGCATTAAATCTTTTAATATTCTTAAAGAAAAACTCACTAATGCGCCGATTATGATAACTCCAAATTGGAATCTACCGTTTGAACTGATGTGCGATGCAAGTGATTTTGCAATGGGAGCCGCTTTAGGACAAAGGATTGAAAAATGATTTCAACCTATTTATTACGCTAGTAAGACTTTACAAGGAGTACAAACGAATTACACAACTACTGAAAAATAACTCCTTGCTATTGTCTTTGCTTTTGACAAATTTTGTTCATATCTCGTTCTAGCTAAAACAGTGGTCTATACCAACCATTCTGCTCTTAGATACCTATTTTTGAAACAAGATGCCAAACCACGATTAATCTGTTAGATCTTACTCTTACAAGAGTTCGATATTGAAATCCGAGATAAAAAGGGAGCAGAAAATCTCGCCGCTGATCATCTTTCTCGTCTTGAAAATCCCGAATTAGAAGTTCTAAATGAATCGGCCATACAAGACAACTTTTCTGATGAATATCTATTGAAGATAGATTATAGTAAAATTTCATGGTTTGCAGACTATGCAAACTATTTAGTATGTGGATTTCTTGAAAAAGGGTTGTCCTACCAAAAACGAAAGAAATTCTTTAGTGATATAAAATATTATTTCTAGGAAGATCCACATTTGTTTAAAAGTTATCCCGATGGAATAATACGCCGATGTGTATTCGGAGATGAAGCCAGTCAAATCTTAAACCATTGTCACACAGGACCAACAGGAGGGCATTATGGGCCTCAACTCACAGCAAGAAAAGTTTTCGATGCTGGATTCTATTGGCCTACAATTTTCAAAGATGCACACCTTCTTTGCAAATCCTTTGATGCTTGTCAAAGGGCCGTAAAAATAAGTCAACGTGATGAAATACCACAAAATGTCATTCAAGTATGTGAAGTATTTGACATTTGGGGTATTGACTTTATGGGTCAATTTCCAAAATCTCATAATAATCTCTACATTCTCGTTGCCATTGATTATGTATCTAAATGGGCGGAAGCACAAGCGCTCCCAACTAACGATGCACGAGTTGTAGTCAACTTTTTAAAATGTCTTTTCGCAAGGTTCGGAACACCGAAAGCTTTAATAAGTGATCGGGGTACTCATTTCTGTAATAATCAACTTGAAAAAGTTCTCAAAAGATATGAGTAACTCATAAAATCTCAACCGCTTATCATCCACAAACAAGTGGACAAGTTGAAAATACGAACCGAGCTTTAAAACGTATTCTAGAGAAAATTGTAGGATCAAATCCGAAGGAATGGTCCATGAAATTGGAGGATGCACTCTGGGCTTTTAGAACAGCCTATAAAACTCCAATTGGCACCACACCTTTTAGACTCGTTTACGGAAAAGCATTTCATCTTCCAGTAGAAATTGAGCATAAAGCATTTTGGGCTTTGAAGACATGTAATCTTGATTTACATGAAGCCGGACGTATACGGTTAAGTCAGCTAAACGAATTAGAAGAATTAAGACATAAAGCATACGAAAATTCATTGATCTATAAAGAAAGAACAAAGAAATGGCATGATAAAAGAATCAAAAGTTCAAAAGAATTTAAAGAAGGAGACAAAGTTCTTCTTTTCAATTCACGATTCAAGCTATTTCCTGGAAAATTGAAATCAAGATGGTCTGGACCATTTATAGTCAAAAGAGTTTTCCCATACGGAATGGTAGAATTAATAAATTCAAATGGGATTGAATTTAAAGTTAATGGTCACAGAGTTAAACATTACATAGATAATCTAATGGAAGTTGAAGATGAAGTTAATCACAATTTTGACACCACAGCAAACTAAGTGTGGGAAGGTTCTAATCTTTTTAGGGTAATATATATTTCTGTTAGAGTTAGATATTCTGTTTTCGTGTAGTTTTCGAGAATGGAATCCGAATGGTCTTTCCCTAGCAGACCCTAAAGAACTAGTCTTCTCCCCCCATTCTGAATTTTTATTTTTTTAGGTTTTACGAGATGAAGAATTCCTTTGATCTGAACCATGGTCTAATGCTACACGCTATGATTACTAAACGTAATAATGACACACTTCCGAGTGAACTGGTATCATTCATAAGAGAAAAAATGGACGGAGTAAGAAAAGAACTCAGAAAAGATCATCATAAGATAAATTTTGGTAAAGGAAAATCAAAATCCGCAACAAAAAGAAGAGCACGACACCTTGAAAGATGTTACAAATGCGGAAAATGGTCACACGAAGATAAATTTTCAAATAATCAAATATATTCAAACACCGAATTTGTTACTCTATGCAGAGAAGGACAATTCATATGTTTAGAAGAAAAGATATTGAAGATTTGAGGTTATGCTTACGTAGCTATGGAAAATCAAATCACACGACTCTCCTATGAGTCAGCTAAAGCAGGTCTCTGAGAATTCTATCTCACAGGTAAGTATGTACAATTTTTATATTTATTTATTGCTTTTAACCTTTTGATAATAAATGCTGAATCGTTCGGTATAAAGTATTATATTGGTATTCAATAAAATTAGGTATGCGTAACCGAAATTATTGATATCATACAAAAATTTATTACATCACTGCGAAATTTATCGTTTATTCTTAAGGTATAAATATCTTTAATCAATCAATCCAAAATATTTCAGAAATTCGTCAGGAGTAAAACTAGGTAATATAGCCGAAATTACTTTACCGAAAAGAGGGGCGTATATTTTTGATAATATTTGATTAATTAAAGTGGGATAAAAGACCAAAAAGATTTTTAATTTTTACCTTGTTTTTAAAATTAATATATTAATATTAAATTATTATTGTAAACTTTTTAAAATCAATATATTTAAGTTTGTAAATATTTGAAAAATTAATATTTTTAAAATAAGTTTGTATGTATAAAAATAAAAATATAATATAAATTTGGTATGAATTTTTAATTTTATGCAATTTAAATTTAAGTTTGGTGTGAATTTAAAAAAAAAAAATTTACTTTATTTCACTAAGTTAAAAATATGATTTTTAAAATTCATCGTGAGTTGAAAACTAGGTCGTTGAACCGAAATTGCTTTACCCGAGGGAGGGACGAGAACTTTTATTATCATTATTTTTAATCTTATTGAATTAAAGTATGCCAAAAACATTAAAAAACCAAAAAATCTTTACTTTTAAAACCGCGCTTAAAAATGACAAATTTTAAAATTTTGTCGAGGGACGGACTAGGACAACGATCCGAAACGCCCTCATCCTAAAAAGAAATATAATTTTAATTTTTAATTAATTATATGTTTTATTAGTAATGGTTTTTATAAAAAAAAAAAAGAAACAGACCCCATGCGATCGCATGGGGTTCCTTCACAAAAACCATGCGGTCGCATGGTGTCAAAAAACTGGTCAGGTTTAAAACTCTCAGCGAGCTGCTCTCTGTCTCACTAAACACACACACATACATACAAACACATCCATTAAATCACCCAAAAATCGCCATTTTTTCACCAAAATCAACCAAATTTCTCGCTATAATCCGCTCTAATCATGAATTTGATAAGAAGTTTATCAAGAAGGGTAAAAATTTCACCCCTAAACCTCTTTAAATTTGATTTTTAGTGTTCTTGAGCTATAATTTACCTAATTTAATTTTGTTAATCTCTAGTGTAATTAGAGTTAAATTGTTAGTATATTATGCATGTATAACCTAGATTGATGCTATTTAACATGATTTGAAGCCAAAAACTTCAAAAATTTTAGGAATCTAGGGTTTGTGTTCTTGAGCAATTTGGGGCTTTTTGATATAAACTGATTATGGCCAATTTTTGTCATGAATTATTGCTAAATTAAGTAGTGTAACATGTTTAGGTAGCTAAATGATCCAAACTTTGATTCTAAACATGATTTTTGAGAATTAAAGTGGACTTTTTAGGTATAAAATTCATGAACTTGATTAAATTGATGTAAATGTCATTTGAAACTTGTTTAATTACTAGTAATGATTATTTTAACATGTTATTTGAGTATAATGCTTATGAAGTTTGTAAACATTTTCATATATGCTTATTTGAAAAAGTGTAGAATTGTTAAAATTGTGAAAATTCGTTTAAGTTTAATTTTGATTTAACATGTTATTGTAATTGTGTTAATTTGTTATTTTGCTAACACTAATGCATATTTGGATGCACAAAATTTGTGTTTAATGTGTTTTGCAGAGATTTACTAATACTGATGGTGCATCATCATCATTTAGACAACCTGCTCCAGAACCTGAACCAGAAATGCAATATGAACCTGAACAGGAGCAACAACAGGAACAACAACAACAACAACTTGATCAACACGTTCCATATTATGATCCGCAACTATAATATATTGATACCTACGTAGTATTTCCGATACATCCGATAGTACAACACCTAACGATTCATGAAAAACAGTTGCATCCCAATTTGAGATTTGATCGGAGTTGGAGAGATTACCCGACATATCAAAGTAACAAATTCAAATTGGTGACAAAAAATGTAGAAGTACCGAGGGTAATCGATTGGGAGCCTTTGGAAAGGGTCCAACTAGCTAACTCAGTTAGACAGCATTTGATCCAAAGGTATGGCAGCTCTTCTTTTCCCGATTGGGAACATTTATTCACCATTCGTAGGCCTGTATATAAGGAATGGTGCGTTGAGCATATGAGTACTATAGCGTTAAATGCGGGTGTAGTTAGGTTAGATGATAGAAGTTTTCTTAGATTTATACTTGGCCGTAGGATGTATAGGATGTCCATACTGGACATGGCCAGGGCTTTACAGATATATACGACCGCTGAATTACTACTACCCGATTGTATGAATTTGATTTATCATGGTGAAAGGGTAGATAGGAATTTTGATGCTAACGCTATCTGGAGGCGTATGTCAGATTATAATGTTTTTGGGCGGGCAGGAACACACACCTACTTACATATTCACAGAGCCGAGCTTAGTATAATTCATAGATTTCTGGCTAACTCGATTACACAGAGAGGTCACAACAAGGAGAAAATGACCTTACATGATTTATTCTGAAATGTCCCGTTCTTATTGACTAAAAACGTTCCATATTAATTGATTTCGTTGCGAGGTTTTGACCTCTATATGAGACGTTTTTCAAAGACTGCATTCATTTTTAAAACAAACCATAACCTTTATTTTATAGATAAAGGTTTTGAAAAGCTTTACATAGATTATCAAATAATGATAATCTAAAATATCCTGTTTACAGACGACCATTACATAATGGTTTACAATACAAATATGTTACAACAAAATAAGTTTCTTGAATGCAGTTTTTACACAATATCATACAAGCATGGACTCCAAATCTCGTCCTTATTTAAGTATGCGATAGCGGAAGCTCTTAATAATCACCTGAGAATAAACATGCTTAAAACGTCAACAAAAATGTTGGTGAGTTATAGGTTTAACCTATATATATCAAATCATAATAATAGACCACAAGATTTCATATTTCAATACACATCCCATACATAGAGATAAAAATCATTCATATGGTGAACACCTGGTAACCGACATTAACAAGATGCATATATAAGAATATCCCCATCATTCCGGGACACCCTTCGGATATGATATAAATTTCGAAGTACTAAAGCATCCGGTACTTTGGATGGGGCTTGTTGGGCCCGATAGATCTATCTTTAGGATTCGCGTCAATTAGGGTGTCTGTTCCCTAATTCTTAGATTACCAGACTTAATAAAAAGGGCATATTCGATTTCGATAATTCAACCATAGAATGTAGTTTCACGTACTTGTGTCTATTTTGTAAATCATTTATAAAACCTGCATGTATTCTCATCCCAAAAATATTAGATTTTAAAAGTGGGACTATAACTCACTTTCACAGATTTTTACTTCGTCGGGAAGTAAGACTTGGCCACTGGTTGATTCACGAACCTATAACAATATATACATATATATCAAAGTATGTTCAAAATATATTTACAACACTTTTAATATATTTTGATGTTTTAAGTTTATTAAGTCAGCTGTCCTCGTTAGTAACCTACAACTAGTTGTCCACAGTTAGATGTACAGAAATAAATCGATAAATATTATCTTGAATCAATCCACGACCCAGTGTATACGTATCTCAGTATTGATCACAACTCAAACTATATATATTTTGGAATCAACCTCAACCCTGTATAGCTAACTCCAACATTCACATATAGAGTGTCTATGGTTGTTCCGAAATATATATAGATGTGTCGACATGATAGGTCGAAACATTGTATACGTGTCTATGGTATCTCAAGATTACATAATATATAATACAAGTTGATTAAGTTATGGTTGGAATAGATTTGTTACCAATTTTCACGTAGCTAAAATGAGAAAAATTATCCAATCTTGTTTTACCCATAACTTCTTCATTTTAAATCCGTTTTGAGTGAATCAAATTGCTATGGTTTCATATTGAACTCTATTTTATGAATCTAAACAAAAAAAGTATAGGTTTCTAGTCGGAAAAATAAGTTACAAGTCGTTTTTGTAAAGGTAGTCATTTCAGTCGAAAGAACGACGTCTAGATGACCATTTTAGAAAACATACTTCCACTTTGAGTTTAACCATAATTTTTGGATATAGTTTCATGTTCATAATAAAAATCATTTTCTCAGAATAACAACTTTTAAATCAAAGTTTATCATAGTTTTTAATTAACTAACCCAAAACAGCCCGCGATGTTACTACGACGGCGTAAATCCGGTTTTACGGTGTTTTTCGTGTTTCCAGGTTTTAAATCATTAAGTTAGCATATCATATAGATATAGAACATGTGTTTAGTTGATTTTAAAAGTCAAGTTAGAAGGATTAACTTTTGTTTGCGAACAAGTTTAGAATTAACTAAACTATGTTCTAGTGATTACAAGTTTAAACCTTCGAATAAGATAGCTTTATATGTATGAATCGAATGATGTTATGAACATCATTACTACCTT
This sequence comes from Rutidosis leptorrhynchoides, assembly GCF_046630445.1. Classification (NCBI taxonomy): domain Eukaryota; kingdom Viridiplantae; phylum Streptophyta; class Magnoliopsida; order Asterales; family Asteraceae; genus Rutidosis; species Rutidosis leptorrhynchoides. The sequence continues at coordinate 265,224,577 of NC_092333.1, read as the reverse complement.
AAGTTCCTTGGATGAACCTACTGGAAAAGAGAAAAATGGATCTAGCTTCAATGGATCCTTGGATGGCTCAAAGTTCTTGAAGCAAAATCATGACACGAAAACAAGTTCAAGTAAGATCATCACTTGAAATAAGATTGTTATAGTTATAGAAATTGAACCAAAGTTTGAATATGATTATTACCTTGTATTAGAATGATAACCTACTGTAAGAAACAAAGATTTCTTGAGGTTGGATGATCACCTTACAAGATTGGAAGTGAGCTAGCAAACTTGAAAGTATTCTTGATTTTATGAAACTAGAACTTTTGGAATTTATGAAGAACACTTAGAACTTGAAGATAGAACTTGAGAGAGATCAATTAGATGAAGAAAATTGAAGAATGAAAGTGTTTGTAGGTGTTTTTGGTCGTTGGTGTATGGATTAGATATAAAGGATATGTAATTTTGTTTTCATGTAAATAAGTCATGAATGATTACTCATATTTTTGTAATTTTATGAGATATTTCATGCTAGTTCCCAAATAATGGTTCCCAAATGTGTTAGGTGACTCACATGGGCTGCTAAGAGCTGATCATTGGAGTGTATATACCAATAGTACATACATCTAAAAGCTGTGTATTGTACGAGTACGAATACGGGTGCATACGAGTAGAATTGTTGATGAAACTGAACGAGGATGTAATTGTAAGCATTTTTGTTAAGTAGAAGTATTTTGATAAGTGTATTGAAGTCTTTCAAAAGTGTATAAATACATATTAAAACACTACATGTATATACATTTTAACTGAGTCGTTAAGTCATCGTTAGTCGTTACATGTAAGTGTTGTTTTGAAACCTTTAGGTTAACGATCTTGTTAAATGTTGTTAACCCAATGTTTATAATAACAAAAGAGATTTTAAATTATTATATTATCATGATATTATGATGTACGAATATCTCTTAATATGATATATATACATTAAATGTCGTTACAACGATAAACGTTACATATATGTCTCGTTTCAAAATCATTAAGTTAGTAGTCTTGTTTTTACATATGTAGTTCATTGTTAATATAATTAATGATATGTTTACTTATCATAATATCATGTTAACTATATATATAACCATATATATGTCATCATATAGTTTTTTACAAGTTTTAACGTTCGTGAATCACCGGTCAACTTGGGTGGTCAATTGTCTATATGAAACCTATTTCAATTAATCAAGTCTTAACAAGTTTGATTGCTTAACATGTTGGAAACATTTAATCATGTAAGCATCAATCTCAATTAATATATATAAACATGGAAAAGTTCGGGTCACTACAGTACCTACCCGTTAAATAAATTTCGTCCCGAAATTTTAAGCTGTTGAAGGTGTTGACGAATCTTCTGGAAATAGATGCGGGTATTTCTTCTTCATCTGATCTTCACGCTCCCAGGTGAACTCGGGTCCTCTACGAGCATTCCATCGAACCTTAACAATTGGTATCTTGTTTTGCTTAAGTCTTTTAACCTCACGATCCATTATTTCGACGGGTTCTTCGATGAATTGGAGTTTTTCGTTGATTTGGATTTCATCTAAATGAATAGTGAGATCTGTAGTGACCCGAACTTTTCCATGTTTATATATATTAATTGAGATTGATGTTTACATGATTAAATGTTTCCAACATGTTAAGCAATCAAACTTGTTAAGACTTGATTAATTGAAATAGGTTTCATATAGACAATTGACCACCCAAGTTGACCGGTGATTCACGAACGTTAAAACTTGTAAAAAACACTATATGATGACATATATATGGTTATATATATAGTTAACATGATATTATGATAAGTAAACATATCATTAATTATATTAACAATGAACTACATATGTAAAAACAAGACTACTAACTTAATGATTTTGAAACGAGACATATATGTAACGTTTATCGTTGTAACGACATTTAATGTATATATATCATATTAAGAGATATTCGTACATCATAATATCATGATAATATAATAATTTAAAATCTCTTTTGTTATTATAAACATTGGGTTAACAACATTTAACAAGATCGTTAACCTAAAGGTTTCAAAACAACACTTACATGTAACGACTAACGATGACTTAACGACTCAGTTAAAATGTATATACATGTAGTGTTTTAATATGTATTTATACACTTTTGAAAGACTTCAATACACTTATCAAAATACTTCTACTTAACAAAAATGCTTACAATTACATTCTCGTTCAGTTTCATCAACAATTCTACTCGTATGCACCCGTATTCGTACTCGTACAATACACAGCTTTTAGATGTATGTACTATTGGTATATACACTCCAATGATCAGCTCTTAGCAGCCCATGTGAGTCACCTAACACATGTGGGAACCATCATTTGGCAACTAGCATGAAATATCTCATAAGATTACAAAAATATGAGTAATCATTCATGACTTATTTACATGAAAACAAAATTACATATCCTTTATATCTAATCCATACACCAACGACCAAAAACACCTACAAACACTTTAATTCTTCAATTTTCTTCATCTAATTGAACTCTCTCAAGTTCTATCTTCAAGTTCTAAGTGTTCTTCATAAATTCCAAAAGTTCTAGTTTCATAAAATCAAGAATACTTTCAAGTTTGCTAGCTCACTTCCAATCTTGTAAGGTGATCATCCAACCTCAAGAAATCTTTGTTTCTTACAGTAGGTTATCATTCTAATACAAGGTAATAATCATATTCAAACTTTGGTTCAATTTCTATAACTATAACAATCTTATTTCAAGTGATGATCTTACTTGAACTTGTTTTCGTGTCATGATTTTGCTTCAAGAACTTTGAGCCATCCAAGGATCCATTGAAGCTAGATCCATTTTTCTCTTTTCCAGTAGGTTCATCCAAGGAACTTAAGGTAGTAATGATGTTCATAACATCATTCGATTCATACATATAAAGCTATCTTATTCGAAGGTTTAAACTTGTAATCACTAGAACATAGTTTAGTTAATTCTAAACTTGTTCGCAAACAAAAGTTAATCCTTCTAACTTGACTTTTAAAATCAACTAAACACATGTTCTATATCTATATTATATGCTAACTTAATGATTTAAAACCTGGAAACACGAAAAACACCGTAAAACCGGATTTACGCCGTCGTAGTAACACCGCGGGCTGTTTTGGGTTAGTTAATTAAAAACTATGATAAACTTTGATTTAAAAGTTGTTATTCTGAGAAAATGATTTTTATTATGAACATGAAACTATATCCAAAAATTATGGTTAAACTCAAAGTGGAAGTATGTTTTCTAAAATGGTCATCTAGACGTCGTTCTTTCGACTGAAATGACTACCTTTACAAAAACGACTTGTAACTTATTTTTCCGACTAGAAACCTATACTTTTTTTGTTTAGATTCATAAAATAGAGTTCAATATGAAACCATAGCAATTTGATTCACTCAAAACGGATTTAAAATGAAGAAGTTATGGGTAAAACAAGATTGGATAATTTTTCTCATTTTAGCTACGTGAAAATTGGTAACAAATCTATTCCAACCATAACTTAATCAACTTGTATTATATATTATGTAATCTTGAGATACCATAGACACGTATACAATGTTTCGACCTATCATGTCGACACATCTATATATATTTCGGAACAACCATAGACACTCTATATGTGAATGTTGGAGTTAGCTATACAGGGTTGAGGTTGATTCCAAAATATATATAGTTTGAGTTGTGATCAATACTGAGATACGTATACACTGGGTCGTGGATTGATTCAAGATAATATTTATCGATTTATTTCTGTACATCTAACTGTGGACAACTAGTTGTAGGTTACTAACGAGGACAGCTGACTTAATAAACTTAAAACATCAAAATATATTAAAAGTGTTGTAAATATATTTTGAACATACTTTGATATATATGTATATATTGTTATAGGTTCGTGAATCAACCAGTGGCCAAGTCTTACTTCCCGACGAAGTAAAAATCTGTGAAAGTGAGTTATAGTCCCACTTTTAAAATCTAATATTTTTGGGATGAGAATACATGCAGGTTTTATAAATGATTTACAAAATAGACACAAGTACGTGAAACTACATTCTATGGTTGAATTATCGAAATCGAATATGCCCCTTTTTATTAAGTCTGGTAATCTAAGAATTAGGGAACAGACACCCTAATTGACGCGAATCCTAAAGATAGATCTATTGGGCCTAACAAACCCCATCCAAAGTACCGGATGCTTTAGTACTTCGAAATTTATATCATATCCGAAGGGTGTCCCGGAATGATGGGGATATTCTTATATATGCATCTTGTTATTGTCGGTTACCAGGTGTTCACCATATGAATGATTTTTATCTCTATGTATGGGATGTGTATTGAAATATGAAATCTTGTGGTCTATTGTTACGATTTGATATATATAGGTTAAACCTATAACTCACCAACATTTTTGTTGACGTTTTAAGCATGTTTATTCTCAGGTGATTATTAAGAGCTTCCGCTGTCGCATACTTAAATAAGGACAAGATTTGGAGTCCATGCTTGTATGATATTGTGTAAAAACTGCATTCAAGAAACTTATTTTGTTGTAACATATTTGTATTGTAAACCATTATGTAATGGTCGTGTGTAAACAGGATATTTTAGATTATCATTATTTGATAATCTACGTAAAGCTTTTTAAACCTTTATTGATGAAATAAAGGTTATGGTTTGTTTAAAAATGAATGCAGTCTTTGAAAAACGTCTCATATAGAGGTCAAAACCTCGCAACGAAATCAATTAATATGGAACGTTTTTAATCAATAAGAACGGGACATTTCAGTTGGTATCCGAGCGTTGGTCTTAGAGAACCAGAAAATTTGCATTAGTGTGTCTTATCGAGTTTGTTAGGATGCATTAGTGAGTCTGGACTTCGACCGTGTTTTCTTTAAAAATGATTGCTTAACATTTTTGTTGGAAACTATATATTTTTAACATATGAATATTATGTGATATATTAATCTCTTAACGTGTTTGATATTATGTGATAGATGTCTACCTCTAGAACAAGTCCCATTGACTCACCTAATAATAATGAAGAGTCAAATGTAAATTGGAATGATTTGTGGACTGATTCACAAGTTCCCGAAGAGGAACCGGAAGAAGAGTCGGAACCGGAAGAAGAATCGGAACCGGAAGAAGAATCGGAACCGGATGAAGAAATAGAACCGGTGGGGGAAATAGTAAAACGGTTAAGTAAAAGAAAATCCTCAACCAACCGACCAAAGTTAATTATGGTCAATGGTGTTTCCGCCAAGGAAGCAAAATATTGGGAGGATTACCAATTCTCCGATGAATCGGATTCCGACGAGAATTCCGATGATGTTATAGAAATTACCCCAACTGAATTTAAAAAGGCAAAAGAAAATAATAAGGGAAAGGGCATAAAAATAGAGAAATCTAATTCCAACCCCGATGAACTTTATATGTATCATCAACCCCCGAAGTCCTTAAGTTGTAACAATGACCCGGGAACCTCTAAACCACCAGGTTTTTCTAAACCAATGTGGACAACGACGGCTCGTATTAGGGGAACATCATATATCCCTAGAAACTTGGCAAAATGAACCAAAACCGAAGAAGAAGAAACGAGCGAGTCGGAATAAGATAGTTGTATTCGTGTGGTATAATATATGGAATATAGTGTTCTTATGCTTTATGATATATGTAAAAATTGCTTGTATTAATAAGTATTTTTTTTATGAATCTAACTCTTGTCTATTTTACAGTTTAAAAACACAAAATGGATAGACAACCCAATATTTTAAGAGACCTACCCGGAGACATGATTGATGAAATCTTGTCTAGAGTCGGCCAGAATTCCTCGGCACAACTATTTAAGGCGAGATCAGTTTGTAAGACATTCGAAGAACGTTCCAAGAATGTCTTGGTTTATAAGAGACTTTCGTTTGAAAGATGGGGGATATCACATTGGGAAACCCATAAGTTACGATGTGTTTACTTTGACGCATATATTGCGGGGAACCCAAATGCTATTTTACGCAACGGGTTAAGAAATTATTTTGACTCAATATATCCGAATATTGGACTTCGTGATTTAGAAAAAGCGGCTAACATGCAACATAAAGAAGCATGTTATGCTTACGGATTGGTAATGTTCGCTTCTCACCAAAGTGAGAACAAGAACATCGGGCTACAACTATTAAACAAAACGTTTCCACAAGTGACGGAGTCGGTAATTGGGGTAAGAAATGAGGTTTTTAGATTATTACGGGACTGTTGGACATTACGTAACCCTCGTCCCTTTGATGATGTTACAACACGCTATCTTATCAACAGCCATAACGGTTATGTTGCACAAGACCAAGGATGGGAAGTAGTCCTAGTAAAACCAGAATGCATGACTTGTTTCTGGACGTATGAATTACGTGTCTTTATTGCCTTTGCTGAACGACTTGTGTACTAGCTAGAATTGTCTTCACAACTATCTTGTATCAAAGTTATTGTGTGCTATATTTCATGCTTTATGTAAAATAAGCGGTATTGTAAGTTTGTAAAATATTGTATAAAAGTTTGAACGCGAAATATTATTATAATCAGTTTTTCATATAGAATTGTAGTAGTTGAATTGTATATTAGCTACTAAGTATGAACTTAACGGGTAGGTACTACCCGAATTTAAACTTATAAAACGCTAATATGAAGAAAAAGCTTTTATAAATGAGTTCATATTATGCTACGAAATACTATTAACTACTCTTAATATTCTGTATGATTAACTTGTTCCATTTAACTATTTTGAAGGAAATGGCACCGACTACTCGACACACCGTGAATATGAATGAAGAGGAATTCCGTACTTTTCTAGCTTCAAACATAGCCGCAGTACAGGCTGCGCTACATACCAACAATAACCTTGGATCTAGCAGTACAGGAAATCGTGTAGGATGCACCTACAAAGAATTCACTGCCTGCAAACCTTTGGAATTTGATGGAACCGAAGGACCGATCGGATTGAAACGGTGGACCGAGAAGGTTGAATCGGTGTTTGCCATAAGTAAGTGTACTGAAGAGGACAAAGTGAAGTATGCTACGCATACCTTCACAGGTTCTGCGTTAACATGGTGGAATACCTATCTAGAGCAAGTGGGACAAGATGATGCGTACGCACTACCGTGGTCAGCATTCAAGCACTTGATGAACGAGAAGTACCGTCCCAGAACCGAGGTCAATAAGCTCAAGACAGAACTTAGAGGGTTACGAACCCAAGGATTTGATATTACCACGTACGAAAGACGATTCACAGAATTGTGCCTATTGTGTCCGGGAGCATTCGAAGATGAGGAAGAGAAGATCGACGCGTTTGTGAAAGGATTACCGGAAAGAATCCAAGAAGATATAAGTTCACACGAGCCCGCCTCCATACAACAGGCATGTAGAATGGCTCACAAACTAGTGAACCAGATTGAAGAAAGAATTAAAGAACAGACTGCTGAAGAGGCCAATGTGAAGCAAGTCAAAAGAAAGTGGGAGGAAAACGGTGATAAGAATCACCAATACAACAACAACAGCAATTACAACAATAATCGCAACAATTATCCCAACAATCGCAACATCAATCGCAACTACAACAAACGGCCCAACAACAACAACAACAACAACAACAACAACAACAACAGCAACTACAACAATCATCCCAACAACAATAATAACCGCAACAACAACAACAATCAGAAGCAACTATGCCAAAGGTGTGAAAAGAATCACTCGGGGTTCTGCACCAAATTTTGCAACAAGTGTAAAAGAAATGGTCATAGCGCGGCGAAGTGTGAGGTCTACGGACCAGGGGTTAATAGAACGAAAGGAACAAATGGTGTCGGAACGAGTAATGGCGGAGCAAGTAGTGTCGGAGCAAGTTATGCCAATGTAGTTTGTTATAAATGTGGAAAACCAGGCCACATTATTAGAAATTGCCCGAACCAGGAGAACACGAATGGACAAGGCCGTGGAAGAGTTTTCAATATTAATGCGGTAGAGGCACAGGAAGACCCGGAGCTTGTTACGGGTACGTTTCTTATTGACAATAAATCTGCTTACGTTTTATTTGATTCGGGTGCGGATAGAAGCTATATGAGTAGAGATTTTTGTGCTAAATTAAGTTGTCCATTGACGCCTTTGGATAGTAAATTTTTACTCGAATTAGCAAATGGTAAATTAATTTCAGCAGATAATATATGTCGGAATCGAGAAATTAAACTGGTTAGCGAAACATTTAAGATTGATTTGATACCAGTAGAGTTAGGGAGTTTTGATGTGATAATCGGTATGGACTGGTTGAAAGAAGTGAAAGCGGAGATTGTTTGTTACAAAAATGCAATTCGCATTATACGAGAAAAAGGAAAACCCTTAATGGTGTACGGAGAAAAGGGCAACACGAAGCTACATCTTATTAGTAATTTGAAGGCACAAAAACTAATAAGAAAAGGTTGCTATGCTGTTCTAGCACACGTCGAGAAAGTACAAACTGAAGAAAAGAGCATCAATGATGTTCCCATTGCAAAAGAATTTCCCGATGTATTTCCGAAAGAATTACCGGGATTACCCCCACATCGATCCGTTGAATTTCAAATAGATCTTGTACCAGGAGCTGCACCAATAGCTCGTGCTCCTTACAGACTCGCACCCAGCGAGATGAAAGAACTGCAAAGCCAATTACAAGAACTTTTAGAGCGTGGTTTCATTCGACCAAGCACATCACCGTGGGGAGCTCCTGTTTTGTTTGTCAAGAAGAAAGATGGTACATTCAGGTTGTGTATCGACTACCGAGAGTTGAACAAACTTACCATCAAGAACCGCTACCCACTACCGAGAATCGACGATTTATTTGATCAACTACAAGGCTCGTCTGTTTATTCAAAGATTGACTTACGTTTCGGGTATCATCAAATGCGGGTGAAAGAAGATGATATTCCAAAGACTGCTTTCAGAACACGTTACGGTCATTACGAGTTTATGGTCATGCCGTTTGGTTTAACTAATGCACCAGCTGTGTTCATGGACCTTATGAACCGAGTGTGTGGACCATACCTTGACAAGTTTGTCATTGTTTTCATTGATGACATACTTATTTACTCAAAGAATGACCAAGAACACGGTGAACATTTGAGAAAGGTGTTAGAAGTATTGAGGAAGGAAGAATTGTACGCTAAGTTTTCAAAGTGTGCATTTTGGTTGGAAGAAGTTCAATTCCTCGGTCACATAGTGAACAAAGAAGGTATTAAGGTGGATCCGGCAAAGATAGAAACTGTTGAAAAGTGGGAAACCCCGAAAACTCCGAAACACATACGCCAGTTTTTAGGACTAGCTGGTTACTACAGAAGGTTCATCCAAGACTTTTCCAGAATAGCAAAACCCTTGACTGCATTAACGCATAAAGGGAAGAAATTTGAATGGAATGATGAACAAGAGAAAGCGTTTCAGTTATTGAAGAAAAAGCTAACTACGGCACCTATATTGTCATTGCCTGAAGGGAATGATGATTTTGTGATTTATTGTGACGCATCAAAGCAAGGTCTCGGTTGTGTATTAATGCAACGAACGAAGGTGATTGCTTATGCGTCTAGACAATTGAAGATTCACGAACAAAATTATACGACGCATGATTTGGAATTAGGCGCGGTTGTTTTTGCATTAAAGACTTGGAGGCACTACTTATATGGGGTCAAAAGTATTATATATACCGACCACAAAAGTCTTCAACACATATTTAATCAGAAACAACTGTATATGAGGCAGCGTAGGTGGATTGAATTATTGAATGATTACGATTTTGAGATTCGTTACCACCCGGGGAAGGCAAATGTGGTAGCCGATGCCTTGAGCAGGAAGGATAGAGAACCCATTCGAGTAAAATCTATGAATATAATGATTCATAATAACATTACTACTCAAATAAAGGAGGCGCAACAAGGAGTTTTAAAAGAGGGAAATTTAAAGGATGAAATACCCAAAGGATCGGAGAAGCATCTTAATATTCGGGAAGACGGAACCCGGTATAGGGCTGAAAGGATTTGGGTACCAAAATTTGGAGATATGAGAGAAATGGTACTTAGAGAAGCTCATAAAACCAGATACTCAATACATCCTGGAACGGGGAAGATGTACAAGGATCTCAAGAAACATTTTTGGTGGCCGGGTATGAAAGCCGATGTTGCTAAATACGTAGGAGAATGTTTGACGTGTTCTAAGGTCAAAGCTGAGCATCAGAAACCATCAGGTCTACTTCAACAACCCGAAATCCCGGAATGGAAATGGGAAAACATTACCATGGATTTCATCACTAAATTGCCAAGGACTGCAAGTGGTTTTGATACTATTTGGGTAATAGTTGATCGTCTCACCAAATCAGCACACTTCCTACCAATAAGAGAAGATGACAAGATGGAGAAGTTAGCACGACTGTATTTGAAGGAAGTCGTCTCCAGACATGGAATACCAATCTCTATTATCTCTGATAGGGATGGCAGATTTATTTCAAGATTCTGGCAGACATTACAGCAAGCATTAGGAACTCGTCTAGACATGAGTACTGCCTATCATCCACAAACTGATGGGCAGAGCGAAAGGACGATACAAACGCTTGAAGACATGCTACGAGCATGTGTTATTGATTTCGGAAACAGTTGGGATCGACATCTACCGTTAGCAGAATTTTCCTACAACAACAGCTACCATTCAAGCATTGAGATGGCGCCGTTTGAAGCACTTTATGGTAGAAAGTGCAGGTCTCCGATTTGTTGGAGTGAGGTGGGGGATAGACAGATTACGGGTCCGGAGATTATACAAGAAACTACCGAGAAGATCATCCAAATTCAACAACGGTTGAAAACCGCCCAAAGTCGACAAAAGAGCTACGCTGACATTAAAAGAAAAGATATAGAATTTGAAATTGGAGAGATGGTCATGCTTAAAGTTTCACCTTGGAAAGGCGTTGTTCGATTTGGTAAACGAGGGAAATTAAATCCAAGGTATATTGGACCATTCAAGATTATTGATCGTGTCGGACCAGTAGCTTACCGACTTGAGTTACCTCAACAACTCGCGGCAGTACATAACACTTTCCACGTCTCGAATTTGAAGAAATGTTTTGCTAAAGAAGATCTCACTATTCCGTTAGATGAAATCCAAATCAACGAAAAACTCCAATTCATCGAAGAACCCGTCGAAATAATGGATCGTGAGGTTAAAAGACTTAAGCAAAACAAGATACCAATTGTTAAGGTTCGATGGAATGCTCGTAGAGGACCCGAGTTCACCTGGGAGCGTGAAGATCAGATGAAGAAGAAATACCCGCATCTATTTCCAGAAGATTCGTCAACACCTTCAACAGCTTAAAATTTCGGGACGAAATTTATTTAACGGGTAGGTACTGTAGTGACCCGAACTTTTCCATGTTTATATATATTAATTGAGATTGATGTTTACATGATTAAATGTTTCCAACATGTTAAGCAATCAAACTTGTTAAGACTTGATTAATTGAAATAGGTTTCATATAGACAATTGACCACCCAAGTTGACCGGTGATTCACGAACGTTAAAACTTGTAAAAAACACTATATGATGACATATATATGGTTATATATATAGTTAACATGATATTATGATAAGTAAACATATCATTAATTATATTAACAATGAACTACATATGTAAAAACAAGACTACTAACTTAATGATTTTGAAACGAGACATATATGTAACGTTTATCGTTGTAACGACATTTAATGTATATATATCATATTAAGAGATATTCGTACATCATAATATCATGATAATATAATAATTTAAAATCTCTTTTGTTATTATAAACATTGGGTTAACAACATTTAACAAGATCGTTAACCTAAAGGTTTCAAAACAACACTTACATGTAACGACTAACGATGACTTAACGACTCAGTTAAAATGTATATACATGTAGTGTTTTAATATGTATTTATACACTTTTGAAAGACTTCAATACACTTATCAAAATACTTCTACTTAACAAAAATGCTTACAATTACATTCTCGTTCAGTTTCATCAACAATTCTACTCGTATGCACCCGTATTCGTACTCGTACAATACACAGCTTTTAGATGTATGTACTATTGGTATATACACTCCAATGATCAGCTCTTAGCAGCCCATGTGAGTCACCTAACACATGTGGGAACCATCATTTGGCAACTAGCATGAAATATCTCATAAGATTACAAAAATATGAGTAATCATTCATGACTTATTTACATGAAAACAAAATTACATATCCTTTATATCTAATCCATACACCAACGACCAAAAACACCTACAAACACTTTAATTCTTCAATTTTCTTCATCTAATTGAACTCTCTCAAGTTCTATCTTCAAGTTCTAAGTGTTCTTCATAAATTCCAAAAGTTCTAGTTTCATAAAATCAAGAATACTTTCAAGTTTGCTAGCTCACTTCCAATCTTGTAAGGTGATCATCCAACCTCAAGAAATCTTTGTTTCTTACAGTAGGTTATCATTCTAATACAAGGTAATAATCATATTCAAACTTTGGTTCAATTTCTATAACTATAACAATCTTATTTCAAGTGATGATCTTACTTGAACTTGTTTTCGTGTCATGATTTTGCTTCAAGAACTTTGAGCCATCCAAGGATCCATTGAAGCTAGATCCATTTTTCTCTTTTCCAGTAGGTTCATCCAAGGAACTTAAGGTAGTAATGATGTTCATAACATCATTCGATTCATACATATAAAGCTATCTTATTCGAAGGTTTAAACTTGTAATCACTAGAACATAGTTTAGTTAATTCTAAACTTGTTCGCAAACAAAAGTTAATCCTTCTAACTTGACTTTTAAAATCAACTAAACACATGTTCTATATCTATATGATATGCTAACTTAATGATTTAAAACCTGGAAACACGAAAAACACCGTAAAACCGGATTTACGCCGTCGTAGTAACACCGCGGGCTGTTTTGGGTTAGTTAATTAAAAACTATGATAAACTTTGATTTAAAAGTTGTTATTCTGAGAAAATGATTTTTATTATGAACATGAAACTATATCCAAAAATTATGGTTAAACTCAAAGTGGAAGTATGTTTTCTAAAATGGTCATCTAGACGTCGTTCTTTCGACTGAAATGACTACCTTTACAAAAACGACTTGTAACTTATTTTTCCGACTATAAACCTATACTTTTTTTGTTTAGATTCATAAAATAGAGTTCAATATGAAACCATAGCAATTTGATTCACTCAAAACGGATTTAAAATGAAGAAGTTATGGGTAAAACAAGATTGGATAATTTTTCTCATTTTAGCTACGTGAAAATTGGTAACAAATCTATTCCAACCATAACTTAATCAACTTGTATTATATATTATGTAATCTTGAGATACCATAGACACGTATACAATGTTTCGACCTATCATGTCGACACATCTATATATATTTCGGAACAACCATAGACACTCTATATGTGAATGTTGGAGTTAGCTATACAGGGTTGAGGTTGATTCCAAAATATATATAGTTTGAGTTGTGATCAATACTGAGATACGTATACACTGGGTCGTGGATTGATTCAAGATAATATTTATCGATTTATTTCTGTACATCTAACCGTGGACAACTAGTTGTAGGTTACTAACGAGGACAGCTGACTTAATAAACTTAAAACATCAAAATATATTAAAAGTGTTGTAAATATATTTTGAACATACTTTGATATATATGTATATATTGTTATAGGTTCGTGAATCAACCAGTGGCCAAGTCTTACTTCCCGACGAAGTAAAAATCTGTGAAAGTGAGTTATAGTCCCACTTTTAAAATCTAATATTTTTGGGATGAGAATACATGCAGGTTTTATAAATGATTTACAAAATAGACACAAGTACGTGAAACTACATTCTATGGTTGAATTATCGAAATCGAATATGCCCCTTTTTATTAAGTCTGGTAATCTAAGAATTAGGGAACAGACACCCTAATTGACGCGAATCCTAAAGATAGATCTATTGGGCCTAACAAACCCCATCCAAAGTACCGGATGCTTTAGTACTTCGAAATTTATATCATATCCGAAGGGTGTCCCGGAATGATGGGGATATTCTTATATATGCATCTTGTTATTGTCGGTTACCAGGTGTTCACCATATGAATGATTTTTATCTCTATGTATGGGATGTGTATTGAAATATGAAATCTTGTGGTCTATTGTTACGATTTGATATATATAGGTTAAACCTATAACTCACCAACATTTTTGTTGACGTTTTAAGCATGTTTATTCTCAGGTGATTATTAAGAGCTTCCGCTGTCGCATACTTAAATAAGGACAAGATTTGGAGTCCATGCTTGTATGATATTGTGTAAAAACTGCATTCAAGAAACTTATTTTGTTGTAACATATTTGTATTGTAAACCATTATGTAATGGTCGTGTGTAAACAGGATATTTTAGATTATCATTATTTGATAATCTACGTAAAGCTTTTTAAACCTTTATTGATGAAATAAAGGTTATGGTTTGTTTAAAAATGAATGCAGTCTTTGAAAAACGTCTCATATAGAGGTCAAAACCTCGCAACGAAATCAATTAATATGGAACGTTTTTAATCAATAAGAACGGGACATTTCAAGATCTTCTTTAGCAAAACATTTCTTCAAATTCGAGACGTGGAAAGTGTTATGTACAGCCGCGAGTTGTTGAGGTAACTCAAGTCGGTAAGCTACTGGTCCGACACGATCAATAATCTTGAATGGTCCAATATACCTTGGATTTAATTTCCCTCGTTTACCAAATCGAACAACGCCTTTCCAAGGTGAAACTTTAAGCATGACCATCTCTCCAATTTCAAATTCTATATCTTTTCTTTTAATGTCAGCGTAGCTCTTTTGTCGACTTTGGGCGGTTTTCAACCGTTGTTGAATTTGGATGATCTTCTCGGTAGTTTCTTGTATAATCTCCGGACCCGTAATCTGTCTATACCCCACCTCACTCCAACAAATCGGAGACCTGCACTTTCTACCATAAAGTGCTTCAAACGGCGCCATCTCAATGCTTGAATGGTAGCTGTTGTTGTAGGAAAATTCTGCTAACGGTAGATGTCGATCCCAACTGTTTCCGAAATCAATAACACATGCTCGTAGCATGTCTTCAAGCGTTTGTATCGTCCTTTCGCTCTGCCCATCAGTTTGTGGATGATAGGCAGTACTCATGTCTAGACGAGTTCCTAATGCTTGCTGTAATGTCTGCCAGAATCTTGAAATAAATCTGCCATCCCTATCAGAGATAATAGAGATTGGTATTCCATGTCTGGAGACGACTTCCTTCAAATACAGTCGTGCTAACTTCTCCATCTTGTCATCTTCTCTTATTGGTAGGAAGTGTGCTGATTTGGTGAGACGATCAACTATTACCCAAATAGTATCAAAACCACTTGCAGTCCTTGGCAATTTAGTGATGAAATCCATGGTAATGTTTTCCCATTTCCATTCCGGGATTTCGGGTTGTTGAAGTAGACCTGATGGTTTCTGATGCTCAGCTTTGACCTTAGAACACGTCAAACATTCTCCTACGTATTTAGCAACATCGGCTTTCATACCCGGCCACCAAAAATGTTTCTTGAGATCCTTGTACATCTTCCCCGTTCCAGGATGTATTGAGTATCTGGTTTTATGAGCTTCTCTAAGTACCATTTCTCTCATATCTCCAAATTTTGGTACCCAAATCCTTTCAGCCCTATACCGGGTTCCGTCTTCCCGAATATTAAGATGCTTCTCCGATCCTTTGGGTATTTCATCCTTTAAATTTCCCTCTTTTAAAACTCCTTGTTGCGCCTCCTTTATTTGAGTAGTAATGTTATTATGAATCATTATATTCATAGATTTTACTCGAATGGGTTCTCTATCCTTCCTGCTCAAGGCATCGGCTACCACATTTGCCTTCCCCGGGTGGTAACGAATCTCAAAATCGTAATCATTCAATAATTCAATCCACCTACGCTGCCTCATATTCAGTTGTTTCTGATTAAATATGTGTTGAAGACTTTTGTGGTCGGTATATATAATACTTTTGACCCCATATAAGTAGTGCCTCCAAGTCTTTAATTCAAAAACAACCGCGCCTAATTCCAAATCATGCGTCGTATAATTTTGTTCGTGAATCTTCAATTGTCTAGACGCATAAGCAATCACCTTCGTTCGTTGCATTAATACACAACCGAGACCTTGCTTTGATGCGTCACAATAAATCACAAAATCATCATTCCCTTCAGGCAATGACAATATAGGTGCCGTAGTTAGCTTTTTCTTCAATAACTGAAACGCTTTCTCTTGTTCATCATTCCATTCAAATTTCTTCCCTTTATGCGTTAATGCAGTCAAGGGTTTTGCTATTCTGGAAAAGTCTTGGATGAACCTTCTGTAGTAACCAGCTAGTCCTAAAAACTGGCATATGTGTTTCGGAGTTTTCGGGGTTTCCCACTTTTCAACAGTTTCTATCTTTGCCGGATCCACCTTAATACCTTCTTTGTTCACTATGTGACCGAGGAATTGAACTTCTTCCAACCAAAATGCACACTTTGAAAACTTAGCGTACAATTCTTCCTTCCTCAATACTTCTAACACCTTTCTCAAATGTTCACCGTGTTCTTGGTCATTCTTTGAGTAAATAAGTATGTCATCAATGAAAACAATGACAAACTTGTCAAGGTATGGTCCACACACTCGGTTCATAAGGTCCATGAACACAGCTGGTGCATTAGTTAAACCAAACGGCATGACCATAAACTCGTAATGACCGTAACGTGTTCTGAAAGCAGTCTTTGGAATATCATCTTCTTTCACCCGCATTTGATGATACCCGGAACGTAAGTCAATCTTTGAATAAACAGACGAGCCTTGTAGTTGATCAAATAAGTCGTCGATTCTCGGTAGTGGGTAGCGGTTCTTGATGGTAAGTTTGTTCAACTCTCGGTAGTCGATACACAACCTGAATGTACCATCTTTCTTCTTGACAAACAAAACAGGAGCTCCCCACGGTGATGTGCTTGGTCGAATGAAACCACGCTCTAAAAGTTCTTGTAATTGGCTTTGCAGTTCTTTCATCTCGCTGGGCGCGAGTCTGTAAGGAGCACGAGCTATTGGTGCAGCTCCTGGTACAAGATCTATTTGAAATTCAACGGATCGATGTGGGGGTAATCCCGGTAATTCTTTCGGAAATACATCGGGAAATTCTTTTGCAATGGGAACATCATTGATGCTCTTTTCTTCAGTTTGTACTTTCTGGACGTGTGCTAGAACAGCATAGCAACCTTTTCTTATTAGTTTTTGTGCCTTCAAATTACTAATAAGATGTAGCTTCGTGTTGCCCTTTTCTCCGTACACCATTAAGGGTTTTCCTTTTTCTCGTATAATGCGAATTGCATTTTTGTAACAAACGATCTCCGCTTTCACTTCTTTCAACCAGTCCATACCGATTATGACATCAAAACTCCCTAACTCTACTGGTATCAAATCAATCTTAAATGTTTCGCTAACCAGTTTAATTTCTCGATTCCGACATATATTATCTGCTGAAATTAATTTACCATTTGCTAATTCGAGTAAAAATTTACTATCCAAAGGCGTCAATGGACAACTTAATTTAGCACAAAAATCTCTACTCATATAGCTTCTATCCGCACCCGAATCAAATAAAACGTAAGCAGATTTATTGTCAATAAGAAACGTACCCGTAACAAGCTCCGGGTCTTCCTGTGCCTCTACCGCATTAATATTGAAAACTCTTCCACGGCCTTGTCCATTCGTGTTCTCCTGGTTCGGGCAATTTCTAATAATGTGGCCTGGTTTTCCACATTTATAACAAACTACATTGGCATAACTTGCTCCGCCATTACTCGTTCCGACACCATTTGTTCCTTTCGTTCTATTAACCCCTGGTCCGTAGACCTCACACTTCGCCGCGCTATGACCATTTCTTTTACACTTGTTGCAAAATTTGGTGCAGAACCCCGAGTGATTCTTTTCACACCTTTGGCATAGTTGCTTCTGATTGTTGTTGTTGTTGCGGTTATTATTGTTGTTAGGATGATTGTTGTAGTTGCTGTTGTTGTTGTTGTTGTTGTTGTTGTTGTTGGGCCGTTTGTTGTAGTTGCGATTGATGTTGCGATTGTTGGGATAATTGTTGCGATTATTGTTGTAATTGCTGTTGTTGTTGTATTGGTGATTCTTATCACCGTTTTCCTCCCACTTTCTTTTGACTTGCTTCACATTGGCCTCTTCAGCAGTCTGTTCTTTAATTCTTTCTTCAATCTGGTTCACTAGTTTGTGAGCCATTCTACATGCCTGTTGTATGGAGGCGGGCTCGTGTGAACTTATATCTTCTTGGATTCTTTCCGGTAATCCTTTCACAAACGCGTCGATCTTCTCTTCCTCATCTTCGAATGCTCCCGGACACAATAGGCACAATTCTGTGAATCGTCTTTCGTACGTGGTAATATCAAATCCTTGGGTTCGTAACCCTCTAAGTTCTGTCTTGAGCTTATTGACCTCGGTTCTGGGACGGTACTTCTCGTTCATCAAGTGCTTGAATGCTGACCACGGTAGTGCGTACGCATCGTCTTGTCCAACTTGCTCAAGATAGGTATTCCACCATGTTAACGCAGAACCTGTGAAGGTATGCGTAGCGTACTTTACTTTGTCCTCTTCAGTACACTTACTTATGGCAAACACCGATTCGACCTTCTCGGTCCACCGTTTCAATCCGATCGGTCCTTCGGTTCCATCAAATTCCAAAGGTTTGTAGGCAGTGAATTCTTTGTAGGTGCATCCTACACGATTTCCTGTACTGCTAGATCCAAGGTTATTGTTGGTATGTAGCGCAGCCTGTACTGCGGCTATGTTTGAAGCTAGAAAAGTACGGAATTCCTCTTCATTCATATTCACGGTGTGTCGAGTAGTCGGTGCCATTTCCTTCACAATAGTTAAATGGAACAAGTTAATCATACAGAATATTAAGAGTAGTTAATAGTATTTCGTAGCATAATATGAACTCATTTATAAAAGCTTTTTCTTCATATTAGCGTTTTATAAGTTTAAATTCGGGTAGTACCTACCCGTTAAGTTCATACTTAGTAGCTAATATACAATTCAACTACTACAATTCTATATGAAAAACTGATTACAATAATATTTCGCGTTCAAACTTTTACACAATATTTTACAAACTTACAATACCGCTTATTTTACATATAGCATGAAATATAGCACACAATAAATTTGATACAAGATGGTTGTGAAGATAATTCTAGCTAGTACACAAGTCGTTCAGCAAAGGCAATAAAGACACGTAATTCATACGTCCAGAAACAAGTCATGCATTCTGGTTTTACTAGGACTACTTCCCATCCTTGGTCTTGTGGAACATAACCGTTATGGCCGTTGATAAGACAGCGTGTTGTAACGTCGTCAAAGGGACGAGGGTTACGTAATGTCCAACAGTCCCGTAACAATCTAAAAACCTCATTTCTTACCCTAATTACCGACTCCGTCACTTGTGGGAACGTTTTGTTTAATAGTTGTAGCCCGATGTTCTTGTTCTCACTTTGGTGAGAAGCGAACATTACTAATCCGTAAGCATAACATGCTTCTTTATGTTGCATGTTAGCCACTTTTTCTAAATCACGAAGTCCAATATTCGGATATATTGAGTCAAAATAATTTCTTAACCCATTGCGTAAAATAGCATTTGGGTTCCCCGCAATATATGCGTCAAAGTAAACACATCGTAACTTATGGATTTCCCAATGTGATATCCCCCATCTTCCGAACGAAAGCCTTTTATAAACCAAGGCATTCTTGGAACGTTCTTCGAATGTCTTACAAACTGATCTCGCCTTAAATAGTTGTGCCGAAGAATTCTGACCGACTCTAGACAAGATTTCATCAATCATGTCTCCGGGTAGGTCTCTTAAAATATTGGGTTGTCTATCCATTTTGTGTTTTTAAACTGTAAAATAGACAAGAGTTAGATTCATAAAAAAAAAAATACTTATTAATACAAGCAATTTTTACATATATCATAAAGCATAAGCACACTATATTACATATATTACACCACACGAATACAACTATCTTATTCCGACTCGCTTGTTTCTTCTTCTTCGGTTTTGGTTCGTTTTGCCAAGTTTCTAGGGATATATGATGTTCCCCTAATACGAGCCGTCGTGATCCACATTGGTTTAGAAAAACCTGGTGGTTTAGAGGTTCCCGGGTCATTGTTACAACTTAAGGACTTCGGGGGTTGACGATACATATAAAGTTCATCGGGGTTGGAATTAGATTTTTCTATTTTTATGCCCTTTCCCTTATTATTTTCTTTTGCCTTTTTAAATTCAGTTGGGGTAATTTCTATAACATCATCGGAATTCTCGTCGGAATCCGATTCATCTGAGAATTGGTAATCCTCCCAATATTTTGCTTCCTTGGCGGAAACACCATTGACCATAATTAACCTTGGTCGGTTGGTTGAGGATTTTCTTTTACTTAACCGTTTTATTATTTCCCCCACCGGTTCTATTTCTTCATCCGGTTCCGATTCTTCTTCCGGTTCCGATTCTTCTTCCGGTTCCGACTCTTCTTCCGGTTCCTCTTCGGGAACTTGTGAATCAGTCCACGAATCATTCCAATTTACATTTGACTCTTCATTATTATTAGGTGAGTCAATGGGACTTGTTCTAGAGGTAGACATCTATCACATAATATCAAACGCGTTAAGAGATTAATATATCACATAATATTCACATGTTAAAAATATATAGTTTCCAACAAAATTTGTTAAGCAATCATTTTTCAAGTAAACACGGTCGAAGTCCAGACTCACTAATGCATCCTAACAAACTCGAAAAGACACACTAATGCAAAATTCTGGTTCTCTAAGACCAACGCTCTGATACCAACTGAAATGTCCCGTTCTTATTGACTAAAAACGTTCCATATTAATTGATTTCGTTGCGAGGTTTTGACCTCTATATGAGACGTTTTTCAAAGACTGCATTCATTTTTAAAACAAACCATAACCTTTATTTTATAGATAAAGGTTTTAAAAAGCTTTACATAGATTATCAAATAATGATAATCTAAAATATCCTGTTTACAGACGACCATTACATAATGGTTTACAATACAAATATGTTACAACAAAATAAGTTTCTTGAATGCAGTTTTTACACAATATCATACAAGCATGGACTCCAAATCTCGTCCTTATTTAAGTATGCGATAGCGGAAGCTCTTAATAATCACCTGAGAATAAACATGCTTAAAACGTCAACAAAAATGTTGGTGAGTTATAGGTTTAACCTATATATATCAAATCATAATAATAGACCACAAGATTTCATATTTCAATACACATCCCATACATAGAGATAAAAATCATTCATATGGTGAACACCTGGTAACCGACATTAACAAGATGCATATATAAGAATATCCCCATCATTCCGGGACACCCTTCGGATATGATATAAATTTCGAAGTACTAAAGCATCCGGTACTTTGGATGGGGCTTGTTGGGCCCGATAGATCTATCTTTAAGATTCGCGTCAATTAGGGTGTCTGTTCCCTAATTCTTAGATTACCAGACTTAATAAAAAGGGCATATTCGATTTCGATAATTCAACCATAGAATGTAGTTTCACGTACTTGTGTCTATTTTGTAAATCATTTATAAAACCTGCATGTATTCTCATCCCAAAAATATTAGATTTTAAAAGTGGGACTATAACTCACTTTCACAGATTTTTACTTCGTCGGGAAGTAAGACTTGGCCACTGGTTGATTCACGAACCTATAACAATATATACATATATATCAAAGTATGTTCAAAATATATTTACAACACTTTTAATATATTTTGATGTTTTAAGTTTATTAAGTCAGCTGTCCTCGTTAGTAACCTACAACTAGTTGTCCACAGTTAGATGTACAGAAATAAATCGATAAATATTATCTTGAATCAATCCACGACCCAGTGTATACGTATCTCAGTATTGATCACAACTCAAACTATATATATTTTGGAATCAACCTCAACCCTGTATAGCTAACTCCAACATTCACATATAGAGTGTCTATGGTTGTTCCGAAATATATATAGATGTGTCGACATGATAGGTCGAAACATTGTATACGTGTCTATGGTATCTCAAGATTACATAATATATAATACAAGTTGATTAAGTTATGGTTGGAATAGATTTGTTACCAATTTTCACGTAGCTAAAATGAGAAAAATTATCCAATCTTGTTTTACCCATAACTTCTTCATTTTAAATCCGTTTTGAGTGAATCAAATTGCTATGGTTTCATATTGAACTCTATTTTATGAATCTAAACAAAAAAAAGTATAGGTTTCTAGTCGGAAAAATAAGTTACAAGTCGTTTTTGTAAAGGTAGTCATTTCAGTCGAAAGAACGACGTCTAGATGACCATTTTAGAAAACATACTTCCACTTTGAGTTTAATCATAATTTTTGGATATAGTTTCATTTACATAATAAAAATCATTTTCTCAGAATAACAACTTTTAAATCAAAGTTTATCATAGTTTTTAATTAACTAACCCAAAACAGCCCGCGATGTTACTACGACGGCGTAAATCCGGTTTTACGGTGTTTTTCGTGTTTCCAGGTTTTAAATCATTAAGTTAGCATATCATATAGATATAGAACATGTGTTTAGTTGATTTTAAAAGTCAAGTTAGAAGGATTAACTTTTGTTTGCGAACAAGTTTAGAATTAACTAAACTATGTTCTAGTGATTACAAGTTTAAACCTTCGAATAAGATAGCTTTATATGTATGAATCGAATGATGTTATGAACATCATTACTACCTTAAGTTCCTTGGATGAACCTACTGGAAAAGAGAAAAATGGATCTAGCTTCAATGGATCCTTGGATGGCTCAAAGTTCTTGAAGCAAAATCATGACACGAAAACAAGTTCAAGTAAGATCATCACTTGAAATAAGATTGTTATAGTTATAGAAATTGAACCAAAGTTTGAATATGATTATTACCTTGTATTAGAATGATAACCTACTGTAAGAAACAAAGATTTCTTGAGGTTGGATGATCACCTTACAAGATTGGAAGTGAGCTAGCAAACTTGAAAGTATTCTTGATTTTATGAAACTAGAACTTTTGGAATTTATGAAGAACACTTAGAACTTGAAGATAGAACTTGAGAGAGATCAATTAGATGAAGAAAATTGAAGAATGAAAGTGTTTGTAGGTGTTTTTGGTCGTTGGTGTATGGATTAGATATAAAGGATATGTAATTTTGTTTTCATGTAAATAAGTCATGAATGATTACTCATATTTTTGTAATTTTATGAGATATTTCATGCTAGTTCCCAAATAATGGTTCCCAAATGTGTTAGGTGACTCACATGGGCTGCTAAGAGCTGATCATTGGAGTGTATATACCAATAGTACATACATCTAAAAGCTGTGTATTGTACGAGTACGAATACGGGTGCATACGAGTAGAATTGTTGATGAAACTGAACGAGGATGTAATTGTAAGCATTTTTGTTAAGTAGAAGTATTTTGATAAGTGTATTGAAGTCTTTCAAAAGTGTATAAATACATATTAAAACACTACATGTATATACATTTTAACTGAGTCGTTAAGTCATCGTTAGTCGTTACATGTAAGTGTTGTTTTGAAACCTTTAGGTTAACGATCTTGTTAAATGTTGTTAACCCAATGTTTATAATAACAAAAGAGATTTTAAATTATTATATTATCATGATATTATGATGTACGAATATCTCTTAATATGATATATATACATTAAATGTCGTTACAACGATAAACGTTACATATATGTCTCGTTTCAAAATCATTAAGTTAGTAGTCTTGTTTTTACATATGTAGTTCATTGTTAATATAATTAATGATATGTTTACTTATCATAATATCATGTTAACTATATATATAACCATATATATGTCATCATATAGTTTTTTACAAGTTTTAACGTTCGTGAATCACCGGTCAACTTGGGTGGTCAATTGTCTATATGAAACCTATTTCAATTAATCAAGTCTTAACAAGTTTGATTGCTTAACATGTTGGAAACATTTAATCATGTAAGCATCAATCTCAATTAATATATATAAACATGGAAAAGTTCGGGTCACTACATATTCTACCTTAAGTGTATTCGAGACCCAAGAGGCTTTGTTAATATCCCCTACTGTGTTGGTTTTTATTTGTCTAAGATAGTGGAAGGAATACAGGAAGGGGGAATAATAGGAGGAGGTATTTTTGTTACTCTCATTGGAGAGTATTTGGGTGTAGATAGGGATCAAGGGGGTCCACTTATGGTATGTAGGGAACAGGATGATACTTTAGGATTGAAGGTCTATCAGGGTGCTAAGGTATTGAAGAGCAGACGCAATCAGGCAGTACCCTATGTTGGTCGTCATCCACAGGTAAAGAGAGGTTCAGATGAGGAAATGGAGGAAGCGGATGACATTAGGGATGTCATTAGGGAGGCTATGACTGACGTCTAACAGCGTATAGATGAGGTAGAAATGACAAACCAGGATAGACATAATCGATACGAGCATTGGCAAGCCCGGAATGAGTACGAGCATTCTAGGCAATGACAGCATGATAGATGGGACAATCATCAGCGTCAGATCATGAGTCGCCTATCACCTCAGGATCACTACGTACCGACCCGACCCGCTTACTATCCTCCACACCAGCCCGAGATGAGACCACCATATACTCTCTACGACCCTAACCAGGCCTACCAGTACACCTATCACCAA
Source organism: Rutidosis leptorrhynchoides (assembly GCF_046630445.1). Taxonomy (NCBI): domain Eukaryota; kingdom Viridiplantae; phylum Streptophyta; class Magnoliopsida; order Asterales; family Asteraceae; genus Rutidosis; species Rutidosis leptorrhynchoides. The sequence goes on along the minus strand of NC_092333.1, from coordinate 265,199,666 downwards.
CCATGGAACCTGACCGATGACATGAACAGGAACCCCTATCCAGATTGATATAGTTCCCGTTGGTGATTTCTATGATTTTTATCTTTTTATTATTTCTATTTATTTATGTTTAAACACATTATATTTTGATACTTTTATGTAAGTTTTAACATTTTTATTATGTTGTACTAATATTTCATATTTGATTTGAAAGTGGGATTTTAAGTCCCATTTCAAATTACCATGCATGTTTATATTTGTATTGTATGTATTTTATTTCATATAAACAACAGGGTAATACAGCGCATTTTCAAAGACTGGCATTAAGTTCTGCAAAAGCTACTAATTTTGACGACAAAACGAAAAATAAATGTGATGTAACAACAAGACGAAATGAACAAATAATGTGCACCATTTATCATTTAGCAAACAAACGCCAATATGTTTGGAAACTTTGGTAAAATTTAATCATTTTTCTACGCTAATCACCCTCAATAATTTAAATTGTTACTGATTTATTACAAATGAGGGCATTGCAAGATCTTAAGTGTGGGAAGGGATTAAATTCTTTCGGATTTTTAAAATTTTAATTTATACACTTGGTTACCATAAAAAAATACTAGTAACGCAGTAGTTGTATTAGAATCTAGTGCTCTCTGATAATAAAGAACAACCCTAGTCTTATATACTGACTACCCAATTCTAGTAAAAATTTTCAAAATTTTCAATTAAATGAATTCAAAATCATGTTTATACATATTTATGAACGATAAAACTAGGTGTTAACACCGAAATTATTGTTACCTCGGAAAGGACATAAATTAAGAAACAAACTAAAATGTTAGAATTCATATAAAATGGAATAGAGGACAATAAAAAAGAAAAGAAAGGAAAATAAAAGCCAAGTGTGGGAAAAATTTACCAAGTTATTTAAAATATATATCACATATTTTTGTACAAATAATTGAAGATACTTTTGTTTTGGAAAAAATTAACCGTTTTACCCAGTAAATTGTAAGATATTTGAATGAAAGATGGATCTACACGATGAATCAATTCCATCATTAAAAGGAAGTAAAATCTTCTGAAAAAGAAACGGGCTTCTTGATTTAGGTCAGGAAGTTGTCGTCCAGACTAGTTGTAGAGTCTACGAAAAACCTTGAAAAGTTTTCTCGAAAATCAACTAGAAATCCAAGCACCTCAGCATCAAACAGGGTCGCCAAATGGTCAGACTTATCCTAACCGTGAGAGGATCTTGATAATGCTAAAAACGAACATATATTTCATAGCATTATCCCTCAAGAAAGACAAGCTTTTAGTTGCAATTGTTCTATTTAAAAGTGATATTCGTTTAAATAATAAAAGGTGAAGACAAAAGACAGATTCGATGAATTGAAGACGCAAACGACCAAAAATCTCAAAAGTACAAAGTATAATCAAAGTGGTTCCAATTATTGATGAGAAACGTCTCAAAATTATAAGAGTACAAGAAGCGAAACGCAAAATACATGATATTAAATTGTACGCAAGGACGTTCGAAAATCCGGAACCGGGACCAGAGTCAACTCTCAACGCTCGACGCAACGGACTAAAAATTACAAGTCAACTATGCACAAGAATAAAATATAATATTTAAATAATTATATAAATTATTTATATATTATATATTATAATAAAAACCGTCGGCAGAATGCAACAAAGACATGTGAGCTGAATTCCAGGGCCATGTGATCGCATGGCCAGCATGACCATTTTCCATGCGATCGCATGGCAATAGGTGGCTGGCCACATGTCTATAAATTCGCGATTTTTGGTTAATCTTTTACATACATCTTTTTCTCTTCTCATTCATATACGTAAATATATATATATATATATATATATATATATATATATATATATATATATATATATATATATATATATATATATATATATATATATATATATATTGTATTTTAATTTTAATTTTAATTTTAAATTCTAATAATAAGGGTATGTTAGAGAATGTTGCAAGGGTGTAAGTCAAAATTCTGTCCGTGTAACGCTACGCTATTTTTAATCACTGTAAGTTATGGTTAATGTTATTTTTAAATTAATGTCTCGTAGCTAAGTTATTATTATGCTTATTTAAGACGAAGTAATCATGATGTTGGACTAAAATATTTAAAATTGGGTAATTGTGTTTTGTACCATAATTGGGGTTTGGACAAAAGAACGACACTTGTGGAAATTAGACTATGGGCTATTAATGGGTTTTATATTAACTAAATGATACCTCGTTGATTTAATATATAGACTTATAATTTGACGTATTTATATATAACCACATACGCTTGACTGGCACGGTGGGCGGGATATCTATAAATACCAATAATTGTTCATTTTACCGGACACGGAACTGGATTAATAGTTAATAGACTTTTTGAAACAGGGGTAGATTACATTCAAGGGTAATTGGTGTAATTGTTAACAAAGTAGTAAAACCTTGGACTACACGCAGTCGATAACCTGGTGTATTCATTAAACAAAGTATTAAGACCTTGTTACAATTCGAATCCCCAATTAGTTGGAATATTTGACTTCGGGAATAAGAATAATTTGACGAAGACTTTCACACTTTATGATTATGACTGATGGACTATTATGGACAAATCCGTATGGACATATCAAATAATCCAGGACAAAAGACAATTAACCCATAGTAATAAAACTAAAATCAACACGTCAAACATCATGATTACGGAAGTTTAAATAAGCATAATTTATATATTTCATATTTAATTGTACTTTTAATTATCGCACTTTTATTTATTGTCATTTTATTTAATTGCATTTTTAATTATCGTAATCTTTAATTATCGCAATTTTATTTTATCGCACTTTTATTTATCACAATTTCATTATCGTTATTTACTTTACGCTTTAAATTAAGTTATATTTATTTTTAATATTTTACATTAGGTTTTAACCGCGACTAAAGTTTTAAAATCGACAAACCGGTCATTAAACGGTAAAAACCTCATTTTATAATAATAATAATACTACTTATATATATTTTTGTATTTTTATAATTATAAGTTAAAAATATAGCGTTAAGCTTGTTTTAAAAGATCCCTGTGGAACGAACCGGACTTACTAAAAACTACACTACTGTACGATTAGGTACACTGCCTATAAGTGTTGTAGCAAGGTTTAGGTATATCCATTCTATAAATAAATAAATATCTTGTGTAAAATTGTATCGTATTTAATAGTATTTCGTTGCAAAAATAATACTATTCCATATACCCCTCGCATAACATCAAGTATTTTTGGCGCCGCTGCCGGGGGAATCTTGCTTAAATGCCGGAAGCGAAACGCTATATATATAAAAAAAAAATATTTTTATTAATTTTTAGTTTACTTTTATAAAAATACGCTTTTGTAAAAATACGTTTTAAAAATAAAAAATATAAAAAAATAACAATATATTTATATTTTTAAGAGTTTGATAAAATATATAAATTATAAAATATTTATATTTCTATTTTTAGTTTGTAAAAATATAGTTTTTATTCAATTTATATATATATTTTATATAAATATTAAAACAGAAAGCTGAAAAAAAAACAAAAAAACACTCGAGGCCCTACACTGTAGCAGCCCAGCATTTGGCCCGAATCCGCAGCTCATGCGACCGCATGTAAAATCAACTAATACCTCATGCGATCGCATGAGGTGATATGACTGGTCTGAAACCTCAGCCGACCAGTTTAGGGTTTTAATTAATTTATAATTATTATTATTATAATCCTAATTAGGGTTTAGTTTTTAATTATTAGTTTAGTTTTTATTATTAATTTGTATTATTTAGTTTAATTTGTATTAATAAATTATAAAATCAATACTTTTATAAAATAATAAATATAAAAAAAATATTTTTATAAAAATAAGTAATTTTATCACTTTTTATATCTTTTTATATTTTGTATCTTTTTATTTGTTTTAGCGTAATATTTATATTTTTCGCTCGTATTTAGTTTTAAGACATAGTATTTTCCATTGTTATTTTTATTTCTAGATTTTTAGGCTTTGCCGTAAAATCCCTTAAGTGCTTTTTCTTTAGACTAAGATTTAGATGCTTTAGAATTTTGCGACGCCATTTTAAGTTTTTAGTACCTTTTTAAGTTATTGCCGTTTTGGGATATAGTATTTCTCTAAGCTTTAATATTTTTTAGACGCAACTTTTAATTCTTAGTTTTTAGTTCCTTTTTACGTTTCGACGCGTTACTTTCTTATTTTTATTTTTCGACGCCTATTATTTTTTGACCTTTTATTTTTTGACGTTTTTCGACGCGTTCTTTTTCTTTCTTATTTCTCGACATTCTTGTTTTTAAGACTTAGAAATTTCTATTTCTTCTCTAAAATTTCTTTAAATTTCAACGAAAAATTATTTTAAGCGGTTAAATTGATAGACATCTAAATTTTCTGTTTCGTAGTAATAGTTGGATTTGTTAGTGGCTGAGTTTTGAGTTTCCGATTTAAAGGGTTCTGGCTCCCTGCTACATCTATTGGCTATTCGAAACGTGGGCAAAAGCAAAAAAGTCTATTAATTTGATAACTTATATAATTTTTATCTTTTATAACTAATAGGATATTCAGTGAATGCACCGAGCAAAACGTTCACCACCTTTTGTACGTTCACCACCTGTAACTCGATCAAGACATCTAGCAAATATTGTCGCCGTTGATTTTTCTTTAGAATCGTCATCCAGTCAACCAAGTACTCCAATTCAAATTTCCGATAATCCATTTTTTGAATCCGACCTCACAATTGAGAATCCGGAGAATATTCAGGGACAATTCATAGATCCTGAACCATTAATCTTTTCTCCGGAACCACCAATCATTCAAACAGAGATTGTAGAGGAACCAACCATTAAATCAGAATCCTCTAGTGATTCAGATTCAACAAATTTAATTATGGAGAATCTGGAACCTCTAAGTATGGAAGATCGAATGCGAGCTAAACGCACTGGCCAAGGTCACGCAATTACTCAACCAGACATTAATGCGCCAGATTATGAAATCAAAGGATAAATCCTACACATGGTAACTAATCAATGCTAATTTAGTGGTGCGCCGAAGGAAGATCCAAATGAACATCTTCGTACCTTTAATAGGATCTGCACACTATTTAAAATCCGAGAAGTGGAGGATGAACAGATATATCTCATGTTATTTCCCTGGACTTTAAAGGGAAAAGCCAAAGATTGGTTAGAATCGTTACCTGAAGGGGCGATTGATACATGGGACGTTTTAGTTGAAAAATTTCTTAAACAATTCTTTCCGGCATCTAAAGCCGTAAGATTTCAAGGAGAAATTGTTACGTTCACACAAAAGCCAAATGAAACTTTATATGAAGCTTGGACAAGATTTGGAAAGTTATTAAGAGGATGCACGCAACATGGTCTAGACACTTGTCAAATAGTACAAATATTCTACCAAGGATGCGACATCACTACACGAAAAGACATCGATATAGCAGCTGGTGGTTCTATTATGAAGAAAACAGCAACTGACGCTTATAAAATTATTGATAACACTGCTTCCCACTCACATGAGTGGCACAAAGAAAAAGATATCGTTAGATCATCTAAAGCAGCTAGAGCCGATTATAGCCATGACTTAGATTCCATTTCCGCAAAGATAGATGTTGTCGAGAGACGAATGGAAAAGATGACTAAAGATATTCACTCAATACGAATTAGTTGTGAGTAGTGTGGAGGACCACATTTGACAAAAGATTGTCTCAGTATTGAACTAACAATGGAACAAAGAGAGAATGTTTCATACATAAACCAAAGGCCTGGAAATAATTATCAAAATAATTATCAACCGCCAAGACCAATCTACAATCAAAACCAGAATTATAACTGAAATGTTCCATACAACAACCAACAAGGTCCTAGTAATCAACAAGTATTCAAAAATACTTACAATCAGCAAAGACCTATTTTTTCAAACAAACCACCACAAATCGATGATAAAAAGTCAAATTTAGAAGATATGATGTCTAAGCTAGTTGAATCTCAAACACAGTTTTTCACATCTCAAAAACAAACCAATGAACAAAATGCTCAAGCATTTAGAAATCAACAAGCTTCTATTCAAAATTTGGAACAAGAAGTGAGCAACCTAGCAAGGTTGATAGGTGAAAGAAAACCGGGAAGTTTACCTAGTGATACAAATGCTAACCTCCGGAATGAAACAGCTAAAGCCATTACCACAAGAAGTGGTATTACACTTAAACCACCTAAAATACCTGTAATTTCTGATGAAGCTATTCCTACTCCACAAGAACCACAATCTGAACAAGATAAGGAAAAAGAACCGGTAGTTGAAAAGGTTAATGAAGATAACACAGTTAAGGCAAAACCTTATGTTAAACCATACCAACCACCACTTCCTTACTCAAGTAAAATGAGAAAAGAGAGACTTGAAGTTGAGCAATCCAAATTCTTGGATATGTTTAAACAGATAAATTTAAATCTTCCTTTCATTGATGTAATTTTAGGAATGCCTAGATATGCTAAATTTTTGAAAGATCTAATCACAAATAGAAAGAAAATGGAAGAACTCTCAGCTGTTACAATGAATGCTAATTGTTCTGCAGTGTTGTTGAATATGATACCAGAAAAATTATCAGATTCAGGAAGTTTCACGATTCCATGTTTTCTGGGTAGTCTTAGTTCAATAGAAGCATTGGCAGACTTAGGTGCTAGTATAAATCTAATGCCGTATTCACTATACGCTAAACTAGACTTTGGAGAATTGAAACCAACACGAATAAGTATACAACTAGTCGATCGATCAGTAAAATATCCTAGAGGGATAATGGAAAACATGCTAGTTAAAGTTGGTACTTTAGTATTTCCAGTAGATTTTGTTATTCTGGATATGGAAGAAGATTCTCGAGTTCCTCTCATATTAGGAAGACCATTCTTAAACACAGCTAAAGCAATAATAGACGTGTTTGGAAAGAAACTGACCCTAAGTATAGAGGACGAGAGTGTTACCTTTTCTGTTGATAGAGCCATACAACAACCGTAATCTGCAGATGATACATGTTATTATATTCAAACTATAGAATCACATGCAGAATTGTTAGAAGAATTTCCATAATTACAAGGAACAGGAGAATGTTCTTTAGGAGAAGGAACTGAACCAATTAATGAAACTGAAATGTTAGCTATACTTATGGCTAATGGATATGAACCAACAACAGAAGAAATTCAAATGCTAAAAGAAGAAGACAGATATCGATATAAATCATCGATAGAAGAACCACCAATATTAGAGTTAAAGCCACTTCCAAACCATTTGGAATACGCTTATTTACATGGTGAATCTGAATTACCTGTAAGAATATCGTCTTCTCTTACAGAAAATGAAAAATCTCAACTCATTTCTGTGCTAAAAGCTCATAAACCAGCTATTGCATGGAAGATTCATGATATTAAAGGAATAAGTCCTTCGTATTCACACATAAAATCCTTATAGAAGAAGGTCATAAAACGTATGTGCAACGCCAAAGAAGACTAAATCCTAATATGCAAGATGTTGTTAAGAAAGAAATTATTAAACTGCTAGATACAGGTTTAATTTATCCAATCTCTGATAGTCCATGGGTAAGCCCAGTTCAATGCGTACCTAAGAAGGGTGGCATGACTGTCATCTCAAATGAAAAAAATGAGCTTATTCCTACTAGGACTGTAACAAGTTGGCGTGTTTGTATTGATTATAGAAAATTAAATGACGCCACCAGAAAAGATCACTTTCCCTTACCTTTTATTGATCAAATGTTGGAAAGATTAGCCGGAAATAGTTACTATTGTTTTCTTGATGGTTTTTCCGGATATTTTCAAATTCCAATAGCACCCGAGGACCAAGAGAAAACCACGTTCACGTGCCCTTATGGTACTTTTGCTTACAAACACATACCATTTGGACTTTGCAACGCCCCTGCAACCTTTCAAAGGTGTATGATGGCGATTTTTCATGACATGATAGAAGAATGCATGGAAGTTTTCATGGATGACTTTTCAGTCTTCAGTGATACATTTGAATCATGTCTAGTTAATCTTGAACGAATTCTTATTAGATGCGAACAATCAAATCTAAAAAATTAGGAGAAATTCCATTTCATGGTTAAAGAAGGCATCGTTCTTGGTCATAAAATTTCAAAGAAGGAATTGAAGTGGACAGAGCTAAAGTAGATGTAATTGCTAAACTTCCACATCCCACCAATGTTAGAGGAGTTAGGAGTTTTCTAGGGCATGCCGGTTTTTACCGACGTTTCATAAAAGATTTTTCTAAAATTGCCACTCCTATGAATAAACTCCTAGAAAAGGATGCTCTATTCATCTTTTCAGATGAATGCATCAAATCTTTTAATATTCTTAAAGAAAAACTTACTAATGCGCCGATCATGATAACTCCAAATTGGAATCTACCGTTTGAACTTATGTGCGATGCAAGTGATTTTGCAATGGAAGTCGTTTTAGGACAAAGGATTAAAAAACGATTTCAACCTATTTATTATACTAGAAAGACGTTACAAGGAGCACAAATGAACTATACAACTACTGAAAAAGAACTCCTTGCTATTGTCTATGCTTTTGACAAATTTCGTTCATATCTCGTTCTAGCTAAAACGGTGGTCTATACCGACCATTCTGCTCTTAGATACCTATTTTCGAAACAAGATGCCAAATCACGATTAATCCATTGGATCTTACTCTTACAAGAGTTCGATATTGAAATCGAGATAAAAAGGGAGCAGAAAATCTCGCCGCTGATCATCTTTCTCGTCTTGAAAATCCTGAATTAGAAGTTCTAAATGAATCGGCCATACAAGACAACTTTCCTGATGAATATCTATTGAAGATAGATTATAATGAAATTCCATGGTTTGCAGACTATGCAAACTATTTAGTATGTAGATTCCTTGAAAAAGGATTGTCGTACCAAAAGCGAAAGAAATTCTTTAGTGATATAAAACACTATTTCTGGGAAGATCCACATTTGTTTAAAAGTTGTCCCGATGGAATAATATGCCGATGCATATTCGGGGATGAAGCCAGTCAAATATTAAACCATTGTCACACAGGACCAACAGGAGGGCATTATGGGCCTCAACTCACAGTAAGAAAAGTTTACGATGCTGGATTCTATTGGCCTACAATTTTCAAAGGCGCACACCTTCTTTGCAAATCCTGTGATGCTTGTCAAAGGACCGGAAAAATAAGTCAACGCGATGAAATGCCACAAAATGTCATTCAAGTATGTGAAGTATTTGACATTTGGGGTATTGATTTTATGGGTCCATTTCCAAAATCTCATAATAATCTATACATTCTTGTTGCCATTGATTATGTATCTAAATGGGCGGAAGTACAAGCTCTCCCAACTAACGATGCACGAGTTGTAATCAACTTTTTAAAACGTCTTTTTGCTAGGTTCGGAACACCGAAAGCTTTAATAAGTGATCGGGGTACTCATTTTTGTAACAATCAACTTGAGAAAGTTCATAAAAGATATGGAGTAACTCATAAAATCTCCACTGCTTATCATCCACAGACAAGTGGACAAGTTGAAAATACCAACCGAGCTTTAAAACGTATTCTAGAAAAAATCGTAGGATCAAATCCGAAGGAATGGTCCATGAAATTGGAGGATGCACTCTGGGCTTTTAGAACAGCCTACAAAACTCCAATTGGAACCACACCTTTTAAACTCGTTTACGGAAAAGCATGTCATCTTCCAGTAGAAATTGAACACAAAGCATTTTGGGCTTTGAAGACATGTAATCTTGATTTACATGAAGCTGGACGTCTACGGTTAAGTCAACTAAACGAATTAGAAGTATTAAGACATGAAGCATGTGAAAATTCGTTAATCTATAAGGAAAGAACAAAGAAATGGCATGATAAAAGAATCAGAAGATTAAAAGAATTTAAAGAAGGAGACAGAGTTCTTCTTTTCAATTCACGATTCAAGCTATTTCCTGGAAAATTGAAATCAAGATGGTCTGGACCATTTATAGTCAAAAGAGTTTTCCCATACGGAATAGTAGAATTAATAAATTCAAATGGGATTGAATTTAAGGTTAATGGTCACAGAGTTAAACATTACATACATGGTCTGATGGAAGTTGACAACGAAGTTAATCACAATTTCAACACCACAGCTAACTAAGTTTGGGGAGAATCAAGTCTTTTAAGGATAATATGTATTTCTGTTAGAGTTAGATATTCTGTTTTCGTGTAGTTCTCGAGAATGGAATCCGAATGGTCTTTCCCTAGCAGACCCTAAAGAACTAGTCTTCTCCCCCCATTCTGAATTTTTATTTTTTTTAGGTTTTACGAGATGAAGACTTCTTGTGAATATAACCATGGTCTAATGATACACGCTTTGATCACTAAACGTAATAATGACACCCTTCCAAGTGAATTGGTATCATTAATCAGAGGTAAATTGGACGGAGTAAGAAAAGAATCCAGGAACGAAAATAATAAGTTACATTTTGGTAAAGGAAAATCAAAATCCGCAGCGAAAAGAAGAGCACTACACCTTGAAAGATGTCACAAATGCGGAAAATGGTCACACGAAGGAAAATGCTCGACGAATCAAACATATTCAAATACCGAGTTCGTTACTTTATGCAGAGATGGACCGTTCATATGTTTCGAAGAAAAAACGTTGAATGCTCGAGCTTACGCCTATGTAGCTATGGAAAACCAATTAGTCCGACTATCTTATGAGTGGGCTAAAACAGGTCACTGAGAATTCCATATCACAGGTAAGTATGTACAGTTTTTATTTTTATTTTTATTGCTTTGAACCTTTTGATAATAAACGCTAAATCGTTCGCTATAAAGTATTAAATTGGTATTCAATAAAATTAGGTTTTGCGACCGAAATTATTGATATCATACAAAAATTTATTACATCACTGCGAAATTTACCGTTTATTCTTAAGGTATAAATATTTTAATCATTCAACCCAAAATATTTCAAAAATTCGTCATGAGTTAAACTAGGTTATGGAACCGAAATTACTTTACCGAAAAGAGGGGTGTATATGTTTGATAATATTTGATTGATTAAAATGGGATAAAAGACCAAAAAAATTTTTAATTTTATTTTTACTTTGTTTTTAAAATTAATATATAAATATTAAATTAATATTATAAACTTTTTAAAATTAATATATTTAAATTTGTAAATATTTGAAAAATTAATATTTTTAATATAAGTTTGTATGTATAAAAACAAAAATATAATATAAATTTGGTATGAATTTTTAATATTACTAATATGAATTTTTAATTTTATGCATTTTAAATTTAAGTTTGGTGTGAATTTAAAAAAAAAATTTTACATTATTTCGCTAAGTTAAAAATTGATTTCTAAAAATTCGTCATGAGTTGAAGACTAGGTCGTTGAACCGAAATTGCTCTACCCAAGGGAGGGACGAGAACTTTTATTATCATTATTTTTAATCTTATTGAATTAAAGTATGCCAAAAACATTCAAAAAACCCAAAAATCTTTACTTTTAAAACCACGCTATGAATTGACAAATTTTAAAATTTTGTTGAGGGACGGACTAGGACAACGATCCGAAACGCCCTCATCCTAAAAAGAAACAAAATTTTTATTTTTATTTAATTATATGTTTTAATAAGTATAAGATTTTTATATAAAAAAAAGGAAAAAGTACTGTACCCGGACCCCATGCGATCGCATGAGGTTTGCACTGGAGCCTCATGCGATGGCATGAGGCTGGAAATCAGGCCAGGATCAAAAGCAGTCGACTGCTTCTGTCTCCCACAACACACACACATACATACGAGCACAACCCCAAAACCTCTCAAATTTCATCAAATTTTCACCAAATTCATCCAAATTTCTCGCTGCAATCCGCTCTAAACATGAATTTGATAAGAAGTTTATCAAAAAGGGTAACAATTTCACCCCTAAATCTCTTTAAATTTAATATTTAGTGTTCTTGAGCTATATTTTACCTAATTTGATTTTGTTAATTTGTAGTGTAATTAGAGTTAAATTGTTAGTATTTTATGCATGTATAACCTAGATTGATGCTATTTAACATGATTTGAAGCCAGAAACTTCAAAAATTTTAGGAATCTAGGGTTTGTGTTCTTGAGCAATTTGGGGCTTTTTGATATAAACAGGTTATGGCTGATTTTTGTCATGAATTATTACTAAATTAAGTAGTGTAATATGTTTAGGTAGTTAAATGATCCAAACTTTGATCCTAAACATGATTTTTGAGAATTAAAGTGGACTTTTTAAGTCTAAAATTCATGAACTTGATTAATTTGATATAATTGCCATTTGAGACTTGTTTAATTGCTAATAATGACTATTTTGACATGTTATTTGTGTTAAATGCTTACGAACTTTGTAAAAATTTTCATTTATCTTATTTGAAAAAGTGTAGAATTGTTAAAATTGTGAAAATGCGTATAAGTTTAAGTTTGATTTAACATGTTATTGTAATTATGTTAATTTGTTATTTTGATAACACTAATGCATATTTGGATGCACAAATTTTGTGTTTATGTGTTTTGCAGAGATTTACTAATACTGATACTGGAGGTTCATCATCATCATCTAGACGACCTGCTCCAGAACCAGAACCAGAAATGCAATACGAACCTGAACCGGAGCAACAACAGGAACCACAACAACAGCCTGATCAACACGTACCTTAATATGATCCGCTATAGTTTGTGGATGCCTTCACAGTATTTATGATACATCCACCAGTAGAATACCCAACGATTCCTGAACACACGTTGCATCCTAATCTGAGATTCGATAGAAGCTGGAGGGATTACCCGGCATATCAAAGTAACAAATTCAAACTGCTACCTAAAAATGTAGAGGTGCCAAAAGTAATCGATTGGGATCCTTTGGAAAGGGTCCAACTAGCTAACTCAGTTAGGGAGCATCTGATTCAAAGGTATGGCAGTTCTTCTTTTACCGATTGGGAACGTCTATTCACCATTCGTAGACCTGTATATAAGGAATGGTGTGTTGAGCTGATGAGTACTATAGCATTAAATGTAGATGTATATAGATTAGATGATAGAAGTTTTCTTAGATTTATACTTGGCCGTAGGATGTACAGGATGTCCATGCTGGACATGGCCAGGGCATTACAGATTTACACTCCTAGTGAATTGCTACTACCCGATTGTATGAATTTGATTTATCGTGGTGAAAGGGTAGATAGGAATTTTGACGCGAAAGCCGTTTGGAGGCATATGTCAAATTATAATGTTTTTACACTGGGAGGAAAACACTCCTACTTACATATTAACAAAGCCGAGCTTCGTATAATTCATAGATTTTTGGCTAACTCGATTACACAGAGAGGTCACAATAAAGAGAAAATGACCTTACATGATTTATTTTACCTAAAGTGTATTCGAGACCCAAGAAGCTTTGTTAATATCCCCTACTGTGTTGGTTTTTATTTGTCAAAAATGGTGGAAGGAATACCGGAAGGGGGGATTATAGGAGGAGGTATTTTTGTTACTCTGATTGGAGAGTACTTAGGTGTAGATAGGAACTAAGGGGGTCCACTTTTGGAATGTAGGGAATAGGTTGAGCCTTTAGGATTAAAGGTCTATCAGGGTGCTAAGGTATTAAAGAGCAGACGCAACCAGCCAGTACCCTATGAAGGTAGTCATCCTCAGGTACAGAGAGTTTCAGACGAGGAAATGGAGGAAGCGGATGACATTAGGGATGTCATTCGGGAGGCTATGACTGACGTCTACCAGCATATAGATGAGGTAGATATAACAAACGTGGAGAGATTTCGTCGGATGGAGCAGTGGCAAGCCAGGAATGATTATGAGCATTCCAGGCAACGACAACAAGATAGATGGGACTATCATCAGCGTCAGATTATGAGCCGACTGTCACCTCAGGATCACTACATTCCGACCAGACCCGCTTACTATCCTCCACACCAGCCCGAGATGAGACCACCATATACTCTCTACGACCCTAACTAGGCCTACCAGTACACCTATCACCAAGCATGGAACCCGGACGACGACATGAACTGGAACCCCTATTCAGATTGATATAGTTCCTATTGGTGATTTCTATGATTTTTATCTTTTTATTATTTTTATTTATTTATGTTTAAACATATGATATTGTGATACATTAATGTATTGTTTAATATTTTTATTATTTTGTACTAATATTTCATATTTGATTTGAAAGTGGGATTTTAAGTCCCATTTCAAATTACCATGCATGTTTATATTTGTATGTATGTATATTGTCAATTGTACACAACAGGGTAAAACAGCGCATTTTCAAAGACTGGCATTAAGTTCAGCAAAAGCTACTAATTTTGATGACAAAACGAAAAACAAATGTGATGTAACAACAAGACGGAATGAACAAATGATGTGCACCATTTATCATTCAACAAACAAACGCCAATGTGTTTGGAAACTTTGATAAAATTTAATCATTTTTCTACGCTAATCAACCTCAATAATTTAAATTGTTACTGATTTCTTGCAAATGAGGGCATTGCAAGATCTTAAGTGTGGGAAGGGGTTAAATTCTTTCGGATTTTTAAAATTTTAACTTATACACTTGGTTACCATTAAAAATACTAGTAACGCAGTAGTTGTATTAGAATCTAGTCCTCTCTGATGATAAAGAACAGCCCTAGTCTTATATACTGACTACCCAATTCTAGTAAAATTTTCAAATTTTTAATTAAATGAATTCAAAATCATGTTTATACATATTTATGAACGATAAAACTAGGTGTTAATATCGAAATTATTGTTACCTCGGAAAGAACATAAATTGAGAAACAACTCAAAATGTTAAAATTCATTTAAAATGGAATAGAGGACAATAAAAAGGCAAAGAAAGAAAAAAATAAAAGCCAAGTGTGGGAAAATTTACCAAGTTATTTTGAACATATATCACATATTTTTTGTAACAAATAATTGAAAATACTTTTGCTTTGGACTAAACTAATCAGTTTTACCCGATTTACTGTAATATATTTGAAAGAAAGATGGATCTACATGATGAATCAATTCCATCATTAAAAGGAAGTAAAGTCTTCCGAAAAAGACACGCGCTTCTTGATTTAGGTCATGAAGTTGTCGTCCAGACCAGCTGTAAGTTGACGAAAAATCTAGAAAAGTCATCACTAAAATCAGCAGGAAATCCACGGACCTCAGCATCAAACAGGGTCGCCAAGTGGTCAGACTTATCCTAACCATGAGAGGATCTGTCTCGTAAAATAGGGAGGACACCGTGCAAATTAGCTTGATAAGACTAATGAATCAAATCCCCAGAAAAGGATAATCTCCTTAAAAGATCAAAAATCAGCTTTTAAGCCTGATATTACTCAATCCTAGAGATTGACCTTAAAGATTGAGAATTACAAACTCATAGAATTCGATGATATCTAAACTCGAGCTTGAACGAGAAAATATTTTGATCAAAATTACAAAGCGATTTGTTTTCTGAAAACCCATTTTCAATGCGTTCATTACCATTGAACGTAAAATCCTAGGAATTCACCTGGAATTCATTAGGTCACCTGAACCAAATCGGGTGTCAACCGTAAGAATGGTGGTTGCATAGTATGGTCAAAGACAGGACCTTGTGCCAAACCGAAAAACCACAAGGGTGAGATTTACTATTGCTCCTACCAAGGATAGTAAATGCATCCGACACGTTATAGACCATAATTAAAAACATGTCAGGGGACATTGCCTTAACAGTTGCTTGTTCAACACTTTCCTTTACAACCGGACGGTAGTTTACCGAAAGGTAATATACGGAGCAAGTATACTGGACGTGTTGCTTTCCCAATACAAGGTTAGCAAGTGGGTGACACAAAACCATAAGTTTTGAGCTAAAATTTTTAAATCTGAAACCCACCAAACCCACAAAAACATTTTGCAACACCGGTAAAGGGTTATTCCGGAAAACTTATCTAGGGTAAAAACTAGATTGTATTTTCAAAAGATCAAATGTTTTCATAAAGATCCAATTTCCTTAATGGATCTAAATTTTCATAGTCATGTGGGACTGTAAACCACATCGTTACTACCATTGTTCATACCGCCGTATTGAAATCACTGATGTACAAAGTGTGAAGAATAAAGAAGTGATTCTAGTATTTTTATTTCAAGACTATATTGCTTGAGGACAAGCAACGCTCAAGTGTGGGAATATTTGATAATGCTAAAAATGAACATATATTTCATAGCATTATCCCTCAAGAAAGACAAGCTTTTAGTTGCAATTGTTCTATTTACAAGTGATATTCGTTTAAATAATAAAAGGTGAAGACAAAAGACAGATTCGACGAATTGAAGACGCAAACGACCAAAAAGCTCAAAAGTACAAAGTACAATCAAAGTGGTTCCAATTATTGATGAGAAACGCCTCAAAATTACAAGAGTATAAGACGCGAAATGCAAAATACAAGATATTAAATTGTACGCAAGGACGTTCGAAAATCCGGAACCGGGACCAGAGTCAACTCTCAACGCTCGACGCAACGGATTAAAAATTACAAGTCAACTATGCACAAGAATAAAATATAATATTTAAATAATTATATAAATTATTTATACATTATATATTATAATAAAAACCGTCGGCAGAATGCAAACAAAGACATGTGAGCTGAATTCCAGGGCCATGCGATCGCATGGCCAGCATGACCATTTTCCATGCGATCGCATGGCAGTAGGTGGCTTGCCACATGTCTATAAATTCACGGTTTTTGGTTGATCTTTTACATACATGTTTTTCTCTTCTCATTCATATACGTATATATATATATATATATATATATATATATATATATATATATATATATATATATATATATATATATATATATATATATATATATATATATTAAATTATAATTTAATTTTAATTTTAATTTTAAATTCTAATAATAAGGGTATGTTAGCGAATGTTGTAAGGGTGTAAGTCGAAATTCTGTTCGTGTAACGCTACACTATTTTTAATCACTGTAAGTTATGGTTAATGTTATTTTTAAATTAATGTCTCATAGCTAAGTTATTATTATGCTTATTTAAGACGAAGTAATCATGATGTTGGACTAAAATATTTAAAATTGGGTAATTAGGTTTTGTACCATAATTGGGGTTTGGACAAAAGAACGACACTTGTGGAAATTAGACTATGGGCTATTAATGGGTTTTATATTAACTAAATGATACCTCGTTGATTTAATATATAGACTTATAATTTGACGTATTTATATATAACCACATACGCTTGACTGGGCACGGTGGGCGGGATATCTATAAATACCAATAATTGTTCATTTTACCGGACACGGAACTGGATTAATAGTTAATAGACTTTTTGAAACAGGGGTGGATTACATCCAAGGGTAATTGGTGTAATTGTTAACAAAGTAGTAAAACCTTGGACTACACGCAGTCGATAACCTGGTGTATTCATTAAACAAAGTATTAAGACCTTGTTACAATTCGAATCCCCAATTAGTTGGAATATTTGACTTCGGGAATAAGAATAATTTGACGAAGACTTTCGCACTTTATGATTATGATTGATGGACTATTATGGACAAATCCGTATGGACATATCGAATAATCCAGGACAAAGGACAATTAACCCATGGTAATAAACTAAAATCAACACGTCAAACATCATGATTACGGAAGTTTAAATAAGCATAATTTATATATTTCATATTTAATTGCACTTTTAATTATCGCACTTTTATTTATTGTCATTTTATTTAATTGCATTTTTAATTATCGTACTCTTTAATTATCGCAATTTTATTTTATCGCACTTTTATTTATCGCAATTTCATTATCGTTATTTACTTTACGCTTTAAATTAAGTTATATTTATTTTTAATATTTTACATTAGGTTTTAACTGCGACTAAAGTTTAAAATCGACAAACCGGTCATTAAACGGTAAAAAACCCCTTTTTATAATAATAATATTATTTATATATTTTTGTATTTTTATAATTATAAGTTAAAAATATAGCGTTAAGCTTGTTTTAAAAGATCCCTGTGGAACGAACCGGACTTACTAAAAACTACACTACTGTACGATTAGGTACACTGCCTATAAGTGTTGTAGCAAGGTTTAGGTATGTCCATTCTATAAATAAATAAATATCTTGTGTAAAATTGTATCGTATTTAATAGTATTTCATTGCAAAAATAATACTATTCCATATACCCCTCGCATAACATCAGATCTGTCTCGTAAAATGGGGAGGGCGCCGTGCAAATTAGCTTGATAAGACTAATGAATCAGACCCCCAGAAAGGATAATCTCCTTAAAGATTAAAAATCAGCTTTTAAGACTGATATTACTCAATCCTTGAGATTGACCTTAAAGATTGAGAATTCAAACTCATGGAATTCAATGATATCTAAACTCGAGCTTGAACAAGAAAATACTTTGATCAAATTACAAACCGATTTGTTTTCTGAAAAAACCCATTTTTAATGCGTTCATTACCATTGAACGTAAAATCCTAGGAATTCACCTGGAATTCATTAGGTCACCTGAACCAAATCGGGTGTCAACCGTAAGAACAGTGGTTGCATAGCATGGTCGAAGACAGGACATTGTGCCAGACCGAAAAACTATAGGGTGGGCTTTACTATTGCTCCTACCAAGTATAGTAATTGCATCCGACACGTTATAGACCATAATTAAAAGCATGTCATGGGACATTGCCTTAACAGTTACTTGTTCAATGCTTTCCTTTACAACCGGAGGGTAGTTTACCGAAAGGTAATATACGGAGCAAGTATACTGGATGTGTTGCTTTCCTAATACAAGGTTAGCAAGTGGGTGACACAAAACCGCAAGTTTTGAGCTAAAAATTTCAAAATCTGAAACCCACAAAACCCACAAAAACAATTTTGCAAACATCGGTGAAGAGTTATTCCGGAAAACTTATCTAGGGTAAAAGCTAGATTGAATTTTTAAAAGATCAAATGTTTTCATAAAGATCCAATTTCCTAAAGGATCTAAATTTTCAAAGTCATGTGGGACTGTAAACCACAACGTTACTACCATTGTTCAAACCGCCAAATTGAAATCACTGATGTACAAAGTGTGAAGAATAAAGAAGTGATTCTAGTATGTTTTTATTTCAAGACTATATTGCTTGAGGACAAGCAACGCTCAAGTGTGGGAATATTTGATAATATTAAAAACGAACATATATTTCATAGCATTATTCCTCAAGAAAGACAAGCTTTTAGTTGCAATTGTTCTAGTTACAAGTGATATTCGTTTAAATAATAAAAGGTGAAGACAAAACACAGATTCGACGAATTGAAGACGCAAATGACCAAAAAGCTCAAAAGTACAAAGTACAATCAAAGTGGTTCAAATTATTGGTGAGAAACGTCTCAAAATTATAAGAGTACGAGCCGCAAAACGCAAATTACAAGATATTAAATTGTACGCAAGGACGTTCGAAAATCCAGAACCGGGACCAAAGTCAACTTTCAACGCTCGACGCAACGGACTAAAAATTACAAGTCAACTATGCACATGAATATAATATAATATATAATTAATTCTTAAAATTATATATATATTATATTATTATATAAAACCATCGGCAAGAAGCAAACAACAACATGTGAACTCTCCCAGCAGGCCATGCGATCGCATGGCCCCAATTGTCAGGCCATATCTATAAATTTTGCGTGTTTTGGCCAAAATTAACACATCTTTTTCTCTTCTTCATCTATCAACATATATATATATATATATATATATATATATATATATATATATATATATATATATATATATATATATATATATATATATATATATATATATATATATATATATATATATATATATATATATATATATATATATATATATATATTATAATTTTAATTTTAATAATAAGGGTATGTTAGTGAATGTTGTAAGGGTGTAAGTCGAAATTCTGTCCGTGTAATGCTACGCTATTTTTAATCATTGTAAGTTATGTTCAACCTTTTTAAATTAATGTCTTGTAGCTAAGTTATTATTATGCTTATTTAAGCCGAAGTAATCGTGATGTTGGGCTAAATATTTAAGACGGGGTAATTGGGCTTTGTACCATAATTGGGGTTTGGACAAAAAGAACGACACTTATGGAAATTAGACTATGGGCTATTAATGGGCTTTATATTTGTTTAATTGAATGATAGTTTGTTAATTTAATATAAAGATTAACAATTGGAAGTACCTATAAATAACCATATACACTCGATCGGACACGATGGGCGGGATATTTATAAGTACTAATAATAGTTCATTTAACCGGATACGGAAATGGATTAATAGTTAATGGACTCATTAAAACAGGGGTGAATTATGTACAAGGACACTTGGCGTAATTGTTAATAAAGTATTAAAACCTTGGGTTACACGCAGTCGATATCGTGGTGTAATTATTAAACAAAGTATTAAGACCTTGTTACAGTTTAAGTCCCCAATTATTTGGAATATTTGACTTCGGATATAAGGATAATTTGACGAGGACACTCGCACTTTATATTTATGACTGATGGACTGTTATGGACAAAAACCAGACGGACATATTGAATAATCCAGGACAAAGGACAATTAACCCATGGTAATAAACTAAAATCAACACGTCAAACATCATGATTACGAAAGTTTAAATAAGCATAATTCCTTTATTTCATATTTAATTGCACTTTTAATTATCGCACTTTTATTTACTGTCATTTTATTTAAATGCACTTTTAATTATCGTACTTTTTAATTATCTCAATTTTATTTATCGTCATTTTATTTATCGCAATTTCATTATCGTTATTTACTTTACGCTTAAAATTAAGTTATATTTATTTTTAATATTTTACATTAGGTTTTAACTGCGACTTAAGTTTTAAAATCGACAAACCGGTCATTAAACGGTAAAAACCCCCTTTTTATAATAATACTACTTATATATATATTTATATTTTTACAAATATAGTTTTTAAAAATATAGCGTTAAACTTGGCTAAGATCCATGTGGAACGAACCGGACTTACTAAAAACTACACTACTGTAAGATTAGGTACACTGCCTATAAGTGTTGTAGCAAGGTTTAGGTATATCCACTCTATAAATAAATAAATAACTTGTTAAAATTGTATCGTATTTAATAGTAATTCCTAGTAAAAATTAATACTATTTCGTATACCCCTCTACGCACATCACCAACCGCCACCATATCTTGCTATTACTTGTAGCCGTTTGTTCTATTTTTTTCAACCCAAACAATCACCTTTTACCACCACATATTATAACCGCTAAGGAACAACCGTCACCTCACAACCACTATAAAGACGCTATCACTTAAACTATTTTGCTTTTTTGCTTAAGCCGTAGCAAAACCACCAACGGAACACCCCTTTAATCACCACCCATGTAAACACCACAAACCCGGTTTTATTCCTGTTTCTTGTCGACAAAAGCATCATTTACTCATCATGGACAGCTGCGTACTGTTTTCATTTTTTTTGTTTAACCTTCGTGAAACCACAAAGCCACAAGACCCATTTATACCACCATATAAAATCGAGAGGAACATGTCATCATTTATAACTTTGATAAGTTGGAAAGTATTATAATTATTTAGTGGCTATCAATTTTTCCATACAATCAATTAATGGTGGGACATTTTATAGTATTATGGCCGACAACTTGGATAACGAATGAGACATGGATTGTTTGATTTTTTTAATACAAATTTCGATATATAATCAGAATCAAGTGTGGGTATATGATTGAAATATCTTTCGTTCCTGTATTTTCATATCTATATGGCGTCGGACAAAACTTAAAAACAATTTGGGTTTGATTAAGTTATTTTTGGGCTAAGGGAATTTAATTGGGCCGTAAACTGTTGGGCTCCCTTTAAACTAGAAATGGACTATTTTTGATTAGACTTCTATTGGGTTGTGATTCATATTGGGACGTGATTCAGTCCTTTTTCCTTTTCGGTCAGACTAGAACAAGGACTATGACGGTCATAAATATGATGATACATGAGAATAAAGGTTATGATGTTGGTGATGAGATGATTCGAATAATTTAGATGATGATTATAAGTGATGATAGTATGATGATATGTTGATGATGATAAAAATGAGAATGGCTGTCGAGTGTTTTGATGGAAGAAAATGAAAACGAAAATCTAAGTTAAAATGAATTAAAATCCTAATAAAAACAGAAAAGTATAAGCGGACGAGTGGTTTGGTTTATTATCAGGTTAGCGGGACGTCGCGGGTTCAAACTCGAACTTGGGCATTTTTTTAAGGACTACTTCTTTGAGGTTCGTGAATCCGAGGCCAACCCTGCATTACTCAATATAGTCATATGTATTTTTACTACAAAATACATTAGGTGAGTTTCATTTGCTCCCTTTTTAATTGCTTTTGCAATATATATTTTTGGGCTGAGAATACATGCGCTGCTTTTATAAATGCTTTACGAAATAGAGATAAGTGATTAAAAATGATATTCTGCGGATTGATGTACTAGTTAATTTAGTTACATGTTATAAGAGCATGTAAGCGCGAATCCTAAAGATAGATCTATCGGGCTTAACACCCCCATCCTGTAGGCTGCACTAGACATAAGAGCTAGTGGGCGGATGTTTAGTATTTCGAGGATTATTTATACACTTGCGAGTGTACGTATCCATATTTGCAAAGATGACTTATTATATTATTGTTAAGGTTGGTTACTGAGGCCTCAACATAAGCAGAACGGTTTTATACACTTGCGAGTGTACATATATTTATAAACAGAAATCTTATGATGTATTAATATATTGAAATGATTGTTATGATAAACCTATGAACTCACCAACCTTTTGGTTGACACTTTAAATCATGTTTATTCTCAGGTATGAAAGAAATCTTCCGTTGTGCATTTGCTCATATTACATGGAGTCGTTCATGGCATATAGAGGTCAGAACCTCGTAATGGGACCAACTGTTGAAGACTTCGTCCAGATGGATTAGGACGGGTCACTACACCTGCTCTTTAATCCTTCCTTTGATCTGGTTCACTAATTTGTGAGCCATTCGACTTGCCTTTTGTATGGAGGCGGGCTCGTGTGAACTCACATCTTCTTGAATTCTTTCCGGTAACCCTTTTACAAATGCGTCGATCTTCTCTTCTTCGTCTTCAAACGTTCTGTGACACAATAGGCACAAATCTGTGAATCGTCATTCGTACGTGGTGATATCGAAACCTTGCATTCGTAATCCTCTAAGCTCTACCTTGAGCTTATTGACCTCATTCCTGGGACGATACTACTCGTTCATCAATAGCTTGAATGCTGACCATGGTAGTGCGTAAGCAACATCTTGTCCTACCTGCTCGAGATAGGTATTCCACCACGTTAATGCCGTACCTATGAAGGTATGTGTAGCGTACTTAACTTTGTCCTCTTCAGTACACTTACTTATGACAAACACCGATTCGACCTTCTCGGTCCACCGTTTCAATCCAATTGGTCCTTTGGTTCCATCAAGTTCTAAAGGTTTGCAGGCAGTGAATTCTTTGTAGGAGCATCCTACAAGATTTCTTATGGAATTAGTTCCACTGCTAGATCTAGAGTTATTGTTATTTTGTATTGCA
Source organism: Rutidosis leptorrhynchoides (assembly GCF_046630445.1). NCBI lineage: Eukaryota > Viridiplantae > Streptophyta > Magnoliopsida > Asterales > Asteraceae > Rutidosis > Rutidosis leptorrhynchoides. The sequence continues at coordinate 265,175,893 of NC_092333.1, read as the reverse complement.
GCCTGCACTGCGGCTATGTTCTGTAGCGACCCGACCAAATCGTCATTGACGGCGCCGACTACTTAGGTCCCGTTACGTGGTCGTAGTCCCTATATGAGACTCGTTTGACCAAAATTATGTCGCATTCATTTGAAAGGTACAAGACTTGCAAGTTTAGTTTACAAAACCGTTCGACAACAAGTCTAAGTTTACAAAAGTCATAAAGTATAAATGAAATAACTTGCGACATAATATAAGTTGAAAAACACAGTTGCTATAAATAGCGTAAGTATGTAAACAATATGTTTGAATCCAAAGGTGCTATCACTAGCGTATGCATGTATGTATCTTGACTCCAAGCAAATAATCAGAGTGTATGCGGAAGCATGTATCAAATAGCCATGTATGAACCTGAGAAACATATAGAAAACTGTCAACGAAAAACGTTGGTGAAATCATAGATGTATTTGTAAACGTTGTTTTTGAACCACAAGATTTAGTATTCCCATAGTTGATTATCAAAATCGTTTGCATTCCAAAAGTATTGTTCGCGAGCACCCAATTATCAAGACTTAACGTTTCCTTCCATTGAACCCCATCACTATAGTGTTAGAACATACACTGTTTCTCAAAAATATATTTCACCCGTAGACGGTAGCGAACCGTCCGTAGTGAGGGTTTGTCAAACCCGTATGGCCACACAATATAAGTTCTCGCTTACACCCTGCAAGTGTAACTAATGATAATCGAATTGAGGATTTTTGTTCTAACTCGCTGTGGAATGTTTGTTTTCCTTGTACTTGTGTTCAAAGTATAAAAGTAAGTAGCACCAAATGTAACAAAGTATATGTTTCTCAGCCCACAATTTAAAGTATAAAAAGTTGTTGAAAAGGTGGGACTATGATCTCACCTCGAGTGCACGAGTATAAAAGTACTTCACAAAGTAACGTATGCATGAAAGTTGCTTAGCCTTGACCTAAACAAGTAAGTTATATCAATTAACCGGTTACGACACAAGGTCGGGTGAAATGTGTTCAATTAGTCCTATGGCTCGTTACGACTCGAATAGTATAGCATGTGAATCACGTTGTCAAGTTTCATGCAAGAATCAAGTATAAAAGCATGTTAGAACGATTGTAATAAAGTTTGAGTTGACATTTCAAAACCTTACCATTAGAAAGGAAATCTTATTACGTTTCCAACGATATTTGATTCATCGAAAACGGAGTTACGGTCAAAAAGTTATGGCCAAAACAAGTTTGCTGAAGTTCGGATGAAACAGGCAATTGTCGCGGCGCGACAAATGGCTCCGCGGCGCGACAAATGCCTATGTTGAAGGTCAGAAAGCCTGAAAAACATGTTCTAAAATCACCCTTTGGGCCACGGCGCGACAAATGGCTCCGCGGCGCGACAAATAACGTGGTCTGGTGCCTGGTCAGTCTCAAATGTTCAAGTCTTGGTCAAAACTTCAAACAACCATAAAACGCAAACCGTAAACAACTAGAAGGCGTATCTTATACCGTTGGAAAGCTCTTTTGACAAGGAACACAACTAACCACATATCATCAAACAAAAACATCATTTATAATAGCCGAAATCTCATCAAGTGATCAATAAAAGTCCATTTTCAAAGTTCCAAGTTCGTAAAACGTATTTTATGATTCGGGAATCCAATTTACACATACAATATGCCGTTTTGAAGGTAATGAGGCATACATTACAACTAAACACTAACAATTAACATTCCATGGCATTTAAGCATCCAAAAGTTCATGTCAAGAACTATCAAACCCTAGTCAAACATCACAAAATCATTAATCGGGTTTTTGAAGTTTTCTTAATCAACCTACGCATCAAAACGAAGCTAGTGATACTAGTAACACAATTAAAACATGCACTTTAACAATCTAACAACATTAACTCATCCAAAATCAAGGATTAAGCAAACCCATTTCAAGTTCATGCTAGTTACTCCAAAAACAACAAATCGAGCAAACCAAACATATATTCATGTTAGACTTGAGCCATAGACACTAACTAACACCATTTCAAATCAAAAACACGAATTTAGAGAAATCTAGAGTTTTAGAAATGTTACCCAAACGAGATGAAGTTGGTATCAAATTGTAGAGGATGAAGAGAGGATTCCAAATATGTAATTTGTTTTGAAGTTTGCTTCCCGATCCGGATTTAGATGATGATTTATGTTTGTGTTCTTGAGAGAAAAAAAGAAAGAAAGAAAGAAGAAGAAATGGATGAATGAGGGGTGGAGGTGGTGAGTGGTTGACTAGTCAACTACTAGCCACCTCTTTGGTCAAGTGGCGGAACTAGTCCCTCAAGTTTCAAAGCGGGTGCGGGAATTAACCAAACGAAATATTTTAAAAACGCTCGAGTAGACGAGTGGTGTTATAATTAAATAACGAGAATATTATAAACGTTAGTCAACGGAAATTGGGAATTTAAATAGCGAAAGATATTATTTAAAAAAAAGACGGTGTTAAAAATAAATTTAACGGAAAAACGCGGGATGTTACATTATCCACAACTCAAAAGAAATTTCGTCCCGAAATTTAGTTGGAAGTAGTAGTTGTTGAATCTTACTCGAGATCTTGCGTTGTAAATTCTACGAATAGGTGAAGGTACGTCCTTGAGTATTTCCACGAATTTTGACAGTTGCGATTTTACGTTGGTTTTAAAGTTGGTTCCACAATTTATAGTTTCAACCGGTCCTCCTTGGAAGTGAGGTTTATCGTTGATAGTAAGTTCATCGAAGAGGATAACAAGTTCTTGTCTCGCAAAACACGTCTTTAAGTTGATACATCGAATGTAGGATAAACGGAGACTCGAAATGAGCCGGAAAATCTAAACGGCTAGCAACGGGTCTAAAACGCCCCAAGATTTCAAAAGGATTAAAATATCACGGATTTAGCTTCCTACGTTTTCCCGAAATGGATTGCACCTTTCCAAGGTGCGACTCTTAACGTGACGCGGTTTCCCACGCGGAATTTGAAATGTTTACGTCTAACATCGGCGTAGCTCTTGGTGATTACGAGTCGCGTAGGGTTTTGCCTGAATATGAATAAATTTTCTCGGTTGCTCATGAATAACCTCGGCCCCGGTGAATTGGTCATCGTTTACTTGGTTCGTCAAAGGAGAATGACGTTTCCGGTCACATGTGGTTTCAAAAGGCGTGACGTTAAAACTCGAATGAAGATCATTGTAGTACGAGGATTAAGCTAAAGGAAAATACTTTTCTCAAGTAAATTTGAAGTTGGTAATACAAATTCGTATTATGGTTTTCAAGACTTAAATCGTATGTTTGTTCGGTCCGTCGGGTTGTGGATGGTACGCGGTACCCATGTCTAAACGTGGTCCCGAGGCTTTTTGTGAGGCACTCCGAAGTCTACGGAGTACATTCCGTAAGGTATATTTAGACAAGTTTGTTAGGACAAGTTTCTCAAGAAAATTCGCGTAGCGAAAGATTTATCAGTTTCCAAAAACGTTCGTCGGGGCAAGTCCTCATCGGTTTCTGAAAGAAAAACGTTCGTCGGAACTATTCACCCTCGAGGTGAATACTAGTATAACGTGGAGAGTCTCTCTCCATTGGGAATTTAGAATAAGGACCTCCTGAACCGGAAGTACGAGGGTGATGCAAAAGAAGTTTCCGCCTCGGTGCGAGCATAACGAGTAAATCGAAATTAGTCAATAAGACTGTGCGAGGACGAGATAGTATACACGTGTAACATACGGTTGAAGTCGAGAGGAATCGGTAATTCATTCGGAAGCATAAGTATAGTTCGACAAAAGTCGAAGGGGTGTCCCCGGTATGGTTGTTATCAATATTCTCGGAGTTTTCGGATGTCCAAACATGAAAGGATGAAGTCATGTACATGGCACATGGTGGTGTTTAGGTTGATCGAGTCTAACCACCATCACGCGTCACTAGAACTTTGGTATGTCTTACCGTAATATAACCACGTTGATCGAGTGTCGTTATATTACGCTAACTCATACCTCCATTCCCACATCACTCTATAGATTCAAGTTCGTGTCATCGTGAAGACCTAAAATGAACAAAATGTAACGACGTCTCAAACGTGACTCATATTAAATCGAAAGAATTTCTGCAACTCTAAGGAAGCGTTCCCCGAGGGAAGTGTATAAATGATTGTTCACGTCAATGCGGTTCGAGTCAGACAAAAACGTATTCAGGTATGAAAAGAGTAACTAGTCATGATAACGAGTAGCACGCAACCGTAGTGATAAATGTTGATGACGATACTCACCTAGAGTGGTGATGGTAGTAACACCCAAAAAGTAGATAGTAAGAAACACCAGTGGGAAACCGATAGTAAGTTGAAACGGTGGCAAATAACAATCCGGGAGACAGAGTTCCCGAACAAGTGTGACTAATGAAGTCGTCGTCATCCATACGTGTATGAATCATGAATTTACGTGTGTTACCAAAAAGTGGCGGAATACGAGTTCGTAGGATGAAGGTTGGGTACCATTAAAAAGTTTGCCTAAGAGTGATTCAAGTATAATGCACAAGTAGTCAAGTAAGTGCTATCTATAGCAAATGTATGTCAGAATGCAAATGCTAACTATCCGGTTGTAGTCTAGACTCACTAATGCGTCCTAACGACTCTGTTAGACACACTAATGCACGTCCTAGTTCCCTACAACCAACGCTCTGATACCATCTGTAGCGACCCGACCAAATCGTCATTGACGGCGCCGACTACTTAGGTCCCGTTACGTGGTCGTAGTCCCTATATGAGACTCGTTTGACCAAAATTATGTCGCATTCATTTGAAAGGTACAAGACTTGCAAGTTTAGTTTACAAAACCGTTCGACAACAAGTCTAAGTTTACAAAAGTCATAAAGTATAAATGAAATAACTTGCGACATAATATAAGTTGAAAAACACAGTTGCTATAAATAGCGTAAGTATGTAAACAATATGTTTGAATCCAAAGGTGCTATCACTAGCGTATGCATGTATGTATCTTGACTCCAAGCAAATAATCAGAGTGTATGCGGAAGCATGTATCAAATAGCCATGTATGAACCTGAGAAACATATAGAAAACTGTCAACGAAAAACGTTGGTGAAATCATAGATGTATTTGTAAACGTTGTTTTTGAACCACAAGATTTAGTATTCCCATAGTTGATTATCAAAATCGTTTGCATTCCAAAAGTATTGTTCGCGAGCACCCAATTATCAAGACTTAACGTTTCCTTCCATTGAACCCCATCACTATAGTGTTAGAACATACACTGTTTCTCAAAAATATATTTCACCCGTAGACGGTAGCGAACCGTCCGTAGTGAGGGTTTGTCAAACCCGTATGGCCACACAATATAAGTTCTCGCTTACACCCTGCAAGTGTAACTAATGATAATCGAATTGAGGATTTTTGTTCTAACTCGCTGTGGAATGTTTGTTTTCCTTGTACTTGTGTTCAAAGTATAAAAGTAAGTAGCACCAAATGTAACAAAGTATATGTTTCTCAGCCCACAATTTAAAGTATAAAAAGTTGTTGAAAAGGTGGGACTATGATCTCACCTCGAGTGCACGAGTATAAAAGTACTTCACAAAGTAACGTATGCATGAAAGTTGCTTAGCCTTGACCTAAACAAGTAAGTTATATCAATTAACCGGTTACGACACAAGGTCGGGTGAAATGTGTTCAATTAGTCCTATGGCTCGTTACGACTCGAATAGTATAGCATGTGAATCACGTTGTCAAGTTTCATGCAAGAATCAAGTATAAAAGCATGTTAGAACGATTGTAATAAAGTTTGAGTTGACATTTCAAAACCTTACCATTAGAAAGGAAATCTTATTACGTTTCCAACGATATTTGATTCATCGAAAACGGAGTTACGGTCAAAAAGTTATGGCCAAAACAAGTTTGCTGAAGTTCGGATGAAACAGGCAATTGTCGCGGCGCGACAAATGGCTCCGCGGCGCGACAAATGCCTATGTTGAAGGTCAGAAAGCCTGAAAAACATGTTCTAAAATCACCCTTTGGGCCACGGCGCGACAAATGGCTCCGCGGCGCGACAAATAACGTGGTCTGGTGCCTGGTCAGTCTCAAATGTTCAAGTCTTGGTCAAAACTTCAAACAACCATAAAACGCAAACCGTAAACAACTAGAAGGCGTATCTTATACCGTTGGAAAGCTCTTTTGACAAGGAACACAACTAACCACATATCATCAAACAAAAACATCATTTATAATAGCCGAAATCTCATCAAGTGATCAATAAAAGTCCATTTTCAAAGTTCCAAGTTCGTAAAACGTATTTTATGATTCGGGAATCCAATTTACACATACAATATGCCGTTTTGAAGGTAATGAGGCATACATTACAACTAAACACTAACAATTAACATTCCATGGCATTTAAGCATCCAAAAGTTCATGTCAAGAACTATCAAACCCTAGTCAAACATCACAAAATCATTAATCGGGTTTTTGAAGTTTTCTTAATCAACCTACGCATCAAAACGAAGCTAGTGATACTAGTAACACAATTAAAACATGCACTTTAACAATCTAACAACATTAACTCATCCAAAATCAAGGATTAAGCAAACCCATTTCAAGTTCATGCTAGTTACTCCAAAAACAACAAATCGAGCAAACCAAACATATATTCATGTTAGACTTGAGCCATAGACACTAACTAACACCATTTCAAATCAAAAACACGAATTTAGAGAAATCTAGAGTTTTAGAAATGTTACCCAAACGAGATGAAGTTGGTATCAAATTGTAGAGGATGAAGAGAGGATTCCAAATATGTAATTTGTTTTGAAGTTTGCTTCCCGATCCGGATTTAGATGATGATTTATGTTTGTGTTCTTGAGAGAAAAAAAGAAAGAAAGAAAGAAGAAGAAATGGATGAATGAGGGGTGGAGGTGGTGAGTGGTTGACTAGTCAACTACTAGCCACCTCTTTGGTCAAGTGGCGGAACTAGTCCCTCAAGTTTCAAAGCGGGTGCGGGAATTAACCAAACGAAATATTTTAAAAACGCTCGAGTAGACGAGTGGTGTTATAATTAAATAACGAGAATATTATAAACGTTAGTCAACGGAAATTGGGAATTTAAATAGCGAAAGATATTATTTAAAAAAAAGACGGTGTTAAAAATAAATTTAACGGAAAAACGCGGGATGTTACATGTTCGCAGCAAGGAAAACACGGAAGTCTTCCTCACTCATGTTCAAGTTCTGACGAGTCGCCGGTGCCATTTCCTTCAAAATAGCCAAAAGAATTGAGTTAATCATATAGAATTTAAGAGTAGTCAGTAGTATTTCATACCATAATATGAACTTATTTATAAAAGCTTTTTCTTCATATTAGCATTTTATAGTTTTAATTCGGGTAGTAACTACCCGTTAAGTTCATACTTAGCAGCTATTATACAATTCAACTACTACGATTCTATATGAAAAACTTATTACAATAATATTTCGCGTTCAAACTTTATACAATATTTTACAAACTTACAATACCGCTATAATACATATAGGATGAAATATAGCACATAATAACTTTGCTACTCAGCAGCTATGAAGGCAATTCTAGTTAATACGCAAGTTGTTCAGCAAAAGAAATAAAGACACGTAATTCATAAGTCCAGAAACAAGTCATGCATTCAGGTTTTACTAAGACGACTTCCCATCCTTGATCTTGTGGAAAATAACCGTTATGACCATTTGCTAGGTAGCATGTTGTAATGTCGTCAAAAGGACGAGGGTTTCGTAATATCCAACAGCCCCGTAATAATCTAAAAACCTTGTTTCTCACCCCAACTACTGAATCCGTCACTTGTGGGAAGGCTTTATTTAAAAGCTGTAATCCGATGTTCTTTTTCTCACTTTGGTAAGAAGCGAACATCACTAACCCGTAAGCATAACATGCTTCTTTATGTTGCATGTTAGAAGCTCTTTCTAATTCACGAAATCTTATGTTGGGATATGTTGAGTCTAAATAGGTTCTTAACCCGTAGCATAAAATTGCATTTGGGTTCCCCGCATTTAACGCTTTAAAGAAAACACGGCGTAACTTACGGTCTCCCCAATGTGATTTACCACACCTATCAAAGGAAAGCCTTTTATAAACTAAGGCATTTCTGGAAAGTCTTTCAAATGTTTGACAAGTTAATTTCGCCATAACTAAATGTGCTGATGAATTCTGACCGACTCTAGACAAGATTTCCTCAATCATATCCTCTGGTAGGTCTTCTAAAATATTCGGTTGTCTACCTTTAACGTCCATTTTGTTTTTATACTGTAAAATAGACAAGGATTAGATTCGTAAAAGATAATTAACAAACACTTCAAGCAATTTTTACATAGAACATAAAAGTACAAGCACACTACAATACATATAATACACAACATGATTACAACCCTCTAATCTGAATAACTGGTTTCTTCTTCTTATTCGGACTTGGTTCGTTTTCCTAATTTTCTAGGAATATATGGTGTTCCTTGAATACGAGCCGTCGTTTTCCACAATGGTTTAGAAAAACCTGGTGGTTTAGAGGTTCCCGGGTCATTGTTACATTTTAGGAAATACGGATGTTGTCAATACATATAAAGTTCATCGGGGTTGGAATCGGGTTTCTCTATTTTTATACCTTTTCCCTTATTATTTTCTTTCGCTTTATTAAATTGGGTCGAGGTAATTTCTATAACATCATCGGAATCCTCATCGGGATCCGATTCATCGGAAAATTGATAATCTTCCCAATATTTTGCTTCCTCGGCGGAAACACCATTGACCATTATTAACTTTGGTCCGTTGGTTGAGGATTTTCTTTTATTTAATCGATTTACTATAGGTATCAATATTTCTTCCTCCGGTTCCTCCTCTTCCGGTTCCTCCTCTTCCGGTTCCTCCTCTTCCGGTTCCTCTTCGGGAATTTGTGAATCTTCCCAAAATATATTCGACTCTTCATTATTATTAGGTGAATCGATGGGATTTGTACTAGTGGTAGACATCTATCACACAATATCAAACACATTAAGAGGTTAATATATCACATAATATTTACATGTTAATAATATATAGTTTCCAACAAAAGTGTTAAGCAATCGTTTTTAAAGAAAACACGGTCGGAGTCCAGACTCACTAATGTATCCTAACAAACTTGATAAGACACACTAATGCAAATTTCTGGTTCTCTAAGACCAACGCTCGGATACCAACTGAAATGTCCCGTTCATAATGATTATAAACATTCCATATTAATTGATTTCGTCGCGAGGTTTTGACCTCTATATGATACGTTTTTCAAAGACTGCATTCATTTTTAAAACAACCATAACCTTTATTTTATCGATAAAGGTTTAAAAAGCATTACGTAGATTATCAAATAATGATAATCTAAAATATACCGTTTACACTCGACCATTACATAATGGTTTACAATATGAATATATTACATCAAAAATAAGTTTCTTGAATGCAGTTTTACATAATATCATACAAGCATGGAATCCAAATCTTGTCCTTCTTTTAGTATGCAACAGCAGAAGCTCTTAATAATCACCTGAGAATAAACATACTTAAAACGTCAACAAAAATGTTGGTGAGTTATAGGTTTAACCTATATATTATCAAATCATAATAATAGACCACAAGATTTCATATTTCAATACATCCTATACATAGAGATAAAAATCATTCATACGGTGAACACCTGGTAACCGACATTAACAAGATGCATATAAGAATATCACCATCATTCCGGGACATCCATCGGACATGATATAAAAACTCGAAGTACTAAAGCATCCACTACAACAGATGAGGTTTGTTGGGCCCAATAGATCTATCTTTAGGATTCGCGTCAATTAGTAGACTGGTTTACTAATTCTTAGGTTACCAAGTAAAAGGGGCATATTCGGCTTCGATCGTTCAACCATAGAAAGTAGTTTCATGTACTTGTGTCTATTTTGTAAAACATTTATAAAGCTGCATGTATTCTCATCCCAAAAATATTAGATTTTAAAAGTGGGACTATAACTCACTTTCACAGATTTTTACTTCGTCGGGAAGTAAGACTTGGCCACTGGTCGATTCACGAACCTATAACAAATATGTACATATATATCAAAGTATGTTCAAAATATATTTACAACATTTCTAATACGTTTTAATGTTTTAAGTTTATAAAGTCAGCTGTCCTCGTTAGTAACCTACAACTAGTTGTCCATAGTTACATGTACAGAAATAAATTGATATATATTATCTTGACCCAATCCACAACCCAGTGTATACACGTCTCAGGCTAGATCACAACTCAAAATATATATATTTTTGGAATCAACTTCAACCCTGAATAGCTAACTCCAACATTACTGCATATAGAGTGTCTATGGTTGTTCCAAAAAATATATATAGATGGGTCGATATGATATGTCAAAACATTTGCATACGTGTCTATGGTATCCGAAGATTACATAATATATTAGAATATATGTATTATACAATATAAGTTAGCTAGGATATGAGTAATATAGATTTGTTATCAATTTTCCCGTAGCTACAACATGTAAAAATATCCAATCTTGTTTTACCCATAACTTCTTCGTTTTAAATCCGTTTTGAGTGAATCCAATTGCTATGGTTTCATATTGAACTTAAGTTTATGAATCTATACAGAAAAAATATAAGTTTATAGTCAGAAATACAGATTACAAGTTGTTTTTGTAAAGGTAGTCATTTTAGACGAAAGAACGACGTCTAGATGACCATTTTGGAAAACATACTTCCACTTTGAGTTTAATCATGATTTTTGGATATAGTTTCATGTTCATAAGAAAAATCATTCTTCCATAAGAACAACTTTTAAATCAAAGTTTATCATAGTTTTTAATTAACTAACCCAAAACAGCCCGCGGTGTTACTACGACGGCGTATATCCAGTTTTACGGTGTTTTTCGTGTTTTCAGGTTTTAAATCATTAAGTTAGCATATCATATAGATATAGAACATGTGTCTAGTTGATTTTAAAAGTCAAGTTAGAAGGATTAACTTTTGTTTGAACAAGTTTAGAATTAACTAAACTATGTTCTAGTGATTTCAAGTTTAAACCTTCGAATAAGGTAGTTTTATATATATGAATCGAATGATGTTATGAACATCATTACTACCTCAGGTTTTGTGGATAAACCTACTGGAAATGAGAAAAATAGATCTAGCTTCAAAGGATCCTTGGATGGCTTGAAAGTTCTTGAAGCAGAATCATGACACGAAAACAAGTTCAAGTAAGATTTCCACTCGAAATAAGATTGTTATAATTATAGAAATTGAATCAAAGTTTGAATATGAGTATTACCTTGTATTAGAAAGATATCTTACTATAAATAAAAAGATTTCTTGAGGTTGGATGATCAATTTACAAGATTGGAAGTAAGCTAGCAAACTTGGAAGTATTCTTGATTTTATGAAACTAGAACTTATAGAATTTATGAACAACACTTAGAACTTGAAGATAGAACTTGAGAGAGATCAATTTGATGAAGAAAATTGAAGAATTAAAGTGTTTGTAGGTGTTTTTGGTCATTGGTATATGGATTAGATATAAAGGATGTGTAATTTTGTTTACATGTAAATAAGTCATGAATGATTACTAATATTTTTGTAATTTTATGAGATATTTGATGCTAGTTTCCAAATGATGGTTCCCACATGTGTTAGATGACTCACATGGGCTGCTTAGAGCTGATCATTGTAGTGTATATACCAATAGTACATACATCTAAAAGCTGTGTATTGTACGAGTACGAATACGGGTGCATACGAGTAGAATTGTTGATGAAACTGAACGAGGATGTAATTGTAAGCATTTTTGTTAAGTAGAAGTATTTTGATAAGTGTCTTGAAGTCTTTCAAAAGTGTATGAATACATATTAAAACACTACATGTATATACATTTTAACTGAGTCGTTAAGTCATCGTTAGTCGTTACATGTAAATGTTGTCTTGAAACCTTTAGGTTAACGATCTTGTTAAATGTTTTTAACCCATTGTTTATTATATCTAAAGAGATGTTAAATTATTACATTATCATGATATTATGATATATTAATATATCTTAGTATGATATATATACAGTTAAATGTTGTTACAACGATAATCGTTACATATATGTCTCGTTTCAAAATCATTACGTTAGTAGTCTTATTTTTACATATGTAGTTCATTGTTAATACACTTAATGACCTATTTACTTATCATTTATCATGATTAAACATAGTGTATCAATATCTTAATATGATTCATATGTATTTAGTAAGACGTTGTTATAACGATAATCGTTATATATATCGTTTCGAGTTTCTTAATTCAATAAACTCAATTTTATGTATATAACTCATTGTTAAAATACCTAATGAGATACTTACTTATCATAATATCATGTTAACTATATATGTAATCATATATATGTCATCATATAGTTTTTACAAGTTTTAACGTTCGTGAATCACCGGTCAACTTGGGTGGTCAATTGTCTATATGAAACCTATTTAAATTAATCAAGTCTTAACAAGTTTGATTGCTTAACATGTTAGAAAAACTTAATCATGTAAATAACAATTTCATTTAATATATATAAACATGGAAAAGTTCGGGTCACTACACCAATTATGTTTCCGAAACATATTTAACACAAATAATAAGTTCAATAAACTTTTAAAACATTTAATACATAGTTTAAATATCGGAAAGGGCGAACACGACCCGACTATTTTAATTTCCAATAAAACCGAGCATGGTGATTGGGACTATGCTACCCAATCCTAATCGAGTCCAAGAACAAGATCTTCTAGAGAAACCTAGCCAAGATCTCTAATCCCCATGCTTACCCGAGCTGCCAATCATGCGAACCTATAAAAATAGCAACAAGAAGAGAGTAAGCTAATGCTTAGTGAATGTAAAGATACTATACACATACATATGTATAAAATGGCTACGCATCACCAAGCATCAAGATAAACACATACCGGCTCCACATGGTAAACAAACTACAAAAGAGCACATACACAAAGTAGCTACACGCTATGTAATCACCAAGCTAACGCCACAAGATGCTACAACACAACGATAAGTATATACGCGTATACAATAAATATAATCAACAACAACAAATAAGGTTAACCCCTTAACCCAAACCACACGAAGGTTGGCCGAACTACCCGCACCTTAGTGAATTCGCACTACCCGAAATTCACCTCCTTCACCACTTCAACAACCGAGGTTGGCCGAACTATCCGAGCCTTAGTGAATTCGCACAACCCGAAATTTACCACCTCATCACCAAGATGACCGAACTACCCGAGTCATCATGAATCCGCACTAACCGAGATTCATTTCCTCAACAACAAATGCTAGCAACCCATCGCCAAAAGGGTTATCCAAAACGCTAGCCAAATCACCACACCAAGGGTAAAACCCAAAACGCATAAGCGTATCTTATGGACCCGAAGCACAAGAGGAGTCCATTCACCTACACCAACATAGAGTAAACCCTAGCAAGGGTCACTCTACACACACGCACCCATTTTACACATACACATGTGCATAGTAAATTTACACTCACCTTAAACGCCTCGATGAAGTGCAATCCAATCTCGCAACTCGCCAATGGAACGTACATATTCCATTTATCACATAAACAAACAACACAATTAAGGTGGATTACAAACCAACCCATTTCGACAACTAGTGCAAATTTTGACCCAATTGCACTTCTAAGTTCAAAACTCGCACAAACTAACCAATAATCACTAACACAAGTGAAAATGGTCCTAATACGCCAATTAAACCCAATCATAAATGTTAAACACCAATCTTGCCCAAATTGACACCTAAACCCTAATTTTGACCTATTTCAAAATTAGTCAACCCAAATACACCCAAATGGTTTCCAATACTTCCATAATCACTAACACTAGTGATTATACACCATTTACAAGCCTTAAACATGGTAAAATCATCAATCAACCCAAAACCCGCCAAATATCAAAATAACAAGTTTCCATAAACCCTCTGCATCATCTAAATGGCTTTCACAACTAACAATCTCAAAACCCTAACATTGAATCTCAAATCATACAATGAAACTCGGAGTTAGAACTTACCAATACCGCTAAAATGATGCCGTTGACGAGTAGAACAACTTATATACTTAAGGTTTGACCTAAAACACCCTTCTTCTTCTCTAAATGTAGCTCTCTCTCTCTAAACTCTCTCCTCTCTCTCTAGGGCTTGAAGGTGAGAGTGTTGATGTGTGAAAATGAGGATATGATGAGCCTTGAATCAGTATTATAGCTCTAGAACCGGCCATAAGTGAATTTACCAAAACACCCCCAAAAGATTCCATTAAAATGGGTTAAAATGTCATTACAGCGACAATTGTCGCGTTTCGCGACATTACGTCGCGTTTCGCGACACCAGGACGCGATACACATCATTCAAACGCGACAAAAGGGAGAGAAGTCATCATCAGAAGTTGTCGCATTTTGACCATGTTTGTAACGGATCGCGACACTCCAGAATGCGACAAACCCCCTTCAAACTCGACAGTTTACCTGATGTACTCCAATTTCACTTTTAAAACATCCCAAAGTCCAACGTGGTCAACTCATTACATCCAAACTATCAAATACTCATTCTTGGACTCTGTAGGACGCCACAAGTGTCATGTTTAGAAAAATGGGGTGTTACATTTACGAGTTCAATAAAAAAAATTATAAGTATCCACATCTTTTATTCCTTTATGTATCGTACAAATACAGTAAAATGCTCAAAAATCAATTTTTCGCTCCAATAATATTGAGATCTAATTTAAACAATTGATTTCCCTCTATTAGTGATGCCCAGTGCCGCCGCACACCCTGCCCTACCTTATGCCCGGGACTGGGAAAAGTATATCTTTAGATATAGTGCATAAATGTAATTATATTGAAATGAAAAGGACAATAAAAAAGGATCATTTTAAGAAACATAAACGCTAAATGAAAAATAAAAGTATACCAGCGATTTCAGTGAGGCATAAACACAAACACTTGATGTGGGAATGGAATTAATTGTACACTTGATGTGTGGAATGGAATTAATTATTCAATCTGGATTTTGGAAATCGAAATTGAGCTAAGACACAATTCAACCTAAAAGCTCTTGAACTAAAATGAACTTTGCAATTGAATCAAAATTGATTTGATTGATAGTTACAAACGGTTACAGAAGTACCGAGAATTTTGTTAAAACGGAGTAGTAATTTCTAAGCTAACTATTACAACTGAAGTGACAAGGTATTTAACAGAAATTGAAATAGATATTTCGGCTGAAAAAATAGTTGGTTGAATTGGGGAAAAAGAGCACGTGTAGCTCACTTACACTTTCAAATACATGACAATCCTTTCCCCTTAAGAAAAATATTGCACTCAAGATTGGTTTGCCAGGACATTGAACTCTAGATATGGTATCATAACATCTTCTATAGGCTCCCAGGTTGCATCATCAACAGATCCATTAGAATGTTGCACCAACACATAAATGACTGCTCAACTGTTGACTATTTTGAGCTTTCTGTCCAAGATCTTGACTGGAAATTGTGCAATTAACCCATCTACATTCAATTGAGGTAAAACACTCATAACTGTAGAAGAAGATGACTTGTATAATTGAGCTGAGAAACATGAAATACAGGATGCACTTGTGAAGTAAGAGGTAGCGGTAATTTGTATGCTACTTGACCCATTCTGGCCATAATTTTAAATGACCCATAGTACTTAGGTACCAGCTTATGATGTTGACCACTCCTTAATGATTTTTTCCTGTAAGGTTGTAGCTTAAAAAGTATCCAATCACCAACTTCACATTCTCTGTCAGTCCTTTTCCTGTCAACAAATGTTTTTATTCTATCTTGACTCATTTCAAATGGAACTTTAACAATTCAATTGTTGCTTGTCTAGCAGATAAAGTTCTATTCACTGCCTCAACTCTACTGTCACCCTGGGTCTAAGCAATTGTCACAGGGGGAGCTTGCCCATATAACACTTCAAATGGGGTTGTATTGATTGAAGTATGGTAGCTAGTCTTATACCAAAATTCAGCTAAGGATAACCATCTGCACCATTCTTTGGGTCTATCAATGGTCATACTTCTCAAGTAACAGCCCATTGACTACCTCAGTTTGACAACCAATTTAAGGATAGTAAGCTGTAGACATGTGTAAAGTAACCTGCAACAGTTTAAACAGTTCTTTCCAAAAATGGTCCAGGAAGATCTTATCTCTGTCATTTACTATGATCTTTGGTAACCCATGTAGCTTATACACATTCTCCATGAAAAAGTTATCAATAGTGCCAATAGTAAATGAGGATCAATATTTCATTTTTCACGAGGACAAGGGGCATGACACAGATAACTGCAGAGAGTTGAAAAAAGTAATCCTCGAGAGACTCAAGTTGTTGTTCGTACCCATAATACAAGACACTTGTAACCCAAGTGTTAAAGGTTAAATGATTATGCACCCGTTTATGATTGACATTCAGTGGTTAGACTAAACCCGGGTGGAGATTATCAGTCTTAATAGATATATTCACAACAGTCTGTGCTTAACAAACCTAGTAATTAACGATATCAAGCTAGAGATTTTTGGTTACAACTCATGTGTAAGAATGTAAGTAATTTGTACTTGTGTCTATGCGTAAAACAGTAAAAGCATGCATGATTTCTTCCCCAAAATAAAACAGTAAAAAGGGGATGTGAACTCACTTGTGATGAAGTACGGTGCGAGATTCAGAAGTGCGATTTAGGTAGTTTGCGGTGACCCAGGCTCGGAACCTAAATATAAATTAAGGTCAGAGGTCATACTATATCTAATATAGTGTTTAGTTGAGTTCATAATCAGTTTCAATAAGTTTTACATGTGTTTCGGTTTTCAGTTTCATATGTTACTTAGTTTCTTAGTATAGTATTTTCAGATTTTCTGTTTCGGACCAACAATTTTATCCAAGTGTTTCTCCCAAAAAACACATCCATTTAGGATGAGATTACCACCCCTAGAAATGTTTTTGTGTCTAGTTTCCAACCATGTAAGGTTATGTTTCAGATTCAAAATAAAAGTTGGTCCAAATGCATTCTCTTACAGGTGTGCAAAACTGTCTAGATTTACACTATAAGCTTTAATGCAAGTTTAAAAATAGTAGAACACATTTGTTTGACTTGGAACTTTTACAGAGGGTTAACTAGATATAAATAAACATATGTTTAAAAAGGTTCACCTCCGGTTGTTTATTAACATTGTTTTATATGTGGTGATCTAGACTAAAATCTAACCAAAACAATTTAATGGGTAAATTTAATATGAACTTTTCTCCTTGAATACTACATAGATTTGGGTTATTCAAATCGTGATTTACTCTTCTATGTGTACCATTTAAAGAACACAAAAGCATATTTACAGAATCATTTTAGGTTTTGACTTATACAAAATAAATGAGACATAGGTCATATTTGTTGAAAAACAGACATGTAGTGAAAATAAAAATGAAAAATACTTATTTCTTTGAGAAAATTCATGAAACTTTTACCGGAAGTCATGAACATATATATGAACATGTGGTAAAAATATTAGGTCCATAAAACACGTCTAACATAGTTTTTAGATTACGTTTTCAATACCGTTTTTATGGATTGTTTTTGGTTAAGTGTTGATTAAGGTGTTCTAGCTATTTTTCATGGTTTTATGTGATAAAATCTTGATGTTAACTTGTATAAACATTATTAAAATATAAATAAATAAATAGGAAGATTTCCTTAAAGCTAGAAATGAAATGTTCTTGAAGAAAAATGAAGGTGGAGGATGATGAAGATGAGTGCAGAATTTCTTCCTTTGAGAATGGATGATGATGATGATGATGATGAGGATGGTGTTTTGATGATGATGATGATGAGAACGAATTTGGAAGGTTAAAATGCATATTTTAATGAAGGAAAAGAGGGGAAAGAAAGTCAAAAACTTCTTCATTAAGTTTACATGGGTTGTCTTCCATGCAATTGAGATGACATTATGATTTGATATATTTGAATTTAATTAGTGTAATTAATTAGGATTAATTAGATTTAATCTTAATGCTAATCTTAGACTAGTTTAAGTTTAAGTGTAGGCATATATTTAGGTGTTTATGATCTTGATTATGGCTTGGTTAGTGCTCAATCATGCATTAGTTTGGTTTCTAGATGAATTAAAGATGATTACTTAATCATACATAATACTTGATCATAATACTTGATTAGTTCATGTATTTAACTTCATAAATATATAAGGGTGTGATTTTCTCAAGTTAAGAGTTTACGAGGATATACTAGGGTTTCCAGAAATTGTGTGAGTGTGTGTGTGATAACTATGATTCAATCAAGACCTAAATGTAACCTCAGGGTTATACAAACCCTAAAAACAAATCAAGATTCACTTCATCAAATTTACTTGTCAAGTTGGAAATTCTAAATCAGGAAAGTTAGGTTAAACAACTTGGTCAGAAAATTAGGGTTGTGACATAATCCCCAATGAAATTAATCAACTCCCTACTTCCCTTTAAAGAAGATGATAGCTAAGGTAGCATATGCTTCTAGTTACAAAGTACAAGACTCACCCTTTCTAGTGATAACAAATCTAAGACAATTCTAAGGATTAATACAACACTATGTAAACTCACAAAGATAGTAATTTGATAGTAAGTTTACGAACCCTTCTATAATTTATGAGATTATAAAACATCTCTCGCTAATCACAAACATATGTGTATGAGTTATGTTCTTGTGATTCTCTAATGATTTTGAGCTGAAGCATGCAAGAGGTCTAAGTCTTCAAAGTTCTCCAAGTCTTGCTATTTATATGGAGAGATAAAATTATAGCCGTTGCTGCAGCTAGGACCACGGTCGACCGTGGGTCGACCGCACGCGGTCCAGTCCAAAACTTATATCCGTTGTATAGCCGTTTGAATCAGTTTTGAACTTTAATCTTTGGACTTTTTACTTCATTTAATACATGTAAAAGATACCCAACATCCTATACAAGTACTATATGCATTAAGTGTTCATTTACCTTGGATGTATTGCCTTGATAGTGACTTATCATGCTTAAATTGGAAAGTCTAACATTCTTGGATACAAGTCATGATAATCATTTGAGGCAATCTCAGTTGTATCATAATCTTTTGTTTGTAATTAACACATTTGCTAAGGTCCTATTGGTTGTTCAACCTGTCATTGATGACAATAACTCCCTTTAATCACAAAGCACATTAGAATTCAATTTTAATCTTGTTTGTGAATTAATTAAGTGTGTTCATGATGTCTTATCAAGTGAAACAAGTAATATCAACTAAGCATGTTATAAGACATCAAGTTAATCAAGTCTAAACCATTCTTTAAACTTGATTTTAGACTTAAGCAATTCCTATGTGTGTTAATGATTCTTCATCCTTTTAAGATCACTAGATTATGAGACATTAAGCATTATCCAAGTAGCATAAGCATATATTAAAGTAGTCCAAATACAAGTTGATGGATTTCCAACTTGTAACACATACCAAGACAATGTTCATACATATACATATTTAGTAACTACTTAGCAAATTAGTATTTAGCACATAGTCAAATAATACTCATATATAACTTAGCAAATTAGCATTTAGCACATACATATACAGATTTAGTAACTACTTAGCAAATTAGATCACTAATTAATCTAGGATTAAACATGTAGTGATAACATAACATTGAACCAAGGCTATGTAAATTTTACTTGTAAATTGGCATTAGAAAGATTAAAGTATAATTATACATTAATATTCAACACATGTACAAGGAAGGAGCAAGTCTTGGTTGGGACTTGATGACCATCGTATATATGTCTAAATTCATTTTAGATGTACATGTTTTCCTATAACACTTATGTGTTATTCTTAATCAAGGCTTAATCGTCATTAAGGTGTCATTAGGTGTGATTAACCAAGATTAGTGTTCTAGTGACCAAAACTCTTTTGGGTATGAAGGAGGAAACTATTCTAAGCATATTTAAACAAGTTTCATAAATTTTAGATGCCCCGAAGTTGTCAAACTAAATTTGATCAAAAGTTCGAACATAACCTTCTGCGATCGACCCACGGTTAACCGTGGAGTCGACCGTGCACTCCTGGTTTCATAAACTAGGGTGCAGGGTTCCACGGTCAGACCTACGGTAGACCGTGGACCAAACCGTATAGCCTAAATTTCAATCTAAGCTTTGTTTGGTTTTGGTCTTTGCTAGAGTAAGTGTGGATTAGTGAACTTGTGCTTTTATGTCAAGATGTCTATCATCACTTCTAGTTATGTGCACGTGTAATCATCAAAACAGTTACTGTTATATAAGCTCACATTCTCCCCCAAACATAATATATATAATTAGGTTTTGCACAGATGACTTTATACCTAAGTGGCCAGATCGACTACGAAGACGCGAGATCCTTTTAATTCCAATATAGTTGGAGACTGTTCGAAAAATCTAACAAGCAAATCCGTGTATAATTGGCTTTTTTAGGCACTACCTAATAGTAATGGTTATCTAATTAAAACTTCCTCAATTAGAATAAGCGATTCCCCGGAAGTGGCGCCAAAAACTCGTAGATACCTATTGATATCGAATGAAGAGTCAGTATCGTTTATCGTGTAACGAGGTTAACTAAGCGAGTCTGAGAAAGGTATAATGTTTTTATTTGTAAGAGTCGGGGCCTAAATCCTCTTTTAACTTCCTACGGTAGAAAGTGTAAGTTGACCTAGGGTCGTGTTTTTAAATGGTATGACGAATTGAATTCCAAGGATATAATTGTCTTTAACTAAATTGACTGGGAAAAGGGTAGTAGTTTGTTTTTGAATTAACAGTCCTAACCGCAGAAAGGTAAAAGGGTTGGAGAGATATCCTGAGTTTTGCAGATCAAGAAAATGTTGACCATGATATACACTTAGGCTAGGGAAAAGTAATTATGTTTCAGTTAAAACTCTAATTAGGATAGTAAGAATTTGATCGAATGAGCGAATCGTGCAATATCGGTCTTTTGCTTCTCGGAGTTCTCTTTGAGAGAAGGCAGATATGTCACTGTGGTACACTCTCGGATTGTGTCTAAACCTTGGAGATTATCTTCAGTTAAGCACTAGATGCTGTTAATAGTTATGTTCTAATCTTAACCCACGTTATCTGTCAAGAGACGGAATAACATGTCGTGTTGAACGCACACAATCACAACGGGAGTATCCTGTCGGGTTAAGTTGACAAAAACAGTTAAAGGAACTAACAACCCTATCATCATCTTACGTAGATCGAACTAATTCTAATCATTATACGACGGAGCTTGAAAGCTGACAATGAGGGGGCCAAAAAACTCAATCAAAACATATATATATATATATATATATATATATATATATATATATATATATATATATATATATATATATATATATATATATATATATATATGGGCAGGATCAATGGGGAAGTAACCAATCGGGGGGAAACGGGGGAAGCAAAAAAAAAAAAATTTCGTTTTTTTGAATTTTTTTTCCGGCATCAAGATCACACGAAAATATGAACATTAAGAAGAGACACTTCGTGATGAATGTTATTATTTAGGAGGGAAAACGATCGACAAAAAATAACATTCAAGATAATATTGTTCGTGAAGAATATGAACGTTTTTTTTCATGTTTTGTGAAGTAAAATTTAGCCCGATTTAGAGTTTAGGGTTTAGGGTTTAGGGTTTAGGGTTTGTGTTTTGGGTTTAGGGTTTGGGTTTATGGAATAAACCCAAAACACCAAACCCTAAACCCTAAACCCTAAACTCTAAACTGTTCGTGTTAAAAACTCAATCTAAATCCTAAATCTAAACCCTAAATCTAAACCCTAAACCCTAAATTTCTAAACCCTAATATCTAAACCCTATAAACCCTAATATCTAAACCCCAATAGCTAAAACCTCAAAATACGCTCGAAAAACACGATAATTGTTATATATTACTTCTTCGAGCGTTTTCCCGCCAAAATAAAAACATTTATCACAAAGTGTCTCTACTAAATGTTCATATTTTCATCTCATATATAATGTCCGTGAACAAAGTTTTTTCAAAAAACGAAAAAAAATAAAAAGTTTTTGCTTCCCCCCGCTTCCCCCCGAATGGTTACTTCCCTCTTGATCCTACCACTATATATATATATATATATATATATATATATATATATATATATATATATATATATATATATATATATATATTCCATAAATTTCATGAACCTATTTAGTTTTACAACTTAATAACCTATTTTGTTTTACAATTTAATAACCTAAGATTGATAAAACGTATGCTAGAAGTCCAATTATTAATTTGCTAGGGTCAAAATTTGAACTTAACATAGTTAGTCATTAAAACCATAAAAATTGCTAGTATTGAAAAAACTTGTTGGGGGGACCATGACACCCTCCTGCCCCTTAAATCCTCCATCACTGTTGCAGTGTTAAGCTACTAGTAAAACAGATAAGAACCTATATGGTACATGCAATGTATAGTCAGAACAATCTCAAGGAAACAATATAAAAAGAACATGCAATAGGGTTGAATCATACAATTGGATGTAACTAGATAAGTCATATCAGTCCTTAGAGGTCTCTCGAGAATAGTTATCAGGCATGCTAGGCCATTCATGTCTCAATTACTAAGTTCCGTGTTTTTAAAGCGCATTAAATGCCTGTCGGGAACTCCATCCATATCGAGTTCCGAGATGGTTTGGGTAAGGTATAACTGAGGGACTTAAATCTTGTGAAGTAGCTAGTTTCATATAAGTGGACAAGTCTCAGTCACACAGCCTAGGTTGGTCAATCTTCAAGATTCTAACATAAAAGCTTAACGGAATCACAATTTTAGCAAAACAATGTCAATCGTACGAAATTTACATAATTACGCTAGCCTAATTTCTATCATGGCAACATACATATAACTTTAACCTAGCATGACAATATTCCAACGCCTATTCAAACATAGATAATAAGAACTCATGCTTAAATAAAAAGTGTGTTTGGATTAAAACATGAGAAATTGTACCTTACTAATATCCGCCCTTGACTGCAGAGGCTTGAGAATATCTTCCAAAAATAAACTATTCTCTAGCTACTAAACTACAATTTGAATATTATAATTGTTTTTAAAGTGATAAATGAAAATTGGATGTGCTACAAATGAGAAATTAAAGCCCTTTATATAGATAAATCTGACACTGGCAGGACGTGTACACTAACCGTGTAGACTGGGCAGGCCATGTACACGGGTCGTGTGGAGTTGGATGCCCAGGTAAGGAGGTCGTGTTGCTGGGGCATGTCAGCCCGTATGGTAGCTCGTGTGGCAGCCTGTCTGGCTCTAGGTACAGTACAACAAAACTGGCCTTTTAGGACCCCCAAAAAGGTCGTATAATGTACCTTTATAAGACATTTGGGCTTATAGGACCCTTATTGAAAAGGTCAGCCCAGGGTGGTGTCCCAAAATGTTTAAAAATGAAAAAGGATCCTAAAAAAATATTAGGACATTATTCGATAGTCCTATAATATGACTAATATATGGTCCTAATAGTATAAAAGAACCCTTATAATAGGTCCTACAAACTTTTAAGGACCTTATCATAGGGTCGTAAAATATGACTGTTAATATGTGTAAAAAGTTATAAGGACTTTATTAACTACACAATTAGGGTCCTAAAAGACATTAGGATCTTGAAAAGGGGTCCTAATATCCTAAAATCATTATAAAACCCGAGAATATGGTCCCCTATGATATGAGTAATGACCACACAAATAGTGTCCTAACTAATATATTAAGACCTTTCAAAAGAGTCGCAATATCTACAATTGGATTTTGAAACTTTTTAGTAGGGTCCTAAAATTTAACTTCTCTAGAAAACGAAAAGGGTCCTAAAATGAGAAACAAATTCTGGATTTTAGATTGACATCAGAAAATTGAATTTTTTTTAATAAGAAACAAGAATATGTTTCATGTAACACCAAACATAGTTACATAAATCAAATATAAAAGTCTAGTAACATTTGACGATAATGATATAGCATCAAAAACATGAAGCCTAAAACCCGAATAATCACACAATCTTCTTAGTTTCTTATTCATTCATATGTTAATCTTCTTAATCGTCACGCACCGTTTCTTAATCTAGAGGCACTACCTAGAAACAAAATCATTCATAGGTTAGTTATAAACAACACTAGTTTAGAACCGGTGATTTCGCGAGATTTTACTTCAAAATCATGCATTCATAACACGCCCATTGCATCAATATAATATTGAGTATTGAATATATATAAACCATAATCATAACAATATTCTTCCTCCGTACAAAATCTCATTTTTTAGAAGAGTCAAAACAGATGGGATTTATAGAGAAGATCATTATTACCTCCCTCCTTTTGTACTTCCACATAATGGAGCTAAGATTGAATTTGTCTGTCACATACCAACATAAGCATAAAAGCAATCAAAATCATTGTAATCATCCTCAAAATCATTAGCATCCAGATGGTTATTTTTTTATTTTACAAATGATATCATAACAAATTGCTTAAAGCAATATCAGAAAACTATATAAATATTACAATTTTGGAAAATAAAGCAAATACCTTCGTTATGAAAATCCTTTATGCACGCTAAACACATTGCAGATTTGATCCATAACTCAGCATGACCAACCCACAACTGTGAAACACATCAAACTACCAAAAAGTGATCAACCCGTCTATTTAATGCTTGTACCTGAAACATAACCAACGAAGAATAAAAAAATTAGGAGCATATATACATGCTTATCAATCTATAAGCATACACATAGATACATGCTTATCAATATCTTAAAAAATCACATTATAACCTGTTGCATAGAAGATAATAGTTAAAGATAATGAGTTCAATGACCTTGGTGGCAAGCCTTCCATTAACTTCAGGAATCACTATACCACGACTCAAGTTTTGGCTAAGGTTAGCTCCGAATGCGTCGAAATCTCACATGCTAGTTTGTTGGAGTGAATCGTATATTCCCATTCTTCTTGAAATTACAAACCGAGTTAACGTTGTTCTCATAGCTGCTAACTTGATCCCTACAAAAAACACTAATCAAATGCAAATCAAGTTGCTTCAAACTCTGAGTATATGTCTAACAGTTAATTTTAGGGGTCGATTTCGGTTGAGTTTGGCCGATATTTGTAGGATTACCATTATAAGTAAAGATAAATTAGAATGAACAAATAAAAAGTAGCTAACTATAAAATAGGTACCTCGAGTTGGAAGTTGGCTAGAGTGTTGTTCAAATGTCCTCCTCAACCTTTGAAATTCACTTATCACTTACACAAACAAATTCCATTCCATATTATTTTTATAATATAATTTTGTATCAATATTTAATGATTAAACTTATGAAATTTCAAAACACGTTAAATTATAAAACATGATTGACCATTTTTGGCCCATTACCCAACCCACAGACCCATCCATCCATCTTTCCACCGCTACAGGACACATATACAATTTCTCGTAATTGGTACATAAAACAGCAACATGAAAAAAAAGAGAATTTAACTAGAGTTATCTCAAAATGCTTCCCAGGGTTTCCCACAACAAACATATGCTCAACTCCAATTTCATGCTTCAGCTTTAATAAATCCTGCAAAGTAAACATAAGTTAGTTAAGCAGACAAAAACTGATCATATAAAAATATTCTTTGAAGCTGGTTAGAAACCTGATGAGGCTTGAACGGTTTGCCAAATGTGGTTATCAGCACAAATGATAGAAGCAACTTTTGAAGATGGTTTGCTGATAGATCCAGTTCAGTCCTTCCACGTAAATCAATCCTAACAAGCCAAAAATTCAGATGATTCATATACAAAAAAATGTAAGGTCCCATGAGAAAAAAAAAAACGAGGATCAATCAAGACATTATGATCAAGCCATTACATTAAGATCAAGTCATTAGTGAGCTATAAGTTCATGTTAGTTCCAAGTGCATATTTAGGGTGCAAGTTCACTATTGTTAGTGTTGCTTTTCAGTCAGTTTGTACGTCCAACATAGGTTTAAAAAGACATACTTCTTTTCTGACTCCACCATATCGCCCTCGAGCACTGAAACTTTGGCGTTATTAACATTAATGGCTCATGTAACATGAACTTGAACTGGCACTTTCCTTCGGCCTGTGGTTGCATACTTTCATTTATGTTCTGGATCTGAAAGCACAATCTAGGGAAATAACAGGTTAATTTGGAGACATATAGATATAGATGTACTATTGATAGATGGCCTGTTTAAGGACCAATGCGTCTTTTGAACCAGAGGCGAACACTTGCATAAGTTTTACTGAAAATGGAGAAGCTGAAGACCCCAGCACAGTTTTCACACTAACCTGTAAGCAAGTTAATGTCAAAAATTAGACAAAATTTCATTCCTCGTCCCTGAACTTTACATCAAATTTGACTCCATGTCCTTTTTTTTTTTTTTGTACATTCCTCGTCCCTAATGTATCAAAAATCTACATCCCTCGTCCTCCCGTTTACTTTCTGTCAATTTCAGCCGTTTGTTCAGTCATGTGCAAAGCATGTGAGGGTAATTTGGTCTTTTTATTTTATTTATTTTATTTATTATTTAGCTTATCTTTTCACCCTCATCCTCATCATCTCATCTTCATCATCCCCAAATTAAAAACCCTAGTTTTATACTTTTATAAAATCAAAAAATCAAATTATAAATGTATACAAAACACCCTGATTAACACATCTTTAATACATTATTTTGGTTCTTTGATTTCTATATGATAATCGACAAAAAACATCAGGTATCTAAGCATTATTGTTCAAATCCAAATGACACGCATCTAAGCAGCAAAAAGATTAAGATGTTATGTGTGGGAGTTTGATGATGAATACATAACACAAATCACAAATGAACAAATATCAAAACAATTAATTATAATCAAACGTCATACCAGTAAGTAGTGTTCAAATTTGCCTCCGTTACTAACTGTAATATTACATCATATAGTGTTCTACTGCGATTCTTTCTAAAAATTATTAGATATGAGGTACTAAATTTTAATTAATTAAAATAAAAACAGTATACAGTAAATAATAAATAATACTATCAAAGAGAAAAGAGATCGAACCAAAATAAGATCAAAAAGAGTTCGTTGATCAACTTTAACAAAATCAGCATCGAAGGATCTGAGATCTTCCTCGGCTATTTTAATCGTTCTTAGGTGATTCTACATGTTTTTTATAGTACTCGATAACTTTTGATAAGATCTTGCTTGTAACATTAGGAATGGGAATACTAGTATCAGCGCAATAATCTTCAATCATATGCTTGATTGTTTGTGACTCCAACGCCACCGATTCTTCAACCTCAAAGGTTTCTCCATCGGAACTTTTGAGAACAATAATTTTGGATGATGATGACATGGTGATTGTGGTGGCAAAGATCGGAAGGAATTTGGGGATTGTAAGAGCTGATAACCCTAACCCTAGTTGTTGTAGAGAAAAAGTCAATTTGGGGGAACTGACGATGGAGTGTAATTTTGTCAAAAGGAAAGAGGTTAATATGTAAATGACGAAAGTACCCTCATATGTTTAGCGCATGACTGCACTTAACAGCTGGTTTTGACAGAAAGTAAACGGAAGGACGAGTGATGTAGATTTTTGGTACATTAGGGACGAGGAATGCACAAAAAAAAGAAAAAGGACATGGAGTCAAATTTGATGTAAAGTTCAGGGACGAGGAATGAAATTTTGTCCAAAAATTACAATTTGGAACCATATACCCCAAGAAATACGATCAATCGAGATTAATCAGATAATCATCTGCTATTAATACAGGTCACATTTTAAATAACATTCAATGCATGCTTAGCCATTACTTAAACTCAATTATGATGCTATGATCAAGTAGCAATGAACTTTAAGAATAGACGAAATTATATGCTTCACCCTTTAATATAAGTGGTCACCATGAAATGTCAACCTATTTAATGTTCATGTATCACTTCATATTTCATCTCTCATTATACTACTGAAATGTTCAGAATCTAGGAATTTGACAGATCAAAATTTAAAAGTAAACAAAACAGAAAACATTGTGATGAAACCGGCCAGGCATAATAGCACACACCTGAAGTTTATCTTTACTGGTTAATGAAAGCACAGTATAGCTGGAAGCGCCAAAATAAGAGGAATAGATACCATGCAACAAGAAACGATATAGAAGAAAACAAATAAGAATGATAAATACTAGCAGAAGAGGGGGCAAATACGCGATCAGGGTAATCGTATGATAATAAAATAGTGAAATCGTATAATATTGAGCATGGTAATCGTGATTTCTCATATGATTTATTCAAATTAAGGATATAGTTGATTTTTGTTCTAGCAAAGACCTTAATATCAATAAAAAGATTGACAAAATTACTCACCGTGTCGGTGATGAAGTAGGGCACAAAATTTTTTATCACATTATTCTTATCTATTTATGAAAGTAAAAAATTAATTTGGCACACCCTAAAATAGAATAGTGAACAATAGATATGGGATGGAGAGAGTAAAAATTTTAACATTACCATTTTAAAATTTAATATTAATTAATATTTAATGAAATACTTACACTTATATTAGTGTCAAAATATGGTTTTATTATTTTGTTTGAAATTTTCATCAGCGGCTCATGGGAGAGGTTGTTTTAATAAAACAAGAGAGAACTTAATGCTATCCGGTGGTTCTCTAGTGGTTTGACCACCAGACCACCACCAGAGAACCAAACCACCACCAGACCATCACTAGAGAACCGAACCATCACCAGACCACCACCCAAAGCAACCACCCACACCACCACCTCTCACCGACCATCAATCACTACCCCCATTTAAAATGTCCTATATACTTTTATATGATATTAGGACACTGTTGGGGGGAGAATGAGGGTTTATACTTAATGATAATACTAATCTTAACCCATAATAATAAGTGTTTGGATGATTACATGTGCACATAACTAGAAATGATGATAGACATCTTGACATAAATTTACAAGTTCATTAATCCACACTTACTCTAGCAAAAGACCAAAAATAAACAAGGCTTAGATTGAAATTTAGGCTACACGGTTTGGTCCACGGTTAGTCGCAGGTAAGACCTTGGAACCCTGCACCCTGGTTTATCAAACCAGGAGTGCAGGGTCGAATCCACGGTCAACCGTGGGTCGATCGCAGAACCTTGTGTCCGAACTTTTGATCAAATTTAGCTTGACCACTTCGGGGCATCTATAATTTATGAAACTTGTTTAAACATGCATATAATAGTTGCCTCCTTCATACCCAAAGGAGTTTTGGTCACCAGAACACTAATCTTGGTTAATCACACCTAATAACACCTTAATGACGATTAGGCCTTGATTAAGAATTACACATAAGTGTTATAGGAAATCATGTACATCTAAAATCTATTTAGACATACTTACGATGGTCATCAAGTCCCAACCAAGAGTTGCTCCTTCCTTGTACATGTGTTAAACATTAATGTATACTTATACATTAATCTTGCAAATGCCACTTTGTAAGTAAAACTTACATAGCCTTGGTTCAATGCTATGTCATTGATGATACGCATAATGATCCGTCTCTAAAAAGGCACTAAGTAGCAAGTAGCAGTATCCCGGCTGAGGTTCACCCGGCATAGCCCATCCCGGAAAGAACATTTTCCCGGCATCACCGCAGTAACCTGACTAGAGGGTTACTTATGTATGAACCGATAACGATTATACCGGACAAAGGCTAGCTGGAGACGCTACGTAAAGATCCAGCCTATAAAAGCATGCACGCTACCGGCATCACCAAGCCGGATGCAAAAGCGTTAAGAAGACAAGGACTATATTGACACGCAAATAAGCCTGTTGACAAACCAGCAACAAATCTTGCCCGTTCACAATAGAAACCGTGAAGAAACACTTGGAATAAGCACAAGACAAGTCCTTCTCGATTGATCAAGGCATTCGTCCGTCACGACTTGGTCGGATTCACCACACTCCCAGAATTATCACGTCCTCCCGGTTTAATTATCCTGGCCCGGAACAAGTTTACATCTCGAGATAAGCACGCCGTCTCATGATAAGCACGATGTCCCGGAACAAGTGCATTATCCCGGAATAGACACTTCATCCCAGAATAAGTGCACTATCCCAGAACGAGTACTTGACCTCGGAACAAACATACAAACAAACTACACGCCACATCAGCCCGTGAATCTAGGAAAGTTTGTTAAGATCTGTTCGATTATTCCCATGAAAGGGACAGGTTCCACGTCAGCCCTCGGGATGAACAAAGTTTGTTACAACCATGAAAGGGAGATGTGTCATGTCACCATTCCCTCATAATATCTATAAATACACAAACGAAATCATTCATTCGACAACACTGGATGCATTAACGTTAATCTGCCCAAATTAGCTACAGTTGTGTCTCTCCAGTCGACATCGAAATTAATCTTTACCCTAAGATATTAGCTTACTCGATTCCAATCGAATAAGGCTAATCTAGTCGATTGTTTTATGCCCTTGAAATCCAGATTTCAAATCGGGGTTCGCACAATTATTGGAGTTAAAAAATTCGATCCCCTCTTTTTCCCAAATTGAGTACTCAAACCTGAAGTCTATTCACGCTAAACGATTTTGGTTTGATCAAATGGCGCTATCTAAAGGTACGAAAATAATCGCTACTTACCATAACGAGCTAGAATATGAAGAAGAAAACCCAAATAACACAACTGACGCTGATGTGTACATGATTCACTCATGGCTCACTAGGCAACGGCGAAAATTAGGGTGTTAGACGAAAGGAAGCACGAACCAATCATCTTCCCGTTGTTGTTCAATATTAACCCTTCTTCAGATCCCGTTATCATTCGGGCACACATATCCAATGGCCAAATTGGACGAATATACACCGACACTGGTGCAGGAGCAGAGGTCATGTTTGAACACTGTTTTTTGCAGTTTCCGAAGAGCATTCGCCGGAAAAAGAAAGCCATGACCTCACCGTTAGCAGGGTTCAACAGTGCCGCAACCTGGCCGGTAGACTCCATCACACTGGAAGTTGTACTAGGTAAATTACCTTTTCAAAGCACTGCGGACATAAAATTCTCTATCGTCAAAACAGACTCACAGGGTCATCCTTGGGCGTAATGCCATGCAAAAATTTGGAGCAATCACGTCCACAGTATACGGCATGCTAAAATTTCCAACCCCAGCCGGCATAGCAACCATCCGGACACAAGAGATGGAGCCGGTTGAGTGTTTGCAACTATTTAAAGGTGCAGATCACATCATAGTGCATGATGACGGCTATGTGTCACCAAATCCTAAATAACCGGATCAAAGGATTTAGGTCGGAATGACTTTGAGCGCTAACGCAAAGGACACACTGTGCAAACTCCTAGCGGCGAACATCGATGTCTTCGCCTGGGAGCCATCCGACATGACCAGGGTCCCTCGCAAGATAGCACAACACCGGCTGAACGTGAACCCAAACATCACACCGGTTGTCCAAAAGAAAAGAGCAATGGAGTTAGAACGAAGCAAATTCCTGGATGATGAGGTACAACGCCTGGTCGATGCTGGTATAATGAAGAAAGTGAAATATCAGACATGAGTGGAAAATTTTGTGATGGTAAAAAAGGCAGACGGCTCTTGGCGCATGTGTGTCGACTACAAGGACATCAACAAAGCATGCCCAAAAGACAACTACCCTTTGCTGGAAATCGACTGGAAAGTTGAATCCCTTCCAGGTGTCAAGTTTATGAGCTTCCTGGATGCGTACAGGGGCTACCAACAAATCCCAATGGCAGAGGTCGACGAAGAAAAGAACGCATTTTTCACAAAAAAAGGCATCTTTTATTATACCAAAATGCCATTCGGATTAAAGAATACCAGAGCAACGTACCAACAGGTAATAGAAAAAGCATTCCAGGACCAAATCGGACGAAACATCGAAGCATACGTAGACGACATCGTCATCAAAAGTAAAACAGAAGAACAAATTATTTTTTGATATCATCAAAACATTCGATTTGTTACGCAAAATTAATATGAAGCTAAATCCGTCAAAATGCTCTATCGAAATGGAGGAAGGCCCTTTCTTAGGCTTCACGGTTACCCCGAGAGGAATCAAGGCGAAGCCGAAGAAAATCCAAGCAATTGAAAACATGCAGTCGCCCAGGAATAAAAAATATGTGCAAAGCTTAAACGAAAAGCTAGCGGCACTAGTAAGATTCCTGTCACGGGCTGCCAACAGATCTCTCCCATTCTTCCAGACATTAAAGGATTGCTTGAGCAAGAAAGACTTCGTTTGGATGAAGGAAGCAATACCGGGACCAATACCGACACGCTAACGGCACCAATACCGGGAGAAAACCCTCACGGTATACCTTGCCGCCTCCTCCGAGGCAATCAGCTCGGTGCTAATCACCGACAGAGGTAAAACTCAAATGCCGGTATACTTCGTAAGCAAAGTGTTACAAAACGGGGAAGTAAACTATCCAGCCATGGAAAAGTTAATTTACGCCTTAGTGCACACGGCATGGCGGTTATGACGATATTTTCAAGCACACCTGATACAAGTCTTCACGGACCAACCGATCAAACACGTCCTGACTAGACCAGAGATTTCCGGAAGAATGGCGAAATAGGCAATAGAACTTGGCAAGCATGAAATCACCTTCCTCCCGAGACATTCAGTCAAGGGACAAGTCATAGCTGACTTCTTGGTAGAGCTCCCTTCTAATATGGTCAAACAAGGTGAAACTCCCGTCACGAGAAGGGACATGGACGAATTCTGGGAATTATATACAGACGGAGCATCGAGCAAGGAGGGAGCCGGTCTAGGTCTACTCCTCGTTTCCCCAAACGGAGAAGAAATAACCTACGCTATCCGGCTAAAGTTCGCCACCTCAAACAATGAGGCTGAGTACGAAGCTCTAATAGCCGGATTACGCTTGGCAAAAAGCTTTGATGTACAACAGCTCACAGCTTATGTTGACTCACAACTGGTAGCAAGCCAGCAGGCAGTTTAGAAGCAAGAGATATATCGATACAAAAATACCTAGAGCTTACAAAGACACTTACCAAAAACTTCGTGGCATTTGAAATAAAGCAAATACCCCGTAAACGTAACAAGAAAGAAGATGCTTTGAGCAAGCTTGCCTCTTTGCTTTACGATCACTTCACCAAAAAGGTTATGGTGGAAGTACTAGAAAGAAAGTCAACCGACGAGGATACCCTCATGGCAACAATCACAACAGAAGAAGAATGTTGGATGACACCTTTCATAAAATACCTTGCCGATTGTACCCTCTCGGAAGACAAGCTACAAGCCCGTAGGATACGAATGCGAGCACCAATGTATTACTTTAAAGATGGCATCCAGTATAGAAAATCATTCACAGAGCCTTATTTAAGATGCGTTGGGCCAACGCAGGCCAAAGAAATCATATAAGAAATGCACGAAGGAGCCTGCTCGACACACTCCGGCTACGGAACAATAGTCAGCAGGATCAAAAGTATGGGTTATTTCTGGGCACACATGTACCGGGATATATACGATCTAATCGTAAACTGTGAAGCATGTCAAATACATGCTTCCGTAAACCGATCCCCTCGCCGTAACATGGTCCCAATATACGCCGCTTGGCCATTCTGCAAATGGGGAATCAACATCGTCGATCCATTCCCAAGAGGTGTCGGAAATGTCAAGTTCCTAGTCGTCGCAATTGATTACTTCACAAAGTGGGTTGAAGCAAGACCACTTAGCACGATTACTGAAAGGAAAATACTAACTTTCTTATGGGAAGACATCGTTTGTCTTTTTGGCTTACCACGCGAGATAGTCAGAGAAAATGGCAAACAATTTGCACATAATTCTTTTAAGGACTGGTGCATAAACATGGATATTCAACAGTCGTTTACTTCCGTCTTCCGTGGCATATCCACAGGCTAACGGACAAGTTAAAGTCACTAATAGGGACATCGTTGCCGGAATAAAGGCCAGACTAGGTAAACACCGACAAGGATGGGTGGACGAACTCTAACATGTACTATGGGCACATCAGACAACACCAAAAGATAGAATAAACGAAACACCCTTCAGTCTAGTATACGGTACTGAGGCGGTTATCCCGGCTGAAGTGCTTATCCCAACCAACCGAATAACAACATTCGATGAACAACAAAATGACGAAGCATTACGAGAAAACTTGGATGCCCTCGAAGAACAGCGGAGAATAACACATATCCAGCAAGCCGAAAAGAAGCAGAAAATCGCAAACCACTATGACAAAAAAGTCAAACCACTGGACTTTCAGCTAAATGACATAGTATTACGAAGAAATGAGGCCAGCCGACAGCAAGATGTCAAAAAACAAGGCCCACAATGGGAAGGACCTTACAGGATTGTCGGTATAATCGACTATGGAGCATACCACCTGGAAACACCAGACGGAATCCCAATACAACGCCCTTGGCATGCCTTTCACTTAAAGAAATATCATGTGTAATCCACATGTACCCGAGAGGACTGATCACCCACCCGGATAACAGAAGTGTCACACGCTTATGTATCAAAATTATTTCTAAGTATGATTTCTCAATAAAATTTCATTTTATATTCTCGTACTCTGTAGCAACTCTGAATATGACACAAACACAATCAAAAGTCTTTTGGCATATTTCAGACCTACCGCAAGAAGAAATGCCTTATAGCTTTCATTGGTAGACGGCAGCTCCCTCTCAAGACGGGCTATAGTCCCCGAAAATTCTGCCACACGTCGATTGTCGTTTTTAAACATCATACAATGATCGTGAATACGACGAGCATCAGCCTCGCTCCGATTTAATTCATCCACCGCAAGATGTTGAGCGAACACGGCAAACTGGGAGCACAAATGCCGTGCCTGTGTGGCGGAAAGAGCAGCTAACGCCTCTTTCAGGGCCGGGAAAGTAATAAAATCCAGATACTCCCTATAAATGGATAGTCCGAAGAGGTGCAGTGAAGAATATCACGGAATGGCTCAATATTACAGTCAAGCAGGACATAAACATTCTCCCCGGCATTGGTTGTTGGGTGAGGGTGAGAATCTGAAGCCTCCGCGGCAGGTTCTTTGCCGGGACGGTGCCCTTGAACCGACTCCCTCTCAACAACTGGCTCTTCTTTGGCCACCCGCCCCTCCTCGGCAACCGGCTCAACCCTCTTAACAGGCTCAACCACCTCTCGGGAAACAGCCCCCTCTAGCTGAGGTATTGTAGGAGCAGACGCTTGTGCCTCTGTCGGAACCACAACAGCACGACCTACATAAAAGGCATAGTCAGTACACAACGGTTGAGTAAAAATAAGACAACAATAATACATCAAATATATACCTTCATTTGCAGTAGTCAGTTCAACCCGACACGAATCAATCCACCGTCTGAAGATCCGCCATTAGAAGACTCCAAGTCATCAGGAGACGGCACCCGGCGACGAATGGTAGTTACCGGGGCTGCTCTCGGCACCCGTTGATGACTGGTAGATGTCGGGGATGCACCCTCTACCACTTTGTCGGTAAAGACCATTCCGTCTAGACTCTCCGACCGAAAAACCTCCGAAACGGTCAACTCTGCAAAACTCATAAATGTCATTCGATAAATCGCAATTATGAAAGAATAGGAAAAAGTGCATGGATACATACCTCTCCTACCTCTACGAACAACGGGGACCCTGTCAGAATGCTTCCAACTATTACTGACGTTTGCCATCAACAATACGTGCTCGTTATATATCCTTTGAGGGATATTCAGACCCCTCAATTGGTTAACCATCTCCTCACCTAATTTCAATAGCTCCCTCGGTTCTTGCACAGTCATGGATCTAAACAAATAAGACCGCGCATCCCTCATCGGAAAATCGGCGCACTTCACAAAAACAAACGATTGCACCCAGTTATCTGCAATCACTGATGGCTCCCCAAGAAAACCAATCTCGTCAGTAAATGTATACCACCCTTTACGGTATGACGTCAGTCGGAATATGCTTCTGAAAATATTAAAATTCAAGACCATCCCTAAGCCATTGAAATACATTTCAAATAAAACGATCCAACGAATGCCATTGGGATGCAAACATGCAACGCTAACACGGTAAAAGTTAAGGACCTTCATGAAAAACACGTGAATGGATACCTAAGATTTGAGACCTCGAAAGGTCTCAAATAAATGGCACAATGATTTGGTGGGGGCCCACGCGCAAGCTGTTGCGACCTGGGTATCACCAGCCCTAAATCTCGTAATCGAGGTCATATATAATAAAACCTATCAGATAGGCTTGATCAACGTTGCTACGTGCACGTAATACATCATGAAGAGGATTACAAGGTCTGGGTGGCATGCTGAATGAACAAGAAAATGAAGAAAGGTTAAATCAAAGAAGATAAGAAAACTATCTCTGTATTATGAAAAATGAAGAATATCGAAACTGGAAAAATTTAAGTGAAGATAAGTGGTCGCTTATATAGGCAAATATCCTACGCGGGCCCCACAAAACTCAAAAAGGCATATCAAAACACGCAAAAGACTTTACTATGATTAAGACATAATGCAACGCGCATTAATTACATGTCGAATCACGCGCGTGGGGTATGTTACTTTAAGTTTGGCAACGCAGCTGTGCCAGCTGACCGCACCAAACTGGCGAGACTTGATGATACGCATAATGATTCGTCTCTAAAAAGACATTAAGTAGCAGTATCCTGGCTGAGGTTCACCCGGCGTAGCCCATCCTAGGAAAGAACATTTTCCCAGCATCACCGCAGTAACCTGACCAGATGGTTACTTATGTATGAACCGGGAACGATCATACCGAACAGAGGCTAACCGGGGACGCTATGTAAAGATCCAGCCTAGACAAGCATGCACGCTACCGGCATCACCAATCCGGATGCAAAAGCGTTAAGAAGACAAGGACTATATTGACACGCAAGTAAGCCTGTTGACAAACCGACAACAAATCTTGCCCGTTCATAACAGAAACCGTGAAGAAACACTTGGAATAAGCACAAGACAAGTCCTTCTCGATTGATCAAGGCATTCGTCCGTCACGACTTGGTCGGATTCACCACACTCCCGGAATTATCACGTCCTCCTGGTTTAATTATCCTGGCCCGGAACAAGTTTACATCCCGGGATAAGCACGTCGTCCCGGGATAAGCACGCTATCCCGGAACAAGTGCATTGTCCCGGAATAGACACTTCATCCCATAATAAGCGCACTATCCCAGAACGAGTACTTGACCTCGGAACAAATATACAAACAAACTACATGCCACATCAGCCCGTAAATCTAGGAAAGTTTGTTAAGATCTGTTCGATTATTCCCATGAAAGGGACAAGTGCCATGTCAGCCCTCGGGATGAACAAAGTTTGTTACAACCATGAAAGGGATATGTGCCATGTCACCATTCCCTCATAATATCTATAAATACACAAACGATATCATTCATTCGACAACACTGGATATATTAACGTTACCCTGCCCAAATTAGCTACAGTAGCGTCTCTCCAGTCGATATCGAAATTAATCTTTACCCTAAGATATTAGCTTATTCGATTCCAATCGAATAAGGATAATCTCGTTGATTGTTTTACGCCCTTGAAATCCAGATTTCAAATCGGGGTTCGCACAATTATTGGAGTCAAAACATTCGATCCCCTCTTTTTCCCAAATCGAGCCCTCAAACCCGAAGTCTATTCACACTAAACGATTTTGGTTTGATCAGTCATCACTATATGTTTAATCCTAGATTAATTAGTGATCTCTTGCTAGTCATTACATGAATATTACTTGACTACTTGCTATTTATACAGGAGTATTATTTGACTATGTGCTAAATGCTAATTTGCTAAATAGTTACTTAAAATGTATGAACCCTGTCTTGCTATGTGTTCCAAGTTGGAAATTCAATAACTTGTATTTGGACTACTTCAATATATGCGTATGCTACTTAGATAATGCTTAATATGTCATAATCTAGTGATCTTAAAAGGATGAAGAATCAATAACACACATAGGATTTGCTTAAGTCTAAAATCAAGTTTAAAGAATGGTTTAAACTTGATTAACTTGATGCCTTATAACATGCTTAATTGATATTAATTACTTGTTTCACTTGTTAAGACATCATGAACAAACTTAATTAATTCACAAACAAGTTTAAAATTTGAAGTCTAATGTGCTTTGTGATTAAAGTGGGTTATTGTCATCAATGACATGTTGACCAACCAATAAGACCTTAGCAAATGTGTTAATTACAAACAAAAGGTTATGACACAACTGAGATTGCCTCAAATGATTATCATAACTTGTATCCAAGAATGTTAGACTTTCCACTTTAAACATGATAAGTCACTATCAAGGCAATACATCCAAGGTAAATGAACACTTAAGTCATCAGAGAATCACAATAACATAACTTATATACATGTGTTAGTGATTAGCAAGAGAAGTTCTATAAACTTACAGATTATAGAAGGGGTTGTAAACTTACTATCAAGTTACTATCTTTGCGAGTTTACAAAGTGTTGTATTAATCCATAGAATTGTGTTAGGATTGTCATCACTAGAAAGGGTGAGTCTTATACTTTTTAACTAGAAGCTGAAACGATCCCAATTCCATTTACCAAAAACGAAGCACATTTATTTATTTATTTATAAGTTAGGTCCCATTAACGCTTTCATAATATATAACAATTTCCAACTCTGTTTTTGAAAGGACCCGTTCATATACATTATAAACGATTCACAATAGTTGATTACATCGCGAGGTATTTGACCTTTATATGATACATTTTACAAACATTGCATTCGTTTTTAAAAGATAAAGTTTCTTTACATAGAAAGTTGACAGGCATGCATACCATTTCATAATATCCACTATCCAACTATAATTGCCTTAATAATAATCTTGATGAATTCAATGACTCGAATGCAACATCTTTCAAAAATATATGCCATGAATGACTCCAAGTAATATCTTTAAAATGAGCAAAT
The DNA here is from genome assembly GCF_046630445.1 of Rutidosis leptorrhynchoides. Classification (NCBI taxonomy): domain Eukaryota; kingdom Viridiplantae; phylum Streptophyta; class Magnoliopsida; order Asterales; family Asteraceae; genus Rutidosis; species Rutidosis leptorrhynchoides. Next base: position 265,136,687 of record NC_092333.1, on the reverse strand, counting down.
GCACAGCGGAAGATTTCTTTAATACCTGAGAATAAACATGCTTTAAAATGTCAACCAAAAGGTTGGCGAGTTCATTAGTTTATCATAATCATTTATTTCCATCATTTTAATAGACCACAAGAATTTCATTTCCAGTTCTCATAAATATACATCCCATGCATAGAGACAAAAATAATCATTCATATGGTGAACACCTGGTAACCGACATTAACTAGATACATATAAGAATATCCCCTATCATTCCGGGATCCTCCTTCGGACATGATATAAATTTCGAAGTACTAAAGCATCCGGTACTTTGGATGGGGTTTGTTAGGCCCAATAGATCTATCTTTAGGATTCGCGTCAATTAGGGTGTCTGTTCCCTAATTCTTAGATTACCAGACTTAATAAAAAGGGGCATATTCGATTTCGATCATTCAACCATATAATGTAGTTTCAATTACTTGTGTCTATTTCGTAAAACAGTTATAAAAACAGCGCATGTATTCTCAGTCCCAAAAATATATATTGCGAAAGCATTTAAAAAGGGAATAATGAAACTCACGCATATAAATATTGTAAAACAGTTAATAAAGTATTTGCATGTATTCTCAGCCCAAAAACATAAAGAGTAAAAAAAAAGGCAAATAAAACTCACCATACTGTATTTCGTAGTAAAAATACATATAACGTCATTGAACAAGAGCAAGGTTGGCCTCGGATTCACGAACCTAAATTAATTATATATATTTATGTGTTGGTCAATATTTGTCTAACAAATTAGGTCAAGTCATAGTGTACCACAATCCTAATGCTCGAGACTAATATGCAAAAGTCAACAAAAGTAAATTTGACTCAAAACAATTTCCAAAAATCTATACATGATTAATATATAGTTTAAATATCATCGTTTTATATTTTTAAATATTTTTAAAAGATTTATTAGAGTAAATAATATAATTTATTTATTAATAAATAAAATTTTATATTAAATTAAATTTATATAATAAAATATACTTTTATATATATTAAGTAATAAAATTTATAGAGTTCATTTAATATCATAAAGATAATATGATAGGTATTATTAAAGTAAGTTATTACGCGTAGTAAAATTTGTTTGTATCACATATTTATTTGATAAAATAATAGCTATAATGATAGTAAGTAAATGTTGTATTATTTTGTAATAATAATTATTATTATAAAAATATCAATATTTATAATTTGTAAGATGACATTATGATAAAACGATAATTCTAATTATGATAACTTTAAAATTTACGATAATTTTTAATATTATCTTTAAAATAATAATTCTATTTAAAATAATAATAATAATGATATTTTATAGTAACAATGGCATTTCTATTAAAATGATAATTTTTGTTAAAATGATAGTTTTAATACTAACGATACTTTTAATAATAATAGTAATGATAAAAATAATAAGAACGATAATTTTATCTAAATCAATATCTTATAATATTTTAATTTCATCATGATACTCTTACTCACTATTTTCTAATCATTTCGTTTAATAGCTTTTAATCATCTTTTATATCGTGTTCATAATAATGATAATAATAGTAATCAAAATAATTAGGTGTTACAAATATTTGTTTTAATTACACTAATATTAATAATGATAGTTACTATAACATTATTAACGATAATACTAATAATTATCTTAATGATAATATAGTAATAATAATAATAACAATAACAATAACCATTTTTAAATAATGATATATATATTAATAATGATAATAATAATAATAATAATAATAATAATAATAATAATAATAATAATAATAATAATAATAATAATAATAATAATAATAATAATTGGATAATAATAATAATACTAATTATAACTTTAACGATAATAACGATAGTAATAATAAAAAAAATAACAATTTTTAATGATAAATCCCTTTTATTGATAAAGATAATAATAATGATAATAATAAGATAAAACTAGAACGACGATAAAAACGACGATAATAATAATCATTTTTAATAAAAATATCGAAAATTCAATTGATTATAACTTCTAATCCGTTCATCGAAACCATTCGATATCTTAAGGAAAAGTTCTTAATTTTTCGCTAGCTTTCCAAGGACATGCATATCTTATACCTTATCTCAACCATAAGTGTAACTAATTCAAGATTCAACCTAACCTTTCTAAGGGCAATATCAAAAGTACAAGCATGCATAATCGTAAATACTCTAGCACTAGTCAGGGATACACTATTAGTATGTAAAAGTTAAATTATGAGTACTCACGTATCAATATTGAGATTCAATATTGCAGGAAAGGTACGTAGACGCAACGGAAATGATAAACACTATATTAACCTCACGATCATACCCATGAACCATACTCAATCACCTCCATAGCTATAATCTATAATTTCCTTAATCCTATCGTACTCGAAAAACAATTTCGAAATCACTCGGACAGCACTCCGTCGTAATATTTTATGTATACTAATAATATCTTGAAATAATACGGAGTAAATATATATATGTAAATCGATTGAGAGAGTTTAGAGAAAAATATTTTCAAGTTTCTATGAAATAATGAAACCTATTGAATTCTATTTATAATAGATTTTTGAATTATTAAAGTGAATTATTAAAGTATGAATTATTAAAGTGAATTATTAAAGTATGAATTATTAAAGTGAATTATTAAAGTATAAATTATTAAAGTGAATTATTAAAGTATGAATTATTAAAGTGAATTATTAAAGGTAAAGTAAAGTAAAAATAAAGTAAAGGTAAAGTTTAAGTATAGTAAAAGTATAAAACTATGTACGTATAATACGCGTATAAATATATATAATATTAATTTAAATCGTTATATGTATTTAATAAAATAAAATATAAATATCGTTATCTTTATCATACTAGTTAAGTAATGAGTTGTCAAAAGTGGTTCTAGATATTTATAAAAGTTATATACGTTTTAATAATAAAGTTCTTTTTAAACTGAAAACGTTTTTGTACGTTTGAAACTAAATAGATCAATCGAGTCTTTATGAGATTCAATCTTCCACTATCCTTTATCTAGTTCTCAATGATTGACAATTTGTTCTTATTTATAAATCACTTTACCATTTTCCGAATATTGTTAAAATGGAAAGATTTCTCAAATCAACGTGGGCCTTTCAACAGAGACTTGTAATCATAATTCAATATATCTGATAATTCAATCATTTGATCTTATCTTCTAATTCCATTGATAAACATTTTGAAAAAGATACAATCATATAAAGTATTTAATCTAATATTTTGTTTACGTTTTAAGTTATAATATATATACACATATACATATATAATCATATTCGTTTAATGGTTCGTGAATCGTTGGAACTTGGTCGAGGTTGAATGAATGTATGAACATAGTTTAAAATTCTTGAAATTTAACTTAACAAATATTGCTTATCGTGTCGACAACATATAAAGTTTAAAGTTTAAATTTGGTTGGAAATTTCCGGTGTCGGAAACATATAAAGATTAAAGTTTAAATTGGGTTGGAAATTTCCGGGTGGTCACAGTACCTACCCGTTAAAGAAATTTCGTCCCGAAATTTGAGTGGAAAGGTCGTGAATGATAATAAGTATGTTTTCAAGATGCATACGGGCTGAAAATTAGAGTTTTATCTTCAGCGAATAATTTGGATAAACGATCCATTTATATGAAGAGTACGAATGAAGCTAACATAGAAGAGTGAAATGAGTAAGTGTAGATTCATCTTATCATTTGACGTAGATATGATTGATTCCCAGATTTCAAGGGATTTGAAGAAAATCTTCTTAATAAGATTTGACTCTCCGGTAATCAAGGGAATTAGGATCCGCTTTAAATGTGATAGTCCATTTTAATTGTTCTGTCGGAGATTTTCTTATCAATTCACCTCCTTCGTTTCCTTACAACTCACACCTTCTATTGGTGCATTTTATACAAGTCCCTAGACATCTACCCACGCCCATTGCAGGTACAACAGTTTACAGGCCACCATGATTGCTCGTTATTATCCTATCCGTGTTTGTATGTGGTTACAGGAACTGCAGGAACGAGATTTAGATGTTTGACTATGTTAGACTTAGTCAGACATACGAGTGAAGCCTCACTAGTACGGCTGACAGGATCATACGCACGGTTGATGCTGAGCTAAGTCACAATTACAACCTAAATGAGAAGACACGAGTGAGTGATCACCCGTACGGCTGATGAAGCCAACTCGTACGTGTGATGAATGAATCGTATGGGTGAGTCAACAGCAGGGGTATATAAAGTCTTATGTTCTTCATTTTAGGTTAAGCCTCTCATTTGTTACACACACTCAGATCTAGTGAGCTCCTCCGATTCCCTCTCAGTCCAAATCACCCAGGTGGTGAATAATAGCTCTAGGTGTTGATCTAATCACACTTGATTTAGTTGTGGTTAGACTAAATTAATCAAAAAAACTTAACCTATTCACTAGAGGGTTTGATTCACTTATTCCGCCATTGTGTGAGTTAAATCTATCGATTTCTAAGTTCCTAGTCATGTTTCATCACCTTCTATTCTTTCCCCCTCAACTCATATTTTAAAGTATTCATCAATATGCTCCATCCAGTTCTGATTCTCGATATATTTCTAACTTTCATATCGGTCATTCTTCTTTTTCATCTACCGCCGGAATAATCTATTTACTTCTACTATACTCTTGGATTTATAGTGTTTCTAGTTCTCCCGTGTCTTTATATTGCTATATGCATCGATACATATGGTTTATAATTTCTGGTTTGTCGTTGGGCTTTATATGTTCCCTTATATTTCAAAGTCTCTGCTTCTGTCTTCTATAATCATTATCATTCACAGTTAATGCTCTCTTTTATTTGCTGCAATTTATACCCCAATTTTTATTTCAGAGTTTTGTCCTTTTGTTCATTCTTCTTGCGATTAAGCACCGCTTGTAATGGTCCAGAATTCACAGATATGAATTTCGGAACGAACATTGTTAATGTTTTAGGAAGGAAATTGTGATGGCACGATCTTGACTTGCCATATTACCAGAATACCTTGGAAAAGGCCGAATCATCAAGAAATATTTTCTTGATATTTTAGAGGTTAAATAGAATACAAGAGTCGTATAACATGGCACATGATGATATTATGATCTGTGAATCATCACGTTCTATTTAGAAACTCAGCATGACTTACTGTAATATAATCACGTTGATCAAGTGTCATTATATTATACTAATTCATGCTTCAGTTCCCAACACTACTTCAAAATATTCCTATTTTAAACTTGAATGTTTCAGAATTTAGAAACTAAAATAGTTTCTTTTATGATGTAATACAGATAGCTCGAAGAGGTAAATGATTTCAAATAAGAAAAATTAAGAAAATATCTTCAGAAATATGGAGGATATTTATAATGAACGATATGATGATATCTTAGGATTTCTAATATCAGAGGATGATGAAGAATATTGTCCGCAAAGGTTTAGAGTCAGGAGCAAGGTATTCGATAGTGACTTCAGCAGATACTGAATCATTTGGATCCTTTGAAGGCAGGTTTAGCCTTTGTGATTTGTCCACAGCCTCCTTCATGCTTTGATCAATCCGTTTTCCAGTTCCAACTCTTTTCTTTTTCTGAGTTCTGCCAACACACTACTCGTTATTATCAAACTTTTTACTGTTAAGGTCGTTTTATAGTTTTTGCTGCTTCATCAACAATTTCGAGAACTATTCTGCAGTTTAAGGTGTTTTCAGAAACTTGACATTCAAGTATGTAAGTCCAGGAGGTTGACGTTATATATACACATATAACTGTTGGCGTGGACATGCTGCGAGATTTCAAAATACTGATTGTTAATTCCCGATGATTCGTATGGCAATTCTCGTTACAAGATCCGAATGAGTAAATGGTGGGGTTTTGATAAATATAATGATTTTTCGGAAAATCTCAGATCATTACGGTTGCAGATAAGACAGCTAATGTGGTGAGATATGAAAGGTTCCTAAGTAACAATGGCGAAAGGGCAACATATTTATCAAGATTATGATAAGGCTACTCCAAATGAAAAATCGAAGTTGTCTTGCTGGAGCTGTGATAGAATTTGCTACTTTGAAAAAAGGAATTGCAAAGTTATTTTTGCTAATAAATGCCAAAGGATCTGACACAGATATGTGTTGAATTATGACATTGGTTGCGAGAGGTTTTTTTAAGTACATAACTGTGGGTAATATGTGGTTGGATCATCATCTCGATTGCTCATTAATTGAAGTGTCTTCAGAAATTTTTCGAAGGGTTTGAACACAGATTGTAATCGTTAATATACATTTGATGTTCTAACATAGTTTTGAAGTCAAAGTATAGCTTCGAAAGATGTAGGAATCAAAAAGTGATGGTATCGGTTATATCTCGAATTGAATTTTGTGGTTTCAAAATCAAAATATGTAATTGGGTTTGAATGAGTATGGTTTTTTAAATTTCTATGAAAGAAAGTATATTATTGTGAAAGTTGGAAATATAGTTGATAATTTGCTTAATCTGATTCGAAGAATGTAACATATTAATTGTGAATATATATATATATATATATATATATATATATATATATATATATATATATATATATATATATATATATATATATATATATATATATATATATATATATATATATATATATATATATATATATATCTCGGGTATTACCTACCCGTTAAAAAAAATTTCACAATTAATACTTTGTACATAAGAATTTTATTACAGTCTTTATGAAAATATATATGTATATATTCTCCTCAGATGTAACATAGATTTTAATGAGTTCATACTAAATTAAACTCATTCGATTTACGGTTGGAACTAGAATTGAATAATCTCTTGAAGGCTTTAGAGATTACATAAGTATTTCTTCAATAATATTGAAATTATGAATCAATACTTCGTTATTTGTTGAGGTGTGATGTTGGTTTTCGTTAAATTCTTGTGAACTTCGCAAAGTACGAATGATGTTATCTGAAAAGTTTCGGGTACATCGATGATGAAAGTGTAAAATCAAATATATACTTGATTTATTATGAATTGGAATTTGTTGAATTGAGACAGAGATTGTAGTTAACGCTGGTTAAGTTGCGGGCGAAAGACGTACATTATTGCATATTTGTAATATGAATTAACCAAGTAGTTAAGATTCATACACAATAGCTTAGCACGGAAAGATTTAAAAAAAAAAATATATATATATGTAAAATATACATATAATTTCTTCAGAGGGAATGAGTTAATTCTTCATAACTCGCTAATACAATATACGCGTTATTGATTCGTAATGATGTCCACAGTGATTCTTGAATTGACGGAGTTTGTGATGTTATAGATTTTGTTGATTTTGATGCTGACTGTACTGCCGATGCTGGTGACGCTGACGGTACTGATGATGTTGTTGGTAAAACAAGTTTAGCTGGTTAATCACACACCATTTTTGTCAGGGTTTCTACTCTTCCTTCTATCATTTCGATTTGCTTAACTTCTTTATGGTTAGGGATAGATTAGATAATCTCTAAGACTTTAGCGATTACATAATCTCCGCGGAATGTTTCTCCAATGAAGTTATAAATTAATACTTTGTCCGTTATTGTTGTTGGTATTCCTTGGTATCTATGGTGCGTATGACTTTGATGCTCGTGGGACAGATTGTGAAGTTGAGGGTTACGACGTGGTTGTGGTTGGAGGTGGTAATGGTACTGTTGGCGTTGATGATGGTGGTACTGGTTATGCTGCTGATGCTGCTGATGGTATTTGTAATCTTTGTACCATATTCTCCAAAGCCACTACCCGGGCGCGAAGTTCGTTGACTTCTTCTATTACACCGGGGTGATTGTCGGTTCGGACGAGCGGATAAATAAAATCTAGAATTTGATGTAGTATATAATCGTGACGAGATACTCTGGAAAATGAGAGAGAAAATGGTGTTTCGGACAGGTTCGCCAGTAAGTGCTTCAGGTTCTTCGTCAAGAGGGCAATGTGGTGGATGGAAAGGATCGCCTTCTTCTTATCTCCAATGAATGAGGAGGCTACGAACCCATCTCTAATTCATCCAGAATAGGTGATGACTGATTAGTTGATCCATTCCGGTCACACTGCTTTCAGAGCTTGAGTGAGATTCCATTTCGGAATCCGAGTGACTTGAACTAACGACGAATTCCATTTCGTACGATTGGATAAAGGATTTTTTTTCGATATGAAATGATCTTCCGGCTATCGGATGGTATTCTAATTACATAGAATATCTGTATATGTAGAGCAAAAGTTTTCATAAATTACGGAGGAATTTACGGAATATATCAGGCAAAGTCTAAAGTAACAGATACGATCAGATATGATTTAGCAGATACGCTAAGATATGAATTTTGTCCATACACTACTCATGCAATTAATGTAGCAAGACGTGTCTAGACTAATAATGATAAGCATGTAATTTTCTAAGGATGATAAGTAGATGATTTCCGACTAGAAATGATAAGCAAAACTTTTGACATGCAGACACGGTCGAAGTCCAGACTCACTAATGCATCCTAACGACTTATCAGTTAGACACACTAATGCAGACCTGGTTCGCTAAGACCACCGCTCTGATATAAACTGAAAGGACCCGTTCATATACATTATAAACGATTCACAATAGTTGATTACATCGCGAGGTATTTGACCTCTATATGATACATTTTACAAACATTGCATTCGTTTTTAAAAGATAAAGTTTCTTTACATAGAAAGTTGACATGCATGCATACCATTTCATAATATCCACTATCCAACTATAAATTGACTTAATAATAATAATCTTTAATGAACTCAATGACTTGAATGCAACGTTCTTCGAAATATGCCATGAAAGACTCCAAGTAATATCTTTAAAATGAACAAATGCACAGCGGAAGATTTCTTTAATACCTGAGAATAAACATGCTTTAAAGTGTCAACCAAAAGGTTGGTGAGTTCATTAGTTTATCATAATCATTTATTTCCATCATTTTAATAGACCACAAGAATTTCATTTCCAGTTCTCATAAATATACGTCCCATGCATAGAGACAAAAATAATCATTCATATGGTGAACACCTGGTAACCGACATTAACTAGATACATATAAGAATATCCCCTATCATTCCGGGATCCTCCTTCGGACATGATATAAATTTCGAAGTACTAAAGCATCCGGTACTTTGGATGGGGTTTGTTAGGCCCAATAGATCTATCTTTAGGATTTGCGTCAATTAGGGTGTCTGTTCCCTAATTCTTAGATTACCAGACTTAATAAAAAGGGGCATATTCGATTTCGATCATTCAACCATATAATGTAGTTTCAATTACTTGTGTCTATTTCGTAAAATAGTTATAAAAACAGCGCATGTATTTTCAGTCCCAAAAATATATAATGCGAAAGCATTTAAAAAGGGAATAATGAAACTCACGTATATAAATATTGTAAAACAGTTAATAAAGCATTTGCATGTATTCTCAGCCCAAAAACATAAAGAGTAAAAAAAAAAGGCAAATAAAACTCACCATACTGTATTTCGTAGTAAAAATACATATAACGTCATTGAACAAGTGCAAGGTTGGCCTCGGATTCACGAACCTAAATTAATTATATATATTTATGTGTTGGTCAATATTTGTCTAATAAATTAGGTCAAGTCATAGTGTACCACAATCCTAATGCTCGAGACTAATATGCAAAAGTCAACAAAAGTAAATTTGACTCAAAATAATTTCCAAAAATCTATACATGATTAATATATAGTTTAAATATCATCGTTTTATATTTTTTAATATTTTTAAAAGATTTATTCGAGTAAATAATATAATTTATTTATTAATAAATAAAATTTTATATTAAATTTATATAATAAAATATACTTTTATATATATTAAGTAATAAAATTTATAGGGTTCATTTAATATCATAAAGATAATATGATAGGTATTATTAAAGTAAGTTATTACGCGTAGTAAAATATGTTTGTATCACATATTTATTTGATAAAATAATATCTATAATGATAGTAAGTAAAAGTTGTATTATTTTGTAATAATAATTATTATTATAAAAATATCAATATTTATAATTACTAAGATGACATTATGATAAAACGATAATTCTAATTATGATAACTTTAATATTTACGATAATTTTTAATATTATCTTTAAAATAATAATTCTATTTAAAATGATAATAATAATGATATTTTATAATAACAATGGCATTTCTATTAAAATGATAATTTTTGTTAAAATGATAGTTTTAATACTAACGATACTTTTATTAATAATAGTAATGATAAAAATAATAAGAACGATAATTTTATCTAAATTAATATCTTATAATATTTTAATTTCATCATGATACTCTTACTCACTATTTTCTAATCGTTTCGTTTAATAGCTTTTAATCATCTTTTATATCGTGTTCATAATAATGATAATAATAGTAATCAAAATAATTAGGTGTTACAAATATTTGTTTTAATTACACTAATATTAATAATGATAGTTACTATAACATTATTAACGATAATACTAATAATTATCTTAATGATAATATAGTAATAATAATAATAACAATAACAATAACCATTTTTAAATAATGATATATATATTAATAATGATAATAATAATAATAATAATAATAATAATAATAATAATAATAATAATAATAATAATAATAATAATAATAATAATAATAATAATAATAATTGGATAATAATAATAATACTAATTATAACTTTAACGATAATAACGATAGTAATAATAAAAAAAATAACAATTTTTAATGATAAATCCCTTTTATTGATAAAGATAATAATAATGATAATAATAAGATAAAACTAGAACGACGATAAAAACGACGATAATAATAATCATTTTTAATAAAAATATAGAAAATTCAATTGATTATAACTTCTAATCCATTCATCGAAACCATTCGATATCTAAAGGAAAAGTTCTTAATTTTTCGCTAGCTTTCCAAGGACATGCATATCTTATACCTTATCTCAACCGCAAGTGTAACTAATTCAAGATTCAACCTAACCTGTCTAAGGGCAATATCAAAAGTACAAGCATGCATAATCCTAAATACTCGAGCACTAGTCAGGGATACACTATTAGTATGTAAAAGTTAAATTATGAGTACTCACGTATCAATATTGAGATTCAATATTGCAGGAAAGGTACGTAGACGCAACGGAAATGATAAACACTATATTGACCTCACGATCATACCCATGAACCATACTCAATCACCCCCATAGCTATAACCCATAATTTCCTTAATCCTATCCTACTCGAAAAACAATTTCGAAATCACTCGGACAGCACTCCGTCGTAATATTTTATGTATACTAATAATATCTTGAAATAATACAGAGTAAATATATATATGTAAATCGATTGAGAGAGTTTAGAGAAAAATATTTTCAAGTTTCTATGAAATAATGAAACCTATTGAATTCTATTTGTAATAGATTTTTGAATTATTATAGTGAATTATTAAAGTATGAATTATTAAAGTGAATTATTAAAGTATGATTTATTAAAGTGAATTATTAAAGTATGAATTATTAAAGTGAATTATTAAAGTATGAATTATTAAAGTGAATTATTAAAGGTAAAGTAAAGTAAAAATAAAGTAAAGGTAAAGTTTAAGTATAGTAAAAGTATAAAACTATGTACGTATAATACGCGTATAAATATATATAATATTAATTTAAATCGTTATATATATTTAATAAAATAAAATATAAATATCGTTATCTTTATCATACTAGTTAAGTAATGAGTTGTCAAAAGTGGTTTTAGATATTTATAAAAGTTATATACGTTTTAATAATAAAGTTCTTTTTAAACTGAAAACGTTTTTGTACATTTGAAACTAAATAGATCAATCGAGTCTTTATGAGATTCAATCTTCCACTATCCTTTATCTAGTTCTCAATGATTGACAATTTGTTCTTATTTATAAATCACTTTACCATTTTCTGAATATTGTTAAAATGGAAAGATTTCTCAAATCAACGTGGGCCTTTCAACAGAGACTTGTAATCATAATTCAATATATCTGATAATTCAATCATTTGATCTTATCTTCTAATTCCAGTGATAAATATTTTGAAACAGATACAATCATATAAAGTATTTAAACTAATATTTTGTTTACGTTTCAAGTTATAATATATATACACATATACATATATAATCATATTCGTTTAATGGTTCGTGAATCGTTGGAACTTGGTCGAGGTTGAATGAATGTATGAACATAGTTTAAAATTCTTGAAATTTAACTTAACAAATATTGCTTATCGTGTCGGAAACATATAAAGTTTAAAGTTTAAATTTGGTTGGAAATTTCCGGTGTCGGAAACATATAAAGATTAAAGTTTAAATTTGGTTGGAAATTTCCGGGTTGTCACAGTTTTCACCCAAAACATAATATCGTAATGATACATTAAACAATTTATAATGACTCTTGGTATACAAATGACATATTACAAAAGCATTTGCAATAATGACTCAATCACACGATTTACGGGTTAATACTCAATAACTCAACCCGATACCAAGAGCATAATCTCGGGGACTACCAAATCCCCAATCCGCATCCAATTATCCAAAAGCTAATCCTCTAAGCTTAAGCAACATCTATCAACCCTAGTCTATCAACTAGGTAACTCCGCAACAACGATACCTATAAAAAGGTAAACAACGAGAGGGGTAAGCATAAAGCTTAGTGAATACAATAATTATACATACACATATATAACCCATCTATTTGCAACCACATCCACCAAATACCTCATACGAACTTGTAACTCAAATAGCATGTCATCATATTCATAATGCTAACAATTCGTACACAATCAACAACTTCACATTAGCATATACTCAACACATTACATACAATATGCTAAACAATAATCAACAAACACAATATGGTTAACCATAAACGCTATGGTGCTACTGGCTCATGGTTCACACCATACGTAATGCTATGACGCTACCGGCTCCTTAGTTCACGCTACTACGCATTTGAGTCATGCTCTTTTATAGTGCTACCGGCTCCTTGGTTCACACTTTAGCGCTACCGGATCGTGGTTCACACCTCATTTTATAGTACTACTGGCTCATGGTTCACACTTTGATGCTACCGGCTCGTGGTTCACACCTCATTTTATAGTGCTACCGGCTCGTGGTTCACACTTTGATGCTACCGGCTCGTGGTTCACACCTCATTTTATAGTGCTACCGGCTCATGGTTCACACTTTGATGCTACCGGCTCGTGGTGCTCGCACCAACCCAAATACCAAGATGTTACCGGCTCGTGGTTCACATCATGACACTTATCACATACATGTTATGGTACTACCGGCTCGTTGGTTCATACCATAACATTTACAAATAAATACGCCATATACATATACGTATAATTATTCCACTCACCTCAAACTCGAGTATTACAAACCATGCGCGAAATCTCCACCATTTCACCCGAGTAATCTTTTACCTATAATACGCATATATGTATACACACAATCAACATACATTCTCTACAAGAGAATTTGATGCCAACACCCTTAACCAAGGGTTTATACTTACCTTCACAAACCGCCCATTTAGACACCTAAAGTGGATTTTACCAATTACCACTACGGGTGGTAATTTCGACCCATTCAATTGAGTACAAACTAACCCAATTTATACATGATACCAATTAGACCAACCGAGGTCTAAACACTAAATTATTACTTAGGTAGTAATTATTTCAAACGCCAATTACACCAAAACCCCCAACAGGTGCAATATTGACCCATATTGTTTTTTGACCACGTTTGACTTATGTTAAAATATCATTTTAACCCAAGATTACTTCTCTCGAGTAATTACATCCCAAAACATCATTTAACGCTTAATACAGATGTTTAACTTCCATTTAATCCAAAATTAGTGTTCTTTCCAAAATCGACCCAATCAAAGTCAACCCATTTTGACATAAGTTCCAAAAATGCCCAAAATCACTAACGGCTAGTGATTATATTTCCAAATCACCATTTAACACATGAATCAAGCATTTACATACTCGATTCGTCAAATCTTAACTCAAAACTTAGTTTGACAACAATTCGAGGTTAACACCCATTTTGACCAACTAACATGTTCTTATGAACATTTAAATCACCAACACACTTACAATCTAGTGACTAACACCCAAACCCATGACAAATGTCGCCAATTTCATCATTAAACCCTAAACCCACAATAATTTGGTCTACTCACACTAACCATACCCAAAACCCCTAAATATCACAATAAATGGGGTTTATAACCCTAACAAGCATAAACCCTAAACACAAACAAGAATCAAACACTACAATTCGGATTCTCAAGCACCAAAACGAGCTCTAGTAGCTAGAAACACCAACAAGCACAAGAACCACTCCAATTTGGGCAAGAATCACCTTCTTCATTACCATTTGAAGCTTCCTCTCTCTAGAACTCTCCTCTCTCTCTCTAAGATGTCTGGTGGGAGAGAAATGAGTGTGAAATTAGCTCATGATAAGGTTGGATCAGTTTTGTGGCCAAAAATCCGACTACAAAGTGAAAGGACCAAAACACCCTCCAAAAATCCCCTTAAAAACAAGTTCAAGGCATCAGGTCTGCCACATTGTTGCGTTTCGTGACATCTGGTCGCGTTTCGTGACACCTCAAATGCGACAAAATCAATTGAAACGCGATGAAGTGACCAGGACTTGGATTTTTAAGGCGTCGCGTTCTGGTCATGTATGTCGCGTTCCGCGACAAGCTGAAACACGATATACCTCACTCATACGCGATATCTCCAGTTTTCCAACTCCAATTCAGAAGTTCAGGGACTGAGGTTGACAGATTCTGATTCTGATGTAAATTCTAAAAATGCATAAGTGTTAGGTTGACTTTTAGTGGCGCTTTCTGGTGCACACATTTACTGACACTTTCAGAAACATTTTATGATGCACAAAATTTAGGGTGTTACAGAAGCATATCCTAGCTTAGCTATCATTTTCCTTAAAGGGAAATAAGGAGTTGATTAATTTCATTGGGGATTAATACTTATCCATTGTGAAAAAAGTGGATCTAAGTTAAAGTTAATCTTTCAAAGGGATATAAGGATTGGGTTTGTTGTCTAAGAAGAAGTACAAGACTTGTAAATTAAATCTCTGCCGGATTTGGAGAAAGGTGCTTAGTGAAGCAAAACTCCTGATTAGTGAATTGGGAAGTGGATTAAGGTAGATTAGTTAACATCCACCCGAACCACTATAAATCCTTGTATTTTTGTTCTTTACTTTACGTTCCACACTACTACCAACATAAACACTACACACATTGGTTTGAGTTGACTAAATTGATCAAGGATTGTTCTAATCTGGTTGATCATCGAAAAAGTTTTTAAAAACATATTAAGTTACTATTCACCCCATCTAGTTACTTACAATTGGTATCAGAGCGGCTGTGAAACAACCCAACCCGTATTCAACCGGATAATTTTTTTTTTAACAATCATTAACGTGCCATTGGAATGATATAAACCATTCCATACAACCCATTAAAACGTACAACAAGTTTAATGTTTACAAAAAGGCACTAAGGCCATTAATCAAATGTAATACAAGTTCGACCCATTTAAAATGATAGTTTTAATCCAAACTATACCCGAGCATGGTTTGGGGCTAAACTACCCAGAAACACTAGGTCATCTTCCAAAAGCTTTAACTAGCAAGCATCATGGGAATCTAATGCCCAATAACCCTTTTTCCTTTCTTCGTGTTTGCACCTAAAAATGTAAACAACGAGAGGGTAAGCTAAAGCTTAGTGAGTGCAATAGTTATACATATACATATATAACCTACTTACTTGCAACCATATACACAATATCGTATACCAACTTGTAACTCAAATAGCATGTCATCATACTCGTAATACTAACAAGTTGTACAATATCACAAACCCGCATTAGCATATACTCATCACAATCTATATATAATATGCTAACAATCCGCAAACCCCCATATGGTTAACCATAAATGCTATGGTGCTACCGGCTCGATGGTTCACACCATACGCATTTGGGTCATACTCTTTTTATAGTGCTACCGACTCGTGGTTCACACTTTGTTTTATAATGCTACCGGCTCGATGGTTCACACTTGATGCTACTGGCTCGATGGTTTACATCATGATTTTATAGTGCTACCGGCTCTTTGGTTCACACTTTGGCGCTACCGGCTCGACGGTTCACGCCTCATTTTATAGTGCTACCGGCTCGATGGTTCACACTTTGACACTTGTCACATACATGTTATGGCACTACCGGCTCGATGGTTCATACCATAACATTCACAAATAAATATGTCATATACACATACGTATAATTACTCCACTCACCTTATAGACCAGGCGATGAATTAACAACTCCGCAAGCTTCAAAGTGAAGTACCTAATACAATAAGTACAATTTCAATACACTAAACTAGTTAGACTTGACACCAACATTTATCACTTAAGCATTTAATGACCCATTTGCATTAAATGACCCATTTACTCCAAAACCGCCCACTAATGGCCAAGACTCATCATCAATCACTAAAAACTAGTGATTATAGTCCAATAACAATAACTACCACCTTTTAGGGTATTTTCATACTCATCTTTGCCCAACTAGGTCAACATTACCCCTTTTGACCCATTTTAACACTTAGACTCGCAAATTGGTCAAACACGAACCCATTAGCAAATCTTTCATCAATTTACAAATGTATTAGTGACTAACAACACAATTTAACACTTACAAATATCGATTTACATGACCAAACCCTAGATTATAGTTATTAGGGTTTCCTTACATCAATATAACCCAAATTCACCCATTAAATTCCCAAATGGGTCTTACAAGCCTCAAATGACCCAAACCCTAGCCATAAATTAACTAAAACTTAAAACATGGAGTTAAGACTTACCAACACTATCAAGTCGTAGCTAAGAACAAGGAGAACAACTTTACTTCTTGCTCCAAAGAACAAATCTCAAATCTTCACTCTCAAATCTCACCTTGGATTTTAATGGTTTTTGTGTTTAGAGAGAAAATAGCAAAAGAAAAGAGAAATGAAATGAAATAGATGAGATAAGTGGCTGATATTTGAGCCACAAATCTGGTCCACACGTGAAAAGACGAAAATACCCTCGAACCACTCCTTTTTAAATCAGAAAAACGAATCAGCACACCAGTAGGGTCGCGACACGACCCCTTTTGTCGCGGCGCGGCAATTAACTGATTTTTTGTGATGCCCCGTACAAAATTAACGAGTACGAATCATCAACAACAGGATCATTACAAGGTCAAACACTATATGCTGTTTTAAAATAAGTTTGCATTCATAAAACGGAGTGATGTCTTAACCAACATTAAAAGTTTAACATACGATAGTGTGCTTCTACGAATAGAAGGCAATAATAATAGTACGTAACCCATAGGTCGTTACAAATTCATTGTTTCAAAAGTAACATAGTTTGAATGCAAAGTAAATGTTTCATGCGAAGGCATCTCTAATAAGCGCAGCAGGAGTCTACAAAGCATGACAACTACAGCGAAAGCAACCAAACCTTAATCACCTGAGAAAAACATGCTTAAAAACGTCAACACGAATATTGGTGAGCTATAGTTTAAGTATAATAGTAATGTAAGGTAGGCCATTAGATTTCAGTGTTTCAAAACAGTATGAAAAGTATATGTATAACCGTGGGCACTTGGTAACTAACTTAACGTAAATAACACCCCCTAAAAGTACACTTGGCGAGTGTGTAAGTTTACAAAGTATTAAACAACCGTTAAATGCTAACGCTACTAGCCCGAGTGGGGATGTCAAACCCTATGGATCCATATCTAAGATTCGCGTTCACCGGTTCAAAGACCAATGACTAAACGTTACCGAGCTGAGGGGAAAGTTTATGCCGTTGTATAACCCACACATATATAAAGTTTAAGTACTCGTTCCTAGTATGTAAAACGTAAAATGCGCATGTATTCTCAGTTCTCAAAATAGTTAAAGTAAAAAGGGATGCTATAACTCACAGTGGAAAGTAGTAAAAGTCGATACGCGGGAAAAGTAAGCAAGTGGTTGGTCCGGAAGGTCCTCAACCTAAGTCAAAAGTTACTAAGTTAGTAAATCGTTCCCAAAGGTTTAAAAGTATGTAAATTAGGTCTTAATTATCATCATCATTCATCATTAATCAAAAAGTGTAAAGTAAGTTTCAATCAAGAATAGAGTTTGAAATAAAGGCTGAATTCGTTCAGTCGCCACCACCTCTATACAAACTGAAATGAGGTGAGACCAGTGGACATGGCTCCGTATATGAGTCCCCTAGAGGCTGACCAATTTCCAGAACTAAACTCGTATTCGTTTGACCATGGTGATGGTTTAAGTGTGATTAGGTCAGAAATTTCAGCACAACGTTAAAAGGGTGTAGTGACTTTCGGATGGCTATAAATCCTAAACCGTAACTCAGATTAAGACAAGTCTAAACGGAAAATCATGTAATCGAACCGAACTAGCTGGAAATCAACTTTTCCAGTAGCCCAGGTTAATGATCAGTTCCATAAAATAGTAAGTAAGGTGTTCCGGTGGGTTCTTGGTGCTTGATGCTCTTCACGGTTCTCATCCTTGATGCTTATAGCTTCAAGTGTACAACTCGTTGATGTGTTTTTGCATCATCTTAACCAAGTTTTGACCATCATAACACTAGTGTAAGTCTAAGATATGTAGCACAAGTCAATTAAGGGTTGTAAGTAGTTTGATGAACCAAAGTTACATCAAGATCTTAGATCCAACACATACATGAGTTCTAATAGTAATATTAAGCTACAAACTTGAAAGTAAACTAAATAAACAAGATCTTAAGTTATAGAACTTAGATCTTAGCTAGATCTTAAAGATCCTAGACTAAATAGTCTAGATCTAGTGTTCTTAAGTTAGATCCTAAGTTATAGAACTTGGATCATCACTTTAATGAAACCATAAGTTATGAAACTTAGATTTTCATCTTGTAAATTGTATGTAAGCTTATAAGCTCTTATTTACAACAAAATTAGAAGACCATAAGTTATATAAACTTAGATCCAACATAAGTATATAAAGTTATAACTAGAAAGTTATACTTCCATGTTCTTGAACTTATAAAGTTAACTTTAGTTTCAAGAAATATGAGATCAAGTTTAACTAGTAATACTTGACCAAATTAACAACATCACAACTTTAAAGTACTTACAAAAGAAAGAAATAAACTAAAGTTACAAGTATTATGTTCATGTTTGTTTCATACTTGAGAAGTTTCAAATCAAAGTTTGATTCTTAAGAAAATAAACTTCAAGTCTACAAAACATGAACACAAGTATAATTAAAAAGCTTATGAACTTTAAATCTTATAACATTTTAAGAGTAGAACTCTAAGGTATAGAACTTAGATTCTTGTTCTTGACTTCATCAATCAAAGATGAAAGTAAAAAGATTTCATGAAGATACAAGCTAGGTAACTTGATCTTTAACAATAACAAACAACAAGTAAGTAAACAACAAACAAAGAACAAGTAAATGATGATGATTGGTGGCAGTTTTAAGGAAGAAAAGAAAGAAGAAAATAGAGTTTTGTTACTTACAAGTTTGAGAGAAAAAGAGAGAAAAGAAAGTGTGAATATGTTGTGTGTGTAAAATGAGATAGAATACAAGCAAATAAGTAACAAAAAAATTTGAAAATGAACTCCCTCCTCCCCATTGTTGGCCGACGGTTTTTGGAGCAAAAGGGGAAGGGTCAAATGCAACTTTCAAGTGTGGGAGAAAGCTGTAAGCTTAGAATGGTATAAAGTTAAATGTATGGGGAAGAGTTTCTAGCATGCTTGTAGTATTTGTCTCATCATTAACTTAATTAAACCATGTTTAACATTAATGATTTACTAGTAATATGTTGGGCTCACTAGTCCATTAAGAAGGTAGGGTGGGCTTCCAAGTCCATTAAAATAAAGTCCAAGTCCAAGTAACCAACAAATAAATAAAAAGCTCAAGTGATTAACTACTAACATTAGTTAATTAAAAATGATTAATAATAATTAATCATGAACGTAAATAATATTCCAAATATTATTCGTGAAAAGTACGTGTGTCACAAAGACAAGTCGGGCATTGGAAAGTTAAATACGGCAACAAGTAACATGTATAAGAACACGTTTATTAAAACGCAAGTATTAATAATAAATATTAATAATTATACGTTGGAAAATCCAGGGTCTTTACATTACCCACCTGTTAAAGAAAATTTCATCTCGAAATTTTAAGCTGAGGTAGATGGAGGAGTTGGGAAAAGGTGAGGATACTTCTGCATCATTTGATCCTCTCGTTCCCAGGTAAACTCAGGTCCTTGTTTGGCATTCCATCGGACTCGGACGATCAGAATCTTGTTGTGTTTTAAATTTTTGACCTCACGGTCCATAATTTCGACAGGCTCTTCCACGAAGTGGAGTTTGTCATCAATTTTAAGTTCCTCCAATGGTATAACATGTTCCGATACAGCAAGACACTTCTTCAAATTCGATACATGAAAGGTAGGATGATGAGATATAACCTCTTTTATGTATAGTTGAGCGAGTCTCTCCATCGTATCCGTTTCCTTCATGGCTAAGAAGTGTGCAGATTTGGTAAGACGATCAACGATAACCCAGATGGTATCGTATCCGCCCACCATTTTTGTTAACTTCATAATGAAATCCATTGTTATCCTTTCCCACTTACATTGCGGGATTTCCGATTTTTGAAGTAACCCAGAAGGCCTCTGATGTTCGGCCTTAACTTTCGAGCAAGTCAAACACTTCCCAACATAAGTTGCAACATCCTTCTTAAGATTTGGCCACCAGTACTGTTCCTTAAGACCGTGGTACATTTTACTGGCTCCTGAGTGAATCGAATATCTCAACTTGTGGGCTTCATCTAGTATAAGGCTCCGTAGATCTCCATAACGGGGTACCCAAATCCTTCCGGCATAGCATCGGAGTCCAGTCTTCTTAACTTTGAATCAAGAAACGAGAATGTTCAAGTATTCATGAGATATATTTTCCTCCTTGAGAACCTCATCTTGGGCTGCTCGGATCTGGCTATTGAGGTTCGAATGAATGGTGATGTTCAGTGCCCGAACACGAAGGGGTGCCATCCTCTCCTTTCGGCTCAAAGCGTCAGCTACAATATTGGCCTTGCCAGGGTGATAACGAAGTTCACAATCATAGTCGTTCAGCGTCTCGATCCATCGACGTTGTCTCATATTCAGTTGCTTCTAATCGAAGATGTGTTGGAGGCTTTTATGATCGGTGAAAATAGTGCTCTTTGTTCCATAAAGGTAGTGTCTCCACAGTTTTAATGCAAAGACAACGGCTCCAAGCTCGAGATCGTGCATTGTGTAATTTCGCTCGTGAATCTTCAGTTGTCGGGAGGCGTAAGCGATAACCTTTGTGTGTTGCATCAGTACACAACCAAAACTACTTTTTGAAGCATCGAAATAAATGACGAAATCGTCACTGCCTTCAGGAAGTGATAAGATAGGTGCGGTAGTTAACTTCTTTTTCAAGGTTTGAAATGCTGATTCCTGTTCGGGTTCCCAAATGAACTTCTTCCCTGTGTGAGTCAGCGCGGTCAAAGGACGCGCAATCAGAGAGAAACCTTCAATAAATCTTCGGTAGTAACCGGCGAGGCCTAGAAATTGGCGGATATGAGTCGGAGTAGTGGGGGTCTCCCACTTGCGGATAGCTTCGATCTTTGCGGGATCAACTTTGATACCCTGGTTGCTCACAACATGACCCAGAAATTGGACTTCCTTCAACCAAAATTCACACTTGGAGAATTTGGCGTAAAGTTGCTCTTGTCTCAAGAGTTCAAGCACTAGACG
The DNA here is from genome assembly GCF_046630445.1 of Rutidosis leptorrhynchoides. NCBI lineage: Eukaryota > Viridiplantae > Streptophyta > Magnoliopsida > Asterales > Asteraceae > Rutidosis > Rutidosis leptorrhynchoides. The sequence goes on along the minus strand of NC_092333.1, from coordinate 265,114,666 downwards.
AAGATGTTGTTCATGTTCTTCTTCGCTTTTGGAGTAGATGAGGATATCATCTATGAAGACGATAACGAACTTATCCTGGTATGGATTGCATACACGATTTATGAGATCCATAAACACGGCAGGTGCGTTGGTTAAACCGAATGGCATCACGCAAAACTCATAATGGCCATAACGAGTTCTGAATGCAGTCTTCATTACGTCACTCTCTTTCACCCTCAACTGGTGATAACCGGATCGCAAATCGATCTTAGAGTAAACGCTCGATCCTTGCAGCTGATCGAAAAGATCGTCAATTCGGGGAAGAGGATACCAATTCTTGATCATCAATTTGTTGAGTTCACGGTAGTCGATACACATGCGGAATGATCCGTCCTTCTTCTTCACAAATAAAATAGGTGCGCCCCAAGGCGAGAAACTTGGTTGGATAAATCCATGGTCTAGCAGTTCTTGTAGCTGACTCTGCAACTCTTGCATTTCAAAAGGTGCGAGTCGATAAGGTGCACGAGCTATAGGTGCAGCCCCTGGCACTAAATCGATCTGAAACTCCACTGCTCTCGGTGGATGTAATCCAGGAAATTCTTCCGGAAAGACATCGGGAAATTCGTTCACAATTCGTACGTCATCCACGCTCTTCACCTCAGTTCACATGTGCTAGAACAGCAAGACGTCCTTTCTTCATGATATTTTGCGCTTTCATGCAACTAATGAGATTCAGTTTCGAGCTACATCTCTCTCCATAAATAATCAGTGGCTCACCGTCTCCGTGTGGTATACGAAGAGCTTTATCTCCACAGATAATGCCGGCCCTTATCTTGGTCAACCAGTCCATACCGACAATAACATCAAAGCTTCCCAACTTAATGGGTACCAAGTCAATCTCGAAATCCACACCAGCTATGTTGATAATAGCTTCTTGGCTAATTTGGTCAACTTTCTCAAGTTTTCCATTGGCTACCTCTACAAGCATACTCTCCTTTAAAGGAACTAACGACCAATTTATCTTAGAATAAAAGTGTCTACATACATAACTTCTATCAGCACCAGTATCAAATAGGACAGAAGCTAATAGATTATTGATAGCGAATATACCTGTGACCAAGTCGGGGTTCTCACGGGCATCCCTTGCGTTTACGTTGAAAGCTCTGACACGCGGTGGTCCGCCGTCCTTTCGCTTGTTGGGACACTCATTTTTGAAGTGGCCCGGTTTTCCATACTCATAGCACTTTCTTGGTCCAGTGGGGTTTGTCTTCATATTCAGGGTGGTGATCTTGCAGTCTTTGCCAATATGCCCAGTCCTTTTACATTTTTCGCAGACCACTTGCAGTACTCGATGTGTTGCGTGTAGCATCTCTTGCACTGCGTAAGACTACCCTTGTAGTTAGAGTTCGAGCTAGGGTTCGGGTTGGGGTTCCTTCAGTCATTGTGCCTCTTAGCAGGATTTTGTTCAAAGACCCTCCCCTTGTTGTTGTCCCATTTACGCTTCTCACTACTACCCGATTCGGATTTAGCCTTTTCTTGTTCTTGTTGGGTAATTTGATTCAATAGGGTGTACGCCATGCGCATAGCTTCTGGGATATCAGCTGGTTTTGAAGAGGTAACATTTCCCTGAATGAACTTGGGGAGTCCCCAGAAATACTGTTCCATTCGCTTAAATTCGGGGGTGACCATCGTAGGACACATCAGAGCTAATTCTAGATACCTTCGGTTTTAACTATCAAGATCATTTCCTACCACTTTCAGTCCCCAAAACTCATTTTCCATCTTCTGTATCTCCGTTCTGGGGTAGTAATCTTCGATCATAGCCCCCTTAAATTCTTCCCACAGTGTAGCATAGGCCTCGTCAATACCCTTAGCCTGAGCAAGTGTGTTCCACCAGGTTAACGTGCCGTCCGACAGTGTACAGGAGGCATACTTAGTTTTGTTCATCTCTGAGCAGTTGCTTACACGGAACACAGCTTCTAGTTTCTCAAACCACCTAGTCAGTCAAACTGGCCCCTCAGTACCACTGAAGTTGTGGGGCTTACAACTTTGAAATTCCTTATAGGTACACCCGTTATGATTTTTCTGGATAACTGGTGGAGCTCGGGGGTTCATGTCCGCTATAGCTGCGGCTACTTGTTCAGCGATCATTTCCTCGATCTGTGCTGCTGTGGGCGTTGATCTTCCGTTTGCCATTGATCTTCTAAACAAAAATTTTGACTTAAGTCAAAATCTAGCATTCAATAACTAATAATATAGTATATGGCAACAAATATGAAATCAACATAACACATGTTAATTAAGTAATGCAACTAGGGACAGATATCACAAAATCATCATACAGTAACGTAAATGGAACACCGTACCAAAAAGTAAACAACACTAAGTTCCATTCATTAATAAAAAGTTGCATACATTCGCATAAGATTCGTACAATACATGAGTGAAACATGAAACTACAAACGGGATTACATAAGGAAACCTAATACAAAAGCCCTATGGTGATGGTGGGTAAAGGATGTCCATCATGTAGGACACCTGGTCCTCGAGCTCAGTTACCCGAGCACGGAGGGTATCCACCTCCCTCGTCAGTTCCTCGATAGAGAGAGAGGCTGGTGAAGCAGGCGGTGCTGATGGTGCAGGTGGTGCCGGTGATGCAGATGATGCTGGTGGAGCTGGTGGTGCAGACGGTTCAGCACCAGAAGTAGATGCTGCGTAACGGGGAGCCTTACGTATGAATGAATCAGCAGGATACTGCACAAGCCACTTATGGGCGGTAACTCTAACCTTCAGTCCATGTGTGTTAACGAACGACCTACCTCCGTTAACCCCTGGAATAACAGTACCGTCGAAACGATACCGCTTCTTCAGTGGGGTAGAGGGTGGCTGCACGGGTGTCTCCTCAGGGTCCTCGTCGGAATCCTCGTCGGAATCATCCTCACTGAAGTCATCGGATGATAAGTCATCCGAATTATCGGAAGGTGGGTGTGCTCGTCCAGTAGTCATCAGTCGGTATCTGCCGGGTGGAATCGGCACGACACGTCCATCAGGAAGGCGTCTAGCCCAATGACCATGCTCATTACGGAATGAAACGTCCCCATATTCCCCAGGAATCACAGCACCACCGGAATGGTGTTGTGGCTCCGAGGGTCCTGGAATGAGTGGAGCTGGAATCTCCGGTGGATCCTCATGTCCGTCTGAGATGATCAATGGGTCGGGTGCATGGCTACTGGCTAAAGAGGACGAAGCGCCAGGGTCGCTGGAGGGTAAAGAGGACGGGATCTGTGTGTCGGCAGCAGTAGCAGGCGAGGTGGCGGATGAGTCTGAGTCGCTCTCCAAAATGATAACAGATGGGACATCCGATATCTGAACAAGGAAAAATAACTTTTTCCATGTCAGTAAGTCATATACCAAGCACATATTAGGCAAAGTAACTACGACAGTCTAGATCATCTATAGCAGTAAGTAGCATGGCAATAACAACAAGTATCATGCAATTAAAAGTAGATAATAGCATGTAGTAGTGAAAGCAAGTAACAGTATACAACATATAGCAGTAAAAGTAAGCAGCAGCATGCAGCAAGTTCCGCATAAACAAGTAAACTAGAAAGTTGTAGATTAGTCCTATTAGTGAATCCTACTCGGTCCGGTCTAGACTCACTAATGCAACCTAATTCCCTACAACCAATGCTCTGATACCAAATATGATGCCCCGTACAAAATTAACGAGTACGAATCATCAACAGGATCATTACAAGGTCAAACACTATATGCTGTTTTAAAATAAGTTTGCATTCATAAAACGGAGTGATGTCTTAACCAACATTAAAAGTTTAACATATGATAGTGTGCTTCTACGAATAGAAGGCAATAATAATAGTACGTGACCCATAGGTCGTTACAAATTCATTGTTTCAAAAGTAACATAGTTTGAATGCAAAGTAAATGTTTTCCTGCGAAGACATCTCTAATAAGCGCAGCGGGAGTCTACAAAGCATGACAACTACAGCGGAAGCAACCAAACCTTAAGCACCTGAGAAAAACATGCTTAAAAATGTCAACACGAATGTTGGTGAGATATAGTTTAAGTATAACAGTAATGTAAGGTAGGCCACGAGATTTCAGTGTTTGAAAACAGTTTGAAAAGTATATGTATAACCGTGGGCACTTGGTAACTAACTTAACATAAATAACACTCCCTAAAAGTACACTTGGCGAGTGCGTAAGTTTATGAAGTATTAAACACCCGTTAAATGCTAGCGCTACTAGCCCGAGTGGGGATGTCAAACCCTATGGATCCATATCTAAGATTCGCGTTCATCGGTTCAAAGACCAATGACTAAACGTTACCGAGCTAAGGGGAAAGTTTATGCCGTTGTATAACCCACACATATATAAATTTTAAGTACTCGTGCCTAGTATGTAAAACGTAAAATGCGCATGTATTCTCAGTTCCCAAAATAGTTAAAGTAAAAAGGGATGCTATAACTCACAGTGGAAAGTAGTAAAAGTCGATACGCGAGAAAAGTAAGCAAGTGGTTGGTCCGGAAGGTCCTCAACCTAAGTCAAAAGTTACTAAGTCAGTAAATCGTTCAAAAAGGTTTAAAAGTATGTAAATTAGGTCTTAAGTATCATCATCATTCATCATTAATCAAAAAGTGTAAAGTAAGTTTCAATCAAGAATAGAGTTTGAAATAAAGGCTGATTTCGTTCAGTAGCCACCACCTCTATACAAATTGAAATGAGGTGAGACCAGTGGCCATGGCTCCGTATATGAGTCCCCTAGAGGCTGACCATTTTCCAGAACCAAAATCATCTTTGTTTGACCGTGGAAACGGTTTAAGTGCGAGTAGGTCAGAAATTTCAGCGCAACGTTAAAAGGGTGTAGTGACTTTCGGATGGCCATAAATCCTAAACCGTAACTCGGATTAAGATGAGGTCTGAACAGAAAATCATCTACTCGAACCGAAATAGCTAGAAATCAACTTTACAGTAGCCCAGGTTAATGATCAGTTCCAGAAAACAGTAAGTAAGGTGTTCCGGTGGGTTCTTGGTGCTTGATGCTCATCACGGTTCTCATCCTTGATGCTTATAGCTTCAAGTGTACAACTCGTTGATGTGTTTGCATCATCTTAACCAAGTTTTGACCATCATAACACTAGTGTAAGTCTAAGATATGTAGCACAACTCAATTAAGGGTTGTAAGTAGTTTGATGAACCAAAGTTACATCAAGATCTTAGATTCGACACATACATGAGTTTTAATAGTAATATTAAGCTACAAACTTGAAAGTAAACTAAATAAACAAGATCTTAAGTTGTAGAACTTAGATCTTAGCTAGATCTTAAAGATCCTAGACTAGAAAGTCTAGATCTAGTGTTCTTAAGTTAGATCCTAAGTTATAGAACTTGGATCTTCACTTTAATGAAACCATAAGTTATGAAACTTAGATTTTCATCTTGTAAAATGTATGTAAGCTTATAAGCTCTTATTTACAACAAAATTAGAAGACCATAAGTTATATAAACTTAGATCCAACATAAGTATATGAAGTTATAACTAGAAAGTTATACTTCCATGTTCTTGAACTTATAAAGTTAACTTTAGTTTCAAGAAATACGAGATCAAATTTAACTAGTAATACTTGACTAAATTAACAACATCACAACTTTAAAGTACTTACAAAAGAAAGAAATAAACTAAAGTTACAAGTATTATGTTCATGTTTGTTTCATACTTGAGAAGTTCCAAATCAAAGTTTGAATCTTAAGAAAATAAACTTCAAGTCTACAAAACATGAACACAAGTATAATTAAAAAGCTTATGAACTTTAAATCTTATAACATTTTAAGTATAGAACTCTAAGTTATAGAACTTAGATTCTTGTTCTTGACTTCATCAATCAAAGATGAAAGTAACAAGATTTCATGAAGATACAAGCTAGGTAACTTGATCTTTAACAACAACAAACAACAAGTAAGTAAACAACAAACAAAGAACAAGTAAATGATCATGACTGGTGGCGGTTTTAAGGTAGAAAAGAAAGAAGAAAATAGATTTTTGTTACTTACAAGTTTGAGAGAAAAAGAGAGAAAAGAAAGTGTGAATATGTTGTGTGTGTAAAATGAGATAGAATACAAGCAAATAAGTAACAAAAAAATTTGAAAATGAACTCCCTCCTCCCCATTGTTGGCCGACGGTTTTTGGAGCAAAAGGGGAAGGGTCAAATGCAACTTTCAAGTGTGGGAGACAGGTGTAAGCTTAGAATGGTATAAAGTTAAATGTATGGGGAACAGTTTCTAGCATGCTTGTAGTATTTGTCTCATCATTAACTTAATTAAACCATGTTTAACATTAATGATTTACTAGTAATATGTTGGGCTCACTAGTCCATTAAGAAGGTAAGGTGAGCTTCCAAGTCCATTAAAATAAAGTCCAAGTCCAAGTAACCAACAAATAAATAAAAAGCCCAAGTGATTAACTAATAACATTAGTTAATTAAAAATAATTAATAATAATTAATCATGAACGTAAATAATATTCTAAATATTATTCGTGAAAAGTACGTGTGTCACAAAGACAAGTCGGGCATTGGAAAGTTAAATACGGCAACAAGTAACACGTATAAGAACACATTTATTAAAACGCAAGTATTAATAATAAATATTAATAATTATACGTTGGAAAATCCAGGGTCGTTACATTTTTGGAGCTGTCTTAATCCACTCCCGACTTTGATTTGCTTTATTTGTCGCGGCGTGCCCCAGAACCTCGCGGCGCGGCAATGGCCTACAACTGGGCATTTTGACAACTTAACACAAATATCGATTTATTCAACTTGTACACCTCGTTCACGCTTCCTATATACGTTTAAACTTTGTCTTTAAGTCTCACATGACTTAACACTATCAAAACCTATGCATATACTTATGCATGCATACATTCTCAAACATATATATATATATATATATATATATATATATATATCTCGCATACATCAAGTTAACACTCTAAATCGTTTAATCACATAAACAAGCGAATTATAAATGTTCTAACGTTTAAATGAGTACCTTAAGACACGTATGGAGAAAACGGGGTGTTACAACTCTCCCCCACTTGAATCGGAGCGCGTCCTCGCGATCCAAGCCGCATGACAAGCCGGAAGATACACCAATGCAAACTCTTCGGGTTCCCACGTAAACTCGGAACCCTTACTACGACTCCATTGAACTTTAAAAGTCCTCACCTCTTTACCTTCTCGTTGAGTATAGTAATCGGCTTCTCAACATACTCTAACTTGTTGTTTAGCTCAATCTCGTCTAATCGTACCCATGAGGAATCATCCGTAAGACACTTACGGAGATGGGAAACATGAAATGTATTATGGATCTCTGCAAGCTCTTCGGGTAACTCCAAGCGATACGCGACTTCACCAACACGAGCTAAAATCTTAAAAGGACCAATAAACCGAGGAGCTAACTTTCCTCGTTTTCGAAACCGAATAACACCTTTCCATGGCGAAACCTTAAGCATCACCATGCCGCCTTCTAGAAACTCAATCGGTCACCTTCGTTTGTCGGCATACGAATTTTGTCTATCTTGAGCCTTTTTCAAATGAGCCCGAATCATATCGATCTTGCTATTCATCTCTAAAACCAAATTGGTACTCCCGATTTCTCTTTGACCCACTTCACCCCAACAAATGGGAGTTCGACACCTTCGCCCATAAAGCATCTCATATAGTGACATTCCAATACTAGCATGATAGCTATTATTGTATGAGAATTCCACCAAAGGCAAGTGTTCGTTCCAACTACCACCGAAATCGATAATACACGCCCGTAACATATCCTCCAATGTTTGATTCGTACGTTAGATTTGACCGTCCATTTGAGGATGGTACACCGTGCTCAATTTCAATTGGGTACCCATATCGTCATGAAACCTTTCCCAAAATCGAGATGTGAAACGGGTATCTCAATTCAAAATGATAGATATAGGAACCCCGTGTCTCGATATCACCTCCTTGATAAACAACTTAGAAAAACTCTCCGACGATATCGTTTCCCGAATGGGAAGAAACAAAGCACTCTTCATAAATCGATCAACTATCACCCAAATCGTATCATATTGGGTTCTCGCCGTCTTTGGTAACTTAGTAATGAAATCCATGGTAATGTGCTCCCATTTCCATTTCGGGATTTCTAACGGTTGTAACATACCATATGGCTTTTGGTGTTCAGCCTTAACTTATAAACACGTGATGCATTGTTCAACATACTTAACAACATCACATTTCATGCACGGCCACCAATACTCCTTTCTTAAATCAAGATACATTTTCGTTGCGCCCGGGTGAATGGAATACTTTAACTTATGCACTTCATCAAGTCCCACTCGTCGATTATCACCCATTTTAGGCACCCACACTCGTCCTTGAAAGGATAAAAAACCATGCGGGCCTAAGGTAATGAACTCCATTTGGCCCACGATTCGCTCCTCATGTTTGTTATTAACAAAAGCTTCGATTTGAATCTCACCAAGCTTTACAAGAAAATCATTAGTAACAATCATGTGTAAAGATCCTACTCGTATCTCTGAAAGTTGACTCTTTCGACTCAACGCATTCGCGACGACATTCACCTTGCCCGGATGATAAAGTATTTCACAATCATAATCTTCTACTACGTCCATCCATCTACGTTGACGATAATTCAAATCTCATTGATAGAAAAGATGTTTCAAACTTTTATGATCCGAATAAATCATACACTTGACACCATACAAGTAGTGGCGCTAAATTTTCAACGCATGAACAACCTCCGCCAAATCAAGATCATGAGTCGTATATCGCGTTTCGTGCTCCTTTAATTGTCGAGAGGCGTAGGCGATGAATTTACCCCTTTGCATTAGAACACACCCTAGCCCATTTAATGAAGCATCGCAATAAACCGTCATGTCTTCTACACCTTCCGGCAACACTAACACCGAAGCTTGACACAACTTATCTTTTAATAATTGGAAAGCAATCTCATGCTCATTTTCCCAATTAAATCTAGCATTCTTTCTCGTCAATTTTGTCAATGGAGAAGCAATCTTAGAAAAGTCTTGGATAAACTGACGATAATAACTGGCCAATCCGAGAAAACTTCTGATTTCCGTAGGCGTAGTCGGTTGTCCCCAACTCTTCACCGTCTCTATCTTCCCCGGATCTACTTGTATACCTTTTTTATTCACAATATGACCAAGGAATTGAACTTCCCTTAGCCAAAACTCACATTTGGAGAGCTTTGCATACAACTTCTCCTTCCGCAACGTCTTCAACACACCACGAAAATGATGTTCATGTTCCTTCATACTCTTCGAATAGACAAGTATGTCGTCAATGAACACAATTACCGACTTGTCCAACATAGGTTGGCATACTCGGTTCATAAGATCCATGAATGCCGCCGGCGCATTCGTAAGACCAAAAGGCATGACTACAAACTCAAAATACCCATAACACGTTCGAAAGGCCGTTTTCTCAATATCTTCCTCACGGACCCGCATTTGGTGATAGCCGGACCGTAGGTCGATCTTAGATAAATAAGTTGCACCTTGGAGTTGGTCAAAAAAATCATCAATCCGAGGCAATGGATAACGATTCTTTATCGTCACTTTATTCAACTCCCGATAATCGATGCACATCCGCATACTACCGTCCTTCTTTTTCACGAATAAAACCGGAGCGCCCCATGGCGAAGCACTCGGTCGAATAAAACCCTTCTCAAGTAACTCTTGGGTTTGATTTAACAATTCTTGCATTTCGGTCGGCACTAAACGATAAGGAGTTTTAGCAATGGGAGTAGCACCCGGAACCAACTCAATGCGAAATTCAACTTGTCTTTCCGCCGGAGCACCCGGTAATTCGTCCGGAAAAATGTCTTTGAATTCACTAACCACCAGAATTTCATGAATGGATGGTGGCTCTTCACAAGTATCAACTACATGGGCAAGAAAAGCCATACCACCACTATTAAGAGAATGACGTGCCCGTGCAAGAGTGCACATCGGCACAAGTCTTCTCCGTGTCTCGCCATGAATAGTTAGTTTTCCCCCACTCAGGGTCTTTACCCTAATAGACTTTTCATGGCATGAAATATCGGCTCTATAACGATCGAGCCAATCCATACCAACGACAACATCAAACTCACCCAAAGTCATCGGAATGAGATCGATTTTAAACGCTTCGGAACCGAACACAATATCACAATCATTACAAACATCAACCCCTAGCACCGTCTTACCATCCGCTATTTCAACTTCTACTGGATGACTAAACTTAGCTAGCGGCTTATTAAGTTTAGGCACAAATTTTGGAGAAACAAACGATAAATTAGCACCTCTATCAAATAGGATCCTTGCCGGATTAGAGTTAACCATGAAAATACCTGAGACAATGTCGTTTGATTGCTTGGCCTCATCATTAATCATTAAATAATTGCGTCCCCTAGCCGTACCCACCGCCTTTTCTAACCGTTTAACATGATCGGTGTTCAAATCGGGACACTCCGTCCTTCGATGCCCTTTCTTACCACAATTGTAGCAAGTAAGTTTGGTCGGCGCCTTGGTACAATCACTTGACCCCCTTTGATTACAATTGAAACACGTGGGTCTATAATGTGACAATCCGGGAAATTCCGACCAAATTTAAACTTAATTCTTAATATAGTTTCCACACGATAAGCAAAGTCTGTAATGTTGAGTCACAAAAATTTTGAACTGTTTCATATATTCGTTTGACTTTCGACCATTCCCGACGATTCACGAACAACTATTTGTAAATAGATAACATATATATTTAAATAGGTATTTATAATCTGAAATATAATATGGAATATTATATAATTTAATTATTAGAAATTATATTGTAAAGTAAATAAAATAAAATGCGATGTAAGGGAAACTATATTTAAGAATATATTGTTATATATAAATATGTATATAAATATTACTTGTAAATATACAAAGTTATATTAAATCTATTCGTTTAAAAAAAATATATAATAAATTTGGTTTAGTAACTAAACTTGCTATTTTAAAACCGTTTATATATAGAAAAGGAATATAAATGATTTCGAGCTTAATTAGTAAACGACAATAATACTCGGTTGACATTTTGCCAGTATTCATATAGATTTAATATATACATATGAAAGATTAAGATAAAAGTTGGATTGTAAATTGATTTTAAATATTTTCAATTTGTTAAAAGTATTTTTACCTTTTAAAGTTTAAATATTAGTCTCCGTACATATAAATCGGAACAGAAAATAAATAATTATCGAACCTTTTTGATCAGGTTTTAAACAGTTAATGAGTGAAATAATTAATTATATTTAATCTAAAAGTTTGGGATTTTTAGGAACACTTTTATATTTTAACTGTTTAGCAATGGACACGATATAGCTATCCGAGAAAACCCGTCGGTAGAGTAAATACAAAATGAGGGCTGCTTATGTTTACAATCACGTTTGTGATTGAACGTATATTATTAAATTTATTAGTTTATCATTATATTCTATATCTACTATCTCTATCTCTCTCTCATTTTTTTTTAATGGTATACGATCAAATGATCATCCAACACCATGGTTGCAGCTGCTCCGCTGCTGCGTTTTTCCTTTTCTGTCCCAGCCACCTCAACACCATCGTGAACTCCCACCACCACCCATCGGCTATTATTACAACCACCCATCACAACCGTCACCTTTGTAAAACTACCATCAAAACCATTTCTCCTTGTTGTTGTTTCTGCTTGATCAGCCACCTAGAACACCATAAACCCATCACTCAAATCCTTGCTACTCATTCTTGTTGTATTTCGATCAGAACCATAACCGGAGAACCCATAGCATTTTTTTCTTGCTTTTCTTATCCTTCTTGTTCATTTATGGATAACCCAAACACCCATGGTTACTATCTTCTGTCTTCTGTCCTAAAAGGGTTATTACCTAGCAAGATCACCAAGCCCACTGATCATCCACCACAAACGTCACTCATTAAACTGCAACACCTGCTACTACGGTCATATTTTTTTTGTTTCGATTAAAACCATGAAGAGAATGAATGCTACAGTAACAATAACCAAAACAAAATGCGTAATTTGAGAAGATGATAATGCTTGTTACTGCTACTCGCCATCTCCTGTCCTATTTCTGTTTTCTTTCGAAACCCAATTATAACCTTGATTGGATATTCGTTTCTGTGTTTGAACCGGAGACAAACAAACCCCATTTAATTATTACCGCTATATTATTTTCTGCCGTTTCACTATTTTCGATCACCAACACAATCTATATTCATTTATTTGTTTTCTCTTACCTTCCTGTTATTATTCGAAACCCAACATCATTCTGTGATACGCTATTACTACAGCTGATAATTGCCTCCTGTTATGTGATGTTATTATGATAATAATGGAGATGATGATGATAGATAACAAGATGATGATGACGAGTGTACAGTGATGGTGATGAGTGATTAGCGAGTATAATTTCATGATTTTATGATTTTGATAGCGAAGTGATGATGATTATACGAATGATGATAATTAGAATGATATAAGATATTAATGATGGTGACCCATTAATATGAAGAAGAAGAAGAAGAAGGAATATGAAGAAGAAGAAGAAGAAGGAATATGAAGAAGTAGAAAGAATGATGATGAAGATGATTATGAAAGATGGATATGGAGGCAATGATGATCACAATTTTTTTTTTACTTCTACTGTTGTCGTAGGAACCAAACACAAACCCCAAACCATTTAACTGTTGGGCCATTATTTTTTATTTTCTATTTTCTACTTGGGTCGTTTTATATTTTTTTTGACTCCCTAGTTGGGCTTGTAAACCGCTACTGGGCTGATGTAAAATTTGGCCTGTTTATAGAGATGGCGACGGGTTATATAGGTTAAGCTGGGATTTAAAATAGAAGAGTAGCAGCAGAGCATTGGTTAGAGTGAGGGTGTTTAAACGAGAGGTCATGGGTTCAATCCCGGGCTGTGGCATTTTTTTAGGAAGCTTGTTTTCTAAAGGTAGTATTATTATTACAATTATTATTATTATTAACTTTATTGATATTATTTTTGTTATCATTATTGATAAAAAGATCATTATTAGTAAAAGTATTATTATTATTATTATTATTATTATTATTATTATTATTATTATTATTATTATTATTATTATTATTATTATTATTATTATTATTATTATTATTATTATCATTATTATTATTATCATTATTATTATCATTATCATTATTATTATCACTATTATTGATATTATTATAAATAAATATTATTTTGCAAAATACATTACAAGTATATTAATATTACATATTACTAGATTTTTATTATTAAAATAAAATTTAGTAAACTACATATATATAATATATTAATTAATATAAATATATATATTCTTATCACATATAAACCTTGAAACAAATTTCTATTTTTAATATATTATGATAAATATTATATTATTAAATTACTCTAATAAGTATTTACTATATTAATAAATGTATTATATAAATAAATATTAACTACATAAAGTATATAGGATAAATATAACTTATTTAGTAACACGATATATAAATTATTAATATATAAACTTGATAGTTGTTATTATATGTTTTAATATATATAACTGATATAGGTTCGTGAATCCGAGGCCAACCCTGCTTTGTTCAATATAGTCATATGTATTTTTACTACAAAATACATTAGGTGAGTTTCATTTGCCTTTTTACTCATTACATTTTTGGGCTGAGAATACATGCAATGTTTTAATAAATGTTTTACAATATTTATATGCGTGAGTTTCATTTGTCTTTTTACCCTTTATATTTTTGGGCTGAGAATACATGCGCAATTTTTATAAATGCTTTACGAAATAGACACAAGTAATCGAAACTACATTCAATGGTTGGATTATCTAATCGAATATGCCCTTTTTATTGAGTCTGGTAATCTAAGAATTAGGGAACAGACACCCTAATTGATGCGAACTCTAAAGATAGATCTATCGGGCCCAACAAGCCCCATCCAAAGTACCGGATGCTTTAGTACTTCGAAATTTATATCATGTCCGAAGGAGGATCCCGGAATGATGGGGATATTCTTATATGTATATTGTGAATGTCGGTTACCAGGTGTTCAATCCATATGAATGATATTTTTGTCTCTATGCATGGGACGTATGTTTATGAGAAATGGAAATATGAAATCTTGTGGTCTATTAAAATTATGAAATGATTATTTATATTAAACTAATGAACTCACCAACCTTTTGGTTGACACTTTAAAGCATGTTTATTCTCAGGTACGAAAGAAATCTTCCGCTGTGCATTTGCTTATCTTAGAGATATTACTTGGAGTCATTCATGACATATTTCAAAAGACGTTGCATTCGAGTCGTTGAGTTCATCAAGATTATTATTAAGTCTATTATAGTAAGATATATTACGAAATGGTATGCATGTTGTCAACTTCGATGTAATGAAAGATTGTATTTTCAAAAACGAATGCAATGTTTGTAAAATGTATCATATAGAGGTCAAGTACCTCGCGATGTAATCAACTGTTGTGAATCGTTTATAATCGATATGGACTTCGTCTGGATGGATTAGGATGGGTCGCTTCATATAACTCAAAGAACCACCTTTCTTCACGCTATTAACACTTTCGGACCATTTCTTAAACTTTTTATTTGAAAGGTTCGAATGAATCGAACCTTCAAATTTTCTCTTAGAGAAAGATAAATTTCTTTGCTTTGGGACTTCCGGTTCGAAGCCTCCGGTTAACTCAAACAATTCCTCAGAAGACTTAGCCATTCCCCGACTAATCTTGCGCTTTAACTCATCGCTTAGTGTACGATAAAAATATAGCATCAACTTGTGATAATCGCCAACATACTCCGGACAAAAACGAGTCTTTGCCAAGAAGGTCGACTTGAGAGTAACCAAGTCCATTGAACCTTGTCGCAAATTGTGCAACTCGTCCCGGATTTTATCAAGGTCAGAAGGAGTTCGGTATTCTTTGAAAAATTCCTTTTTGAACTCTTCCCACGTCAAGCTCATGCATTGCTCTTCACCATAAAACTTAATTTTATCGTCCCACCACAACTTGGCCTCTTCACGTAACATGCTAGAACCGTATCTCGTCTTTTTCTCGGGAGGACATTCTGCGGTACGGAAAGCCCCCTCGATGTCGGAGATCCAACACGTGCTTTTCAACGGATCTCGTACCCCATTGAACATAGGAGGTTGAGCATCCTTGAAATTTTTGTAGTGGAAGTATCTCCTTCCATAACCACCATTACCATCACCCCTTCACCACGAGGATGAATGTTTCTAACTTCTAATGCCTCCTCGATCGCGGCATTCATTCGCTCATTGATCATTTCGGTTACTTGCCCATCAACCGATTCTTGGAAAACCTTTCGGACATCGTCGAGAAATTCCGCTTTTAGCTTTTTAAAGATGGCCTCAACCTTGGCCGTGAGTTCAACGTCCTCGCTCGTGCCTCCCTCATTGGTATCGTGCCCATTTCTCATCCTCATTCTATAAAACAAAAAATATTAAACAACGAACGAAAAGACATGGCACAAATACATATACACCTCACCGCCCCATCTTGCTCAACAATCATCGTACATCGCTTGTTTGACACGATTTAAACCCGTAACAATGGTAGCTAATCAATATTACGCGAGCACGTCGCATTAACTCACTAGTACAACGTCTATCTCGCTTGATGATTGCAAAACACAACACAAAACAATTAGCGCATAGTTAGTCCACCTAAACCTAGGCACTAACAACTCCCCCGGTCCGACCCGTCTCCTACAATAAAGTCTAAGTCTAGGCACCTATCTCAAGTTGCCTAAATCCCTTAGACCATGCTCTGATACCACTTGAAACAACCCAACCCGTATTCAACCGGATAATTTTTTTTTTTTTTTTAACAATCATTAACGTGCCATTGGAATGATATAAACCATTCCATACAACCCATTAAAACGTACAACAAGTTTAATGTTTACAAAAAGGCACTAAGGCCATTAATCAAACGTAATACAAGTTTGACCCATTTAAAATGATAGTTTTAATCCAAACTACACTCGAGCATGGTTTGGGGCTAAACTACCCAAAAACACTAGGTCACCTTCCAAAAGCTTTAACTAGCAAGCATCATGGGAATCTAATGCCCAATAACCCCTTTTCCTTTCTTCGTGTTCGCACCTAAAAATGTAAACAATGAGAGGGTAAGCTAACGCTCAGTGAGTGCAATAGTTATACATATATATATATAACCTACTTACTTGCAACCACATACAAAATATCGTATACCAACTTGTAACTCAAATAGCATGTCATCATACTCGTAATACTAACAAGTTGTTCAATATCACAAACCCGCATTAGCATATACTCAATACAATCTATATATAATATGCTAACAATCCGCAAACCCCCATATGGTTAACCATAAACGCTATGGTGCTACTGGTTCGATGGTTCACACCATACGCATTTGAGTCATACTCTTTTTATAGTGCTACCGGCTCGTGGTTCACACTTTGTTTTATAGTGCTACCGGCTCGATGGTTCACACTTAATGCTACTGGCTCGATGGTTCACATCATGATTTTATAGTGCTACCGGCTCTTTGGTTCACACTTCGGCGCTACCGGCTCGATGGTTCATGTAGTGACCCGAACTTTTCCATGTTTATATATATTAATTGAGATTGATATTTACATGATTAAATGTTTCCAACATGTTAAGCAATCAAACTTGTTAAGACTTGATTAATTGAAATATGTTTCATATAGACAATTGACCACCCAAGTTGACCGGTGATTCACGAACGTTAAAACTTGTAAAAACTATATGATGACATATATATGGATATATATATATATATAGTTAACATGATACTATGATAAGTAAACATATCATTAAGTATATTAACAATGAACTACATATGTAAAAACAAGACTACTAACTTAATGATTTTTAAACGAGACATATATGTAACGATTATCGTTGTAAAGACATTTAATGTATATATATCATATTAAGAGATATTCATAAATGATAATATCATGATAATATAATAATTTAAAATCTCATTTGATATTATAAACATTGGGTTAACAACATTTAACAAGATCGTTAACCTAAAGGTTTCAAAACAACACTTACATGTAACGACTAACGATGACTTAACGACTCAGTTAAAATTTATATACATGTAGTGTTTTAATATGTATTTATACACTTTTGAAAGACTTCAATACACTTATCAAAATAATTCTACTTAACAAAAATCCTTACAATTACATCCTCGTTCAGTTTCATCAACAATTCTACTCGTATGCACCCGTATTCGTACTCGTACAATATACAGCTTTTAGATGTATGTACTATTGGTATATACACTCCAAAGATCAGCTCTTAGCAGCCCATGTGAGTCACCTAACACATGTGGGAACTATCATTTGGCAACTAGCATGAAATATCTCATAAAATTACAAAAAATATGAGTAATCATTCATGACTTATTTACATGAAAACAAAATTACATATCCTTTATATCTAATCCATACACCAACGAGCAAAAACACCTACAAACACTTTCATTCTTCAATTTTCTTCATCTAATTGATCTCTCTCAAGTTCTATCTTCAAGTTCTAAGTGTTCTTCATAAATTCTACAAGTTCTAGTTACATAAAATCAAGAATACTTTCAAGTTTGCTAGCTCACTTCCAATCTTGTAAGGTGATCATCCAACCTCAAGAAATCTTTGTTTCTTACAGTAGGTTATCATTCTAATACAAGGTAATAATCATATTCAAACTTTGGTTCAATTTCTATAACTATAACAATCTTATTTCAAGTGATGATCTTACTTGAACTTGTTTTCGTGTCATGATTCTGCTTCAAGAACTTCGAGCCATCCAAGGATCCGTTGAAGCTAGATCCATTTTTCTCTTTTCCAGTAGGTTTATCCAAGGAACTTAAGGTAGTAATGATGTTCATAACATCATTCGATTCATACATATAAAGCTTTCTTATTCGAAAGTTTAAACTTATAATCACTAGAACATAGTTTAGTTAATTCTAAACTTGTTCGCAAACAAAAGTTAATCCTTCTAACTTGACTTTTAAAATCAACTAAACACATGTTCTATATCTATATGATATGCTAACTTAATGATTTAAAACCTGGAAAAAAGAAAAACACTGTAAAACCGGATTTACGCCGTCGTAGTAACACCGCGGGCTGTTTTGGGTTAGTTAATTAAAAACTATGATAAACTTTGATTTAAAAGTTGTTATTCTGAGAAAATGATTTTTATTATGAACATGAAACTATATCCAAAAATTATGGTTAAACTCAAAGTGGAAGTATGTTTTCTAAAATGGTCATCTAGACGTCGTTCTTTCGACTGAAATAACTACCTTTACAAAAACGACTTGTAACTTAATTTTCTGACTATAAACCTATACTTTTTCTGTTTAGATTCATAAAACAGAGTTCAATATGAAACCATAGCAATTTGATTCACTCAAAACGGATTTAAAATGAAGAAGTTATGGGTAAAACAAGATTGGATAATTTTTCTCATTTTAGCTACGTGAAAATTGGTAACAAATCTATTCCAACCATAACTTAATCAACTTGTATTGTATATTATGTAATCTTGAGATACCATAGACACGTATACAATGTTTCGACCTATCATGTCGACACATCTATATATATTTCGGAACAACCATATACACTCTATATGTGAATGTTGGAGTTAGGTATACAGGGTTGAGGTTGATTCCAAAATATATATAGTTTGAGTTGTGACCAATACTGAGATACGTATACACTGGGTCGTGGATTGATTCAAGATAATATTTATCGATTTATTTCTATACATCTAACTGTGGACAACTAGTTGTAGGTTACTAACGAGGACAGCTGACTTAATAAACTTAAAACATCAAAATATATTAAAAGTGTTGTAAATATATTTTGAACATACTTTGATATATATGTATATATTGTTATTGGTTCGTGAATCAACCAGTGGCCAAGTCTTACTTCCCGACGAAGTAAAAATCTGTGAAAGTGAGTTATAGTCCCACTTTTAAAATCTAATATTTTTGGGATGAGAATACATGCAGGTTTTATAAATGATTTACAAAATAGACACAAGTACGTGAAACTACATTCTATGGTTGAATTATCGAAATCGAATATGCCCCTTTTTATTAAGTCTGGTAATCTAAGAATTAGGGAACAGACACCCTAATTGACGCGAATCCTAAAGATAGATCTATTGGGCCTAACAAACTCCATCCAAAGTACCGGATGCTTTAGTACTTCGAAATTTATATCATATCCGAAGGGTGTCCCGAAATGATGGGGATATTCTTATATATGCATCTTGTTAATGTCGGTTACCAGGTGTTCATCATATGAATGATTTTTATCTCTATGTATGGGATGTGTATTGAAATATGAAATCTTGTGGTCTATTATTATGATTTGATATATATAGGTTAAACCTATAACTCACCAACATTTTTGTTGACGTTTTAAGCATGTTTATTCTCAGGTGATTATTAAGAGCTTCCGCTGTCGCATACTTAAATAAGGACGAGATTTAGAGTCCATGCTTGTATGATATTGTGTAAAAACTGCATTCAAGAAACTTATTTTGTTGTAACATATTTGTATTGTAAACCATTATGTAATGGTCGTGTGTAAACAGGATATTTTAGATTATCATTATTTGATAATCTACGTAAAGCTTTTTAAACCTTTATTGATGAAATAAAGGTTATGGTTTGTTTTAAAATGAATGCAGTCTTTGAAAAACGTCTCATATAGAGGTCAAAACCTCGCAACGAAATCAATTAATATGGAACGTTTTTAATCAATAAGAACGGGACATTTCAGTTGGTATCCGAGCGTTGGTCTTAGAGAACCAGAATTTTGCATTAGTGTGTCTTATCGAGTTTGTTAGGATGCATTAGTGAGTCTGGACTTCGACCGTGTTTACTTGAAAAATGATTGCTTAACAAATTTTGTTGGAAACTATATATTTTTAACATGTGAATATTATGTGATATATTAATCTCTTAACGCGTTTGATATTATGTGATAGATGTCTACCTCTAGAACAAGTCCCATTGACTCACCTAATAATAATGAAGAGTCAAATGTAAATTGGAATGATTCGTGGACTGATTCACAAGTTCCCGAAGAGGAACCGGAAGAAGAGTCGGAACCGGAAGAAGAATCGGAACCGGAAGAAGAATTGGAACCGGATGAAGAAATAGAACCGGTGGGGGAAATAATAAAAGGGTTAAGTAAAAGAAAATCCTCAACCAACCGACCAAGGTTAATTATGGTCAATGGTGTTTCCGCCAAGGAAGCAAAATATTGGGAGGATTACCAATTCTCCGATGAATCGGATTCCGACAGGAATTCCGATGATGTTATAGAAATTACCCCAACTGAATTTAAAAAGGCAAAATAAAATAATAAGGGAAAGGGCATAAAAATAGAGAAATCTAATTCCAACCCCGATGAACTTTATATGTATCGTCAACCCCCGAAGTCCTTAAGTTGTAACAATGACCCGGGAACCTCTAAACCACCAGGTTTTTCTAAACCAATGTGGAAAACGACGGCTCGTATTAGGGGAACATCATATATCCCTAGAAACTTGGCAAAACGAACCAAAACCGAAGAAGAAGAAACAAGCGAGTCGGAATAAGATAGTTGTATTCGTGTGGTGTAATATATGTAATATAGTGTGCTTATGCTTTATGATATATGTAAAAATTGCTTGTATTAATAAGTATTTTTTTTATGAATCTAACTCTTGGCTATTTTACAGTATAAAAACACAAAATGGATAGACAACCCAATATTTTAAGAGACCTACCCGGAGACATGATTGATGAAATCTTGTCTAGAGTCGGTCAGAATTCTTCGGCACAACTATTTAAGGCGAGATCAGTTTGTAAGACATTCGAAGAACGTTCCAAGAATGCCTTGGTTTATAAAAGGCTTTCGTTCGAAAGATGGGGGATATCACATTGGGAAATCCATAAGTTACGATGTGTTTACTTTGACGCATATATTGCGGGGAACCCAAATGCTATTTTACGCAATGGGTTAAGAAATTATTTTGACTCAATATATCCGAAAATTGGACTTCGTGATTTAGAAAAAGCGGCTAACATGCAACATAAAGAAGCATGTTATGCTTACGGATTAGTAATGTTCGCTTCTCACCAAAGTGAGAACAAGAACATCGGGCTACAACTATTAAACAAAACATTCCCACAAGTGACGGAGTCGGTAATTGGGGTAAGAAATGAGGTTTTTAGATTGTTACGGGGCTGTTGGACATTACGTAACCCTCGTCCCTTTAACGACGTTACAACACGCTGTCTTATCAACGGCCATAACGGTTATGTTCCACAAGACCAAGGATGGGAAGTAATCCTAGTAAAACCAGAATGCATGACTTGTTTCTGGACGTATGAATTACGTGTCTTTATTGCCTTTGCTGAACGACTTGTGTACTAGCTAGAATTATCTTCACAACCATCTTGTATCAAATTTATTGTGTGCTATATTTCATGCTATATGTAAAATAAGCGGTATTGTAAGTTTGTACAATATTGTGTAAAAGTTTGAACGCGAAATATTATTATAATCAGTTTTTCATATAGAATTGTAGTAGTTGAATTGTATATTAGCTACTAAGTATGAACTTAACGGGTAGGTACTACCCGAATTTAAACTTATAAAACGCTAATATGAAGAAAAAGCTTTTATAAATGAGTTCATATTATGCTACGAAATACTATTAACTACTCTTAATATTCTGTATGATTAACTTGTTCCATTTGACTATTTTGAAGGAAATGGCACCGACTACTCGAAACACCGTGAATATGAATGAAGAGGAATTCCGTACTTTTCTAGCTTCAAACATAGCCGCAGTACAGGCTGCGCTACATACCAACAATAACCTTGGATCTACAGTACAGGAAATCGTGTAGGATGCACCTACAAAGAATTCACTGCCTGCAAACCTTTGGAATTTGATGGAACCGAAGGACCGATCGGATTGAAACGGTGGACCGAGAAGGTCGAATCGGTATTTGCCATAAGTAAGTGTACTGAAGAGGACAAAGTGAAGTACGCTACGCATACCTTCACAGGTTCTGCGTTAACATGGTGGAATACCTATCTAGAGCAAGTGGGACAAGACGATGCGTACGCACTACCGTGGTCAGCATTCAAGCACTTGATGAACGAGAAGTACCGTCCCAGAACCGAGGTCAATAAGCTCAAGACAGAACTTAGAGGGTTACGAACCGAAGGATTTGATATTACCAAGTACGAAAGACGATTCACAGAATTGTTCCTATTGTGTTCGGGAGCATTCGAAGATGAGGAAGAGAAGATCGATGCGTTTGTGAAAGGATTACCAGAAAGAATCCAAGAAGATATAAGTTCACACGAGCCCGCCTCCATACAACAGGCATGTCGAATGGCTCACAAACTAGTGAACCAGATTGAAGAAAGAATTAAAGAACAGACTGCTGAAGAGGCCAATGTGAAGCAAGTCAAAAGAAAGTGGGAGGAAAACGGTGATAAGAATCACCAATACAACAACAACAGCAATTACAACAATAATCGCAACAATTATCCCAACAATCGCAACATGAATCGCAACTACAACAAACGGTCCAACAACAACAACAACAACAACAACAACAACAACAACTACAACAATCATCCCAACAACAATAATAACCGCAATAACAACAACAATCAGAAGCAGCTATGCTAAAGGTGTGAAAAGTATCACTCGGGGTTCTGCACCAAATTTTGCAACAAGTGTAAAAGAAATGGTCATAGCGCGGCGAAGTGTGAGGTCTACGGACCAGGGGTTAATAGAACGAAAGGAACAAATGGTGTCGGAACGAGTAATGGAGGAGCAAGTAGTGTCGGAGCAAGTTATGCCAATGTAGTTTGTTATAAATGTGGAAAACCGGGCCACATTATTAGAAATTGCCCGAACCAGGAGAACACGAATGGACAAGGCCGCGGAAGAGTTTTCAATATTAATGCGGCAGAGGCACAGGAAGACCTGGAGCTTGTTACGGGTACGTTTCTTATTGACAATAAATCTGCTTACGTTTTATTTGATTCGGGTGCGGATAGAAGCTATATGAGTAGAGATTTTTGTGCTAAATTAAGTTGTCCAATTACGCCTTTGGATGGTAAATTTTTACTCGAATTAGGAAATGGTAAATTAATTTCAGCAGATAATATATGTCAGAATCGAGAAATTAAACTGGTTAGCGAAACATTTAAGATTGATTTGATACCAGTAGAGTTAGGGAGTTTTGATGTGATAATCGGTATGGACTGGTTGAAAGAAGTGAAGCAGAGATCGTTTGTTACAAAAATGCAATTCGTATTATACGAGAAAAAGGAAAACCCTTAATGGTGTACGGAGAAAAGGGCAACACGAAGCTACATCTTATTAGTAATTTGAAGGCACAAAAACTAATAAGAAAAGGTTGCTATGCTGTTCTAGCACACGTCGAGAAAGTACAAACTGAAGAAAAGAGCATCAATGATGTTCCCATTGCAAAAGAATTTTCCGATGTATTTCCGAAAGAATTACCGGGATTACCCCCACATCGATCTGTTGAATTTCAAATAGATATTGTACCAGGAGCTGCACCAATAGCTCGTGCTCCTTATAGACTCGCACCCAGCGAGATGAAAGAACTACAAAGCCAATTACAAGAACTTTTAGAGCGTGGTTTCATTCGACCAAGCACATCACCGTGGGGAGCTCCTATTTTGTTTGTCAAGAAGAAAGATGGTACATTCAGGTTGTGTATCGACTACCGAGAATTGAACAAACTTACCATCAAGAACCGCTACCCACTACCGAGAATCGACGACTTATTTGATCAACTACAAGGCTCGTCTATTTATTCAAAGATTGACTTACGTTCCGGGTATCATCAAATGCGGGTGAAAGAAGATGATATTCCAAAGACTGCTTTCAGAACACGTTACGGTCATTACGAGTTTATGGTCATGCCGTTTGGTTTAACTAATGCACCAGCTGTGTTCATGGACCTTATGAACCGAGTGTGTGGACCATACCTTGACAAGTTTGTCATTGTTTTCATTGATGACATACTTATTTACTCAAAGAATGACCAAGAACATGGTGAACATTTGAGAAAGGTGTTAGAAGTATTGAGGAAGGAAGAATTGTACGCTAAGTTTTCAAAGTGTGCATTTTGGTTGGAAGAAGTTCAATTCCTCGGTCACATAGTGAACAAAGAAGGTATTAAGGTAGATCCAGCAAAGATCGAAATCGTTGAAAAGTGGGAAACCCCGAAAACTCCGAAACACATACGCCAGTTTTTAGGACTAGCTGGTTACTACAGAAGGTTCATCCAAGACTATTACAGAATAGCAAAACCCTTGACTGCATTAACGCATAAAGGGAAGAAATTTGAATGGAATGATGAACAAGAGAAAGAGTTTCAGTTATTGAAGAAAAAGCTAACTACGACACCTATATTGTCATTGCCTGAAGGGAATGATGATTTTGTGATTTATTGTGACGCATCAAAGCAAGGTCTCGGTTGTGTATTAATGCAACGAACGAAGGTGATTGCTTATGCGTCTAGACAATTGAATATTCACGAACAAAATTATACGACGCATGATTTGGAATTAGGCGCGGTTGTTTTTGTATTAAAGACTTGGAGGCACTACTTATATGGGGTCAAAAATATTATATATACCGATCATAAAAGTCTTCAACACATATTTAATCAGAAACAACTGAATATGAGGCAGCGTAGGTGGATTGAATTGTTGAATGGTTACGACTTTGAGATTCGTTACCACCCGAGGAAGGCAAATGTGGTAGCCGATGCCTTGAGCTGGAAAGACAGAGAACCCATTCGAGTAAAATCTATGAATATAATGATTCATAATAACCTTACTACTCAAATAAAGGAGGCGCAACAAGGAGTTTTAAAAGAGGGAAATTTAAAGGATGAAATACCCAAAGGATCGGAGAAGCATCTTAATATTCGGGAAGACGGAACCCGGTATAGGGCTGAAAGGATTTGGGTACCAAAATTTGGAGATATGAGAGAAATGGTACTTAGAGAAGCTCATAAAACCAGATACTCAATACATTGTACAAGGATCTCAAGAAACATTTTTGGTGGCCGGGTATGAAAGCCGATGTTGCTAAATACGTAGGAGAATGTTTGACGTGTTCTAAGGTCAAAGCTGAGCATCAGAAACCATCAGGTCTACTTCAACAACCCGAAATCCCGGAATGGAAATGGGAAAACATTACCATGGATTTCATCACTAAATTGCCAAGGACTGCAAGTGGTTTTGATACTATTTGGGTAATAGTTGATCGACTCACCAAATCAGCACACTTCCTGCCAATAAGAGAAGATGACAAGATGGAGAAGTTATCACGACTGTATTTGAAGGAAGTCATCTCCAGACATGGAATACCAATCTCTATTATCTCTGATAGGGATGGCAGATTTATTTCAAGATTCTGGCAGACATTACAGCAAGCATTAGGAACTCGTCTAGACATGAGTACTGCCTATCATCCACAAACTGATGGGCAGAGCGAAAGGACGATACAAACGCTTGAAGACATGCTACGAGCATGTGTTATTGTTTTCGGAAACAGTTGGGATCGACATCTACCGTTAGCAGAATTTTCCTACAACAACAGCTACCATTCAAGCATTGAGATGGCACCGTTTGAAGCACTTTATGGTAGAAAGTGCAGGTCTCCAATTTGTTGGAGTGAAGTGGGGGATAGACAGATTACGGGTCCGGAGATTATACAAGAAACTACCGAGAAGATCATCCAAATTCAACAACGGTTGAAAACCGCCCAAAGTCGACAAAAGAGCTACGCTGACATTAAAAGAAAAGATATAGAATTTGAAATTGGAGAGATGGTCATGCTTAAAGTTGCACCTTGGAAAGGCGTTGTTCGATTTGGTAAACGAGGGAAATTAAATCCAAGGTATATTGGACCATTCAAGATTATTGATCGTGTCGGACCAGTAGCTTACCGACTTGAGTTACCTCAACAACTCGCGGCTGTACATAACACTTTCCACGTCTAAAATTTTAAGAAATGTTTTGCTAAAGAAGATCTCACTATTCCATTAGATGAAATCCAAATCAACGAAAAACTCCAATTCATCGAAGAACCCGTCGAAATAATGGATCGTGAGGTTAAAAGACTTAAGCAAAACAAGATACCAATTGTTAAGGTTCGATGGAATGCTCGTAGAGGACCTGAGTTCACCTGGGAGCGTGAAGATCAGATGAAGAAGAAATACCCGCATCTATTTCCAGAAGATTCGTCAACAGCTTAAAATTTCGGGACGAAATTTATTTAACGGGTAGGTACTGTAGTGACCCGAACTTTTCCATGTTTATATATATTAATTGAGATTGATATTTACATGATTAAATGTTTCCAACATGTTAAGCAATCAAACTTGTTAAGACTTGATTAATTTAAATATGTTTCATATAGACAATTGACCACCCAAGTTGACCGGTGATTCACGAACGTTAAAACTTGTAAAAACTATATGATGACATATATATGGATATATATATAGTTAACATGATACTATGATAAGTAAACATATCATTAAGTATATTAACAATGAACTACATATGTAAAAACAAGACTACTAACTTAATGATTTTTAAACGATACATATATGTAACGATTATCGTTGTAAAGACATTTAATGTATATATATCATATTAAGAGATATTCATAAATGATAATATCATGATAATATAATAATTTAAAATCTCATTTGATATTATAAACATTGGGTTAACAACATTTAACAAGATCGTTAACCTAAAGGTTTCAAAACAACACTTACATGTAACGACTAACGATGACTTAACGACTCAGTTAAAATGTATATACATGTAGTGTTTTAATATGTATTTATACACTTTTGAAAGACTTCAATACACTTATCAAAATACTTCTACTTAACAAAAATGCTTACAATTACATCCTCGTTCAGTTTCATCAACAATTCTACTCGTATGCACCCGTATTCGTACTCGTACAATACACAGCTTTTAGATGTATGTACTATTGGTATATACACTCCAAAGATCAGATCTTAGCAGCCCATGTGAGTCACCTAACACATGTGGGAACCATCATTTGGCAACTAGCATAAATATCTCATAAAATTACAAAAAATATGAGTAATCATTCATGACTTATTTACATGAAAACAAAATTACATATCTTTTATATCTAATCCATACACCAATGACCAAAAACACCTACAAACACTTTCATTCTTCAATTTTCTTCATCTAATTGATCTCTCTCAAGTTCTATCTTCAAGTTCTAAGTGTTCTTCATAAATTCTACAAGTTCTAGTTACATAAAATCAAGAATACTTTCAAGTTTGCTAGCTCACTTCCAATCTTGTAAGGTGATCATCCAACCTCAAGAAATCTTTGTTTCTTACAGTAGGTTATCATTCTAATAAAAGGTAATAATCATATTCAAACTTTGGTTCAATTTCTATAACTATAACAATCTTATTTCAAGTGATGATCTTACTTGAACTTGTTTTCGTGTCATGATTCTGCTTCAAGAACTTCGAGCCATCCAAGGATCCGTTGAAGCTAGATCCATTTTTCTCTTTTCCAGTAGGTTTATCCAAGGAACTTAAGGTAGTAATGATTTTCATAACATCATTCGATTCATACATATAAAGCTATCTTATTCGAAAGTTTAAACTTGTAATCACTAGAACATAGTTTAGTTAATTCTAAACTTGTTCGCAAACAAAAGTTAATCCTTCTAACTTGACTTTTAAAATCAACTAAACACATGTTCTATATCTATAAGATATGCTAACTTAATGATTTAAAACCTGGAAACACGAAAAACACCGTAAAACCGGATTTACGCCGTCGTAGTAACACCGAGGGCTGTTTTGGGTTAGTTAATTAAAAACTATGATAAACTTTGATTTAAAAGTTGTTATTCTGAGAAAATGATTTTTATTATGAACATGAAACTATATCCAAAAATTATGGTTAAACTCAAAGTGGAAGTATGTTTTCTAAAATGGTCATCTAGATGTCGTTCTTTCGACTGAAATGACTACCTTTACAAAAACGACTTGTAACTTATTTTTCTGACTATAAACCTATACTTTTTCTGTTTAGATTCATAAAATAGAGTTCAATATGAAACCATAGCAATTTGATTCACTCAAAACGGATTTAAAATGAAGAAGTTATGGGTAAAACAAGATTGGATAATTTTTCTCATTTTAGCTACGTGAAAATTGGTAACAAATCTATTCCAACCATAACTTAATCAACTTGTATTGTATATTATGTAATCTTAAGATACCATAGACATGTATACAATGTTTCGACCTATCATGTCGACACATCTATATATATTTCGGAACAACCATAGACACTCTATATGTGAATGTTGGAGTTAGGTATACAGGGTTAAGGTTGATTCCAAAATATATATAGTTTGAGTTGTGATCAATACTGAGATACGTATACACTGGGTCGTGGATTGATTCAAGATAATATTTATCGATTTATTTCTGTACATCTAACTGTGGACAACTAGTTGTAGGTTACTAACGAGGACAGCTGACTTAATAAACTTAAAACATCAAAATATATTAAAAGTGTTGTAAATATATTTTGAACATACTTTGATATATATGTATATATTATTATAGATTCGTGAATCAACCAGTGGCCAAGTCTTACTTCCCGACGAAGTAAAAATCTGTAAAAGTGAGTTATAGTCCCACTTTTAAAATCTAATATTTTTGGGATGAGAATACATGCAGGTTTTATAAATGATTTACAAAATAGACACAAGTACGTGAAACTACATTCTATGGTTGAATTATCGAAATCGAATATGCCCCTTTTTATTAAGTCTGGTAATCTAAGAATTAGGGAACAGACACCCTAATTGACGAGAATCCTAAAGATAGATCTATTGGGCCTAACAAACCCCATCCAAAGTACCGGATGCTTTAGTACTTCGAAATTTATATCATATCCGAAGGGTGTCCCGGAATGATGGGGATATTCTTATATATGCATCTTGTTAATATCGGTTACCAGGTGTTCATCATATGAATGATTTTTATCTCTATGTATGGGATGTGTATTGAAATATGAAATCTTGTGGTCTATTATTATGATTTGATATATATAGGTTAAACCTATAACTCACCAACATTTTTGTTGACGTTTTAAGCATGTTTATTCTTAGGTGATTATTAAGAGCTTCCGCTGTCGCATACTTAAATAAGGACGAGATTTGGAGTCCATGCTTGTATGATATTGTGTAAAAACTGCATTCAAAAAACTTATTTTGTTGTAACATATTTGTATTGTAAACCATTATGTAATGGTCGTGTGTAAACAGGATATTTTAGATTATCATTATTTGATAATCTACGTAAAGCTTTTTAAACCTTTATTGATGAAATAAAGGTTATGGTTTGTTTTAAAATGAATGCAGTCTTTGAAAAGCGTCTCATATAGAGGTCAAAACCTCGCAACGAAATCAATTAATATGGAACGTTTTTAATCAATAAGAACGGGACATTTCAGTTCACGCCTCTTTTATAGTGCTACCGGCTTGATGGTTCACACTTTGACACTTTTCACATACATGTTATGGCACTACCAGATCGATGGTTCATACCATAAAATTCACAAATAAATACGTCATATACACATACGTATAATTACTCCACTCGCCTTATAGACTAGGCGATGAATTAACAACTCCGCAAGCTTTAAAGTGAAGTACCTAATACAATAAGTACAATTTCAATACACTAAACTAGTAGGACTTGACACCAACATTTATCACTTAAGCATTTAATGACCCATTTGCATTAAATGACCCGTTTTACTCCAAAACCGCCCATTAATGGCCAAGACTCATCATCAATCACTAAAAACTAGTGATTATAGTCCAATAACAATAACTACCACCTTTTTGGATATTTTCATACTCATCTTTGCCCAACTAGGTCAACATTACCCTTTTGACTCATTTTAACACTTAGACTCGCAAATTGGTCAAACATGAACCCATTAGCAAATCTTTCATCAATTTACAAATGTATTAGTGACTAACAACACAATTTAACACTTACAAATCTCGATTTACATGAACAAACCCTAGATTATAGTTATTAGGGTTTCCTTACATCAATATAACCCAAATTTACCCATTAAATTCCCAAATGGGTCTTACAAGCCTCAAATGACCCAAACCCTAGCCATAAATTAACTAAAACTTAAAACATGGAGTTAAGACTTACCAACACTATCAAGTCATAGCTAAGAACAAGGAGAACAACTTTACTTCTTGCTCCAAAGATCAAATCTCAAATCTTCACTCTCAAATCTCACCTTGGATTTAAATGGGTTTTGTGTTTAGAGGGAAAATAGCAAAAGAAAAGAGAAATGAAATGAAATAGATAAGATAAGTGGCTGATATTTGAGCCACAAATCTGGTTTACATGCGAAAAGACAAAAATACCCTCGAACCACTCCTTTTTAAATCAGAAAAATGAATCAGCATACCAGTAGGGTCGCGGCGCGACCCCTTTTGTCGCGACGCGGCAATTAACTGATTATTCGAGCTGTCTTAATCCACTCCTCACTTTGATTTGGTTTATTTGTTGCGGTGCTCCCAAGAACCTCGAGGCACGGCAATGGCCTACAACTGGCCATTTTGACAACTTAACACAACTATCGATTTATTCGACTTATACACCTCGTTCACGCTTCCTATATACGTTTAAACTTCGTCTTTAAGTCTCACATGACTTAACACTATCAAAACCCATGCATATACTTATACATGCATACATTCTCAAACATATATATATATATATATATATATATATATATATATATATATATATATATATATATATATATATATATATATATATATATATATATCTCATACATCAAGTTAACACTCTAAATCGTTTAATCACATAAACAAGCGAATTATAAACGTTCTAACATTTAAATGAGTACCTTAAGACACGTATGGAGAAAACGGGGTGTTACAGGTTGCTCGAACATTTGCTCTAGAAACGTTTTTGATTAAGTCAAAAATCACTTTGTGCAAAAACCTGAGTCAAACGTTCTTGGGATCAACTCAAACAATGGCATACCTTAAAAGATTGGCTAGAAAAGCACCAATATTTAATAGAGAGGTTGTTTATGTGTGGAAGATAAGATTTGAAATCTATGTCAAATTAAAAGATTATGACATATGGAGGATCATCAAGGAAAGAAACCTTGTTCCTCAAGAATCATCAAGCATGGTGAACTCAACATTCCAAAATGATGAAGTAGTAAACAAAGTGCTAAAGTAATTTGATGCTATATCACTACTTCAAAGAGTTCTTCCTAGTGAAGAAAGGATTAAAATGCTTTCTTGTGAAAGTGAAAAGGAATGTTGGGATACACTATGTCCTCAAGTTGAAGAAGCCTCAAGTTGCTTGAAGAAGAATGAGTTCATGAAAGAGTTAACAAGACTTGAATGTCTTGGTGGGAATTAGTTAGATGATCAAGATGGAGATGAAGATGAAGACTTTTGTCTCATGGGTTCAAGATACTCTCCAAGCCAAGATGCTCGTAGTGAAGATGAGGTTGATACTTGCTTCCAAGAAGAAGAAGGCAAGAACTCAAGCGTTCAAAGCAATGAGGTACATGTATTCTATCCTTCTAATTATGAAGATTTGATAGATGAGTCCTAAGCGGTAAAATTTGTGTATACTAGAAGTTGTGACAAAGTAAAATTGTTGAAAAAAGAATTACAAAAGATTAATTAACTCAACAAAGCTTTAATTGATTAAAACAATCTTTTGAAAAGATCTTTAAATAACAAAAATTGTTTTAAAGAAAATCTTGTTTTGAAAACTAGTCACAACTCTAGTAGACACAAACAAAGTACTCTAAGTCCAAGGTCAATTATTAGGAAAGTTGAAAACCTAGGAAGGGTAAACAAATCTAGCAAGTCAATGGAAGGGATAAGCCAAGGGTTGGGAAATCTTTGAATTAATGAAAATCAATGATGAAGCAATAAGGAAAGAGGATAGTGCATTTAAAACTTGATGTTTTCTAAGTCAATATGTCACCATTTCAATTTGCACATCCTCAAAGTGATTATAAGTGATATTCAATGTGACTATGCTTAACTTAGGAATGAATGATTACATGAAAAAGTTACATGCTAGATATAGGTCAATGTGCATTATGTGTATAAGATAGTATGTGTATGTATATATATATATATATATATATATATATATATATATATATATATATATATAAACGTGCCTACATACTTGTCATTGATGATGAAACATTGGTTGGATGTGATCATACAATATTTAGGAAAAGAAAACTTGTCCTCAAGTATTCTATAGAACGATAAAATCGCCAAAACGCGCTTGACTTGAAGAAACGGACAAAGTTCACCATCCTAAGCTGCACGGTCAAACCACGGCAGACCTCAGGCTCCATTTCAGCGTTTTTTCTTCTCTACAGCTAACCCCATGGTCGACCGCAGTTCGACTGTATGGGTCCTGACGACTTTTTATTCTATCTTTTAGCCGTCATTTCTCATTGTATTCAAAATCTATTTTCACTCCCCCTCTTCCACGGCTCAAGACCTCAAACCACACGCTGAAGAATTTGCTCTCACTCATCCTTAATCTTCACTCTCGGTAAGATTAATCAGTGAATTCCTTTCATCCAATTGTGTTGGTATGATTAAATCTTCAAACATTGTTTGAAGAAACCCTAATTAGAAAATTCTACTCAAATTGATGGTAACAATCAAATGTGTTCATGAAACCTTCTAAAACCTTTGAAATCATGATTAACAATGTATCAATTGAAGTTATGAATCTTAGGGTTCATCATACAAGTAGATTAGGTTTTCATAAGTTCATTGTTCACATTGTTCAAGCACATTGTCCCTAATGAAGAGTAATAATGTAGAAATTGGTAACATCAAAACACTTGTGTGTTGATGAAAATCAAGCTTGCAAAACAAGAACACATGTGAACATTATGAAAATCACTAATAATTTAAAGTGCAAACGCATTGTCATCAAAAGAGGGTGAGAATGTGAAGAATGTTAACATCAAAATACTAGGTATTGATGATAGCCAAGTTTGCAAGTCATTGTCATGTATGAACATTGTGAGAATAAGCATTCACACATTTGCCAACACGTTCCACCAAAAGAGGGTTAGAATGTGACGGAAGTTAACAATAAAACACCATTGTGCTTTTGATTAACTAAGTTTGCAAAAACATTGATTATACAATTGAGTCATTTGTACGTACACTTTGAATTAAATTAAAGTGCTATTGTATAGGAAATGATGAGCAAAGGAAAAGGAATCTACAATCCTCCTCTGAATGAAATAAGATCGGTGTATAATCGAGAATTCATTAGCACACGGAAGATTGTAGAAGGAAGAATGATCAAAGTTGAAGATTTCCCAGAGACGGTTCATGCATTTACGAATCCGGGTTGGAATGCATTCCTTAATCTAGAAGGTCTGATATACACCATATTGATTTGTGAATTCTATGCAAGCTTTGTATTTAAGGAAGGAATGATTGTATTCAGAATCAACAAGCAATGATACACTCTAACACTCAAAGACTTTGGAAGAATATTGGAAGTTCCAACTGACGGAAAATGATTCTTCCATACAGGCCACAGTCTCACTCATCTTCCATCCTTCATAGATGCTGATCGAGTAATTAAAGAACTGTGTCTAAGAAACGTATCTAAACATGAGATACTTGAGCGTGGAGTTCTTGGGAGACACTTACGTCAAAGGTATGACATTTAGAACAAAGTGATTGATTACAACATCTACTGTAAACTGGGAAATCATGCAAATGTCCATGCAACTCAAGTTGCTCTTCTAAGGTGCCTGGAAAATATAGAACATGTTAACATGGCTTATCTTATGGAAACAAGAATGAGCAATGTTCCCATGGATACTTCTAGAGCCCTTCCATATGAGATGCATCTCAACAAGTTATTTGCTCATTTTAAGATCACCTATAATGATCAACATCCTCCATCTCATCTACCGCTTAACTGAAGTACAATCACAAAAATGGGATATGAGTCAGAAGGACATATATATGAAGATGATGATTTTGATGACATCGACCAAGTGTATGAAGAAATTCTCAATGCTCGTTTCAATTTGGACAACATTTTAGATAGTTATGAGAAGGAATCTTGGAAGAATCAAGAGACTCATTCTATGGCTTAGACCCTGATTCAAAATTGGAAAGAATATATTTGAATCAAATTAAGGCTGAAAAATACCAATCCAAGATTAAGAAGTTGGTAAAGAAAGTCATGAAGGCTATATAATGCCAAAGGAATGATGATGTGGAATATTCAAGGCATGTAGGAGAAGGAAGCCGAAGACGTAGATAGTAAAATCATATGTAATGACTAATTGTTCTTCTAAACACTCAATAGTTTATTTCAATAAATAGTTGTTACTTGAATGAATGATTTGAACAAAGACAGAAAGTGTGCGGTCAAAATCATGGTCGACCGCAGTCTGAGCCGTAGACTATCTGTCAACTTTTTGTCTTTCCTTTTGAAGAAGAATTTAATGCACAATAAATTCTCAATAGTTTATTTCAATAAATAGTTGTTACTTGAATGAATGATTTGAACAAAGACAGAAAGTGTGCGGTCAAAATCATGGTCGACCGCAGTCTGAGCCGTAGACCATCTGTCAACTTTTTGTCTTTCCTTTTGAAGAAGAATTTAATGCACAATAAATTCTCAAACAATGATTTGAGTGCATTCAGTAGGCTGAATCATAATTAACTTCAATGAACAGAAACTATCATTCTTAACTATGATTCATTTCCGATAATTCTCTACCATTGTTTGCGAATTTTATGCAAACTATGAATTTACTCCAACAAATGAAATCAAGTTTCGTTTGTTTCACAGGGAATACTTCATGACTCTTCAAGAGTTTGGGAAAATAATGCATGTTCCCTGTGAAGGAGTCGAATTCTTCAATCATAGCCCAAACCTCAATCATCTTCCTGCATTTATATCAAAAGGTGACATCATAAAAACCTTTTGTCGTTCTCCCATAAACCACATCTCCATTCAAAGTGAGGGTCTCCAAGCTTAACATCTTGCTCCCAAATATTACTTCTGGATCCAAGTCATAAGAAAGAATGTATTCTGCAAAGCTGGAAGCCTCTTCTCTTAAGTACATTCCAGTGAAGCTGCTCTCCTATGGTGTCTCATGCACCATATTCCAGTCAACGTGGCATTTTCATGGCAAATAAGATGAATGTACTTGCTCATGATGATTCTCGACCTTTTCTGTACAGAGCTCATCTCACCAAGCTCTTCAGGTACTTGAATGTTCAAGCATTACACCTTAATAATCTAACCACCTCTCCAATCAACTATGATTCAGTTACAGCATTCAATGAAGTAACTAAAGATGAAAACACACCAGCATGGAGCACAACTGGGTCTGAAGAAAGCAGGGAAAAAGATCAGTTCATCTCCCTATGATCACCCATCCAGCGTGATGTGCTTCATCGTCAGCATCGACGAACCCACAAACTTCTAAGAAAGTTGTTAGTAAAGTTCACCTATGAAGGAAGAACTTCTCTTCCCTATGATAGACCCTAAACAATGTACTCCTCATGCATATCTCATGTGAGATACTATGCATGTTAAATAAACAGTGTCTACTCTCTGAGTGCTCCTTTATTTGTTTCCATCGTGTTTGGTGCTTATGTGTGTACTTCTCTTTAGGATTGAATAAAATATGTGTGTTTCGTGCTTTATATGTTTTGGTTGTTAATTTCCACCGTGTACGATTCACGGGGGAGCATTTGTCTTAGGGCGAGCTTAGTTTATGTAACACCCTGGGAAAATACCACATCGCCAACGAACATGAGTGATCATGGGATTATAAGGTAATCCTCACGCTTAAATGACACAAAGCGTTTTGGGACCACAGGCAGAGCGGGTGTGCGAGTACAATGTGGTTAAGCGTGCTCGGGCGAGAGCACTACCGGGATGGGTGACATTCTGGGAAAGTGCTTCTCGTGTATGGTCACCAAGAAAAAGCCGTGCGCCTGCGGGCAAAGCGAAAAATATTGTGGTCATGTTAAGCTGGGGTGTTACAGAATGGTATCAGAGCCAGGTTGTGTGTCGTTGGGGGTGGTGGGGCAAACCTCATCGAGGACGATGAGTCCGGGGGGGTTAATGTAACACTCTGGGAAAATCCCACATCGCCCACGAACATGAGTGATCATGGAATTATAAGTTAATCCTCACGCTTAAATGACACAACGCGTTTTAGGACCACATACAGAGCGGGTATGCGAGTACGTTGTGGTTAAGCATGCTCGGGCGAGAGCACTACCGGGATGGGTAACATCCTGGGAAAGTACTTCTCGTGTGTGGTCGCCAAAAAAAAGCCGTGCGCCTGCGGAAAAAGCGGACAATATTGTGGTCATGTTAAGATGGGGTGTTACAGAATGAGGATTGTAACATATATCCCACATCGGTTGGAGAGGGGAACGAAGCATGCCTTATAAGGGTGTGGAGACCTTTTCTAGCATGACGCGTTTTGGGACCACAAGCGCAGCAGATCACATGAGAACTCTGCAGTTAAGCGTGCTCAGGTGAGAGCACTACCAGGATGGGTGACCTCCTGGAAAAGTGCTCGTCATGTTTGATCGCCAAGAAAAATCCGTGCGCCTATGGGAAAAGCAGACAATATCATGCTACGGGGAACGTGTTACATGGACTGGGCTGTTATAGATGGTATCAGAGCCAGGACCCGGACCAACGTGTATAGCCGAGACGCTGTGTCCCATTAGGGGGAGGATTGTAACATCTGTCCCACATTGGTTGGAGAGGGGAACGAAGCATGCCTTATAAGGGTGTGGAGACCTTTCCTAGCATGACGCGTTTTGGGACCACAAGCGCAGTAGATCACATGAGAACTCTGCAGTTAAGCGTGCTTACGTGAGAGCACTACTAGGATGAGTGACCTCCTGGGAAAGTGCTCGTCGTGTTTGGTCGCCAAGAAATATCCATGAGCCTACGGGCAAAGCGGACAATATCATGCTATGGGGAACGTGTTACCTGGACTGGGCTGTTATAGTTTAAGGGGAGCTAAACTTTTTTCTTCGACAAAAGGGGGAGAAAGATGGATAAGTGATGTTAACACTTGTGCGTATTTATAGATAAATTTTCATCATCACTTATGTGTTTGTCATTATCAAAAAGAGGGAGAATGTTAGGGGGAGAAAGCTGGATAAGTGATGTTAACACTTGTGCGTATTTATAGATAAATTTCCATCATCACTTATGTGTTTGTCATCATAAAAAAGAGGGAGAATGTTAGGGGGAGAATGTGGGTTTATGCTTAATGATAATACTAATCTTAACCCATAACAATAAGTGTTTTTATGATGACACGTGAACATAACTAGAAGTGATGATACGCATCTTGATATAAATGCACAAGTTCACTAATCCACACTTACTCTAGCAAAAGACCAAAACCAAACAAAGTCTAGATTGAAATTTAGGCTACACGATTCGGTCCAGGTTCAACCACAGGTCAGACCGTGGAACCTTGCACCCTGGTTTATGAAACCAAGAGTGCACGGTCGACTCCATGGTCAACCGTGGGTCGACCACAGAACCTTTTTTCCGAACTTTTGATCAAATTTAGTATGACCACGTTGAGGCATCTATAATTTATGAAACTTGTTTAAACATGCTTAGAATAGTTGCCTCCTTCATACCCAAAGGAGTTTTGGTTACTAGAAAACTAATCTTGGATAATCATACCTAATGACACCAGATTAAGCCTTGATTAAAAATTACACATAAGTTTTATAAGAAAACATGAACATCTAAAATGTATTTAGACATACTTAGGATGGTCATCAAGTCCCAACCAAGAGTTACTCCTTCCATGTACATGTGTTGGACATTAATGTATACTTATATATTAATCTTGCAAATGCCACTTTGCAAGTAAAACTTACATAGCCTTAGTTCAATGCTATGTCATAACTATATGTTTATTCCTAGATTAATTAGTGATCTCTTGCTAGTCATTAAATGAATATTATGTGACTACTTGCTATTTATACATGAGTATTATTTGACAATGTGCTAAATGCTAATTTGCTAAATAGTTACTTAATATGTATGAACCTTGTCTTACTATGTGTTACAAGTTGGAAATCCATCAACTTGTATTTGAACTACTTCAATATATGCTTATGCTAATTGGATAATGCTTAATGTGTCATAATCTAGTGATCTTAAAAGGATGAAGAATCATTAACACACATAGGATTTGCTTAAGTCTAAAATCTAGTTTAAAGATGGTTTAGACTTGATTAACTTGATGCCTTATAACATACTTAATTGATATTACTTTTTTAACTTGTTAAGACATCATGAGCAGATTTAATTAATTGAAAAATAAGTTTTTAATTTAAGTCTAATGTGCTTTGTGATTAAAGTGGGTTACTGTCATCATTGACATGTTGACCAACCAATAGGACCTTAGCAAATGTGTTAATTACAAACAAAAGGTTATGACACAACTGAGATTAGCTCAAATGATTATCATGACTTGTATTCAAGAATGTTAGACTTGTTACTTTAAGTATGATAAGTCACTATCAAGGCTATATATCCAAGGTAAATGAACACTTAATACATATAGTACTTGTATAGAATGTTGAGTATCTTTTGAAGGTATTAAATGAAGTAAAGAGTTCAAAGATTAAAGTTCAACACTGATTCAAATAACTATACGATGGATAGAAGTTTTAGACTGGACCGGGTACGGTCAACCCACGGTCGACCGTGGCCCCAGCTATAGCAACGACTATAATTTTATCTCTCCATACAAATAGCAAGACTTGGAGAACTTTGAAGACTTGGACTTGCATGCTTAACTCAAAATCATCAGAGAATCACAAGAACATAACTTATATACATGTATTTGTGATTAGCAAGAGAAGTTCTATAATCTCATAGAGTATAGAAGGGGTTGTAAACTTACTATCAAATTACTATATTTGTGAGTTTACATAGTGTTGTATTAATCCTTAGATTTGTGTTAGGATTGTCATCACTAGAAAGGGTGAGTCTTGTACTCTGTAACTAGAAGCATATGCTAGCTTAGCTATCATATTCCTTAAAAGGAACTAGGGAGTTGATTAATTCCATTGGGGTTAATACTTGTCCAAGGTGAAGACAATTTGACCTAAGTTAGAGGTAATCTTTCAACAGGATAGAAGGATTGGGTTTGTTGTCTAAGAAGAAGTACAAGACTTGTAAATTAGATCTCCACCAGATTTGGAGAAAGGTGCTTAGTTAAGCAAAACTCGCGATTAGTGAATCAGGGAGTGGATTAAGGTGGATTAGTTAACATCCACCTGAACTACTATAAATCCTTGTGTTTATGTTCTTTACTTTACATTCCGCACTACTACAAACATAAATACTACACACATTGGTTTGAGTAAACTAAATTGATCAAGGATTGTTCTAAACTTGTTGATCACTGAAAACATTTTTAAAAATCGTATTAAGTAACTATTAACCCACCTCTAGTTACTTACTGACACTAAAACTAAGCGTCGTATATTAACTACACTTTTTAGGACCCTAGATTAATTTTGAAAATCATGTGATATGACCGGAATAGAAAGTGTCCTATAAAATTATTATATGGAGCTCACATTCTTAGTTCACTATAAAGTTTTTTTTTTTTTGATAATAAGACCCTATAAATAAGAGTCGTATTAAGTATACCTTTTTATACTCTTTTTTGAAAGGTCAACTTGCGATAGGACCCATCAAATTAGGGGGTTCTTATAAGTAGGTTTTTAGGACCCCATGATGTTATTGAAAATTTTAATAGGACCCCTGCAAATTCAGTGTCCTAAAAATTGATTTTTAGGACCCTGCCTCTAGGACCTAAAAAAAGGGTCTAAACAGCCATTTTTGTTGTAGTGGTGGTAGCTCGTGTGGCTCTATCGTCTGATCAGTTTTGATTTTGTTTTGGGATCGTAACATGGTTTTCGAGGTTGTAACTTGACTTTCACCGTTTTTGCTCTAGATTTTTTGTTTTAACTCCGTTTTCTTCGATTATTTTTGCATCACCTTTGTAATTACTTGATTTACAAAATAAAGCAAATAATGTTTAATTTTTCGATAAAGCTTGGAACTATATGTTTTTGAGCTAAATATCGGGGGTAAAAAGGTGACTTCTTGGCATATCAAAGATCCCGGATTTCTCGCCTCCATATGTCAACCCAAGATAATCAGCTGTCGAAGAGCGTCC
This sequence comes from Rutidosis leptorrhynchoides, assembly GCF_046630445.1. NCBI lineage: Eukaryota > Viridiplantae > Streptophyta > Magnoliopsida > Asterales > Asteraceae > Rutidosis > Rutidosis leptorrhynchoides. The sequence continues at coordinate 265,074,003 of NC_092333.1, read as the reverse complement.
TATATTAAACAGGCCAAATCATAACTGACAATTTCAGTAGTCGGTGTAAGAATCCAGCCGTTGGCCTAAGTGATAGATGTTGAAGACCCTAATCGCCGGCTGGAATACATCAGTCTCCGGTTGGGAAATGTCTATAAATAAACAACTCCGGTTCCACATTTTGTGTGCAATGTTTTACTACAACATTCAGATTCAAAGTATGTGGCATTCAAGATCATCCTAGTCGCCTTCTAGAGCCATCATTCAAATTCAAAGTTGTAACTACAACATTCAGCCTTTGCCACCCTCCATTTCAACCGTCGACAGTCGCTGGCCTGAAGTCAACCTCCGGCTGAGTCCATTTTAACCGTCGGCTGACCTTTTGGGCCTATAAATAGGAGTAGCTAGTTTCCACACCTTTACATACATAGTTAGAGAGTCTCTCTACACTAGAAATGCTATCGAATTATATTTCTTATATTTTTACTCCAATTTAGTAATTAGTTAGGCTACATTACGTTACTTCTACAAAGCAAGTTTACATTTTCGATTGAAGACATGTAAAAATCTTGTTCCAAGCTTCTAATCTATGTACTTCTTGGATTAATATAAAGTAGTTTTAATAGCCCGTGCGTTGCACAGTGACTAAAAGAAGTTTGTATAGTAAATCGTTAATATTCGTACATATTGTATGTGTTATACAGTAAGTACATGTTGTATCTACAACTAACAATATGTTAAATCACACACGTTACATCTACATGATTAATGATAAAAGAAAACATTCAAATAGATGTAAACGTTATGTTAAGTCACGCATGGTCCATGTACATGATCAATGATATACGAAATGGTTAAATACATGTAAACATTTCTAATTGACCGCTACATGTAATAATCAATATTGCTCATATAATTTCTAAGTATCTGAAAAGATGTTTTCATTAACATTACTAGGAACGAAATCTGACCTAATAAAAATTACATGAATATAATTATAAGTAAATGTTGGGGTTAGGGTTTCATGAACATTGTTAATATATTTAGATAATTGAAATAAAAATAATATAATGTGATTATACGAACCTGTCTCTATAGGTGTTGTAGAACTTCCTTGTAGATTACCTTATTAGTAGTCTAAGTTATTTCATTATTCTTGTTTAAAATGAGCACCCTTAGTCCCTTTTTTGACGTAACTCTCGAGAGTGCAACATAAAGTTAAAATGGTTTTGGAAGGAATAAACCCACATGCGCGAGAGACTGGCATTGGCTTTGATTGTCATTGTGATGCACATGGATATTGGGTACTGACGTCTTTGAAATCTGAATGGAATTCTCTTATCAGATGGAACAATTAACATGCGTGGAATAGCAGTTATTGTGCCAACGTGTGTACGTGTTAAGATCTTAGCTTTAATCATTTTGTCCATTTGTTCAGTTATTTGGAGTCGAGTACCATTGCACAATCCACGTGATTGAACAACATTCCTAAGCAAAATTACAGGTACACCAACTTTTAGAATAAGATTGTGCTTGGGTAAACCACCAATATTGATCCTGTTTAGGTAATCCGTTGTGTATAACTCACTGTTAAAGTGAGAATCTCTTTCCGTTTGACATATGATGTCCGAGCTTAAGAAGATTCTTGCATCACCATCAAGCGACTCCATCATTCGATCGTTGATTATGTTAACAATCTCGTGAGTTGGTGCAAGAATTGAACGTTGTTGATGGTAGGTAGGATTTCCGAGGTTTTCCAAATAGACTGGATATACAGACAAAATAATTGATCCAATTGGATCTTCCACATCATTTACTAACACATCTTCAGGCATTTCTATTTCGGATATGCCATCTTTAGTCAGAGTTACATCACCATTACCAATATCAATAACCAATCAGAAAATGTACAAATATCTTCCACATTTTTTCCTGTTTACATTTGATGAAACAACTGAAAGTCTCATATCAACGGTTAGTCTTAGAACGGTAACATGATCCCAAATGTAAGAAGAATTTAGTGATGCAACTACTATATCCTCTCTTGTGCATTCTGTAATAACCAGTAAATGTCATACCCCCCAAATAGGGCCGGGGGTAAATATGACTTTTCTAATATCATCACACAATTTATATTAGCAAGAACGACTCTAAATGAGACGTTTAATAAAATCAGAAATTTAATTGCAGCGGAAAATGAATTGATTTACATGGTAAACCCAAATGTAATAATTGTTTAACAAATGATTAGATATAATAAATGCGGACTTCAATGCAATAGCAGGCAAGCAACATAGGGCAGCACATAAGCTATTCTTCTCCTGAGACAAACATGCTTAAAATATCAACACAATGGTTGAGTGAACATCATAGGTTTAATAATTAATAAGTTTTAGACCACAAGATTTAGTTCAAAACATCAAAATATTCAATATGCCATGAGTTATAATATCGAACTAAACATTAACCCCTGACAGTATGGGTGTCGGCAATCATTATTATGTACCCCCTTGACGATCACGCCAATGGGTAGAGACGTCACTCTCAATAGGCCTACTCACAATAATTAAGCTTGCAAAATTCCAATTCCAGTAATTAACGATATTATGGCAGGGATTTGCATGTAAGAATACAGGTTAACAATAATCTCACGAAGTTGCATATCAAAAAGTTTAGGCACTTGTGTCTAAATTGTAAATCATTTAAAGTAAGCATGTGTCTCACCCCAAGATTTATAAAATACATTAAAACATGTAAAAACAGGGCTATGAGTTCACCTTAGTAGCACAGAAGAGTTATTCCACAAGAGAAATGAATTGAACGGAAGAACGTGATCAGAATCTCAACCTAGAGATAGAATGTACGATCAGAGATATATCCTAAAAGACTTAAGTATAATAATTATACTAATGATGATGGTTTTCTAAATTAATTCCCATTTTTGGAAAATTTCCATTTATGGAAAGTTTCCACTTATAGTAACTTTCTAATTATAGAAAGTTCGGGATATAATCTATAACAAGACGTTGTACACCTTTACCCAAATCTTGTTTCTATCATACAAGTCACTATGATAGTCAGTTGTTACCGGGCGCCCAGGATTCTTGACCAGAATCTATGTCATGGCATTCGAAATTCACAAGCGGTTCCCATTAGGCAACAATGACCACCCTATGCCATATGTAGCGGTGAGGTTCGTATACAGTGCACGTTATCTTAATTATAACCTTCACATATTATAGGTGTATAATCTTTTATTATATAGTTAAGTTAAATATATGTATATAGTTATTTTAGTATTATATAACTATTAATAGTTTAATAATTATATATGAATTATTATCCAAGCTAATATTACTAACTTATCATGGATTAATTAATATTTATAATTGATAGTGCTCCAAATGAACATATATTTAGGCACAATATCCTTCCAAAATGTAAAGCTTTTAGTTGTAATTTTTCTATTTTTATGTAATATTCGTTTAAATAAATAAGTGCGAAGACAAAAGAAGAAAATGACGATTTAAAGACGCAAATGACCAAAAAGCTAAAAAGTACAAAGTACAATCTAAGTGGTTTAATTTATTGATGAGAAACGTCTCAAAATTACAAGAGTACGAGCCGTGAAACACAAAGTACAACTATCAACGCGCGACGCAACGGAGCTAAAATTACAAGTCAACTATGCACATAAATATAATATAATATATAAATAATTCTTAAAATTATATATATATATATATATATATATATATATATATATATATATATATATATATATATATATATATTAAAAACTGTTGGCAAATTAGAAAACAAAGTTATGTGAGCTGGCTCAGAGGGCCATGCGATCGTATGGCCTGGAGGCACGATTTCCATGCGATTGCATGGCAACAGTTTGCTGGTCAGGTAGTATAAAAAGGCAACGAATTGGACGAAACATACACACCTTTTTCAATCTTTCTTTCTCTCTATGTAATATATATTTATAATTATAATTTTAATTATAATTAAGATTAATAATAAATTATGGTTTAGTTGGGTTAATGTAAGAAATGTTTTACGGGTTTTAAGTCAAATTTCTGTCTGTGCAACGCTACGCGATTAATCACCACTGTAAGCTATGTTCTTCCTTTTTAAATTAATGTATTGTAACTAAGTTATTATTATGCTTATTTGAGCCAAAGTAATCGTGATGTTAGACTAAATATTAAGACGGGGTTATTAGATTTTGTACCATAATTAAGGTTTGGACAAAAGACCGACACTTGTGGACATTGGACTATTGACTTTTAATAGATAGAGGGTATTGTCTAATCGAATGACAACTCATTAGAATCTGTCGAACCTATCTTCAAATTAGTTAATCTAATAATTATTAAAATGATTATGTATGTTCTATTTAGTGACGTTTATACGACATCATTTACAATCATTTAATTAATTATTCGGGTTGGGTAATTTATTATTCATTCTGATCAAGTGGGTAAATTAATATTCATATCCCATTAAAACAGGGGTGGATTACATACAAGGATAATTGGTGTAATTATTAACAAAGTATTAAAACCTTGTTACAGTTCGAATCCCTAATTAGTTGGAATATTTGACTTCGGGAATAAGGTTAATTTGAAGAGCATTTTATAATTATGAATGATGGACTATTATGGACAAAAACCAGATAGGTATCAAATAAACCAGGACAAAGGACAATTAACCCGGGTAACAATTAATTAAAATCAAAACGTCACACATCATGATTACGGAAGTTTAAATAAGCATAATACTTTTATTTCATACTTCATCGTACCTTTATTTACTGTCATTTTAATTACTGCAATTTACTTTATCGCAATTTAAATTCTGTCATTTATATTATCATCATTTATCTTTACGCTTTATTTAAAATCGACAAACCGGTCATTAAACGGTAAACCCCATTTTTATAATAATAATAATAATACTACTTATATATATATATATATATATATATATATATATATATATATATATATATATATATATATATATATATATATATATATATATATATATATATATATATATATATATAGTTTAAAAATATAGCGTTAAACTTGGCTAGCTCCCTGTGGAACGAACCGGACTTACTAAAAACTACACTACTTTACGATTAGGTATACTGGCTATAGTGTTGTAGCAAGGTTTAGGTATATCCACTCTATAAATAAATAAATAACTTGTGTAAAATTGTATCGTATTTAATAGTATTTCGCAATAAAAATATAATTATTTTGTATACACCTCGCATAACACCAAGTATTTTTGGCGCCGCTGCCGGGGAAGGCCGAAGCAAAACGCTATAAAAAAATTAGTTTTTAAGATATTTTTGTAAAAATATAATATTTCTTATTTTGTAAAAATATTTTGTTAAAAATACAAAAATATAAAAACATAAAAAAAAGTATATATATATATATATATATATATATATATATATATATACATATATATATATATATATATATATATCTATTTAAGTGTGTAAAAAGAAAATATATTTTATAAAGTATAAAACTATTTTTCTTTAGTTTTTTTTTTAAAAAATTGTTATAAATATTACTTATATAGATTTAGTAAAGAATATAAAGTAAAAAAAAAAAACTGAAACTGCAATTTTTAGCCTGCAACATTCTGAACCTGCATCTCCATATGACCGCATGGCTTCAACGCTTAAACCCCATGCGATCGCATGGGGGTGGTCTGACACGTCAGGATCCTTAACAGCATTAAATACGGTTTAGGTTTTAATTAAATTATTATTATTAATTAGGGTTTACTTATTTAATATATTTATATTTCTAGTTTAATATATAATTTGTAATATTTAGTTTAATTATTATTATTTATTATATAGATTAATACTTTTATATATAAATAATATAAAATAATATTTTTAAAAAATTGTATTTTATAACTATAGTTTTATTTTATATCTTTTTATATTTATATCGTTTTTATTGTTTAAATCGTAATTTGTATATTTATCGTTCGTAATTAGTTTTAAACTTAGTATTTTGCCGTAGTTTCTTTATTTCTAGATTTTTAGGCTTTGCAAAATTCCCTTAAGTGCTTTTTCTTTAGATTAAGATTTAGGTGCTTTAGAATCTTACGACGTAGCTTATCGCCTTAGTTTTAAATAAATTTTAAGTGCCTTTTATGTAATTGCCGTTTTTGGATATAGAATTCTTTTTAAGCTTTAAATCCTTTAGACGCAACTTTTAATTTTTAATTTTTAGACTTTTAAGTTTTGACGTTTTACTTTCTTATTATTTTTTTTCGACCTATTATTTTTCGACATTTTTCGACGCGCTCTTTTTCTTTCTTATTTCTCGATGCTCTAGTTTTTAGGACATAGAATTTTCTATTTCTTCTCTACAATTTCAAAACGAAAAATTATTTTAAGCGGTTAAATTGATAGACATCCAAAAATTTCTGGTTCGTAGTAATAGTTGGATTTGTTAGTGGCGAGTTGTGGGCTTCCGATTTAAAGGGTCCTGGCTACATGCTGCATCTATTGGCTATTCGAAACGTGGGTAAAATCAGAAAAGTCTATTAATTTTATAACTTATATAATTTTTATCTTTTATAACTAATAGGATATTCAGTGAATGCACCGAGCAAAACGTTCACCACCTTTCATACATTCACCACATGTAACTCGATCAAGACATCTAGTCAATATTGTCGCCGTTGATTTTTCTTTAGAATCGTCATCTAGTTGAACAAGTACTCCAACTCAAATTTCCGATAATCCATCTTTTGAACCCGATTTCACAATTGAGAATCCGGAGGATATTCAGGGACAATTCAGAGATCCAGAACCACTAATCATTCCTCCTGAACCACAAATTACTCTTCCAGAGATTGCCGTGGAAGAAACCATTAAATCAGAATCCTCTAGTGATTCGTATTCAACAAATTCAATCATGGAAAATTTGGAACCTCTAAGTATGGAAGACCGAATGAGAGCCACACGCACGGGCCAAGGTCACCCCATTATTAAGCCAGATATTAATGCGCCAGATTATGAAATCAAAGGATAAATCCTACACATGGTAACTAATCAATGCCAATATAGTGGTACGCCAAAAGAATATCCAAACGAACATCTTCGAACCTTTAATAGGATCTGTACTCTATTCAAAATCAGAGAAGTTGAGGATGAACAGATCTATCTCATGTTGTTTCCCTAGACTTTAAAGGGAGAAGCCAAAGATTGGTTAAAATCGTTACCTGAAGGGGGCGATTGACACATGGGATGTTTTAGTTGAAAAATTTCTTAAACAATTCTTTCCGGCATCCAAAGCCGTGAGACTTCAAGGAGAAATTGTTACATTCACGCAAAAGCCAAATGAAACTCTATATGAAGCGTGGACAAGATTCGGAAAGTTGTTGAGAGGATGTCCTCAACATGGTTTAGATACTTATCAAATAGTACAAATATTCTACCAAGGATGCAACGTTGCTACACGAAAAGACATCGACATAACAGTTGGTGGTTCCATTATGAAGAAAACCACAACTGAAGCTTAAAAAATTATTGATAACACAGCCTCCCACTCGCATGAGTGGCACCAAGAAAAAGATATCGTTAGATCATCTAAAGCGGCTAGAGCCAATTCTATCCATGACTTTGATTCCGTTTCCGCAAAAATAGATGCTTTCAAGAGACGAATGGAAAAGATGAATAAAGATATTCACGCAATACGAATCAGTTGTGAGCAATGCGGTGGACCACACTTAACGAAAGATTGTCACATCGAGCAAACGATGGAACAACGTGAGAATGTCTCCTACATGAACCAAAGGCCGGGAAATAATTATCAAAATAATTATCAACCTCCAAGGCCAAACTTTAATCGAAATCAAAACATTCTTTACAATCCAAATGGGCCAAACAATAACTCGTAAAACCAACAAGGTCTGAATAACCAACTAACTCAAAACAACACTTTCAATCAACAAAGACCTGGCTTATATAAACCACCACAACAAACCGAAGAGAAAAAGTCAAATCTGGAAGAAATGATGGCAAAGCTAATGGAATCTCAAACACAATTTATTACATCTCAAACCCAAACAAATGAGAGGTTTGATCAATCATTAAGAACTCAACAAGCTTCCATTTTGAATCTAGAAAAACACGTAATGAAATGACCCGTTCATATACATTATCAACGATTCATAATAGTTGATTACATCGCGAGGTATTTGACCTCTATATGATACATTTTACAAACATTACATTCGTTTTTAAAAGACAAACTTTCTTTACAACGAAAGTTGACGGCATGCATACCATTTCATAATACATCCAACTATAATTGACTTAAAAATAATCTTGATGAACTCAATGACTCGAATGCAACGTCTTTCAAAATATGCCATGAATGACTCCAAGTAATATCCTTAAAATGAGCTAATGCACAGCGGAAGATTTCTTTAATACCTGAGAATAAACATGCTTTAAAGTGTCAACCAAAAGGTTGGTGAGTTCGTAGGTTTATCATAACAATCATTTCAATATATTAATAGACCACAAGATTTCCGTTTATAAATATATGTACACTCGCAAGTGTATAAAACCGTTCTGCTTATGTTGAGGCCTCAGTAACCAACCTTAACAATAATATAATAAGTCATCTTCGCAAAGATGGATACGTACACTCGCAAGTGTATAAATAATCCTCGAAGTACTAAACATCCGCCCACTAGCTCTTATATCTAGTGCAGCCTACAGGATGGGGGTGTTAAGCCCGATAGATCTATCTTTAGGATTCGCGCTCACATGCTCTTATAACATGTAACTAAATTACCTAGCACATCAATCCGCAGAATTATCATTTTTGATCACTTGTCTCTATTTCGTAAAGCATTTATAAAAGCAGCGCATTTATTCTCAGCCCAAAAATATATATTGCAAAAACAATTAAAAAGGGAGCAAATGAAACTCACCATACTGTATTTCGTAGTAAAAATACATATAACGTCATTTAACAAGTGCAAGGTTGGCCTCGGATTCACGAACGTATCAATATTGAGATTCAATATTGCAGGAAAGTACGTAGATGCAACGGAGATGATAAACACTAGATTGACCTCACGAGCATACCCATGAACCATACCCATCACCTCCATAGCTATAACCCATAATTTCCTTAGCATCGACTCATTCAAAAAAACTATTTTGAAATCACTCGGACATCACTCTGTCGTAATATTTTATGTATACTAATAATATCTTGAAATAATACAGAGCAAATATATATATATATATATATATATATATATGTAAATCGATTAAGAGAGTTTAGAGAAATATATTTTCAAGTTTCTATGAAATAATGAAACCTATTGAATTCTATTTATAATAGATTTTTGAATTATTAAAGTGAATTATTAAAGTATGAATTATTAAAGTGAATTATTAAAGTATGAATTATTAAAGTGAATTATTAAAGTATGAATTATTAAAGTGAATTATTAAAGTATGAATTATTAAAGTGAATTATTAAAGTATAAATTATTAAAGTGAATTATTAAAGTTAAAGTAAAGTAAAAGTAAAGTAAAAGTAAAGTTAAAGTATAGTAAAAGTATAAAAACTATGTATGTATAATACGCGTATAAATATATATAATATTAATTTAAATCGTTATATATATTTAATGAAATAAAATATAAATATCATTATATTTATTATACTGGTTAAGTAATGAGTTGTCAAAAGTGATTCTAGATATTTATAAAAGTTATATATATTTTAATAATAAAGTTCTTTTTAAACTGAAAACGTTTTTGTACGTTTAAAAATAGATTAATAGAATATTATGGAAACCAATTCTCCACTAACTTTTGTCTAACTTTCGTAAATGACACTTTTTGTTTTTATTTATAAATAGCTTTACAAATTATTCTGAATATCGTTAAAAGGAATAGATTTTCTCAATCATAGTGGACCTCTCAACAGAGACTTGTAATCATAATTCAATGTTTCTGATAATTCAAGCATTTAATATATTTTTTTTAATTTCGTCGATAATCATATTGAAACAAATACGTTCATGTAAAGCATTATACGTTCAAATACTTTTTTGACATTTTCAATTTATAATATATACACATATACATACATATTCATATATGTTCATTTAATGGTTCGTGAATCATTGGAATTTGGTCGAGGTTTAAATGAATGTATAAACATAGTTTAAAATCCTTGAGATTTAACTTAACAAACATTGCTTATCGTGTCAGAATAATATAAAGATAATGTTTAAATTTAGTCGGAAATTTCCGGGTCGTCACAGTACCTACCCGTTAAAGAAATTTCGTCCCCGAAATTTGATAGAGGTCGTCATGACTAACAATGAGAATGTTATTATGACGATTATAAAGTTTTATCATGTCTAAGAAGTATGGATAAAATAATTCGATTACTCGAAGCGTATGAGGGAAGTTATCGTAAATGAAGGAAATAAGATTATAGTGATTCGTCATATCTTTTGAAGTCATCACAATTGATCTCCGAATTTAAAGAAAATCTTTGTAATCTATGTTGGATTTGATGCTTCGGTGATTAAGGAGATTATGATTCTCTTCGAATTAATACGATAATCCATCTTGATTTCTCTGTCGGGTATTTCACTATAAATCCACCTCCTTCGTTTCCTTACAACTCACACCTTCTATTCTTTCTCCCTCAACTCATATTTTAAAGTATTTGTCAATATGCTTCATCCAGTACTGATTCTCGATATACTCCTCACTTTCATATCTGTCATTCTTCTTTTTCATCTGCCTCCGGAAGAATCTATTTACTTCTACTATACTCTTGGTTTTATAGTGTTTTTAGCTCTCCCGTGTCTTTATATTGCTATATGCATTGATATATACGGTTTGTGATTTCTGGGTTGTTGTTGGGTTTTATATCTTCCCTTATATTTCAAAGTCCTTGCTTCTTCTTTAATCATTGTCATCCACAGTTAATGCTCTCTTCTATTTGCTATGATTTATACTCCCATTTCTAGTTCGGAGCTTTGTCCTTTCGTTTCTTCTTCTTGCGATTAAGCACCGCTTGTAATGGTCCAGAATTCGCAGATATTAATTTCGGAATGAACATTGTTATTGTTCTAGGAAGGAAATTGTAATGACACGATCTTGATTTGTTAATTTACCAAAATACCCTGAAAAGACCGAATCATCAAGAAAATATATTCTTGATATTTTTAGAGATTAAATAGAATACAAGAGTCGTGTAACATAGCACATGATGACGTTATGATATGTGAATCATCATGTTCCATTTAGAAACTCAGCATGAATTACTGTAATATAATCACGTTGATCAAGTGTCATTATATTATACTAACTCATGCTTCAGCTCCCAACACTTCTTCAAGAATATTCCTATTTTAAACTCGAATGTTTCAGAATTTAGAAACTAAAATAGTTTCCTTTATGATATAATACAGATAGCGCGAAGAGGTAAATGATTTCAGATAAGAATAATTATAAAAATATCTTCAGAAGTATGGATGTTATTTATAATGAAAGATACGATGATATCTTAGAATGTCTAATATCAGAGGATGATGAAGGATATTGTCCGCAGGGGTTTAGAGTTAGGAGCAAGGTATTCGTTAATGACTTCAGTAAGTAATGAATCATTTGGATCCTTTGAAGGCAGGTTCAGCCTTTATGATTTGTCCACAGCCTCCTTCATACTTTGCTCAATCTGTTTTCCAGTTCTAAAGCTTCTCTTTTTCTGAGCTTTGCCAATATACTATCCTTTATAATCCAACTTTTTACTGTTAAGGTCGTTTACAGTTTTTGTTGCTTCATCAGCATTTTTCAAAATTTCGAGAACTGGTTCGCAGTTTAGGGTGTTTTTCAGAAATTTCTCATTCAAAGAATGTAAGTCTTGGAGGTAGACGTTGTGTGTATATGTAATTGTTGATGTAGACATGCTGCGAGGTTTCAAAATACTGATTGCTGATTCTCAATAATTGGTATGGCAATTCTTGTTATAAGGTACGAATTAATATATGATAGGGTTTCGATAATTATAATGATTTTTTTTTTTTTTGGAAAGTCAAAGATCAGTGAAGTTGTTGGTAAGTTTATTGCTAATGTGGTGAATATAAACGATTCCCCGGTAACGTTGGCGAAAGGGCAACGTATCTATCGAGGTTATAATAAGACTAGTCCGACTGAAAAGTCGAAGTTGACTTGCTGGAGCTGTGACAAAACTGTCTACTTTAAAAAGGAATTGAAAAGTCATTTTAGCTAATAAATGCCAAAGGGTCTGACACGGATACGCGTTGAACTATGATTTTGGCTTCGAGAGCTTTTTAGGTACATAAATGTGGGTAATATGTGGTTGGATCATCATCTCAATTGTTCATTGTTTGAAGTGTCTTCGAAAACTTCGGAGAGTTTGAACACAGTTTGTAATCGTTAATATATATATGATGTTCTAACACAGTTTTGAAGTCAAAATATAGCTTTGAAAGATGTAGGAATCTAAGAGTGATGTCTTCTGTTAAATCATGACTTGGATTTTGATTTGTCAAAATCAGAATGCGTAATCAAATTTGGGTGAGAATGGTTGTTTTGATTACTATACAAGAATGTATATTGTTGTGAGATTTTGGGAGTATAGTTGATGATTTGCTTAATCAGATTCGAAAAATGTAACATATTAATTGTGAATTTATATATCTCTCGGGTATTACCTACCCGTTAAATATTTTTTTTTTCACAATTAATATTTTGTACAACAGAATTTTATTACAGTCTTTATGAAAATATATATGTGCATATTTTCTTCAGATGTAACATAGATTTAATGAGTTAATATTAAATTAAACTCATTTGATTTACGGTTGAAACTAGAACTGAATAATCCCTAAAGACTTTAGAAATTACATAACTTCTACGGAGTATTTATTCAATAAAATTGAAATTATGAATTAATACTTCGTTATTTGTTGGTGTTTGTAACCCTTGCACCATATTCTCTAAAGCCACTACTCGAGCGCGAAGCGCGTTGACTTCTTCTGTTACACCGGGGTGATTGTCGGTTCGAACGAGCGGATAAATAAAATCTAGAATTTGATGTAGTATATAATCGTGACGAGATATTCTGAAAATGAGAGAGCAAATGGTGTTTCAGACCGGTTCGCCGGTAAGTGCTTCAGGTTCATCGCCAAGAGGGCAATGTGGTGGATGGAAGGGATCACCTTCTTCTTGTCTCCAATTATTGAGGAGGGTACGAACCTATCCCCAATTCATCCAGAATAGATGATGGCTAATTGGTTGATCCATTCCTGTCACACTGCTTTCGGAGCTTGAGTGGGATTCCATATCGAAATTCGAGGGACTTGAACTAATGACGAATTCCATTTTGTTCGATTGAATAAAGGATTTTTCGATATGAAAAGATTTTTCGGCTATCGGGTGGTATTCTAATTACATAGAATATCTATATATATAGCGCAAAAGATTTCGTAGATTACGGAGGAATTTACGGAATATGTCAGGCAAAGTTTACAGTAACAGATACGTTAAGATATGAATTAGCAGATACGCTAAGATATGAATTTTGTCTATACACTATTCATGTAATCAATGCAATAAGATGTGTCTAGACTAAGAATGATAAGCAAGTAATTTCTGACAAGAATGATGAGCAAAACTTTTGACATGCAGACACGGTCGAAGTCCAGACTCACTAATGCATCCTAACGACTATCAGTTAGACACACTAATGCAGACCTGGTTCGCTAAGACCACCGCTCTGATACCAACTGAAATGACCCGTTCATATACATTATAAACGATTCATAATAGTTGATTACATCGCGAGGTATTTGACCTCTATATGATACATTTTACAAACATTACATTCGTTTTTAAAAGACAAACTTTCTTTACAACGAAAGTTGACGGCATTCATACCATTTCATAATACATCCAACTATAATTGACTTAAAAATAATCTTGATGAACTCAATGACTCGAATGCAACGTCTTTCAAAATATGCCATGAATGACTCCAAGTAATATCCTTAAAATGAGCTAATGCACAGCGGAAGATTTCTTTAATACCTGAGAATAAACATGCTTTAAAGTGTCAACCAAAAGGTTGGTGAGTTCATAGGTTTATCATAACAATCATTTCAATATATTAATAGACCACAAGATTTCCGTTTATAAATACATGTACACTCGCAAGTGTATAAAACCGTTCTGCTTATGTTGAGGCCCTAGTAACCAACCTTAACAATAATATAATAAGTCATCTTCGCAAAGATGGATACGTACACTCGCAAGTGTATAAATAATCCTCGAAGTACTAAACATCCGCCCACTAGCTCTTATGTCTAGTGCAGCCTACAGGATGGGGGTGTTAAGCCCGATAGATGTATCTTTAGGATTCGCGCTCACATGCTCTTATAACATGTAACTAAATTACCTAGCACATCAATCCGCAGAATTATCATTTTTGATCACTTGTCTCTATTTCGTAAAGCATTTATAAAAGCAGCGCATGTATTCTCAGCCCAAAAATATATATTGCAAAAACAATTAAAAAGGGAGCAAATGAAACTCACCATACTGTATTTCGTAGTAAAAATACATATAACGTCATTTAACAAGTGCAAGGTTGGCCTCGGATTCACGAACGTATCAATATTGAGATTCAATATTGCAGGAAAGTACGTAGACGCAACAGAGATGATAAACACTAGATTGACCTCACGAGCATACCCATGAACCATACCCATCACCTCCATAGCTATAACCCATAATTTCCTTAGCTTCGACTCATTCAAAAAAACTATTTTGAAATCACTCGGACAGCACTCCGTCGTAATATTTTATGTATACTAATAATATCTTGAAATAATACAGAGCAAATATATATATATATATATATATATATATATATATATATATATATATGTAAATCGATTGAGAGAGTTTAGAGAAATATATTTTCAAGTTTCTATGAAATAATGAAACCTATTGAATTCTATTTATAATAGATTTTTGAATTATTAAAGTGAATTATTAAAGTATGAATTATTAAAGTGAATTATTAAAGTATGAATTATTAAAGTAAATTATTAAAGTATGAATTATTAAAGTGAATTATTAAAGTATGAATTATTAAAGTGAATTATTAAAGTATGAATTATTAAAGTGAATTATTAAAGTATGAATTATTAAAGTGAATTATTAAAGTTAAAGTAAAGTAAAAGTAAAGTAAATGTAAAGTTAAAGTATAGTAAAAGTATAAAAACTATGTATATATAATACGCGTATAAATATATATAATATTAATTTAAATCGTTATATATATTTAATGAAATAAAATATAAATATCATTATATTTATTATACTGGTTAAGTAATGAGTTGTCAAAAGTGATTCTAGATATTTATAAAAGTTATATATATTTTAATAATAAAGTTCTTTTTAAACTGAAAACGTTTTTGTACGTTTGAAAATAGATTAATAGAATATTATGGAAACCAATTCTCCACTAACTTTTGTCTAACTTTCGTAAATGACACTTTTTGTTTTTATTTATAAATAGCTTTACAAATTATTCCGAATATCGTTAAAAGGAATAGATTTTCTCAATCATAGTGGACCTCTCAACAGAGACTTGTAATCATAATTCAATGTTTCTGATAATTCAAGCATTTAATATATTTTTTTTAATTTCGTCGATAATCATATTGAAACAAATACGTTCATGTAAAGCATTATACGTTTAAATACTTTTTTGACATTTTCAATTTATAATATATACACATATACATACATATTCATATATGTTCATTTAATGGTTCGTGAATCATTGGAATTTGGTCGAGGTTTAAATGAATGTATAAACATAGTTTAAAATCCTTGAGATTTAACTTAACAAACATTGCTTATCGTGTCAGAATAATATAAAGATAATGTTTAAATTTAGTCGGAAATTTCCGGGTCGTCACACGTAGGTACTCTAGCAAGCATGATGAGTGAGAGGGAATAATAAAAGCTATCGAGTAATACTGAAGTAAATCCTCGGAATGAGAATGTTAATATGGTGTCAAAAAATTCTGAAAAACTAGCATCAGAAGATGGGAAGGTTTTAGATGTGAGTAACAATGAAGAAGTTACAACACCACCACCATCCGAGTAGGTAAAGCCAGTGGTGGCACCATACAGACCACCCATCCCGTTTCCAAGAAAAGTTGTTGAGTATGAGCAAATAATAGGTAATAAAGTTTGTGATACCTCTGGAAAGAAGAAGAATAAGAAAGTGCAAGAAACAAAAACCGTAAAAGTAAACCCGGTGAAGACAGTTCGACCAAAAGTTCCACCCAGGGTGGGTGATCCGGGTGAATTTATTATTCCTTGTCTACTTAGTGATTGTGTCATGTATGATGCACTAGCAGATTTAGGTGCGAGTGTGAGTGTTATGCCCCTTTCATTATATAAGAGATTAGGAGTAGGTGAGTTAAGTCCAACAAAAATGAGTGTTCGACTCTTTGATCAAACCATTAGGCAACCAGCTGGAATTGCTGACAACCTACCCGTTCAAGTGGGTAATTAACCTTTCTAGTCGAATTTATTGTCATTGACATAGAAGAGGACCCAACCATTCCTTTAGTTTTAGGTTGACCATTCTTAGCATCCACCAGGGCGTTATTTGATGTAAGAGAGGGTAGAATGACACTTAGTAATGATGAAAAATCAATCACCTTTGTGAGTCGAAAGGCTAAATCTCCACCAACCAAAACCGTTGAACCAACAAAAACGATTGGTAAGAACCATATTGTTTTACCAACTCCAACGGTAGTGCTTAGCAATAATAAAACGCCTAAGTGTGGGGAAAATGAAGTAAAACCTAATGATGACCTGATAACAAAGAACTCCATTGTTGATACGAAATTAAATGACTCCGTTATTAATAGTTCAATGAAGAAACTTATTAAACGGATCCGCGATGCTAGAACCAACGGGAACTTTAAGTTATGTAACCGGTTAGTATCCAATCTTTCGCCTAAAGAAAAGGCGAAACTAGTTGAATTTGTGGATATTACACAGGAATCCGACCAATGGCTTAAATCAAAAGTCACAGATATGCAAGTTGATTATGGTCCAAGAGAAATTGATGATGAAGTTAATCACAATTTTGACACCACAGCTACCTAAGTGTGGGGAGATTCTAATGTTCTAAAAGGAAAACGCTGTCTAGAGTTAGTTGTTCTATTCTTGTGTAGTTCCGAGAATAGAATCCGATTGGTCTTTTCCGCTAGAAGACACTTAAGAACTAGTTTTCTCCCCCCATTCTGAATTTTTGTTTTGTAGGTTTTGTATGAAATTTATATGCATTTTTAAATTTAATTTTTGTGTGATTTAAAAAAAACAAAAATTACTTTATTTCATTAAGTTAAAAAAATTATTTCTAAAATTCATCGTAAGTTGAAGACTAGGTCATGGAACCAAAATTGCTTTACCCGAGGGCGGGGCGAAAAATTTTGTTATCATTATTTTTAATTTTATTGATCTAAAGTATACCAAAAAAATTAAAAAAACCTAAAAATCTTTGCTTATAAAACAATAGCTTTAAAAACGACAAATTTTAAATTTTGTCGAGGGACGAACTAGATAAACATACCGAAACTACCTAAAGTAAAAGGAAACAAAATTTTAAAAATCATTCATTTAAATTGTTTTAATGAATAAAGGTTTATATATATATATATATATATATATATATATATATATATATATATATATATATATATATATATATATATATATATATATATATATATATATATATATATATATATATGTTTGTAGTTTATCTTATGTACAAAACAGGGTAAAACAACGCACTTTCAAAAGACTGACATTAAGTTCAGTAAAAGCTACTAATTTTGACGACAAGACATAAAATATCAAATGTGATATAAAATAATATGTTTGCAAACTCGGTATTTTTAATCACTTTTCTACACTAATCACCCTCATGAATTTATAATTATAGTCTGATTTCATGCAAATGAGGGCATTGCATGATCTCAAGTGTGGGGAAGGGTTATAAATTCTCTCGGGTTTACACTTAGTTTAATTGCCAAATTTTGTGAAAATTTGAAAAATTTTCAACTAAATTAATTCAAAATCATGTTTATACATATTTATGAACGATAAAACTAGGTGTTAATGCCGAAATTATTGTTACCTATGCCGAAATTATTGTTACCTCGTAGAGAACATAAATGGAGAAACAACCCAAAACGCTTGAATTCATTTAAAATGGAATAGAAGAGAATAAAAAGCCAAAGAAAAGAATAAATAAAAGCTAAGTGTGGGAAGAATTTATCAAGTTCTTTAAAACACATATCACATATTTTGTACAAGATTATTGCAGGTACTTTTGTTTTGGACAAAATTAACTATTTTACCCGGTAAATTGTAATATAAATGGAAGAAAAGATGGATCTACATGATGAATCAATTCCACCATTAAAATGAAGTAAAGTCTTCAGAAAAAGACATGCGCTTCTTGATTTAGGTCAAGAAGTTGTCGTCCAGACCAGCTGTAGGTTGACGAAAAATCTAGAAAAGTAGTCTCTAAAATCAGCAGGAAATCCACGGATCTCAGCATCAAACAGGGTAGCCAAGTGGTCAAACTTATCCTAACCATGAGAGGATCTGTCTCGTAAAATGGAGAGGGCGTCGTGCAAATTAGCTTGATCAGACTAATGAATCAGACCCCCAGAAAGGATAATCTCCTTAAAGATTAAAAATCAGCCTTTAAGACTGATATTACTCAACCCTTGAGATTGACCTTAAAGATTGAGAATTACAAACTCATGGAATTCAATAATATCTAAACTCGAGCTTGAACGAGAAAATATTTTGATCAAATTAAAACCGATTGTTTTCTGAAAACCCATTTTCAATGCGTTCACTAGGAATTTACCTGGAATTCATTAGGTCACCTGAACCAATTCAGGTGTCAACCGTAAGAACAGTGCAATGGTCAGAGACAGGACCTTGTGCCAGACCGAAAAATTATAGGGTGATCTTTACTATTGCTCCTACAAAGGATAGTAATTGCATCCGACACGTTTTAGACCATGAACATCTGCATGTCATTAGACATTGCCTTAATAGTTGCTTGTTCAACGCTTTCCTTTACAATCGGACTGTAGTTTACCAAAAGGTAATATACGGAGCAAGTATACTGGACGTATGCTTTCTTAATACAAGGTTAGCAAGTGGGTGACACAAAACCGCAAGTTTTGAGCTAAAAATGAAAATATGAAACCCACAAAACCTACAAAAATAATTTAATAACACCGGTGAAGGGTTATTCCAAAAAAAATTATCTAGGGTAAAAGCTAGAATAAATTTTCAAAAGATCAAATGTTTTCATAAAGATCCAATTTCCTTAAAGGATCTAAATTTTCATAGTCATGTGGGACTGTAAACCACATCGTTACTATCATTTTTATACCGCTGTATCAAAATCACTGATGTATAAAGTGTGAGAATAAAAAAAAGTGATTCAAGTGAAGTGTGATTTAATTTCAAGTTCTGTATTGCTTGAGGACAAGCAACACTTATGTGTGGGTATATTTTATAGTGCTCTAAATGAACATATATTTAGGCACAATATCCTTCCAAAATGTAAAGCTTTTAGTTGTAACTGTTCGTTTTTTATGTAATATTCGTTTAAATAAATAAGTGCCAAGACAAAGAAGAAAATGATGATTTGAAGACACAAATGACCAAAAAGCTAAAAAGTAAAAAGTACAATCCAAGTGGTTCAATTTATTGATGAGAAACATCTCAAAATTATAAGAGTACGAGCCGCGAAATGCAAAGTACAAGATATTAAATCGTTCTAAAGGACGTTCGAAAATCTGGAACCGGGACATGAACCAACTATCAACGCGCGATGCAACGGAGCTAAAATTACAAGTCAACTATGCACATAAATATACTATAACATATACATAATTCTTAAAATTATATATATATATATATATATATATATATATATATATATATATATATATATATATATATATATATATATATATATATATATATATTATATATTAAAAACCATCGGCAAACTAGAAAACAAAGTTATGTGAGCTGGATCATAGGGCCATGCGATCGCATGGCCTGAAGGCACGATTTCCATGCGATCGCATGGCAACAGTTTGCTGGTCAGGTGCTATAAAAAGGCAACGAATTGGACAAAACATACACACCTTTTTCAATCTTTCTTTCTCTTTATGTAATATATATTTATAATTATAATTTTAATTATAATTAAAATTAATAATAAATTATGGTTTAGTTGGGTTAATGTAAGAAATGTTTTATGGGTTTTAAGTCAAAATTCTGTCTGTGCAACGCTACGCGATTAATCAGCACTGTAAGCTATGTTTTTCCTTTTTAAATTAATGTCTTGTAACTAAGTTATTATTATGCTCATTTGAGCCAAAGTAATCATGATGTTAGACTAAATATTAAGACGGGGTTATTAGATTTTGTACTATAATTAAGGTTTTGACAAGAGACCGACACTTGTGGACATTGGACTATTGACTATTAATAGATTGAGGGTATTGTCTAATCGAATGACAACTCATTAGAATCTATCGAACCTATCTTCAAATGAGTTAATCTAATAATTATTAAAATGATTATGTATGTTCTATTTAGTGACATTTATACGACATCATTTACAATCATTTAATTAATTATTCGGGTTGGATAATTGATTATTCATTCTGATCAAGTAGGTAAATTAATATTCATATCTCATTAAAACAGTGGTGGATTACATATAAGGATAATTGGTGTAATTATTAACAAAGTATTAAAACCTTGTTATAGTTTGAATCCCTAATTAGTTGGAATATTTGACTTCGGAAATAAGGTTAATTTGACGAGCATTTTATAATTATGACCGATGGACTATTATGGACAATAGCCAGATAGGTATCAAATAAACCAGGACAAAGGACAATTAACCCGGGTAACAATTATTTAAAATCAAAATGTCAAACATCATGATTACGAAAGTTTAAATAAGCATAATACTTTTATTTCATATTTCATCGTACCTTTATTTACTGTCATTTTAATTACTGCAATTTACTTTATCGCAATTTAAATTCTGTCATTTATATTATCATTATTTATCTTTACACTTTATTTAAAATTGACAAACCGGTCATTAAACGGTAAACCCCTTTTTATAATAATAATAATAATACTACTACTTATATATATATATATATATATATATATATATATATATATATATATATATATATATATATATATATATATATATATATATATATATATATATATATATATATATATATATACAAATATAGTTTAAAAATATAGCGTTAAACTTGGCTAGCTCCCTGCGGAATGAACCGGACTTACTAAAAACTACACTACTTTATGATTAGGTACACTGCCTATAGTGTTGTAGCAAGGTTTAGGTATATCCACTCTATAAATAAATAAATAACTTGTGTAAAATTGTATCGTATTTAATAGTATTTTGCAATAAAAATATAACTATTTTATATACACCTCGCATAACACCAATAATTTACTAATCATTATCTAATACAATACATATAACATAAATGTGTTATATTATTTATTACTTAATTTACAAAATACTTAATAATATAGTATTTTATTAACTCAATATTATCCATAAATACTTAAATAATTAATTAAATATCTAATAATAATATACATAATTTTTATAGACTTAGTAATGATAAAAATTAGTAGAAAATCTAAGAAATTAATTTTATCACTATTTTGTATTTATATTTGTTTCCATTCTTAATTTAATCATAAAGCAAGTTTAATTCTATATAAAATACTAAATAAACATAAATAATTATTTTTAAAATTTTTATATGTTTCTTACAGTCAATTAATCTGTAGAAAATTATTAAATAAAAAATTTATTTATTTTTACAATTATATCCTTATTCACCTCCTATTTACATAATAATAGTGTTTAATTATGTAATAATTATTAATTCCACTAATAAATTAATTTTTATATTTTTCTTAGATCTAAAAAATGTTTAAGAACTCAGAAAAATTATTTATTATATTTTATTTACTGTACATAATTTTATTAAGAATTTTACCTATTTTCCATAATTAAATAGCACATAATTCGTATTTAATTTTTATAAATTATATTCTGACCTAAATAATTAGCTTAAATATCATATTTTACTGAAAAAATAATTATATAGCTTAATTAGCCTTTTTCCTATTATATATATATATATATATATATATATATATATATATATATATATATATATATATATATATATATATATATATATATATATATATATATATATATATATATTAATAAACTATTTTAATTAAATAAAATATAAAAACACATTATAAATCAAAAAAATTATTTTTCCTAGATCTCTTATTAATTATTAATAATTAATATGTATAAAACATAATTTAATAAACTCAATACATAATTATTAGTTATTTTTGAATGGTTAGGCCGAAAATAAAAACAAAAATTTTAAAAATACAAAAACAAACTATTTTTTTGAAAATTCAATTTTTATAAACCATATTCATCATGTTAATAATTATCATGTAAAAAGTTAGATTTAATTAAGCTTGTAACAAATTAAAAAAAAATTATTGTTGTTGTGGTTTTCGGCTGAAAGAAAAAAAAAGAAAAAAAAACCAAAAAAAACAAATAAAAAGAATGTGAGAAAAGACTTACAAAAAAAATTAGGGTTTTGTGTGTGCTCCTAATTTTGTGAATGAAAAATAATGAAGCCTTGGGTGTATATTTATAGTTGAAAATTACTTGGAGAACAAGAATAATACATTCCTTTTTTAAAAATACAATTTTATTTTCCCTTTTTTTTATCTTCGGCCGACTAGGCCTTTTTATTTTTTTTAATTTTTTTAATTAATGGAACGTTCTAGATTAGTTTGCATTTTATTTTTCTTTATTTAATTAACATGATTTATTATATATTTATTTATATTTTCGGTATATATATAAATACATATATTTTTATATTTAAATCACAAATTTACATTTATAACCTATTACTTAATTATTTTATATATATACCCATATTTATATTTCATTTACATTTTATTTACACTAATATAAAATATATACGTTTTAATACGTATTATAGACATTTAATAATAATAATAATAATAATAATAATAATAATAATAATAATAATAATAATAATAATAATAATAATAATAGTAATAATAATAGTAATAATAATAGTAATAATAATAGTAATAATAATAATATTAGGGTTATGGTTACATTAAATAATTAGGGTTTACATTTAATGATTAGGTTTGGGGTTTAGTTCATCAATAACGAGTATTAATTTCTTCATTTATTATGTCCGGATAACAACCCTAATAGTTATAACACAGAAGTATAAGACATAAATGAAACCCTAGGGGTATTATAGTCATTTTAGTGTAGAAAAATGAGGGTTGTTATAGTACCTCCCCATTAATTTAAACTTCGTCCCGAAGTTTCAGGAAGACTTCTCTGATGTATCAGTAATTGGAAAAAGATGAGGAAATTTTCGCTTCATCTGGTCTTCACGTTCCCAGGTATACTCGGGGCCTCTTCGTGAATTCCAACGGATCTTAACAATAAGAATAGAGCTTTGTTTCAAGCCTTTAATCTCGCGATCCATAACCTCTATCGGTTCTTCAACAAAATGCATTTTATCATCAATACGGATATCATCCAATGGAATAATGAGTGTGTCATCAGCAAGACACTTTTTAAGATTCGAGACATGAAATACATCATGCACATTACTAAGCTCAGTGGATAATTCTAATCGATATGCCACATGACCAACTCTTTCAATAATCTTGAAAGGTCCTACATAACGTGGACTTAATTTGCTTCGCTTACCAAAACGAACGATGCCCTTCCAAGGGGATACTTTCAACATGACTTTATCACCAACTTGGAATTCTAAATCTTTCTGATGTTTATTAGCATAGCTCTTTTATCGGCTGCTGGCAGTTTCCAATCATTTCTTTATCTGAACGATCTTCTCGGTAGTTTCATGAATGATTTCAGGACCAGTTAACTGTCTGTACTCTAATTCATCCCAACACAATGGGGATCTACATTTTCGTCCATATAAGGCTTCAAAAGGTGCAGCCTTAATACTTGAGTGATAGCTGTTGTTATAAGAAAATTCAGCTAAAGGCAAGTGTCTATCCCAACCTTTGCCAAAATTGATAGTACAAGCACGTAGCATATCTTCCAATGTCTGAATAGTTCGCTCACTTTGACCATCAGTTTGCGGATGATAAGCTGTACTCATGTCGAGTTGAGTTCCAAGAGCAGATTGTAAAGTTTTCCAAAATCTAGAAACAAATCGACTGTCGCGATCAGAAATGATTGAGATAGGAACTCCATGACGTGAGACAATCTCTTTGATATAGAATTGTGATAATATCTCCATCTTGTCAGTTTCCTTGATCGGTAAGAAATGCGCAGATTTAGTGAGACGATCAACTATGACCCAAATAGTATCGTTGCCGTTTGAAGTCTTAGGAAACTAAGTAATGAAGTCCATAGTGATACATTCCCACTTCTGTTATGACCCGGAAATTTCCGAACTAATTTAAACTTTAATCTTTATATGTTTCCGACCCGATAAGCAAAATCTGTGATGTTGAGTCTCGAAAGTTTTGAGATCTATATTCATGTAATCAATTACCCTTTGACTATGCTCAACGATTCACGAACAATTTTTTATAAACAAATATGTATATATATATATATATATATATATATATATATATATATATATATATATATATATATATATATATATATATATATAATGTAAGTTTATATTATAATTTGAAAATTTTAAAATATAATTTAACCATTAGAAATAAATATGTAAAATGAAATACAAAATATGTAAGAATAATTTAAAATGAATTTATATATAAATATATGTAATTTACATGCATAAATATTATTATGTGTATATTGTAATAAATAGAAATATTAGAAGTAATAATTAATCAATAAAAGTTATTACATGATTATTTGATATTACATAGATAATAACATATATATACACATAGATATAATACAAGTTAAAATATATATGTTATAATATCATTACTTTCATTCTTAAAATAAAGAGTTAATATTAATATCATGATTAATGATATTAAGATACAAATATATATATATATATATAAGTTATTATATTATTATTATTACTTCAATTATTATTAACATTAATATTAATATCGCTCCTTGTTAAATTATTTGTTTCAATATATACTAAATAGATATGAAAGTTAATACATGTAAGGTGTTATAATAATTAATAATATTATTATCATTAATACTAAAAATAATTATTAGAATTAACATAGTGTTATGAATATTATCATTAAATAATATCATTTCTAAATGTCATCATTATTAGTATTACTTTTAGTATTATTTTTATAATTTATTATTATCATTATTGTGATTTATTATTATCATTATATTTTTATCTTTATTATCATTATTAGTATTATATTATGTGATGTTGTTAATTATTGTTGTCACTAAGAATAGTATTATTTCTATTATTATTATTATTATTATTAGTATTTATGAATATAATTAATATAATTATAATTATTATTTATTAATTCATTATTTATTATTATCCATTATATATATATATAAAAAAGAAAAAAAAAGAAAAGAACGTATATATATATTTGGTGAATCAGAATCTGTTCAAGTCATTTTCCTTCTGTAGATGATTTCTTAAAATCGTACAAATCAATTACAATAAGAACAAAATCCGTTACCAATTGTTCTCATATTTTTTATTTTTTTCTCCTTCTGCCTCAATTATTTCTGTCCTTCTGTAGAAAAACTTGGTTATATAATTGATGAAATTCCAGTGTTAAAGGAAAACAATCGACTTACAAAATCATCTCCAATTGCAAACGTTTTTTTACAGTTTAATCGTATTAAATTTAAAAAAAATATATATATATATATATAGGAAGAACATAGACTATACTCTGTCGTATTCTATTTTTTTTAAAAGACTCGAATTCGAATGTAATTTCCAAATCGTTAAGTGTAGTGGTGATAGGAATCTTCTACTAAAACTTTCTATAAATTTACAGCTTTCAATTTCCAAAAACAAATCCAAATTTGTGAGTCAAAGATAATTTTTCAAAAAGTCAACTTTTGTTCATCCATCGAATTCGAAGTCTCTGAGATGTTTCTTGTTAAATTAATGATTTGAAAAGTTTCCTGGAATGATTTAAAACGAACTTCATTTTATAACCATAGCCTATTACGTTCTATAAATCAAAATCATTAATTTTTTTTTAGAAATCTGTGACAGTAGCAGCAAGTGGTTTTAAAAAAAAAAATTTCTTTCGTTCTCTGTTGTTACAATCATACGTAAACGAGTAATCATGTTTCAAAATGAATCTTTAAAGTTGTTGTTTGATTGAACGATTCTATCCTTGGTTGACTAATCGTTTTTGAAGAAGAAAAAGATGAGATAGATAGAGATAATAGATATATAGATTTAGGTGGGATATTAAATCAGAAAAATAGCATATGGTTTGATGGTTTAGCTTGTTGACGGATTAGCAAGAGGTTGAGGGTTCGAGCCCGACTCAGGGCGTTTTTTTTTATAAGAAAGCTTTTAAAGGTTATTTTTAAATGCCAAATTTTTATTATTATTATTATTATTATTATTATTATTATTATTATTATTATTATTATTATTATTATTATTATTATTATTATTATTAATTATTATTAGTATTATTATTATTATTAGTTATTGTTATATTTATGACTATTAAGTTAGTTATTAGTATTAACTATATGATTAGTATCATTATCAAAATTGATATAGCTTATGATAGTATTATTATTGTTATTAGTACTATCATTTAAAAATTAGTAGTATTATCATTACAAATATTATTATTAGTATTATTATGGTATTATTATTACTACTAGTATTATTAGTAAGTAGGATAATTAGTGATATTACCATTAATAATAAAATTGTCATTGTTATTATTATAATTTTGAATATGTTAATAACATTGATATTGAAAAATTATTATAAAAGCTAATTGGGTAAAATTATGGAAAATAATTTTGAGTTATATGAATACATGAACAACTATAAATTTGATTAAGAAATTAAATTATAGGAACTATAATTATAAGTTGAGAAATTAAAAATTTAAGTTATGATAAATCTGATTATTATTATTACCAATGGTATTATCATTATCATGATAATATTAAAGCAAAGTATCATTTTTATTAGAATTAGTAATATTATTATTATTATTATTATTATTATTATTATTATTATTATTATTATTATTATTATTATTATTATTATTATTATTATTATTATTATTATTATTATTATCTTCACAATTATAATTAAAATTAACAAAATTTTCATTTTCTTAAGATTTAACATTATTAGTAAAGTTGTTATTTTTATTAACATTATTATTATTACTATTATTATTATTATTATTATTATTATTATTATTATTATTATTATTATTATTATTATTATTATTATTATTATTATTATTATTATTATTATTATTATTATTAAACTAGTACTACTACAATTGATAATTTTACAAAACAAACGATATATAAATATATAAATACAGATATATTTACTAAATAAAGTATACTAATACTACATAAAATTTTGTTTTAACAAGTAACATTAATTAAATATCAAATAAGTATCATAATGTAAAGTAAGTATTAATAAAATTATATATATAAGAACATTAATCTTAATACATAAAATAATAGATATACACTTGTTTGATTACGATTATTTGTTTTAATATAAATACAAATGATATAGGTTCGTGAATCTGAGGTCAAACCCTGCATTGTTCAATATCGTCATATGTATTTTTACTACAAAATACAATACGGTAAGTTTCATTTGCTCCCTTTTTACTCATTACGTTTTTGGGCAGAGAATACATGAAATGTTTTATTAACTGTTTTAAAATATTTATATGTGTGAGTTTCATTTAATCCCTTTTTACTCATTATGTTTTTGGGCTGAGAATACATGCAAATGCTTTATTAACTGTTTTACAATATTTATATGCGTGAGTTTCATTTACCTTTTTACCCTTTATATTTTTGGGCTGAGAATACATGCGCAACTTTTATAAATGTTTTTACGAAATAGACACATGTAATCGAAACTACATTATATGGTTGAATTATCGAAATCGAATATGCCTCTTTTTATTAAGTCTGGTAATCTAAGAATTAGGGAACATACACCCTAATTGACGCGAACTCTAAAGATAGATCTATCGGGCCCAACAAGCCCCATCCAAAGTACCGGATGCTTTAGTACTTCGAAATTTATATCATGTCCGAAGGAGGATCTCGGAATGATGGGGATATTCTTATATGCATCTTGTTAATGTCGGTTACCAGGTGTTCAATCCATATGAATGATATTTTGTCTCTATGTATGGGACGTTTGTTTATGAGAAATGGAAATATGAAATCTTGTGGTCGATTAAAAATTATGAAATGATTATTTATGTTAAACTAATGAACTCACCAACCTTTTGGTTGACACTTTAAAGCATGTTTATCCTCAGGTACGAAAGAAATCTTCCGCTGTGCATTTGATCATTTTAAAGATATTACTTGGAGTCATTTATGACATATTTCAAAAGACGTTGCATTCGAGTCGTTGAGTTCATCAAGATTATTATTAAGTCAATTATAGTTGGATATATTATGAAATGGTATGCGTGTCGTCAACTTTCGATGTAAAGCAAGTTTGTCTTTTAAAAACGAATGCAATGTTTGTAAAATGTATCATATAGAGGTCAAGTACCTCGCGATGTAACCAAATGTAATGTATTCATCCGTATGGATTATGACGGGTCTCTTCAGTTGGTATCAGAGCGGTATTCGTAGCGAACCAGGTCTTGCATTAGTGTGTCTAACTAGGAGTTGTTAGGATACATTAGTGAGTCTGGACTTCGACTTAGTAGTCGTTAGGTTATATTAATAAGTCTGGACTTGAACCTGGTCTGCATGTCAAAAGTTTTGCTTATCCATTCGTGTCAAAAATTACCTGCTTATCATTCTTAGAGAATCACTTGCTTATCATTCTTAATCTAGACATATCTTACTGCCTGGATTGCATGAATAGTGTATAGACAATTTCATATCTTAATGTATCTGCTACTTCATATCTTAGCGTATCTGTTTCTTCGACTTAGTAGTCGTTAGGTTATATTAATAAGTCTGGACTTGAACCTGGTCTGCATGTCAAAAGTTTTACTTATCCATTCGTGTCAAAAATTACCTGCTTATCATTCTTAGAGAATCACTTGCTTATCATTCTTAATCTAGACATATCTTACTGCCTGGATTGCATGAATAGTGTATAGACAATTTCATATCTTAATGTATCTGCTACTTCATATCTTAGCGTATCTGTTACTGTAACTTTGCCTGACATATTCCGTAGATTCCTCCGTAACTTATGGGATTTTAGTATCATATATGCATATGTAAATTATGTATTGCAGGGTACTAATTTACATCCTATAATCTAATTCGTATCGAAAATACTTCATTTAATCGTACGAGATGAATCACTCAACCAATTCGAGTCCCTCAGATTTCGATAGCTATTCAGATAATTATTCCAACAACTATTCTGATGTGGATTTCCACTCGAGCTCCGAAAGCAGTGTAACCGGAATGAGTCAACCAATTAGCCATTATTTATTCTGGATGAATTGGAGATGGGTTCGTAATCGACTTAATCAATGGAGACGCGAAGAAAGCGATCTTTTCCATCAATCAAATTCACCTCTTGACGAATAACCTGAAGCACTTATCGGTGAATCAATCCGAAACACCATCTTCACCCTCATTTCCAGAGTAGCTCGACATGATTATATTCTATCCACAATTTGAAACCTTATTCATCTGCTCGTTCCTACCGACAATTATCCCGGGGTAATACAAGAAGTCAACGAACTTCGCGATCGAGTAATCAATTTAGAGAATATGGTGCAAAATGTAACAGCTTCAGCAACATCACCGGTACCAACAGTACCATCAATAACAGCACCCGTACCATCAACAATCCATGCCTCAACATCTCATTCTATATCTCGAGTATAATCATCATTCTACGTATCGTTCTACATCAATTATCTTCGTTCTTCATGGTAATTATGTAATCTCTAATATTTTAGAGATTATGTATTCTAGTTCTAACGGTAAATCAAATGAGTTTAATATTATATTAACTCATTAAATCTATAATTACCTCTGAAGAAAATATATATGTATATAAGTTTTCATAAAGATTGTAATTAAAAATTCTTTTGTACAAACTATTAATAGTGAAATTAATTTAACGGGTAGGTAATACCCGAAGAATATTCAGATTTCACATTAATAAGTTACACTGTACATTCTTCGAAGCTGATTAAACAGTCATTTACTATCCTACTTACATCCATAGATATACGAATCCGTTCACCACAAAATAACCATTTCTATTCAATCTCATATTTGGATTTTGACTTATCAGAATCCAACAAGTGGCATAATGAAGAAAACATTGGATAAAAATAAAATTTGTTAGAAACAAACAAATTAACCATGAGAAAATTTTGTTAAGAATCCACGCTAACAAAATCCTAGCTAACTGTTCCTAGCTAACTGTTAATTCCATATTACATTTTATTTATCGCAATTTATTTTATCGCAATTTAATTCTCGCAATTTTATTTATCGTTATTTAAATTCTGTTATTTATTTTACGCACTTTACATATCGGGACACGTATACAAGGTTTTGACATATCATATCGACGCATCTATATATATTATTTAGAATCACCATGGACACTCTATATGCAGTAATGATCGAGTTCTCTATACAGGGTTGAGGTTGATTCTACAATAATATATATAGTTTGAGTTGTGATCGAGTCTGAGACATGTACACGGGTCACGATATGTATTAATTAATTCGAATATTATATATTAAACTATATATGAATTATTGGACTGTTACTGTGGACTATCGACTGTGGACTAATAGCATTGGACAATTAAAATGAATTTAAAATATTGATTATAACATATGAAACTAAACATTTCTTCAAGTTTGCCACTTGATTTCATCTTAAACCTTAATTGTACCTTGACGATTCCAATCTGCATTCAAACTTTCATAATCCTTGAAAACACCTCAATCGATAGGATGAATCAACCACACTTCATCTACGGAAGGAAAGATTTGTGCATATAGTTATGCACCTGAGAAACTCTTGGCAACTGAGTAAAAGTTTAACACGTAGCTGCGTCAGATTCTTTGGCATTTATTAGCAAAAATAACTTTGCGATCCCTTTTCAAGGTAACAAATTTTGTCACAGCTTCAGCAAATCAACTTCGAATTTTCGTTTGAAACAACCTTATTATCACCTTGACTTATATATATGTTCTTTTATTGTTACCGGAGAACCTTTTATATTCCACCATATTACCGTCGGCGTTTAAACATCTAAAAACACAATTCTCTTGAAATCACCTTGGATCGATAACTAATGATTCAGATATGGTAGCAGTAAATGTAGAGGAATCGGCAATCAATACTTTGAAAACTCGCAGCATATCTACATCAACAGTTATATGTATAACATTTATCTTTTAGAATAATGATCTTCCATTCTGAAATTTTGAAAAGCACCCAGCCTACGAATTAATACATTGAACTTTGAAAAAGTTGAATGAAGCAGCAGACACTGTAAATAACCGTAAACAACCTTAATCGGTGGAAGTTTGATGATAGAGAATAATATGTTGGAAAAGCTCAGAAACGTTGGAACTGGAAAACGGATAGAGTTAACCATGAAGGAGACCAAGGACAAATACAAGGACCATACCCTATATTCAAAGAATCCAGATAATTCTGGATCCGTTGAAATCTTTAGAGAATATCTTGCCCCGAAATCATGTTAAAATCTTGCGGAAAATCTTTCTCCATCGAACTTAGAAATTCCAAAATATCATCATCAATATCTTTGATATTTCTGAGGATATTTTCATAAATATTCTCGTTCAAAATTATATACGTCTTCGTGCTTCCTGTGTATCATTATATTGGAAACATTTAAGAGAAAATTTAGTACCGAAAAGCAGATTATGCGAAACTATGAAGAAAGTCGTGGACAAATCACAAAGAATAAGTCTGACTTCAAAGAATCCAAATGATTCAATGTCGGCTAAAGTCTTTAGTGAATATCTTGCTCCTTACTCTAAACCCTTGCAGACAATAGTTTATATCATCCGCTGATCTTAGATATTCCGAGATATTATCGTATCTTTCATTATAAATATCCTCCATATTTCTGGAGATATTTTTATAACTATTCTTATCTGAAATCATTAATCTCTTCGTGCTATCAGTATTACATCATAAAGAAACTGTTAGTTTCTATATTCTGTAAACTTTCAAGCTTAAAATATGAATGTTATTGAAGTAATGTTGGGAACTGATGCATGAGTTAGTATAATATAATGACACTTAATCAACGTGATTATATTACAGTAAGTCATGCTGAGTTTCTAAATGGTACATGATGATTCACAGATTATAACGTCATCATATGCTATGTTACACGACTTTTACATTCTATCTAATATATAAGCATATCAAGAACATATTTTCTTGATAGTTATATCTTTCCCAGATATTCTGGTAAATTGACGAATCAAGATCGTGTTATTACCATTTCTTTCTTAGAACATTAACTATGTTCATTTCGAAATTCATATATATGAATTCTGGATCATTATTCGCTTGATTTAAAGTCGGGAAGAGAAAACAAAAGCTTGGAGCTCCGAAATATAAAGAAGGATATAAAGCCCGATAACAACACGTAAATTACAAACCGTGTATGTCAATGTTTATCGTAACATAAAGACACAGGAGAATTAAAAACATTATAACCCCAAGTGCGAAATAGAAAAAAAATAGATCCCTCCGGTGGAAGTTGAAAAAGGAGAATTATTTTTGTGATAGTCAGGATGAGAACAAGGATTAGAACCGGATTAAATATTATTATAATCTTTTGGATATATGAGTTGAGAAATAAGGTATAGAGGTGGTGAAAGCTAATGGAAAGGAAAAGGTAAATTTATAATGGAAATATCAGACGTAGTAATCGGAACAGATCACTTTATTTACTTAAAGAGATCCTAATTTCCTTAAATCTCGAAGAATCAGATCTTATAGATTTCCAACATTTTCTTTAATCTTTTGAATTCCGGAATTCAACCCTGACTAGGTCAAAAGCTAAGTTGAATCTCTATTCAAATCTTTTGCGATAGCTTCTCTCATACCCTCCGAGTAATTTAATTATTCTATTCAGTTACTTAGCGATGATAAAACTCTAGTTATCAACTCATATTCGTCATGAAAACATTTTTATTGTTAGCCATGACCACCTTACTCAAATTTCGGGACGAAATTTCTTTAACGGGTAGGTACTGTGATGACCTGGAAATTTCCGAACAAATTTAAACTTTAATCTTTATATGTTTCCGACCCGATAAGCAAAATCTGTGATGCTGAGTCTCGAAAGTTTTGAGATCTATATTCATGTAATCAATTACCCTTTGACTATGATCAACGATTCACGAACAATTGTTTGTAAACAAATATGTATATATATATATATATATATATATATATATATATATATATATATATATATATATATATATATAAATGTAAGTTTATATTATAATTTGAAAATTTTAAAATATAATTTAACCATTAGAAATAAATATGTAAAATGAAATACAAAATATGTAAGTATAATTTAAAATGAATTTATATATAAATATAAGTAATTTACATGCATAAATATTATTATGTGTATATTGTAATAAATAGAAATATTAGAAGTAATAATTAATCAATAAAAGTTATTACATGATTATTTGATATTACATAGATAATAACATATATATACACATAGATATAATACAAGTTAAAATATATATGTTATAATATCATTACTTTCATTCTTAAAATAAAGAGTTAATATTAATATCATGATTAATGATATTAAGATACAAATATGATATATATACATATATATATATATATATATATATATATATATATATATATATATATATATAAGTTATTATATTATTATTATTACTTCAATTATTATTAACATTAATATTAATATCACTCCTTGTTAAATTATTTGTTTCAATATATACTAAATAGATATGAAAGTTAATACATGTAAGGTGTTATAATAATTAATAATATTATTATCATTAATACTAAAAATAATTATTAGAATTAACATAGTGTTATGAATATTATCATTAAATAATATCATTTCTAAATATCATCATTATTAGTATTACTTTTAGTATTCTTTTTATAAGTTATTATTATCATTATTGTGATTTATTATTATCATTATATTTTTATCTTTATTACCATTATTAGTATTATATTATGCGATGTTGTTAATTATTGTTGTCACTAAGAATAGTATTATTTCTATTATTATTATTATTATTAGTATTTTTGAATATAATTAATATAATTATAATTATTATTTATTAATTCATTATTTATTATTATCCATTATATATATATATATAAATAAAAAAAAATAAAAAAAAAAGAATGTATATATATATTTGGTGAATCAGAATCTGTTCAAGTCATTTTCCTTCTGTAGATGATTTCTTAAAATCGTACAAATCAATTACAATAAGAACAAAATCCGTTACCAATCGTTCTCATATTTTTTATTTTTTTTCTCCTTCTGCCTCAATTATTTCTGTCCTTCTGTCGAACAACTTGGTTATATAATTGATGAAATTCCAGTGTTAAAGGAAAACAATCGACTTACAAAATCATCTCCAATTGTAAACATTTTTTTTATACAGTTTAATCGTATTAAATTTAAAAAAATATATATATATAGGAAGAACACAGACTATACTCTGTCGTGTTCTATTTTTTTTTTTTGAAAGACTCGAATTCGAATGTAATTTCCAAATCGTTAAGTGTAGTGGTGATAGGAATCTTCTACTAAAACTTTCTGTAAATTTACAGCTTTCAATTTCCAAAAACAAATCCAAATTTGTGAGTCAAAGATAATTTTTCAAAAAGTCAACTTTTGTTCATCCATCGAATTCGAAGTCTCTGAGATGTTTCTTGTTAAATTAATGATTTGAAAAGTTTCCTGGAATGATTTAAAACGAACTTCATTTTATAACCATAGCCTATTACGTTCTATAAATCAAAATCATTAATTTTTTTTTTAGAAATCTGCGATAGCAGCAGCAAGTGGTTTTAATAATTTTTTTTTCTTTCGTTCTCTGTTGTTACAATCATACGTAAACGAGTAATCATGTTTCAAAACGAATCTTTAAAGTTGTTGTTTGATTGATCGATTCTATCCTTGGTTGACTAATCATTTTTGAAGAAGAAAAAGATGAGATAGATAGAGATAACAGATATATAGATTTAGGTGGGATATTAAATTAGAAAAATAGCATATGGTTTGATGGTTTGGGTTGTTGACGGGTTAGCAAGAGGTTGAGGGTTCGAGCCCGACTCAGGGCGTTTTTTTTTTAAGAAAGCTTTTAAAGGTAATTTTTAAATGCCAAATTTTTATTATTATTATTATTATTATTATTATTATTATTATTATTATTATTATTATTATTATTATTATTAGTATTATTATTATTATTATTATTATTATTATTATTATTATTATTATTATTATTATTATTATTATTAGTTATTGTTATATTTATGACTATTAAGTTAGTTATTAGTATTAACCATATGATTAGTATCATTATCAAAATTGATATAGTTTATGATAGTATTATTATTGTTATTAGTACTATCATTTAAAAATTAGTAGTATTATCATTACAAATATTATTATTAGTATTATTATGGTATTATTATTACTACTAGTATTATTAGTAAGTAGGATAATTAGTGATATTACCATTAATAATAAAATTGTCATTGTTATTATTATAATTTTGAATATGTTAATAACATTGATATTGAAAAATTATTATACAAGCTAATTGGGTAAAATTATGGAAAATAATTATGAATTATATGAATACTTGAACAACTATAAATTTGATTAAGAAATTAAATTATAGGAACTATAATTATAAGTTGAGAAATTAAAAATTTAAGTTATGATAAATCTAATTATTATTATTACCAATGGTATTATCATTATCATGATAATATTAAAGCAAAGTATCATTTTTATTAGAATTACTATTATTATTATTATTATTATTATTATTATTATTATTATTATTATTATTATTATTATTATTATTATTATTATTATCTTCACAATTATAATTAAAATTAACAAAATTTTCATTTTCTTAGATTTAACATTATTAGTAAAGTTGTTATTTTTATTAACATTATTATTATTACTATCATTATTATTATTATTATTATTATTATTATT
Organism: Rutidosis leptorrhynchoides; assembly: GCF_046630445.1. Lineage (NCBI taxonomy): Eukaryota > Viridiplantae > Streptophyta > Magnoliopsida > Asterales > Asteraceae > Rutidosis > Rutidosis leptorrhynchoides. Next base: position 265,037,228 of record NC_092333.1, on the reverse strand, counting down.
ATTATTATTATTATTATTATTATTATTATTAAACTAGTACTACTACAATTGATAATTTTACAAAACAAATGATATATAAATATATAAATACAGATATATTTACTAAATAAAGTATACTAATACTACATAAAATTTCATTTTAACTAGTAACATTAATTAAATATCAAATAAGTATCATAATGTAAAGTAAGTATTAATAAAATTATATATATAAGAACATTAATCTTAATACATAAAATAATAGATATACACTTGTTTGATTATGATTATTTGTTTTAATATAAATACAAATGATATAGGTTCGTGAATCTGAGGTCAAACCCTGCATTGTTCAATATCGTCATATGTATTTTTACTACAAAATACAATACGGTGAGTTTCATTTGCTCCCTTTTTACTCATTACGTTTTTGGGCTGAGAATACATGAAATGTTTTAAAATATTTATATGTGTGAGTTTCATTTAATCCCTTTTTACTCATTACGTTTTTAGGCTGAGAATACATGCAAATGCTTTATTAACTGTTTTACAATATTTATATGCGTGAGTTTCATTTACCTTTTTACCCTTTATATTTTTGGGCTGAGAATACATGCGCAACTTTTATAAATGTTTTTACGAAATAGACACATGTAATCGAAACTACATTATATGGTTGAATTATCGAAATCAAATATGCCCCTTTTTATTAAGTCTGGTAATCTAAGAATTAGGGAACAAACACCGTAATTGACGCGAACTCTAAAGATAGATCTATCGGGCCCAACAAGCCCCATCCAAAGTACCGGATGCTTTAGTTCTTCGAAATTTATATCATGTCCGAAGGAGGATCCCGGAATGATGGGGATATTCTTATATGCATCTTGTTAATGTTGGTTACCAGGTATTCAATCCATATGAATGATATTTTGTCTCTATGTATGGGACGTTTGTTTATGAGAAATGGAAATATGAAATCTTGTGGTCTATTAAAAACTATGAAATGATTATTTATGTTAAACTAATGAACTCACCAACCTTTTGGTTGACACTTTAAAGCATGTTTATCCTCAGGTACGAAAGAAATCTCCCGCTGTGCATTTGATCATTTTAAAGATATTACTTGGAGTCATTTATGACATATTTCAAAAGACGTTGCATTCGAGTCATTGAGTTCATCAAGATTATTATTAAGTCAATTATAGTTGGATATATTATGAAATGGTATGCGTGTCGTCAACTTTCGATGTAAAGCAAGTTTGTCTTTTAAAAACGAATGCAATGTTTGTAAAATGTATCATATAGAGGTCAAGTACCTCGCGATGTAACCAAATGTAATGTATTCGTCCGGATGGATTAGGATGGGTCGCTTCAACTTCCACTACGGAATATCCAGACGTTGAAGTAAACCAGAAGGCTTCTGATGCTCGGCCTTAACCTTCAGACAAGTAAGGCACTTGCTCACATAATCAGCAATGTCAGACTTTAGATTAGGCTACCAAAAGAATTCCTTCACATCGTGATACATTTTACTGGAGCCCGGGTGAATAGAATACCTAGTCTTATGCGCTTCATCCAAGACTAGTTCTCGAAGATTTCTGAAAATTGGGACCCAAATTCGGATTGAAATACCTTGTTCCGTTTCCCTTGAGTTTGAGTTGCTTTTCGAGACCCTTCAGTCCCTCAAGCTGGACGTTCTCTTCCTTCAATGCCTCAAGTTGTGCTTCTCGAATTTGAGATGTAAGATTCGTACGAATACGTATATTTAAAGCTCGGACTCGAATCGGTTTGACATGATCCTTTCTACTAAGGGCATCAGCAACTACATTCGCCTTGCCGGGATGGTATCGAAGTTCACAATCGTAGTCATTTAATAACTCAATCCAACGCCTTTGCCTCATGTTTAATTGCTTCTGATCAAAGATATGTTGAAGACTTTTATGATCGGTATACACCGTGATTCTAACCCCATAGAGGTAATGTCTCCACATCTTTAGCGCAAATACCACGGCTCCTAATTCCAGGTCATGTGTGGTATAGTTCTTCTCATGTTTCTTCAACTGTCTAGATGCATAGGCAATAACCTTTTCACGTTACATCAAAACACATCCGAAACCTTGATTCGAGGCATCATAATAGAGTACAAAATTGTCGGTATCTTCAGGCAATGACATAATCGAGGCTGTGGTCAATTTATCCTTCAGAATCTTGAAAGGAGATTCCTGTTCTTTGGACCACTCAGACTTCTTACCCTTATGAGTTATCTTGGTAAGAGGTTTGGCTAGAATAAAAAATCCTTGATAAACCTTCGGTAATAACCAGCAAGTCCCAAAAGTTGGCGAATATGCTTCGAATTCTTAGGCACTTCCCAGTTTTGAATAGCGGTGATCTTCGCTGGATCGACATGTATTCCTTCACTATCAACTACATGTCCAAGAAATTGAACTGTTCGTAGCTAAAATTCACTCTTGGAGAACTTAGCATACAGTTGTTCCTTCTTTAAGAGCTCTAGAATCAATCGCAAATGTTGTTCATGCTCTTTCTCGCTCTTGGAGTAGATTAGAATGTCATCGATAAAGACGATCACGAACTTGTCAAGATAAGGTTTGCATACACGGTTCATAAGATCCATGAACACAAAAGGAGCATTGGTTAAACCAAAAGGCATGACAAGAAACTCATAATGTCTGTAACGAGTTCGGAAAGCAGTCTTAGAAACATCGGTTTTCTTTACTCTCAGCTGATGGTAACCGGACCTAAGATCAATCTTCGAATAGACGCTGGACCCTTGCAATTGGTCAAACAGGTCATTGACGGAATTCAATATAACAACAAGTTCTTAATGTCAACAAGATCATAAAACCATTTGATGATAGTTAAATAAAGCGGAAGCATGAAGGTTTATAAAAACAAGTTTATATGTTAAACCATTTTAAATGAATTCCATATTGTTATCAAGTCTTGAAACATATGCTTACAAATAAGAACAAGGAACTAAAATATATATACCTCCTCAAGCTAGTTGAGGGTTGTTTTCAAGTGAGCAAGACGATGATGAAGATGATGGAATGTAAGCTTCTAACTTGAAGCCACAAGTGTGTAATACCCCAAGCAATAACCCCAACACTATTGTCTTTAGTTAGGATTTGATTGACACTTGATATGAGCTTGAAAAACAAAATTTAGAACTCCCTTTGAGTCCCAAAAAGGCCACGGCCTACAGCAAAACAGCAGCAGAATTTTTGTAGTTTTTTACAAGCTTTGAACAACTAGTTTCACTCGAGAGAGAGTGAGTCAATGTCTTGGTTCAAAGGTAGACATGCACCCAGTGTTGTAAAAAACGGCCGAAACGGGAGCCGCAACGGATTTGCCTAAGTATCGTTGCAACGGGCCTTGAAACGGAAAAAAGACGGTCAGCGCTTAAAAAACGGTCAACAACGCTAAAAAAGGGTAAAAAACGGTCAAAGACGGAAAAAACGGTCAAAAACGGAAAAAAACGGTCAAAGACGGAAAAAAATGGTCAACTTTATATTTATATATATATATAAATATATATATTTATATATTTTTATATATAAGTCAACGTTAGTCAACATCCGTTTCGACCCCGTTTCGACCCCGTTTTTTCCGTTGCGACGTTTTGAGGGCGCTAACGTTTCGACCCCGTCTCACGTCTTTTTCAACCTTGCATGCACCTATGAAGTTGTGTATATAGGAAGTAGCAGAACAAGCATGTGTGGTCTCTCTTGGAGTCCAAAAATCTGCCACACATGATGGGTAATATAATATGTGAATTGTTTTATAAAACAATATATAAACCCATGTATATATGTATATATATTTTCTTACTTATACATTTTATAACCTTTTATAAAATATAACACAACATAATTATTTAAACATATAAATAATTAAATATAAATTATCTAAATAATTTATCTCAAGTAATAATATTTTAGAAAACCGATTTTCCAAAGTTTAAGTGTCGCGTATTTATTTAACGATCCAATCGTTAAGATTAAATACATATAAGGTATCGGTAAGCTTGTTATTAGGTATGACCCGACTTGGATCAAAACATATTAGCCACGTTAATTTAATATGTCTCTCGGGCATACGAAATACCTTCAATCTCCCACTTGCATGAGAAACATAAGAAATTAATGCAAGTGATGGATACCACCTAATGAACGTCCATCACCCCTAATATGTTATGACTTTGTGCCATTCAATAACATCATCCTTTTCGAGTTCCCATCTCGAATATGAATAGGTGAATCTTTCATTTATCCTTTCATCCTAGATGTCATGTTAAATACAACAGATACAGAGTGATCACTCTCTTTTAGATTCAACTTTATCAGGCCTTAGACATCTGACTCTCAACGAATAAGAGGGACAAATTCCATCTTGACTACACACATCCTAAATATATACCTTGCATTATACCTGAGCTCCTCCTTGTGAACTACCATATTTCAGAATAATGAAGGAAAGAATCAAGGCACAATACTTGGTGAATATCCGAACCCAATATGTATCTCAGGTCAGAGGATACAATGATATTCGCCTTTACTCAAGATTACATGTGATCAACCATAAAGGCTCCATTTAGTAAATCTTGAGGGCGGGTCTTCCAATATTTGTATCCCACAAATATCTATGAACCTTGGTTGCAACCTTGCTCCACATTCATCCCGTGAATGTATACCAATCCAAGTTCATAATAGTCTAAACCTCACACTTGTTCCTACAAATGTGATCGACTACGGAATTTAGAATAATTTCTTATTCATGGATAAAATATGCAAAATAGGAACTTGACTCAAAATAAATTAATACCATAATTATATTAATGAGTTTGAACAGTTTCGTTCTGTTACAATACTTAAAACAGATCATGACCAATCATTAGAATATCGAAGCCCTAATGCACAAACAAGTCCTGCATGTTTTGATCCATGTAAGAGCTTCGTGAGAGGATCCTCTATATTAAGATCTGTGTGAAATTTGCGAATACATATCTTTCCCTTTTCAACTTCATCCCTTATGTAGTTAAATCTCCGTTCAATGTGACGGGTCTTTTGGTGAGCACGAGGTTCTTTGATTTGAGCAATCGCACCCTCGTTGTCACAAAAGATCTCAAGAGGGTCCTGAATGGAAGGGACTACTCCTAAGTCGTCGATGAATTTCTTCATCCATGCAGCTTCCTGAGCTGCCAATGAGGAGGCGATGTACTCCGACTCTGTAGTGGATAAAGCAACGACATCCTGTTTTGAACTCTTCCAAGAGACCACACCTCCATTTAACGTGAAGACATAACCGGATTGTGATCGAGAATCATCTTGATCAGTTTGGAACCTCGCATTCACGTAACCTTTTACAGTGAGTTCCTCCTCACCAGACCTATATATTAGAAACATATCCTTAGTCCTCCTAAGGTATTTTAATATACTTTTGACCGCAATCTAATGACTGTTTCCTGGGTTATTCTGGTATCTACTTGTCAAGCTAAGAGCGCATGACACATCTGGTCTAGTGCATATCATTGCATACATGATTGACCCAATAGCAGATGCGTACGGGACTTTCTTCATTCTCTCTTGTTCATCTTTCGAGGTAGGACACTGAGATGAACTGAGAAGCATTCCTCTTTGAATAGGTACCAAACCTTTCTTAGAGTTGTCAGGTTCAAGATCTTTTCAATGTATGCACTTTGATTCAAACCTATCAGTTTCTTGGATCTATCCCTGTAGATCCCAATCCCTAAAACGTATTGTGCTTTTCCAAGATCCTTAATAGAGAAGCATTTACTTAGCCAAGTTTTAACACCTTGCATTGCCGGAATATCATTTCCAAATAACAATATATCATCCACATATAGTACAAGGAACATGATAGTGCTCCTACTAGCTTTCTTATATACACAAGCTTCATCACCATTTTTAATGAAGCCAAATTTCTTGGCCTCCTCATTAAAATGATGATTCCACATTCTAGATGCTTGTTTCAATCCGTAGATTGACTTCTTTAACTTGCATAACTTTTTAGGATATTTCAGATCAACAAAACCTTCAGGCTGAACCATATAGACATCTTCCTCAAGATGTCCATTTAGGAAAGCGGTCTTGACATCCATTTGCCATATTTCATAATCATAATGAGCAGCAATGGTAAGTAATATCCTAATAGACTTTAGCATTGCCACAGGCGAAAAAGTTTCATCATAGTCAACCCCTTGAGTTTGAGTGAAACCTTTTGCTACTAGTATAGCTTTATATGTATCCAAGTTTCCATGTATGTTAGTTTTCATTTTGAAAAGCCATTTACAATCAACTAGCCTTGAGCCAGTAGGTTGTTCAACAAGTTTCCAAACTTGGTTGTCATACATGGATTGCATCTCAGCGTTCATGGCTTCCTGCATTTATCCTTATCAATCCTTGATAAAGCATCTTGGTAGTTTGTTGGTTCATCCAAATCAACCACATAGCAACCATCCATGAGAAACCCATATCTCTCAGGAGGATTACTAATCCTACCAGATCTGCGAACGTCTTGTGTATTTTGATCATCCATTTGATCACTCTCAACATTTTCATGTTGAGTGCTAGCATCAACCAATTGTGTATCATCTACTTGATCTTGAACCTCTTTAAGATCTATCTTCCTTTCACTATTTCCTTCCATTAGGAACTTAGTTTCAAGGAATTCAGCCTTTCGAGCAACAAATACATTTTGCTCGGTTGGATCATAGATATAGTATCCCATATCATCCTTGGGATATCCTATGAAGATACACTTCGTGGATCGAGCATTCAACTTATTAGGGACGTAACACTTAGGATAAGCTTCATATCCCCATACCTTCAAGTATGATAGAGATGGAGGTTTTCCAAACCACATCTCATGAGGAGTTCGTTCCACTTTCTTGGTTGGGGCCATATTTAGAATACGAGCCGCGGAGCATAGATAATAACCCCAAAATGATAGAGGTAACGAGCTTCTAGCCATCATAGATCGAACCATATCCATTAGGGTTCGGTTCCTCCTTTCGGATACACCATTAAGCTGTGGTGTCCCGGGTGGAGTAAGTTGCGAGATAATCCCACAACTTCTAAGATGATCTTGGAAAGCATCGCTTAGGTATTCACCTCCTCTATCGGTATGAAGTACCTTAATTGTCTTGTTGAGTTGATTTTGTACTTCGTTTTGATATTCTTTGAATGCTTCAAAAGTTTCGTCCTTGTGCCTTAATAAATAGACATATCCGAAACGACTAAAGTCATCAATGAATGTGACTAAGTATCTTTCACCTTTCCTAGTCATGGGCTTAAAGGGTCCACATACATCCGAATGTATTAATCTTAATAAGTTTTTAGTCCTTTCATAGGTCCCTTTGAAAGGTGCTTTAGTCATTTTGCCTTGTAAACAAGATTCACATACATCAAACGAGTCTAGTTCATTTGATTTCAAAAGTCTATTCTTTTGAAGTGTATGCATTCGATTCTTGTTTATGTGACCAAGATAACAATGCCATAAGTAGGAATGACTCAAATCCCTTTGAGTTTCTTGGTATTTGCATGGAACATTGAGCTATTGAATGATGTGTCATCATGAACCAATTCATAAATACCATTCAAAGGCGAATTCTTAAAATAGAACACATTATCTAAATAAACATGGATATCATCATTAACGAAATTAAGATTAAAACCATATTGTTTCAAACGGGATGCAGAAATAATTTTCGTGATAAATCGGGTGCATACTAAACATTTTTCAAAATAAGCTCCAAACCACTTGGAAGCTTTAAAACAAAGTCTCCTTGAGCTTTCACTTGCACCCTTGCTCCATTTCCTATGAAGAGACTTGTTCCCGCATCTTGATTACTTCTTTTGAACCCCTGAAAAGAATTGCAAATATGAGTTCCACATCCTGTGTCTAATACCCATGTATTAGAAGAAGTAATACTAAGCTCAACATATACCAAATATACATTACCTGAGGTTTGCCCTGCATCCCTCTTTTCTTTCAACTCCTTTAGGTAGACCGGGCAGTTGCGTTTCCAGTGACCCATTTCACCACAACCAAAGCACGGATCTTCCTTGGGGTTAGCTTTACCGGCAAATTTTTGCTTCTTGTCATTCTTGGTTGGGGTAACCATCTTCCCCTTTCCCTTACCCTTGCCTTGGTAGGCGGGTCCTTTCCTCTTAGCCGTTTTTGGCTTAGAAGTGTTATTATTTTTGGACCCGCCTTCATTGATCATAAACATGGGTGAAGCCCTTTTACCCATGCTCGCTTCGGCCGTCTTAAGCATGGCATGTAATTCGCTAATGCTCTTATCCCATCCATTCATGTTGTAATTCATTACAAATGTGTCAAACCTCTTTGACAAAGAATTAAGGATAAGGTCCGTGGCTAATTCATTAGACACGTTGCAGTTTAGACGGTTCACTCGATCAATTAGGCTTTTCATCTTAAGGACATAAGATGAAACGAATTGGGAGTCGTCCATCCGACATGCATGAAGTGCTCAAACCGTTTAGAAGCGCTCGACACGAGCTTGTTGAAGGAACATCTTCTTCAATTGTGTGATCATGTCATATGCACTATGATGCTCAAAATCCTTTTCGAGTTCTGGTATCATAGTCCCAAGCATGAGGTAAGAAACTTGCACCGAATCAGTGCAATATTTCTCCCAATAAGCCATGCCTTCCGTATCATCCTCGTCCGGTTGATCGGGAATGGGGTCTTCCAACACATACGCCCTATCCTCTAGTTTGAGGACAATTCTTAGATTGCGAAACCAATCCATGAAGTTCGTATTGTTGAGTTTTTCCTTTTTGAGGAATGACCTCAACGATAGGTTGTTAAAGTTGATTGGTGCTTTTGGAATGTTGTTGTTATTGGCGGCCATCTACAAAATTTAACAAAGTTGTTTAAGTATCAATTTTAATTTAACAATAAATACCCTTTAAATCCAATTGATATTTATTAAATTTTTTAGAATCCAACGGTAAACCAAATTTCGGCTAGGTGACCTTTATCCTGTCATTTGATTTAGCTAGGTAGTCATTATATGACAATTGCAATCCTTTTGCAACTTCTAAGTTATGGGAACATGCAATCCTTTTGCGTGGCATATTTATCCCATCAACACCTATTTGTTCCTCATGCTTCGGTGACCCTAAGTTCATGATTTCCAAATCAAGTTATCCTACTCGTGTAAACGTGTAAATTTAACATACAAGTAGTTAGGTGACCTTTATCCCACAAGTGTGCGAAATTCACCTTAATCATATTAGTTTGCTCATAACGGTTAGGTGACCTTTATCCCATTATGAGTTCCCTAATATTTTTAAGTGTCACATAAAAGGATGGCGTTTAACTTGTTTTGCCTTGTTAATAAGGGATTTTAAGTTTTCATTATTTCTAGTTTAAGAAAACTATTGGACCATACACCAACATGCATTTAGTGTATGGTTTATTTGAAAATCCATTTTTCATGTTATGTAATAAAGCCAATTTCATTACATTGATATAAACCATTTTATATGTGTTTTAATAACCAATTATTATAATCCTTTTAGCCATTTTTAATTTAACCATATAAATTGTCGTTATGCATGTCGTTAATAATGTCTAATTTAACCAATTAAATTGTCATTTTGCTTGTTGTTAATTTGTTATTTACTTGAAGCAACCAAACATACAAACACAATAAACAACCATGCATGCAAAACAAATATGTTCACAATCAAGCCAATTTGGTAGACATTTGTTTAGCCGAAAACAAATGCCACCGGTTAAGGGGTTATAACACAAAGTAGGAGATTTTAAATCTCCCACTTAATCTTGCATCCAAATGCTCCTTCTTGTGTTCTTCAAGTCATCATCTTGCATCTTCATTTTTACAAAAATATATTCTAATACATTTTTCTAAAAAATGAAAATACAACCTAATCTATTTTACATACCAAATATAAAATAAATTACATAACCAAAATTAATATTACATACCAAATGAATAATTAATATTACAAACCAAATTGAATGAATATTACAACCATATTGAAAGATTAACAAATCAATCAAACATACATTCATTGAAACACAAGGTCATGGCTATGATTGTGAACAACAACATACAACATAATATGACCAAATGGCAAGTTCCAAACCCATTTGGAACCTCCCAAAATTCGGCCAAACCCTCAAGCCAACCTAAATCCATTAATTTTTGCATTTTACTTTCATGCATGTTAGTAGAATTTAAAGTTGATGGGTTTTAAAGACCATATAAAAGAAGCATATTTCATAGACTTCAGCTCTAGATACCATTGATGGAATTCAATATAACAACAAGTTCTTAATGTCAACAAGATCAAAAAACCATTTGATGATAGTTAAAGAAAGCGGAAGCATGAAGGTTTATAAAAACTAGTTTATATGTTAAACCATTTTAAATGAATTCCATATTGTTATCAAGTCTTGAAACATATGCTTACAAATAAGAACAAGGAAGTAAAATATATATACCTCCTCAAGCTAATTGAGGGTTGTTTTCAAGTGAGCAAGATGATGATGAAGATGATGGAATGTAAGCTTCTAACTTGAAGCCACAAGTGTGTAATACCCCAAGCAATAACCCCAACACCTTTACCTTTAGTTAGGATTTAATTGACACTTGATGTGAGCTTGAAAAAAAATTTAGAACTCCTTTGAGTCCCAAAAAGGCCACGGCCTACAGCAAAATAGCAGTAGAATTTTTGCAGTTTTTTACAAGCTTTGAACAACTAGTTTCACTTGAGAGAGAGTGAGTCAATGTCTTGGTTCAAAGGTAGACATGCCCCTATGAAGTTGTGTATATAGGAAGTATCAAAACAAGCATGTGTGGTCTCTCTTGGAGTCCAAAAATCTGCCACACATGATGGGTAATAAAATATGTGAATTGTTTTATAAAACAATATATATAAACCCATGTATATATGTATATATATTTTGTTACTTATACATTTTATAACCTTTTATAAAATATAACATAACATAATTATTTAAACCTATAAATAATTAAATATAAATTATCCAAATAATTTATCTCAAGTAATAATATTTTAGAAAACCGATTTTCCAAAGTTTAAGTGTCGCGTATTTATTTAACGATCCAATCGTTAAGATTAAATACATATAAGGTGTCGGTAAGCTTATTATTGGGTATGACCCGACTTGGATCAAAACATATTAGCCACGTTAATTTAATATGTCTCTCGGGCATACAAAATACCTTCAGTCATCAATATGTGGAAGAGGATAACGATTCTTGATGGTTAGCTTGTTGAGTTCGCGGTAATATATACACATCCTCAACTTGCCATCTTTTTTCTTGACAAATAGAACGGGTGCTCCCCACGGATATGAGCTAGGACGAATGAAACCTTTCTCCAAAAGTTCTTGGAGTTGGTTAGATAATTCCTTCATCTCTGGTGAAGCCAAGCGGTATGGTGCCTTTGCAACATGTGCAGCACCGGGGGTCAAATAAATCTGAAACTCAACCTGTCATTGGGGAGGGAGACCAGGGAGTTCTTTAGGAAATACTTCAGGAAAGTCTCTAACTATCGGCACATCTTCAATGCGTTTCTCTTCCGATTCAACTTCCTTAACGTGAGCCAAAATGGCTTGGTATCCCTTCATTAGATACTTGTTGGTCTTGATGCAAGAGATGATGTTAAGTTTGGAACCACTCATTTCCCCTTGAACAATTAAGGTTTCCCCATTTTCAAGAGGTATGTTAACGGTTTTCTCATAGTACATGATTGTAGCTCTTAATAGCCGTAACCAATCCATCCCTACGAATACATCAAAGCTCCCTAATTCGACTGGCAATAGGTCGATCTTAAAGTGTTTGTCGGCTAAAACTTGATCAAAGTTTTTATTCACATTGTCTACTTTCATAACCTTACCATTTTCTACTTCTACAAGACGCTTAATTTCTAAGACTTGCGGTTTTTCAGTGAATAACGCACAAAACTCAGTAGACACGTAACTTATATCAGCACCAGAATCGAATAATACAGTAGCATAGAAGTTGTTAACAAGAAACGTACCCGTTATCACTTCATCATCATCATGGGCTTCTTCAGCAGTCATCACAAATGCCTGGCTTTTAGCATTAGCATTTCCTGTGTTGCCCTTCTTCTTCGGACACTGGTTGCGGAAATGCCCCTTCTCACCACAATCATAGCAGGTAGGAACGATTGCGTTGGCTTTGATTGTAGGAGTATTCATTGGAGGAACTACAACTCTACAATTCTTGGCTATATAACCAATCTTCTTACACTTGGTGCACTCAGCCTTGCACCACCCAGAATGGTGTTTCTCACACCGCTTACAGAAATGTTGTTTCCCAGAGTAACCTCCTTTTGAATTCTCAGCAACTTTCTTATTCGAACCTTGGCTCGATCCCTGAGCAGGTTCAAACTTCCTTTTGCCCTCACTTGTCTTAGACTCGGCTTGTTTATTTTCCACGACTTTTCTCCTCTTAGACATCATGAGGTTTTGAGCCATCAGTATCACTGCATCTAAAGTCTCTTTACTAGCAGCAATGACATTTCCCTGAATCTCGTCAGGAAGACCTTCTATGTATCACTCTATCTTCTTCTGCTCAGTTGGTACCATCTCTGGGCACAAAGTAAGCAACTCTATAAACCTGTTGGTACAAGCTTCAATGTCAGCTCCTTTTACCTTCAATTCCCAGAACTCAACTTCCAACTTTTGAATTTGGTTTCGCGGACAGAATTTTTCTGTCATAATTTGCTTCAGAACAGGCCATGGAATAGCGTTTGCATCATCTAGTCCCACAGTTTGGGCATAGCTGTTCCACCATGTTAGAGCTAGGCCACTTAGCATATGAGTGGCATACTTCACTCGATCTACATCTGCACAGTCACAGATACGAAAGATGGATTCGAGCTTTTCGAACCAACGAGTTAGTTCTACAGCTTCTTCACTCCCCTTAAAAGACGGAGGCTTACAATTCATAAACTCCTTGTAGCTACAAAAAGTGGGAGGATTTCCTTGGTTGTTCCCATGATTGTTATGATTGCCTTGTGCAGCGGCCAACAGCTGTTGGAATTGAGCAGGAGTCAAAGAGACATTGGGGATATTGGCAGAACCTCGAGTTGATTGAGCCATCGTTCTTCAATACATAAATACAGTATTAGTTGAAGAGTTCGTAGTGCTAATAAATAATAAGTTTGATAAATGCACAAGGTTCACACAACAAATACAACCAAACATATATATCCAAACAGATACGAATGAGGTATGATAAATGGTAGGAATAACAAGATGTAATCAAAATACTTTAATTAAGCCATAAAACCACTAGTTTTACAAGAATCAAAGAAACCAAGGTAACTTAGGAATATGCCTTTACATAAACAACAGAAATGGAAATAAATAAGAATCCTAAGATCTAATCCTTCTTAGGCGAAGGAGGCTTGAAATGATCCTTAATGTACCCCTTGAAGTACATTACAAACTTCTCTAATTCCACCAGTGCAATATGCTGGCGGTCGACCTCTCTCTCGCCTAGCAAACATCACGGAGAACTTGTCATAGACTCTTTTCACATCACTGTCTGTATAGTCCATGCGCTTCTCCATTTTAGCCAAACGTTCACGGAACGTATCTCTCAAAGTTACAGTTCGACTTTGTAGGTTCATGATATCACACTGAACTAGAGCATGATCGTACTTGGAGTAAACAAACTCGGAAGTCTTTGGCCTCTTAGATGTACTAGCATCATTAGTAGCGAGAGTCTCCAGCTCCTTCCTCTTAGGTGAGGGAGACTTAATAACAGGAGGTTCAACTTCCTCCTCGGAATCATCTTCGAAACTGCAGATAACTCCAAGACCATCATAAGCTGGATCAGCCTCCTCATTAGCTGGTTCCCAAACCACATCCTCTTCTTCGGGTTCGGACTCTTCCTCGGGATCTTTCTCGGAATCATCCTCACCTTCAATGTGTTCTTCAATCTCTACGTCATCACCCTCATCGTCCTTATCATAATCGTAAATTGGAGATGTGAGTGGAGTAGCCGGTCGGTAAATTGGAGATGTTGGTGGAAAAACGGGTCCATAAGCTGGAGTGTGAATGGATCTCTCCATATCAGATTCTTCGGAGTCAGAAATAACAATCGGGTTATGGCTCGACATCCTAAAAGAAAGGAAAGAAAGAAATCAGAATGCTTCTAAGGCAGAAGCAAAAGCACGAAAGGAAATAGTAAGGAAAGACACTAAAATCTTAAGTCAGGAAAGGTCATGGTCCTATAGATTGCTAAGGCACCCTAACTAACACATAAGGCACACATAAATGCAATCCTGGTTCTCTATAACAAACTGTGCTCTGACACCACTCTGTCATACCCCCCAAATCGGGCCGGGGGTAAATATGACTTTTCCAATATCATCACACAGTTTATATAAACGAGAACGACTCTAAATGAGACGTTTAATAAAATAAAAAATTTAATTTCAGCGGAAAATGAATTGTTTTACATGGTATACCCAAATGTATTAAATGTTTAACAAATGATTAGATATAATAAATGCGGACTTCAATGCAAAAGCAGGCAAGAAACATAGGGCAGCACATAAGCTATTCTTCACCTAAGATAAACATGCTTAAAATGTTAACACAATGGTTGAGTGAACATCATAGGTTTAACAATTAATAAGTTTTAGACCACAAGATTTAGTTCAAAACATCAAAATATTCAATATGCCATGAGTTATAATATCGAACTAAACATTAACCCCTGACACTGTACGGGTGTCGGCAATCATTATTATGTACTCCCTTGACGATCACGCCAATAGGTATAGACGTCACTCCCAATAGGCCTACTCACAATAATTAAGCTTGCAAATTTCTAATTCCAGCAATTAACGATATTATGGCGGGGATTTGCATGTAAGAATACAAGTTAACAATAGTCTCACGAAGTTGCATACCAAAAAGTTTAGACACTTGTGTCTAAATTATAAATCATTTAAAGTAAGCATGTAGCTCACCCCAAGATTTATAAAATACATTAAAACATGTAAAAGCGGGGTATGAGTTCACCTTAGTAGCACAGAAGAGTTATTCCATAAGAGAAATGAATTGAACGGAAGAACGTGATCGGAATCTCAACCTAGAGATAGAATGTACGATCAGAGATATAGCGTAAAAGACTTAAGTATAATAATTATACTAATGATGATGGTTTTCTAAATTAATTTCCATTTTCGGAAAATTACCATTTATGGAAAGTTTCCACTTATAGTAACTTTCTAATTATAGAAAGTTTGGGTTGTAATCTATAACAAGACATTGTACACCTTTACCCAAATCTCGTTGCTATCATACAAGTCACTCTGATAGTCAGTTGTTACCGGGCGTCCAGGATTCTTGACCAGAATCTATGTCATGGCATTCGAAATCCACAAGCGGTTCCCATTAGGCAACAAGGACCACCCTAGGTTATATGTAGCGGTGAGGTTCGTATACAGTGCACGTTATCTTAATTATAACCTTCACATATTATAGGTGTATAATATTTTATTATATAGTTAAGTTAATTATATGTATATAGTTATTTTAGTATTATATAACTATTAATAGTTTAATAATTATATATGTATTATTATCCAAGCTAATATTACAAACTTATCATGGATTAATTAATATTTATAATTTACTAATCATTATTTAATACAATACATATATCATAAATGTGTTATATTATTTATTACTTAATTTACAAGATACTTAATAATATAGTATTTTATTAACTCAATATTATCCATAAATACTTAAATAATCAATTAAATACCTATTAATCATATACATAATTTTTATAGACTTAGTTAATTATAGAAATCAGTAGAAAAATTTAATAACGTAATTTTATCACTATTTTGTATTTATATTTGTTTCCATTCTTAATTTAATCACAAAACAAGTTTAATTCTATATAAAATACTAAATAAACATAAATAATTATTTTTAAAATTTTTATAAGTTTCTTACAGTCAATTAATCTGTAGAAAATTGTTAAATAAAATATTTCTTTATTTTTACAATTATTTCATTATTCACCTCGTATTTACATAATAATAGTATTTAATTATGTAATAATTATTAATTCGACTCATAAATTAATTTTTATATTTTTATCAGATCAAAAAAATGTTTAAGAACTCATAAAAATTATTTATTATATTTTATTTACTATACATATTTTTATTATGAATTTCCCCTAGTTTCCATAATTAAATAACACATAATTCGTATTTAATTTTTATAAATTATATTCTGACCTAAATAATTAACCTAAATATCATATTTTACTAGAAAAATATTTATATAGCTTAATTAGCCTTTTTCCAATTTTTTTATAAATATATATATATACCATATATATATATATATTAATTAAATATTTTAATTAAATAAAATATAAAAACACATTATAAATCAAAAAAATTATTTTTTCTAGATCTCATATTACTTATTAATAATTAACATATATAATGAATAATTTAATAAACTCAATGCATAATTATTAGTTATTTTTGAATGGTTCGGCCGAAAATACAAAAAAAAAAATTTGAAAATACAAAAACAAACTAATTTTTTGAAAATTCAATTTTTATAAACCCTATTCATCATGTTAATAATTATCATATAAAAAGTTGGATTTAATTTAGCTTGGACAAATTAAAAAAAATTATTGTTGTTATTGTGGTTTTCAGCCGAAAGAAAAAAAAGAAAAAAGAAAAACCGAAAAAAAAGAATGAGAGAAAAGACTTACAAAAAAAAATTAGGGTTTTGTGTGTGCTCCCAATTTTGTGAATGAAAAATAATGAAGCCTTGGGTGTATATTTATAGTTGAAAATTACTTGGAGAACAAAAATAATACATTCCTTTTTTAAAAATACAATTTAATTTTCCCTTTTTTAGCCGACTAGGCCTTTTTATTTTTATTTTTTATTTTTTTCATTTAATGGAACATTCTAGATTAGTTTGCATTTTATTTTTCTTTATTTAATTAACATGATTTATTATATATTTATTTATATTTTCGGTATATATATATAAATGCATATATTTTTATATTTAAATCACAAATTTACATTTATAACCTATTACTTAATTATTTTATATATATATACCCATATTTATATTTCATTTACATTTTATTTACACTAATATAAAATATATACGTTTTAATACGTATTATAGACATTTAATAATAATAATAATAATAATAATAATAATAATAATAATAAATAATAATAATAATAATAATAATAATAATAATAATAATAATAATAATAATAATAATAATAGTAATAATAATAATAATAATAATAATAATAATAATAATAATAATAATAATAATAATAATAATAATAATAATAATAATAATAATAATAATAATAATAATAATAATAATAGTAATAATAGTAATAATAATAATAATAATAATAATAATAATAATAATAATAATAATAATAATAATAATAATAATAATAATAATAATAATAATAATAATATTAGGGTTAGGGTTACATTAAATAATTAGGGTTTACATTTAATGATTAGGTTTAGGGTTTAGTTCATCAATAACGAGTATTAATTACTTCATTTATTATGTCCGGATAACAACCCTAATAGTTATAACACAAAAGTATAAGACAGAAATGAAACCCTAGGGGTATTATAGTCATTTTAGTGTGGAAACATTAGGGTTGTTATAGTAAAATTTGTCTAAAATCTCCACCGAACACTATGACCTTTCCTCCAAAAGGCATGTCCATGCTATCTGAATTAATTGGACGACATATGTCTCGAAACGAATGATCCTTAGTTTCAACACATAGCCTATGAACCATCAGTTTTTCATCCCATATAATCAATTTAGCTCTACGTACCATCAGTTTTTCATCCCATATAATCAATTTAGCTCTACGTATTAATCCCGCTAAGTTACTGTTAGGAAATATATGACAAAATCTCTCGTCAGTTGGATCAATAGGAATAGAAACAAGGGAATGAGCAATCCTTCCACCTGTCAATAACAAAGCTGCTCTACCGCTGGATGCAACATTCAAAACTATATCTCCTTTGCTATGCAAGGCAACAGACAAAGTTTTCCATAGAAATGTTTATCCTGTACCACCATATCTGTATAAAAAGAACACACCGCCTTTGTCTTGTTGAACAACAGTTAAAATAGTGTCGTAAGCATTTCTTTGTTCTGACATTAGTTTTCTAATAAGATCAGAATGTTAAGATTTTAGAGCAGCCATGTCATAGGACAGTTCATCAATGATGAGTTGATTTTCAGATAGATTTAATTTGATGGTAGTAGGGTAAGGGTAAGGCATGGAACTGTAATTTTTTAAAGATTTTCCATTCTATTGAAGAATTTTCTCGATCTCATTCAATGTCAAGTTCTGTAGCATTTTACAACTTGGTTGAATACCTGAAAATACGTATATATATATATATATATATATATATATATATATATATATATATATATATATATATATATATAATTTTTTAAAAATATATATATTTATAATGATTGCTCATTAATCATTTTAAACATGATTTATACAAATTTTATAGTAGTAATATCCAGTCACGTAATATTAAAACATGTTATTATAAAGAATACATTTAGGTATTTAGTTTTTAAAGTATGCATGGGGGTTCTGTTAATATAACTTATTATTATGTAACAAAATATTAAAAACATTTTACTTGAATTGTAAAAATTGTGAAATAATGACGTTACCCGATAACCTTTTATAAATGATACCAACCGATAAAAATTCGAAACACTTTTCAAAAATGTACTCCGGTCTCTTCATGCTTTCTGTAAGAAGTAGTCGAGCAAATAAAGTTCGTATAAAATGGCCAGAACCCCAACTACTTGCCTCATTAATTCCATCAATATATTTTTGATCATCGTCTAGTAATCCCATTTTATAGCAAGCCTCTTTGAATGTAGAACATATTTTACCTTGAACTGTCCTAATATCTTGATAAGAAGTGTGGCTTTTTACTTTGTTCAACAAAATCCTCAGGTAAAACAGTTCACCTGATTGTGGTGATACATGATGAATACGGCCTATAGAACTGGTGAATCTTTTCCTAAAAGTCCACACTTCGTATCCTTGCTCCAGACGAACTTTGAAGGAAATTCAAGATATGTTAACTGACGTGCTTGTTCGTATAGTTGGTTATATTTATTCAGTTCAAGAAACATAGATGTATTTACTGATGGATTATGTAAAACATTGTCAATCAAGTCTTCTTCATCAAATATAATAGAGTGGTGGTCTTCCAAATTAAAAGCAAGACTTATAACAGTCGGATTTCTATTATGTATATCAAAAGATAGTAATCTCCAAACTACTTCGCATGAAGAGACATACCTGTAATCATAGTATCATTTGATTTCGTCGGTTTCTTCATCACATACTCTTGCAGTAACCCTGTCATTTCGATTGTTGATGTATTTGAACAGATATCTAATTGCACCAATTTGGTTACACCATTCAACGTTTATATGCATTTGATACTTTTCAGTAGTCTTGCATTATACGATAAAACATTTCCATTGTCTAGATCGTGGCCTTGTTTCTTTATTTTTCTTCCATTATCTCTTCATTTATATACAGGATATCCATCAGTATCGACGCTTGTAACATCTACAAATGGTTTTGAAAACCTCTCCGTGAAAATCTACTCGACATAAGTACACGGTCACTTTGGATTTTTTTTACTGCATGGACCATAAATCATCAACTCCAAGACAAGTTGATATAGTTCAGGGTCTTCTTCTTTGTCAGGTAATTCTGCACTAATGAACTCATCAATATCTTATGGTTCAAGAAATTTGTCCATTTCATCAAGGAAGATGCATATATGAACGTCTGTAAGACCTCTCTTTTAAAACTCAACTGTATATAGATCCGTAAGAAGAGGAAATTGATGTTAAGTTATTTGTGAATAATAAAAATTTGTACGATTTATTTAAACATATTACTGTGGACACGATTTAAACATGTAAAGTAATGCGATTTGTAATATAAAAAATAATAATATATTTATTTATTTCTATTTATAGTTGTAAATAATTAAAAAAACAAAACACAAAATACTAACCAACTTTGACCCTGCTAAAGATTCTGTTTTTCTTGATATCAGCCATTAGGCGATCCAGTTTAATTTTAAACATCCTTATTTGTAATGCCGGTTTATCCTCTGGATTACAGTTTGTACCTTCTAACGCTCTTGTGATCTCTGGCCACTTTGAGTTACATGTGAAAGTTATAAAAAGGTCTGGATATCCGTAAACTCCGCATAATGTGATGACCCAGAAATTTTTGACCAAATTTAAACTTAATCTTAATATGTTTCCGACACAATAAGAAAAGTCTGTAATATTGAAATCTAAAACTTTGAACTGTGTTTATATATATACATTTGACCTTTACCTACTCCCGACGATTCACGAACAATTGTGTGTAAATAAATATGTATATATATATATATATATATATATATATATATATATATATATATATATATATATATATATATATATATATATATACACATACATACATATGAATTCTATACATAAATAATATTATATATTGTAAATAACAAATATTAAAGATTCAATATATTATAATAAGTAAATATGATATAATTAATAAACTGTATTATATTAAATAAAATTTACAAGTTAAAATAAAAATTGTTATATCAATATTATTACTCTCATCACTATAAAAATTAATATTTATATTAAATTCAGTATTAGGGATATTATTATATATAGTAATGAAGTGTGATAAATAAATTGTTATAATATTATTATCACTAATTTTATTATTACTAATAATATAATTAATGATAATATTAGTAACATTATAATTAACATTATTATTAATTGCAATATTATTGTGGATATTATTATTATCTATAATATTATTATTATATTATTATAAAGTGTTATTATTATTATTTATAATATTAAGAGTATTATTATAGTTATAATTATTAATTAATAAGATAAATCATAATTTATAAATACATATATATTGTAACGACCCTGGAATTTCCAACATTTATTTATTAATAATTACTATTATTAATACGTATGATTAAACGAATGTATGTTATTACATTTACATGTTGCCTTAATTGCCCGTACTTGACTTTTTATGGCCCGGAACGTCTCTGCGACACACGAAACTTCACGAATAATATTTTTAAATATTATTTACATTCATGATTAATTTTATTAATCATTTTAATTAACTAAGGCTTTTAGTTAGTTACTTGGGCTTAAGATGGACTTTTAGTGGACTTACATGTTACTTGCTTACAACTTGGGCTTTATACATGTACATGGACTTATGAGAGCCCACCCTACTTATTAGTTGGACTTAATTAGCCCATTAAGACTTGCAAGTATCAACCTTAGTGTAACTAGTTAGTTAGTTGTATGGAATCTTGTTACTTGCACCCTTCCCATGTAAACCCTTCTATTATCCAACTTTTGTGACTTTAACATGCATGTAACCATAAAACAAACCTCCTCCCTCCTTTTTGCTGCAGAATTTCGTGGCCCTTAGGCCATAGAATGGGCATTTTAGTTTCATTTTCATTCACATATTACTTGCTCACTCATTTCTCAAACACACTCACTTTACTTGCTTCATCTTTTCTCTTATCTTTCTCTCAAGTTCTTCTTTCTTTCTTGTAAGTAACAACTTCTTTTCTTCTTTTCTTTGTTGGTAAAAACTGATTTCTACATCACATAATCATCATCAATCTTTGTTGTTAAAACTTTTGTTACTTGTTCTTGTTTAAAGTTAATTACTTGTAAGATACTAAGTTGTTTACTTACTTACTTTCATGTTACAAGATCAAACTTCTTAGTTTTGATTCTTCATAATATCTTGTATTATCAAGAACATCCAAGAACATAATCTATCTAGTTATGTTCTACATATTTTGTTTCAAAAGATTTAAAGTTTATAATCTTTATAATTGTTACTTGTGTTCTTGTTTGTTGTATGTTACTAGAATACCACCTTCATGGTTGGTTTAGGCTTATCATTCATTTTCTTTATTTTTAGTTGCTTACTACACATTTGAACAAGGACATGAAACCAACAAGAGCTTACACTTTGGTGCAAGTATCATGGATCCAACACTTGGTTGTGATCTTTCTTAGTGTTCATGAACTTGTTCATAAACTTACATGTAACCTTGGTTCATCAAACACTTACAACATTTGCACTTGAGTTATGATGGACAAACCTTGGTCAAAATGATGTTAACACATCAACGAGTTGTACACTTGAAGCTATACGCATCAAGGACGAGAACCGTGATGAACATCAAGCACCGAGACAACCGGAACTCTCCAAAACCCACTGTTCTGTCCAAAACCCACTGACCTGATGCTTCTGGAACAGACCAGTAGACCTGGGCTGTTCTAACCTTGATTTTTAGATAGAACTTTTCGAGTAGATAACTTTTCATATAGGACTCGTCTTAATCCGAGTTACGGTTTAGGATTTACGGCCCTCCGATCGTTACCATGTCCTTTAACGTTGTGCAGAAATTTCTGACCTACTCGCACTTAGACCGTCGCCACGGTCAAACCAAGACGAGTTTGCTTCTGTAAATTTTACCACACTTAAGGGACTCATAGACGGAGCCATGACCACTGGTCTCACCTTAATTCAGTAAGGGTAGAGGCCGTGGTGACTGACCGAAGTTAGCCTTTGTTTTAAACGACTTTCATAAACGAGTCTTACTTGTTACCTTTTGTTTAATGATGATTGATGATGACCCTTATGACCTTAATTACGTACTTGTAAACCTTTTGAGACGACTTATTGACTTAGTGCTATTTGACTTAGGTTGAGGACGTTTGGACCGTTACTTGCACACCACTTTCCGACTACTACCTTACCATTACTACTAATCATTGTGAGTTATAGCATTCCCTTTTTACTTTAACTTATTTTGGGAACTGAGAATACATGCGGATTTTATGTTTTACATACTAGGCACGAGTACTTAAACTTTATATATGTGTGGGTTATATAACGGCAGAAACATTCCCTTTAGCTCGGTAACGTTTAATCATTGGTTTTTGAACCGTGAACGCGAATCTTAGATATGGATCCATAGGGTTTGACATCCCCACTCGGGCTAGTAGCGCTAGCATTTAACGAGTGTTTAATACTTCGAGGTTATACGCACTTGCCAAGTGCACTTTAAGGGGGTACTTTAAACGTTAAGTTAGTTACCGGGTGCCCACGGTTAAGCATATACTTTTACATACTTTTGAAACGCTCGTTGTAGCACTGAAATCTCGTGGCCTACTTACATTACTGTTATACTTAAACTATAGCTCACCAACCTTTGTGTTGACCTTTTTAAGCATGTATTTTCTCAGGTGTTTGAAGTCGCTTCCGCTATCTTACTAGTCGTGCTGTAGAACCCGCTGCCTAGAGTTGTATCGCATGACTACTTATGTTGCATTCAAACTTTTTCTTATGAACTTATGTTATGTAACGACCATTATGGTCACGTACACTTATTTAATGCTTCTACTTAGCGAAGCATACTTTTGATTTGTAAAACAATTGACGTATGTTATGACGTCACTTTTCTTTATGAATGTAAACTCTGTTTTGAAAACGCATATAGTATTTAACCTTGTAATGATCCTGTTGTTGATGGTCCGTACATGATGATTTAGTACGGGGCGTCACATTTGGTATCAGAGCAATGGTTGTAGGGAATTAGGATGCATTAGTGAGTCTAAGACCGACCCGAGTAGGATTCACTAATAGGGCTAATCTACAACTTGTTAGTTTACTTGTTTCCGCTGAACTTACTACATGCTGCTGCTTACTGTTACTGCTATATGCCGTATGCTACTACGTGATTTCACTACTGCATGCTATTACTTGCTTTCGATTGCATGCTAGTTTCGTACGATTACTGATATTGCCATGCTACTTATTGTTATACATGATTTAAACTGTTGGCCTATTATTTGCTTGCTTTATGACATACTGACATGGAAAATTTATTTTTCCTTGTTCAGATGTCGGACGTTCCACCTACTGACATCCCGAGCGGCTCAGGCCCCGTTGTTCCTCCCACTGCTGCACCTGTTGCTGCTGCTGCTGCTGACATTCCGGCCCCGACACCCACTGGCGACCCCGGCGCCTCTAGTTCTGGAGCTAGCTCTAGTGTGCCTATCCCGGCGTCTTCTTCCAGACCCCTGAGGCAACTGGCTCGCATTGGTGGCATGGAGATCCCCGCGGAGTTCGGGGAAGGTCCCTTCCGCAATCACTGGGGCACACCTTGCCGACGCACTGCCGACGGCCGCTTAGCCGTGATTACGCCAGGCCGACACCGACAGATGTTGGCCGCTTTCGGATATGTTGAGCCACCCGCGCCACCACCGCATGATTCAGACGACGGTTCTTCCACCGATGCTTCTTCAGACGACACCTCATCTGACGACTCCAGTGATGAGGAGGATCCCGCTGACCGACCGATTCAGGCACCTTCTACCCCGCCGAAGAAGCGGTATCGCTTCGCTGGCATAATTCCTGGTCGTACTGTCACTGACGCTTATGGTCGGCGTCGTAGGATCACTGCACGTAAACGGCTGGTGCCGTACCCCGCCGATCCACTGATATTACCGTCTCCACCCAGAGCCGGACCATCCACTTCAGCACCACCGGCTCCACCTGCACCGCCAGCACCACCTGCCCCACCATCTTCCTCTAATGAGGAAATGAGGCGGGAGATTGAGATTCTCCAGACTCGAGTTACTGAGCTCGAGGAGCAGTTGGCTCATGTTTTGGACATCTTGTACCCACCATCGCCGTAGGACTTTGTACTAGATTCTGTATTGTAATCTCTTTTGTAATTTCATATTTCACTTATGTAATGTACGAACTTATTGTAATGTATGAACTTATTATCATTAATGAATGGAATTTGTGTTGTTACTTTGTGCGCAAGTGTTCTATTTACGTTATCATATCATGGTTTTGTGGTACTTATATATGCTTGCATTACTTAATCAACATGTGTTGTGCTGTTTTCATGTTGGTTGTTATATACTATATTATTATTATTTGCATAATGGATTTTGACTTGAGTCAAAATGTTTGTATAGAACATCATGGCCAACGGGAGATCTATCCCCACCGCGGCACAAATTGAAGAAATGATTAACGAGCGAGTCGCTGCTGCACTAGCTGAAAGACAACCCCAAGTTCCACCACCACCGCCTGTCAATCCACCTGTCGTTCGAGATGGGTGTACTTACAAGGAATTTCAAAACTGCAAGCCACACTACTTCAGTAGCACTGAGGGACCCGTCGGTCTCACCAGATGGTTCGAAAAGTTGGAATCGGTATTCAGGGTTAGCAATTGTTCTGAGGCTAACAAAACGAAATTTGCATCTTGCACGCTGTCTGATGGCGCGCTCACATGGTGGAATACCATGGCCCAAGCGAAAGGAATTGATGAGGCGTATGCTACGCCTTGGGAAGAATTTAAATGTGCTATGATCGAGGAATACTGTCCGAGAACCGAGATTCAAAAGATGGAAATCGAATTTATGCAATTGAAAACCGTAGGGAACGACCTTAACAGCTACAACCGTAGGTTTTTGGAATTGGCTCTTATGTGTCCAACCATGGTCACCCCCGAATTTAAGCGTTTGGAGAAATACTTCTCGGGACTTCCTAAGTCCATCAAGGGTAATGTTACCTCATCCAAGCCACCAAGTGTTCCCGAAGCAATGCGCATGGCGCATACTCTCTTGAATCAAATCATCCTGGACGAGCCGGAGAAGGCTAAGTTTGAAACTGTTAGTGGTGAAAAGAGGAAATGGGACAACAACCACAACAACAACAGGGGTAGGAACTATGATCAAAACCCGGCAAAACGACATGAAGGGTTTAGGCAAAACAACAACATGCACAACAACAACACCAACCCCAACAACAATAACCGCACCAATCCGAACTACAAAGGAACCTTACCACAATGCAATAGGTGCTACAAGCACCACACTGGGTATTGCAATGTTATCTGTGAGAAGTGCCAACGATCTGGACATGTTGGCAAGGATTGCAAGGTTACCACTTTGAATATGAAGCCAAACCACAACAACAATGGGCCTAAGAAGTGTTATGAATGTGGAAAGACGGGCCATTTCAGAAACGAGTGTCCTAACAAGCGTAAGGATGGCGGACCACCGCGTGCTAGAGCTTTTAATGTTAATGCAAGGGACGCTCGCGACAACCCCGACTTGGTGACAGGTATATTCAAGATCAACAATCTTTTAGCTTCTGTCCTATTTGATACTGGTGCCGATAGGAGCTATGTGTGTAGACATTTTTGTGATAAGTTAGATTGGTCGTTAGTTCCTTTGAAGGAAAGTATGCTTGTCGAGGTCGCCAATGGAAAACTTGAAAAGGTTGACCATATTAGTCGTGGAGCTATTATCAACATAGCTGGTGCAGATTTCGAAATTGATTTGATACCTATCAAACTGGGAAGTTTTGACGCGATCGTCGGTATGGATTGGTTGAGCAAGATAAAGGCCGATGTTATCTGTGGAGATAAAGCACTTCGTATACCACAAGGAGATGGCGAACCACTGGTTATCTATGGAGAGAGATGTGCCTCGAAGTTGAACCTCATTAGTTGCGTGAAAGCGCAAAAGATTATGAAGAAGGGACGCTTTGCTGTCCTAGCACATGTGAAAGCGGTAGAAACTGAGATGAAGAACGTGAACGACGTTCGAATTGTGAACGAATTTTCTGATGTCTTCCCAGAGGAATTGCCTGGATTACCACCGCAGAGGGCAGTAGAGTTTCAGATTGACTTAGTGCCAGGAGCTGCACCTGTAGCTCGCGCACCTTATAGACTCGCACCTTCCGAGATGCAAGAATTACAGAGTCAACTACAAGAGCTATTAGATCGAGGGTTTATCCAACCAAGCTTCTCGCCTTGGGGCGCACCTGTGTTGTTTGTAAAGAAGAAGGATGGATCCTTCCGTATGTGTATCGACTACCGTGAACTCAACAAATTGACTATCAAGAATCGATATCCTCTTCCACGAATTGATGATCTTTTTGATCAACTACAAGGATCGAGCGTTTATTCAAAGATCGATTTGCGATCCGGATATCACCAGCTGAGGGTGAAGGAAAGTGACGTGATGAAAACTGCATTCAGGACCCGTTATGGTCATTATGAGTTCCTCGTGATGCCATTCGGTTTGACAAATGCCCCTGCCGTGTTCATGGATCTCATGAATCGTGTCTGCAAGCCTTACTTGGATAAGTTTGTTATCGTCTTCATAGATGATATCCTCATCTACTCTAAGAGCGAAGAAGAACATGAGCAACACCTTCGGCTAGTGCTTGAACTCTTAAGACAAGAGCAACTTTACGCCAAATTCTCCAAGTGCGAATTTTGGTTGAAGGAAGTACAGTTTTTGGGTCATGTTGTGAGCGACCAGGGTATCAAAGTTGATCCCGCCAAGATTGAAGCCATCAGCAAGTGGGAGACCCCCACTACTCCAACGCATATTCGCCAATTTCTAGGTCTCGCCGGTTATTATCGAAGGTTTATCGAAGGATTTTCTCTGATTGCGCGTCCTTTGACCGCACTGACTCACAAGGGCAAGAAGTTCATTTGGGAGCCCACACACGAATCAGCATTCCAAATTTTGAAGAAGAAGTTAACCTCCGCACCTATCCTATCACTTCCTGAAGGCAGTGACGACTTTGTTGTTTATTGCGATGCATCGAAGAGTGGTTTTGGTTGTGTACTGATGCAACGATCAAAGGTTATTGCCTATGCCTCCCGCCAATTGAAGATTCACGAGCGGAACTACACTACACATGATCTTGAACTTGGAGCCGTTGTCTTTGCACTCAAATTGTGGAGACATTATTTGTATGGAACTAAGAGCACTATCTTCACCGATCACAAGAGTCTCCAGCACATCTTCGATCAGAAGCAATTGAATATGAGACAGCGTCGATGGATCGAGACGCTCAACGACTACGATTGTGAACTCCGTTATCACCCTGGCAAGGCCAATGTTGTAGCTGACGCTTTAAGCCGAAAGGAGAGGACGGCACCTCTCCGTGTTAGGGCTCTGAACATCACCATCCATTCGAACCTCAACAGCCAGATCAGAGTAGCCCAAGTTGAGGCTCTCAAGGAGGAGAACATATCTCACGAGCATTTGAACATACTTGTCTCTCGATTCGAGGTTAGAGAGTCTGGACTCCGATGTTATGCCGGAAGGATTTGGGTACCTTACTATGGAGATCTACGAAGCCTGATACTTGATGAAGCACACAAATCGAGATATTCGATTCACCCCGGTGCAGGTAAGATGTACCACGACCTTAAAGAACAGTATTGGTGGCCGAATCTTAAGAAGGACGTTGCGACTTATGTTGGTAAGTGTTTGACTTGCTCGAAGGTTAAAGCCGAGCATCAGAGACCTTCTGGGTTACTTCAACAGCCGGAAATCCCACAATGGAAGTGGGAAAGGATCACAATGGATTTCATTACTAAGCTGCCGAAGACGGTGGGCGGATGCGATACTATTTGGGTTATTGTTGACCGCCTCACCAAATCTGCACACTTCCTAGCGATGAAGGAAACTGATACAATGGAAAGACTTGCTCAGCTATACATCAAAGAGGTTGTATCTCGTCATGGTGTACCTTTATCAATCATCTCCGATCGCGATCCCCGTTTTGCTTCCAGATTTTGGCGTTCTTTGCAAGAAGCCATGGGAACTCGTCTTGACATGAGTACTGCTTATCATCCTCAGACTGACGGGCAAAGTGAACGAACGATTCAGACCTTGGAGGACATGCTGCGTGCATGTGTCATTGATTTTGGAAAGGCCTGGGAAAGGCATTTGCCACTCGCCGAATTCTCGTACAACAACAGTTATCACTCAAGCATTAATGCTGCACCTTTTGAAGCATTGTATGGTCGTAAGTGCCGATCTCCTATTTGTTGGGCCGAAGTAGGAGAAAAGCAAATCACCGGACCCGAGGTAGTCCACGAAACCACGGAGAAGATTGCTCAGATCCAAGCTAGACTTAAGACTGTCCGTGATCGCCAAAAGAGCTATGCCGATCTTAAACGGAAAGACTTTGAATTTAATGTTGGTGATCGTGTAATGTTGAAGGTTGCACCTTGGAAAGGTGTGATCCGTTTTGGAAAACGTGGAAAGTTGAACCCACGATACATTGGTCCTTTCGAAATTTTGAAACGTGTTGGACCCGTTGCTTATCGTCTTGATCTACCAGCACAATTGAGCTCAGTTCATCCTACCTTCCATGTGTCAAACTTGAAAAAGTGTCTTGCTGCACCCGAACTCATCATACCTTTGGAAGAACTTACTATTGATGACAAACTCCACTTTGTGGAGGAACCTGTTGAGATTATGGATCGTGAGATCAAAACTTTGAAACGCAACAAGATTCCGATTGTACGAGTACGATGGAATGCCAAACGAGGACCTGAGTTTACTTGGGAACGAGAGGATCAAATGATGCGGAAATATCCTCATCTTTTCCCGACTCCTCCATCTACTTCAGCTTAAAATTTCGGGACGAAATTTTCTTTAACAGGTGGGTAATGTAACGACCCTGGAATTTCCAACATTTATTTATTAATAATTACTATTATTAATACGTATGATTAAACGAATGTATGTTATTACATTTACATGTTGCCTTAATTGCCCGTACTTGACTTTTTATGGCCCGGAACGTCTCTGCGACACACGAAACTTCACGAATAATATTTTTAAATATTATTTACATTCATGATTAATTTTATTAATCATTTTAATTAACTAAGGCTTTTAGTTAGTTACTTGGGCTTAAGATGGACTTTTAGTGGACTTACATGTTACTTGCTTACAACTTGGGCTTTATACATGTACATGGACTTATGAGAGCCCACCCTACTTATTAGTTGGACTTAATTAGCCCATTAAGACTTGCAAGTATCAACCTTAGTGTAACTAGTTAGTTAGTTGTATGGAATCTTGTTACTTGCACCCTTCCCATGTAAACCCTTCTATTATCCAACTTTTGTGACTTTAACATGCATGTAACCATAAAACAAACCTCCTCCCTCCTTTTTGCTGCAGAATTTCGTGGCCCTTAGGCCATAGAATGGGCATTTTAGTTTCATTTTCATTCACATATTACTTGCTCACTCATTTCTCAAACACACTCACTTTACTTGCTTCATCTTTTCTCTTATCTTTCTCTCAAGTTCTTCTTTCTTTCTTGTAAGTAACAACTTCTTTTCTTCTTTTCTTTGTTGGTAAAAACTGATTTCTACATCACATAATCATCATCAATCTTTGTTGTTAAAACTTTTGTTACTTGTTCTTGTTTAAAGTTAATTACTTGTAAGATACTAAGTTGTTTACTTACTTACTTTCATGTTACAAGATCAAACTTCTTAGTTTTGATTCTTCATAATATCTTGTATTATCAAGAACATCCAAGAACATAATCTATCTAGTTATGTTCTACATATTTTGTTTCAAAAGATTTAAAGTTTATAATCTTTATAATTGTTACTTGTGTTCTTGTTTGTTGTATGTTACTAGAATACCACCTTCATGGTTGGTTTAGGCTTATCATTCATTTTCTTTATTTTTAGTTGCTTACTACACATTTGAACAAGGACATGAAACCAACAAGAGCTTACACTTTGGTGCAAGTATCATGGATCCAACACTTGGTTGTGATCTTTCTTAGTGTTCATGAACTTGTTCATAAACTTACATGTAACCTTGGTTCATCAAACACTTACAACATTTGCACTTGAGTTATGATGGACAAACCTTGGTCAAAATGATGTTAACACATCAACGAGTTGTACACTTGAAGCTATACGCATCAAGGACGAGAACCGTGATGAACATCAAGCACCGAGACAACCGGAACTCTCCAAAACCCACTGTTCTGTCCAAAACCCACTGACCTGATGCTTCTGGAACAGACCAGTAGACCTGGGCTGTTCTAACCTTGATTTTTAGATAGAACTTTTCGAGTAGATAACTTTTCATATAGGACTCGTCTTAATCCGAGTTACGGTTTAGGATTTACGGCCCTCCGATCGTTACCATGTCCTTTAACGTTGTGCAGAAATTTCTGACCTACTCGCACTTAGACCGTCGCCACGGTCAAACCAAGACGAGTTTGCTTCTGTAAATTTTACCACACTTAAGGGACTCATAGACGGAGCCATGACCACTGGTCTCACCTTAATTCAGTAAGGGTAGAGGCCGTGGTGACTGACCGAAGTTAGCCTTTGTTTTAAACGACTTTCATAAACGAGTCTTACTTGTTACCTTTTGTTTAATGATGATTGATGATGACCCTTATGACCTTAATTACGTACTTGTAAACCTTTTGAGACGACTTATTGACTTAGTGCTATTTGACTTAGGTTGAGGACGTTTGGACCGTTACTTGCACACCACTTTCCGACTACTACCTTACCATTACTACTAATCATTGTGAGTTATAGCATTCCCTTTTTACTTTAACTTATTTTGGGAACTGAGAATACATGCGGATTTTATGTTTTACATACTAGGCACGAGTACTTAAACTTTATATATGTGTGGGTTATATAACGGCAGAAACATTCCCTTTAGCTCGGTAACGTTTAATCATTGGTTTTTGAACCGTGAACGCGAATCATAGATATGGATCCATAGGGTTTGACATCCCCACTCGGGCTAGTAGCGCTAGCATTTAACGAGTGTTTAATACTTCGAGGTTATACGCACTTGCCAAGTGCACTTTAAGGGGGTACTTTAAACGTTAAGTTAGTTACCGGGTGCCCACGGTTAAGCATATACTTTTACATACTTTTGAAACGCTCGTTGTAGCACTGAAATCTCGTGGCCTACTTACATTACTGTTATACTTAAACTATAGCTCACCAACCTTTGTGTTGACCTTTTTAAGCATGTATTTTCTCAGGTGTTTGAAGTCGCTTCCGCTATCTTACTAGTCGTGCTGTAGAACCCGCTGCCTAGAGTTGTATCGCATGACTACTTATGTTGCATTCAAACTTTTTCTTATGAACTTATGTTATGTAACGACCATTATGGTCACGTACACTTATTTAATGCTTCTACTTAGCGAAGCATACTTTTGATTTGTAAAACAATTGACGTATGTTATGACGTCACTTTTCTTTATGAATGTAAACTCTGTTTTGAAAACGCATATAGTATTTAACCTTGTAATGATCCTGTTGTTGATGGTCCGTACATGATGATTTAGTACGGGGCGTCACATATATACATATAGATATATAAATACAGATATGTATACAAGTATATAAAATCAGATATATATACACTGATATATATACAGACACAATATATAAATTAATATTATGGTATTAATAATATAATTATAAATATATAAATTATTAATGTTATAAACTCACAAAATAATTAAGATTCAGTATCAATTAAACCTGTATAAAATCTTGATCCTGTCCTTTATCAGGTTTCAACGCGAATTCAATCAAGAATATTGATAATGCTTAAAATGAACATATATTTCATAGCATTATTCCTCAAGAAAGACAAGCTTTTAGTTACAATTGTTCTATTTACAAGTGATATTCGTTTAAATAATAAAAGGTGAAGACAAAAGACAGATTCGACGAATTGAAGACGCAAACGACCAAAAAGCTCAAAAGTACAAAAGACAATCAAAGAGGTTCCAATTATTGATAAGAAACGTCTCGAAATTACAAGAGTACAAGATTCAAAACGCAAAGTACAAGATATTAAATTGTACGCAAGGACGTTCGAAAATTCGGAACCGGGACTAGAGTCAACTCTCAACGCTCGACGCAACGGACTAAAAATTACAAGTCAACTATGCACATAAATATAATATAATATTTAAATAATTCTTATAATTATTTATATATTATAATAAATAATAAAAACCGTCGGCAAGAAAGACTCCAAAGGGACTGAGCTGTAATTTCATTCTCCGCGACTCGCGGAGTTTGAAGAGTATTTCACCGCGAGTCGCGGAGCCCCAAAAGTCGAATTTTCCTATAAAAGCAACCGAATTCTGATCGCAAATCATCATTTTTTTTTTCTCCTCATTCATACGATATATTTATATTTATAATTTATATTTTAATTTTAATTTTAATTATAATTCTAATAATAAGGGTATGTTAGCGAATATTGTAAGGGTGTAAGTCGAAATTCTGTCCGTGTAACGCTACGCTATTTTTAATCATTGTAAGTTATGTTCAACCTTTTTACATTAATGTCTCGTAGCTAAGTTATTATTATGCTTATTTAAAACGAAGTAATCATGATGTTGGGCTAATTACTAAAATTGGGTAATTGGGCTTTGTACCATAATTGGGGTTTGGACATAAGAACGACACTTGTGGAAATTAGACTATGGGCTATTAATGGGCTTTATATTTGTTTAACTAAATGATAGTTTGTTAATGTTAATATAAAGATTTACAATTGGGCGTCCCTATAAATTACCATATACACTCGATCGGACACGATGGGCGGGGTATTTATACCAACGAATAATCGTTCATTTAACCGGACACGGGAATGGATTAATAGCCACTAGAATAATTAAAACAGGGGTGAAATTATGTACAAGGACACTTGGTATAATTGATAACAAAATATTAAAACCTTGGGTTACACTCAGTCGACATCCTGGTGTAATTATTAAACAAAGTATTAAAATCTTGTTACAGTTTAAGTCCCCAATTAGTTGGAATATTTAACTTCGGGTATAAGGATAATTTGACGAGGACACTCGCATTTTATATTTATGACTGATGGACTGTTATGGACAAAAACCAGACGGACATATTAAATAATCCAGGACAAAGGACAATTAACCCATGGGCATAAAAAAAAAATCAACACGTCAAACATCATGATTACGGAAGTTTAAATAAGCATAATTCTTTTATTTCATATTTAATTTCCTTTATTTTATATTTAATTGCACTTCTAAATATCGCATTTTTATTATTATTGTATTTAATTGCACTTTTAATTATCGTACTTTTTAATTATCGCAAGTTTATTTTATCGCACTTTTATTATTCGCAATTTCATTATCGTTATTTACTTTATGCTTTAATTTAAGTCTTGTATTCATTTTTAATATTTTACATTTGGTTTTAACTGCGACTAAAGTTTTAAAATCGACAAACCGGTCATTAAACGGTAAAAACCCCCCTTTATAATAATAATATTACTTATATATATATCTATATATATATATATATATATATATATATTTGTATTTTTATAAAAGTAAACTAATATAGCGTTAAGCTTTGTTTAAAGATTTTCCCTGTGAAACGAACTGGACTTACTAAAAACTACACTACTGTATGATTAGGTACACTGCCTATAAGTGTTGTAGCAAGGTTTAAGTATATCCATTCTATAAATAAATAAATATCTTGTGTAAAATTGTATCGTATTTAATAGTATTTCCTGCAAAAATTTAATAGTATTTTATACCACTCCGCTACCGCATCAAGTATTTTTGGCGCCGCTGCCGGGGAACTTTCTAAACGCCGGAAGCGCAACGCTAATATATAAAAAAAAAAAGAGATTTTTAGTTTACTTCTATTAAAAGTCGCTTTTGTAAAAATACGTTTTAAATATTCGAAAATATAAAAAGAAAAACAAAAATATAAGTATTTTTAAGATTTTGTTAAATATTTAAGTTTTATAAAGTTTCTTTATTTTTATTTTATAAAAACATAAGTTTTATTTAAGTATTTTGTTTTTATTTAAAAACATAAAAAAAATATATATATATAAATCTAGTTTTAAGCATTTTATTTATTAAAATTATAAAGTAGTTCTATTTTATTTAAGTTTTTAAAATATAAGTTTTTATACACATATTTTATTTTAACAGAAAAAATTAAAAACAAAAAAAATAAAAATAAATAAATAAATAAAGAAAAACGCGTCGAATTTAAATAATCTGTCAGCTGAATTTTGGAACCCCGCGACTCGCGGGGTTTGAAGCTTTGAATACCGCAAGTCGCGGAGCTGCTCTGACACGCTGACAGAACCCTAATTTCACATTAATTACGGATTATATTATAATTATTAATATAAAACCCTAATTAGGTTTTAATTAATTATTAATTTTAGTTTTTATTATTATTTTGTTTAATTAGTTTAATTAAAATATTAAATTAATAGTTTTATTAAGTAAATAATATAAAAATAATATTTTTATAAAAATTGTACTTTTTACAAATTTTTGTATATTTTTATATTTTGTCCCTTTTTAATCGTTGTAGCATAATATTTGTATTTTTAGCTCATATTTAGTTTTAAACTTAGTTTTTGCTATAGTTATTTTTACTCCTAGATTTTTAGGCTTTGCCGTAAAATTCCTTAAGTGCTTTTTCTTTAGACTAAGATTTAGGTGCTTTAGAATTTTGCGACGCCTTTTTAAGTTTTAGTTTCTTTTTAAGTTATTTCCATTTGGAATTTAGTTTTTCCTGTAAGCTTTAATATTTTTAGACGACTTTTACCTATGTATCAATTATCATTCCAATTAGTAATTTCAATTTGCGATTATAATTTTAAGTTAGTTGTAGTAATAAGGTTAGGTTAGTCAAGTATTTTTAAGTTTTATAAGTTTCTTTTATTTTTTTCGTCACCTTTTATTTTTCAACCATTTTTCTTTTTCGACCTTTTTCGACGAACTCTTTTTCTTTCTTATTTCTCGCTATTCTAGTTTTAGGACATAGATTTTTATTCTACTTCTTATCTAAATTTCTTAAAATTACGAAAATTTATTTTGAGTGGTTAAATTGATAGACATCAAAATTTTCTGGTTCGTAGTAATAGTTGGATTTGTACGTGGACCGGGTTATTGGAGCCAAACATTCCTCAATTATATTGAGACCAAACGAATCCTGCCCCTCTGCTGCATCTTTTGGCTATTCGAAACGTGGGCAAAATCAGAAAAGTCTATTGATTGGATAACTTATTATAATTTTTCTTTCCTTTTTAAAACTAATAGGATATTCAGTGAATGCACCGAGCAAGACGTTCACCACCTTTTGTACGTTCACCACCTGTAACTAGATCAAGACATTTAGAAAATATAACCGCCGTTGATTTTTCTTTAGAATCGTCATCCAGTAGACCAAGTACTTCAGTTCAAATTTCCGATAATCCATTTTTTAAACCCGACCTCACAATTGAGAATCCGGAAAATATTCAGGAACGGTTCGTAGATCCTGAACCATTAAACTTTCCTCCGGAGCCACCAATTATTCAAACAGAGATTGTTGAGGAACGAACCATTAAATCAGAATCATCTAGTGATACCGATTCAACAAATTCAATTATGGAGAATCTGGAACCTTTAAGTATGGAAGACCGAATGAGAGCTAAACGCACTGGCCAAGGTCACGCAATTACTCATCCAGACATTAATGCGCCAGATTATGAAATCAAAGGACAAATTCTACACATGGTGACTAATCAATGCCAATTTAGTGGTGCACCGAAGGAAGATCCAAATGAACATCTACGTACCTTTAATAGGATCTGCACACTATTTAAAATCCGAGAAGTGGAGGATGAACAGATATATCTCATGTTATTTCCCTGGACTTTAAAGGGAGAAGCCAAAGATTGGTTGGAATCGTTACCTGAAGGGGCGATCGATACATGGGACGTTTTAGTTGACAAATTTCTTAAACAATTCTTTCCTGCATCTAAAGCCGTAAGACTTCAAGCAGAAATTGTTACGTTCACACAGAAACCAAATGAAACTCTATATGAGGCGTGGACTAGATATGGAAAGTTGTTAAGAGGATGTCCGCAACATGGTTTAGACACCTGTCAAATAGTACAAATATTCTACCAAGGATGCGACATCACTACAAGAAAAGACATAGATATAGCAGCTGGTGGTTCTATTATGAAGAAAACCGAAACTGATGCTTACAAAATTATTGATAATACTGCTTCCCACCCACATGAGTGGCACCAAGAAAAAGACATCGTTAGATCATCTAAAGCAGCTAGAGCCGATTCTAGCCATGACTTAGATTCCATTTCCGCAAAGATAGATGCTGTGGAGGACCACATTTGACAAAAGATTGTCTCACTATTGAATTAACAATGGAACAAAGAGAGAATATTTCATACATAAACCAAAGGCCTGGAAATAATTATCAGAATAATTATCAACCGCCAAGACCGATTTACAATCAAAACCAGAATTATAACAGAAATATTCCATACAACAACCAACAAGGTCCTAGCAATCAACAAGTATCCAATAATACTTATAATCAGCAAAGACCTAATTTTCAAAACAAACCACCACAACAAACCGATGATAAAAAGCCGAATTTAGAAGATATGATGATGAAGCTAGTTGAAACTCAAACGCAGTTTTTCACATCTCAAAAACAAACCAATGAACAAAATGCTCAAGCATTTAGAAATCAACAAGCTTCTATTCAAAATCTGGAACAAGAAGTGAGTAACCTAGCAAGGTTAATAGGTGAAAGAAAACCGGGAAGTCTACCTAATGATACAAATGCTAACCCCCGGAGTGAAACAGCTAAAGCTATTACCACAAGAAGTGGTACAACACTTAAACCACCTGAAATACCTGTAACTTCTGATGAAGCCATTCCTACTCCACAAGAACCACAACCTGATCAAGATAAGGAAAAAGAACCGGTAGTTGAAAAGGTTAATGAAGATAACACAGTTAAGGATAAACCTTATGTTAAACCATACCAACCACCACTTCCTTACCCGAGTAAAATGAAGAAAGAGAAACTTGAAGCCTAGCAATCCAAATTCTTGGATATGTTTAAACAGATAAATGTAAATCTTCCTTTCATTGATGTGATTTCAGGAATGCCTAGATATGCTAAATTCTTGAAAGATCTAATTTCAAATAGAAAGAAAATGGAAGAACTCTCGGCTGTTACTATGAATGCTAATTGTTCAGCAGTGCTGTTGAATAAGATACCAGAAAAATTATCTGATCCAGGAAGTTTCACAATTCCATGTTTTCTGGGTAGTCTTAGTTCAATAGAAGCATTGGCAGACTTAGGTGCTAGTATAAATCTAATGCCGTATTCACTATACACTAAACTAGACCTTGGAAAATTGAAACCAACCAGAATAAGCATACAACTAGCCGATAGATCAATAAAATATCCTAGAGGGATAATGGCGAACATGCTAGTTAAAGTTGGTACTTTAGTATTTCCAGTAGATTTTGTTGTTTTGGACATGGAAGAAGATTCTCAAGTTCCTCTCATATTAGGAAGACCATTCTTAAACACGGCTAAAGCAATGATAGACGTGTTCGGTAAGAAACTGACCCTAAGTATAGAGGATGAGAGTGTTACCTTTTCAGTTGATAGAGCAATGCAACAACCACAATCTGCAGATGATACATGTTATTATATTCAAACTATAGATGCACATGCAGAATTATTAGAAGAATTTCCAGAATTACAAGGAACAGGAGAATGTTCTTTAGGAGAAGGTAATGAACCAATTGATGAAGCTGAAATGTTAGCTACACTTATAGCTAATGGATATGAACCAACAACAGAAGAAATTCAAATGCTAAAAGAAGAAGACAGATATCGATACAAATCATCGATAGAAGAACCTCCGAAATTAGAGTTAAAGCCACTTCCAAACCATTTGGAATACGCTTATTTACATGGTGATTCTGAATTACCTGTAATAATATCGTCTTCTCTTACTGAAAATGAGAAATCACAACTCATTTCTGTGTTGAAAGCTCATAAACCAGCCATTGCATGGAAGATTCATGATATTAAAGGAATAAGTCCTTTGTATTGCACACATAAAATCCTTATGGAAGAAGGTCATAAAACGTATGTGCAACGCCAACGAAGACTAAATCCTAATATGCAAGATGTAGTTAAGAAAGAGATTATTAAACTGCTAGATGCAGGTTTAATTTATCCAATCTCTGATAGTCCATGGGTAAGCCCAGTTCAATGCGTGCCTAAGAAGGGTGGCATGACTGTCATCACAAATGAAAAAGATGAGCTTATTCCTACTAGAACTGTAACAGGATGGCGTGTGTGTATTGATTATAGAAAATTAAATGACGCCACCAGAAAAGATCACTTTCCCTTACCTTTCATAGATCAAATGTTGGAAAGATTAGCCGGAAATAGTTACTATTGTTTTCTAGATGGATTTTCCGGATATTTTCAAATTCCAATAGCACCCGAAGATCAAGAGAAAACCACATTCACGTGCCCTTATGGTACTTTTGCTTACAAACGCATGCCATTTGGACTTTGTAACGCCCCTGCAACCTTTCAAAGGTGTATGATGGCAATTTTTCACGACATGATAGAAGAATGCATGGAAGTATTCATGGATGACTTTTCAGTCTTCGGTGATACATTTAAATCATGTCTAGTTAATCTGGAACGAATGCTAATTAGATGCGAAAAATCAAATCTAGTACTTAATTGGGAGAAATGCCATTTCATGGTTAAAGAAGGCATCGTTCTTGGACATAAAATTTCAAAAGAAGGAATTGAAGTGGATAGAGCTAAAGTAGATGTAATTGCTAAACTTCCACATCCCACCAATGTTAGAGGAGTTAGGAGTTTTCTAGGGCATGCCGGTTTTTACCGACGTTTCATAAAAGATTTTTCAAAAATTGCCACTCCTATGAATAAACTCCTAGAAAAGGATGCTCCATTCATCTTTTCAGATGAGTGTATCAAATCTTTTAATATTCTTAAAGAGAAACTCACTAGTGCGCCGATCATGATAACACCAAATTGGAATCTACCATTTGAACTAATGTGCGATGCAAGTGATTTTGCAATAGGATCCGTTTTAGGACAAAGGATTGAAAAACGATTTCAACCTATATATTATGCTAGTAAGACATTACAAGGAGCACAAACGAACTATACAACTACTGAAAAAGAACTCCTTGCTATTGTCTTTGCTTTTGACAAATTTCGATCATATCTCGTTCTAGCAAAAACGGTGGTCTATACCGACCATTCTGCTCTTAGATACCTATTTTCAAAACAAGATGCCAAACCACGATTAATTCGTTGGATCTTACTATTACAAGAGTTTGATATTGAAATCCGAGACAAAAAGGGAGCAGAAAATCTCGCCGCCGATCATCTTTCTAGTCTTGAAAATCCCGATTTAGAAATTCTAAATGAATCGGCCATTCAAGATAACTTTCCCGATGAATATCTATTGAAGATAGATTATAGTGAAATTCCATGGTTTGCTGGCTTTGCAAACTACTTAGTATGTGGATTCCTTGAAAAAGGGTTGTCGTACCAAAAACGAAAGAAATTCTTTAGTGATATAAAACACTATTTTTCGGAAGATCCACATTTGTTTAAAAGATGTCCCGATGGAATAATATGCCGATGCGTATTCGGAGAAGAAGCCAATCAAATCTTAAACCATTGTCACACAGGACCAACAGGAGGGCATTATGGGCCTCAACTAACAGCAAGAAAAGTTTAGGATGCTGGATTCTATTGGCCTACAATTTACAAAGACGCACACCTTCTTTGCAAATCCTGTGATGCTTGTCAAAGGGCCGGAAAAATAAGTCAACGTGATGAAATGCCACAAAATGTCATTCAAGTATGTGAAGTATTTGACATTTAGGGTATTGACTTTATGGGTCCATTTCCAAAATCTCATAATAATCTATATATACTCGT
Source organism: Rutidosis leptorrhynchoides (assembly GCF_046630445.1). Taxonomy (NCBI): domain Eukaryota; kingdom Viridiplantae; phylum Streptophyta; class Magnoliopsida; order Asterales; family Asteraceae; genus Rutidosis; species Rutidosis leptorrhynchoides. The sequence continues at coordinate 264,996,245 of NC_092333.1, read as the reverse complement.
AGTCATTGATTATGTATCTAAATGGGCGGAAGCACAAGCTCTCCCAACCAACGATGCACGAGTTGTAGTCAACTTTTTAAAACGTATTTTTGCAAGGTTTGGAACACCGAAAGCTTTAATAAGTGATCGGGGTACTCATTTCTGTAATAATCAACTTGAGAAAGTTCTTAAAAGATATGGAGTAACTCATAAAATCTCCACCGCATATCATCCACAAACAAGTGGACAAGTTGAAAATACCAACCGAGCCTTAAAACGTATTCTAGAGAAAACCGTAGGATCAAATCCGAAGGAATGGTCCATTAAATTGGAGGATGCACTCTGGGCTTTTAGAACAGCCTACAAAACTCCAATTGGAACCACACCTTTTAGACTTGTTTATGGAAAAGCATGTCATCTTCCAGTAGAAATTGAACACAAAGCATTTTGGGCTTTGAAAACATGTAATCTTGATTTACATGAAGCCGGACGTCTAAGATTAAGTCAACTAAACGAATTAGAAGAATTAAGACATGAAGCATACGAAAATTCGTTAATCTATAAAGAAAGAACGAAGAAATGGCATGATAAAAGAATCAGAAGTTCAAAAGAATTTAAAGAAGGAGACAGAGTTCTTCTTTTCAATTCACGATTCAAGCTATTTCCTGGAAAATTGAAATCAAGATGGTCTGGACCATTCATAGTCAAAAGAGTTTTCCCATACGGAACGATAGAATTAATAAATTCAAATGGGATTGAATTTAAAGTTAATGGTCACAGAGTTAAACATTACATACATGGTCCGATGGAAGTCGACAACGAAGTTAATCACAATTTCGACACCACAGCTAACTAAGTGTGGGGAGAATCAAGTCTTTAAAGGATAATATGTATTTCTGATAGAGTTAGATTGTCTGTTTTCATGTAGTTCTCAAAAATGGAACCCGAATGGTCTTTCCCTAGCAGACCCTAAAGAACTAGTCTTCTCCCCCCATTCTGAATTTTTATTTTTTTTTAGGTTTTTACAAAATGAAGACTGCCTGTGAACTAAACCATGGTCTAATGCTACACGCTTTGATCACTAAACGTAATAAAGACATACTACCGAGTGAATTAGTATCAGTAATCAGAGAAAGAATGGATGGAGTTAGAAAAGAATCCAGATGCGAAGATAATAAGTTACAATTTGGTAAAGGAAAATCAAAATCCGCAGCGAAAAGAAGAGCACGACACCTAGAAAGATGTCACAAATGCGGAAAATGGTCACATGGAGGTAAATGTTCAAATAATCAAACCTATTCAAATACCGAATTTGTCACTTTATGCAGAGACGGACCGTTCATATGTTTAGAAGAAAAGACACTGAATGCTCGAGGTTACACCTATGTAGCCATGGAAAACCAATTAAACCGACTATCTTATGAATGGGATAGATCATATAACTAAGAAATCTATTCCACAGGTATGTCTGTACAGTTTTTATTTTTATTTTTATTTTTAACCTTTTGATAATAAACGCTAATTTGTTCGCTAAAAAGTATTAAATTGGTATTGAATAAAATTAGGTTTGGCGACCGAAATTATTGATATCATTCAAAAAAAATTATTACATCACTGCGAAATTTAACGTTTATTCTTAAGGTATAAATATCTTTAAACAATCAACCCAAAATATTTCAAAAATTCGTCATGAGTTAAATTAGGTTTTGGAACCGAAATTACTTTACCGAAAAGAGGGGCGCATATTTTTGATAATATTTGATTGATTAAAGTGGGATAAAAAGCCAAAAAAATTTTTAATTTTATTTTTACCATGTTTTTAAAATTAATATTTAAATCTTAAATTAATATTGTAAACTTTGTAAAAAAAAAATATTTTTAAAATTGTAAATATTTGAAAAATTAATATAAGTTTGGTATGAATTTATAATATAAATTTTTAAATTAAGTTTGGTGTGAATTTTTAATTTTTAAAAAAATATAAATTTTTAATTTTATGCATTTCGAATTTTAAGTTTGGTGTGAATTTTTAATATAAATTTTGAATTTTATATTTAAGTTGTGTGAATTTAAAAACAAAAATTTACTTTATCTCATTAAGTTAAAAATATGATTTTTAAAATTCGTCATAAGTTGAAGACTAGGTCTTTGAATCGAAATTGCTTTACCCGAGAGAGGGACGAGAACTTTTATTATCATTATTTTTAATCTCATTGAATTAAAGTATGCCAAAAACATTAAAAAAACCCCCAAAAATCTTAGCTTTTAAAACAATCGCTACAAAAAGACAAATTTTAAAATTTTATCGAGGGACGGACTAGGACATCGATCCGAAACAACCTCGTCCTAAATAACAAGGGAAACAAAATTTTAAAATTAAGTACTTAATTGTTTCATAAGTTAATGATTATAAAAAAAAAAAAAAAATATAGCAAACTTCGCGACTCGCGGAGTTTGAAGGCTTAAATGCCGCGAGTCGCGGGAGTACCGGATTACAGAAAAAAAATAAAGAGCTGCAACAGCTCAGTTTCACACTCCACAACTCAAACAAACAGCGAAAAAAACCCACGAAAAACCCGAAAAAAACCCCCAAAATCACAATTTTTAACCATTAATCACCAAATCTTTTACTAAAATCATGTTGAGAAGGATGCTATCTAGGAATTACTCAAGAAAAACGGTAAATTTCTACACCTAAACACCATTTAATCCGAAATTAGTGTTCTTGAGCAATTTTTTTCCCCAATTTGATTTTGATGCTTTTTAGTGTAATTAGGCTTAAATTGTTTATGTATTATGCTTGTATAACCTAGATTGATGCTATTTAACATCATTAGAAGCCTTAAACTTCAAATTTTGAATAATCTAGGGTTTGTGTTCTTGAGCAATTTGGGGCTTTTTGATATAAACAGGTTATGGTCGATTTTTGTCATGAATTGTTGCTAAATTAAGTAGTGTAACATGTTTAGGTAGTTAAATGATCCAAACTTTGAGCCTAAACATGATTTTGAGAATTAAAGTGGACTTTTTCAAGTCTAAAATTCATGAACTTGATTTTTGAATGATAATGCCATTTGAAACTTGTTTAATTGCTAGTAATGATTATTTTGACATGTTATTTGAGTTGAATGCTTATGAACTTGGCGAACGTTTTCGTATATGCTTATTTGAAAAAGTGTAGATTTGATAAAAATGTGAAAATAAGCTTAAGTTTAAAATGTCATTGTAATTATTTTGATTGATGATTTTACTGACACTAATGCAAATTTGGATGCACAAAAATTGTGTTTGATGTGTTTTGCAGACTGAAAGGGGTGAATCTTCATCCCAAGCCCGTAATGCTCCTGCTGAGAATGCGGAACAACAGGAGGTGGATAACTACTACAAGCAGGATATACCTCATCCAGTCATGACCTTTTCTGATATGCACTTGGAAGAGTTGCACCCGAACCTGAGATTTGACAGACTTTGGATAGATTATCCAAAATATCAAAGGGGTTTGCATACTCTTCATTCTAAGGTTGTTGAGGTACCGAGGGTCATAGAATGGGGACCCTTAGAAGATGTAGAATTGGCCGGGCCAATTAGGGAATTACTTGTACAGAGGTATGGTAATTCTACTTTTAATGACTGGGTACGTTTATTCACCATGCGTAGACCTGTATATAAAGTATGGTGTGAAGAATTGTTGTGTAGTATAGAGTTGAATGATCGGGTAGCTAGTTTAACCGATCGTTCTTTTATTAGATTTTTGTTAGGCGGTTCGATGCGTCACATGTCTTTACTAGACATGGCTCAGGCTTTACGTATATATACGCCTGAGGAGTTAGCATCTGCCGATTATAGAGGGTTGATACTAAACGGTAGAAAGATATATGAAAATTTTGATACACACGGTGTGTGGAGTCAAATGACAAGCCATCACCGTTTCAAAGGGGGAAATTACTCTTATTTGGATATAGATAAAGCCGAATTAAGAGTGATACATAGGTTTTTAGCTAATTCGATTACACAAAGGGGTAAGAACAAGGAAAAAGTAAATGAACAGGATTTGTTTTACCATATGTGTATTCGAGACCCACAAAGCGCTGTAAGTATACCGTATTGTGTGGGTTATTATTTATCAGCTATGGTTCGGGGGATGCGACCGCATAGCATAATAGGAGGTGGTATTTTTATTACTTTGATTGGTGAATATCTCAGTGTGGATATAAGTCGGGGGGGATTATTAGTAGAAGAACCAGAACCCCGCGATACTATAGGTTTAAATGTATACCATGGTGCGAAAATTTTGAAGAGGCGAAATAACGCCGCAGTACGATACCATGGTAGACATCCACAGGTGGAGAGAAACCAACAGCAAGGTAATGTAGGAGGGGGGAATGAGATGCAAGAAATGCAAAGGTTTATAGCTTCTCAGGAATACGAAAATGCTAGACAGAGAGCATTTGAAGATTGGCAAGTTCATCAGAACCAAATCATAGCTCATTGCCAACATATAGGTAGAAACTATATTCCTACACCGAAACCCATCTTCCCTCCCTGGTCTATAGAGATGCAGCCACCATATCCTACGTATAACCCTGCCGAAGCATTCTATAGCACCTATGGTTATGCCTGGAACCCCTATTGGTACCAGTATCATCCCTAGTATACTTATTTTTTTTTTTTTTTGTAATTTGTAATTTGTAATGATTGATACGTTTAATACTTTTGTTAATATTGTAATAGTTTTTATAATTGTCTAACTTTTATTCTTAGATTTTAATAATTTTTGAATGTGGGGTAATATACCAAACTTCAAAAATATGTATATATGGTTGCAGTTTATCTTATGTACACAACAGGGTAAAACAACGCATTTTCAAAAACTGGCATTAAGTTCAGCAAAAGCAACTAATTTTGACGACAAGATGCAAAATATATGTGAAATAACAACAAGACGGAATGAACAAATGATGTGCACCATTTATCATTCAGCAAACAAACGCCAATATATTTGGAAACTTTGGTAAAATTTAATCATTTTTCTACACAAATCACCCTCAATAATTTAAATTATTCCTGATTTCTTGCAAATGAGGGCATTGCAAGATCTTAAGTGTGGGAAGGGGTTAAATTCTTTCGGATTTTAAAAATTTTTGATTTAAACACTTGGTTACCATTAAAAATACTAGTAACGCAGTAGTTGTGTTAGAATCTAGTGCTCTCCGATAACAAGGAACAGCCCTAGTCTTATATACTGACTACCCACTTCTAGTAAAATTTTTCAAAATTTTCAATAAAATGAATTCAAAATCATGTTTATACATATTTATGAACGATGAAAACTAGGTGTTAATGCCGAAATTATCGTTACCTCGGAAAGGATAATAAAAGCCAAGTGTGGGAAAACTTTACCAAATTATTCAAAATATATCACATATTTTTGTACAAACAATTGAAAATACTTTTGTTTTGAACGATAATCAACTGTTTTATCCGATGAAAGAAAAGAAGAGATGGATCTACACGATGAATCAATTCCATCATTTGAAGGAAGTAAAGTCTTCCGAAAAAGAAACGCGCTTCTTGATTTAGGTCATGAAGTTGTCGTCCAGACCAGCTGTAGGTTGACGAAAAATCTAGAAAAGTCATCACTAAAATCAGCAGGAAATCCACGGACCTCAGCATTAAACAGGGTCGCCAAGTGGTCAGATTTATCCTAACCATGAGAAGGATTTATCTCGTACAATGGGGGGGCACCATGCAAATTAGCTGGATAAGACTAATGAATCAGATCCCCAGAAAGGATAATCTCCTTAAAGATTAAAAATCAGCTTTTAAGACTGATATTACTCAATCCTTGAGATTGACCTTAAAGATTGAGAATTCAAACTCATGGAATTCAATGATATCTAAACTCGAGCTTGAACGAGAAAATATTTTGATCAAAATTACAAACTGATTTGTTTTCTGAAAACCCTATTTTCAATGCGTTCATTACCATTGAACGTAAAATCCTAGGAATTCACCTGGAATTCATTAGGTCACCTGAACTAAATCGGGTGTCAACCGTAAGAACGGTGGTTGCATAGTGGTAAAAGACAGGACCTTGTGCCATACCGAAAAAAAAAAAAAATATTTATTATAAGGGTGAGCTTTACTATTGCTCCTACCAAGGATAGTAATTGCGTCCGACACGTTATAGACCATAATTAAAAGCATATCAGGGGACATTGCTTTAACAGTTGCTTGTTCAACACTTTCCTTTCAACCGGACGGTAGTTTACCGAAAGTTAATATACGGGACAAGTAAACTGGACGTGTTGCTTTCCAAATACAAGGTTAGCAAGTGGATGACACAAAACCGCAAGTTTTGAGCTAAAATTTTCAAATCTGAAACCCACCAAACCCACAAAAATATTTTGCAAACACCGGTAAAGGGTTATTCCGGAAAACTTATCTAGGGTAAAAACTAGATTTAATTTTCAAAAGATCAAATGTTTTCATAAAGATCCAATTTCCTTAATGGATCTAAATTTTTATAGTCATGTGGGACTGTAAACCATATCGTTACTACCATTGTTTATACCGCCGTATAGAAATCACTGATGTACAAAGTGTGAAGAATAAAGAAGTGATTCTAGTATTTCAAGACGATATTGCTTGAGGACAAGCAACGCTCAAGTGTGGGAATATTTGATAATGCTAAAAACGAACATATATTTCATAGCATTATTCCTCAAGAAAGACAAGATTTTAGTTACAATTGTTCTATTTACAAGTGATATTCGTTTAAATAATAAAAGGTGAAGACAAAAGACAGATTCGACGAATTGAAGACGCAAACGACCAAAAAGCTCAAAAGTACAAAAGACAATCAAAGAGGTTCTAATTATTGATAAGAAACGTCTCGAAATTACAAGAGTACAAGATTCAAAACGCAAAGTACAAGATATTAAATTGTACGCAAGGACGTTCGAAAATCCGGAACCGGGACTAGAGTCAACTCTCAACGCTCGACGCAACGGACTAAAAATTACAAGTCAACTATGCACATAAATATAATATAATATTTAAATAATTCTTATAATTATTTATATATTATAATAAATAATAAAAACCGTCGGCAAGAAAGACTCCAAAGGGACTGAGCTGTAAATTCATTCTCCGTGACTAACGGAGTTTGAAGAGTATTTCACCGCGAGTCGCGGAGCCCCAAAAGTCGAATTTTCCTATAAAAGCAACCGAATTCTGATCGCAAATCATCATTTTTTTTTCTCCTCATTCATACGATATATTTATATTTATAATTTATATTTTAATTTTAATTTTAATTATAATTCTAATAATAAGGGTATGTTAGCGAATATTGTAAGGGTGTAAGTCGAAATTCTGTCCGTGTAACGCTACGCTATTTTTAATCATTGTAAGTTATGTTCAACCTTTTTACATTAATGTCTCGTAGCTAAGTTATTATTATGCTTATTTAAAACGAAGTAATCATGATGTTGGGCTAATTACTAAAATTGGGTAATTGGGCTTTGTACCATAATTGGGGTTTGGACAAAAGAACGACACTTGTGTAAATTAGACTATGGGCTATTAATGGGCTTTATATTTGTTTAACTAAATGATAGTTTGTTAATGTTAATATAAAGATTTACAATTGGGCGTCCCTATAAATTACCATATACACTCGATCGGACACGATGGGCGGGGTATTTATACCAACGAATAATCGTTCATTTAACCGGACACGGGAATGGATTAATAGCCACTAGAATAATTAAAACAGGGGTGAAATTATGTACAAGGACACTTGGTATAATTGATAATAAAATATTAAAACCTTGGGTTACACTCAGTCGACATCCTGGTGTAATTATTAAACAAAGTATTAAAATCTTGTTACAGTTTAAGTCCCCAATTAGTTGGAATATTTAACTTCGGGTATAAGGATAATTTGACGAGGACACTCGCATTTTATATTTATGACTGATGGACTGTTATGGACAAAAACCAGACGGACATATTAAATAATCCAGGACAAAGGACAATTAACCCATTGGCATAAAACAAAAATCAACACGTCAAACATCATGATTACGGAAGTTTAAATAAGCATAATTCTTTTATTTCATATTTAATTTCCTTTATTTTATATTTAATTGCACTTCTAAATATCGCATTTTTATTATTATTGTATTTAATTGCACTTTTAATTATCGTACTTTTTAATTATCGCAAGTTTATTTTATCGCACTTTTATTATTCGCAATTTCATTATCGTTATTTACTTTATGCTTTAATTTAAGTCTTGTATTCATTTTTAATATTTTACATTTGGTTTTAACTGCGACTAAAGTTTTAAAATCGACAAACCGGTCATTAAACGGTAAAAACCCCCCTTTATAATAATAATATTACTTATATATATATATATATATTTGTATTTTTATAAAAGTAAACTAATATAGCGTTAAGCTTTGTTTAAAGATTTTCCCTGTGGAACGAACCGGACTTACTAAAAACTACACTACTGTATGATTAGGTACACTGCCTATAAGTGTTGTAGCAAGGTTTAAGTATATCCATTCTATAAATAAATAAATATCTTGTGTAAAATTGTATCGTATTTAATAGTATTTCCTGCAAAAATTTAATAGTATTTTATACCACTCCGCTACCGCATCAAATATAAACAAAATTCAGTTTCATGTCCCTATCTAACTGCTGAAGTTTCTATTTTATATTTTTGGGAACGAATATCCTATCTGCAGTTTGTTAGACGTCAAACTCATGGCCAATACAAAACAAAAACTGATCAAATCATTCCTACTAACTTCAATTATTTGAATATCATATATATATGATGTTATCCGGTAATGCAATTAAAAAAATTTTAATACAGAAGAGGGTAAACTGTCGACATTGACTGGCTATACAACAATTCAAATTGCAGACCACTCTCAACCTTTATAATTTTGTTTCTTGTTAGATATCAATACCCAAATCGTACGAATTTGTTTGCAATCATAATCAAACTTTATAATTTTTCTTCTCCATTCTTGTTTCTGTCCTTCCTCTTTGATTCCTTGTCGACCACCATCACTAAATTACAATCAAGAACACTGCTTCAAATTATTCGAATTACATTATTGTTATCATTTAAATACTGCATGTAGTTGTTGCCAAATTGGAAGAAAAACAGAAATTAACGAAAACAAAACTCACCAAATCACCACAACGTCTGTTGCAGCCGTTTACTATCACCATTCTAATTCACCAACAACCACCTAGAGAACTGCCACCCTAAACCATTTAAATACCACCATTGTCGACATTAAATCACCAACGAACCATCATCATCAAACATTACTGTTGCTGTCGTTTTTGTCTTTCTGTTCGATGATCACATCAAGAATACTTCTTGCCTTCGTTCCTATTTTTGGTTCAGACTAACAATAACCTCCATCACAATCAAACCATCACCACCATGGGAGCAAGCTATAACTTTCTTCTATTTTTTTTCTTTCTTTTCTTTCTTCTTTCTTCTTTCTGTTTTCTGTTTAACGCAAATCACCACACCCTCGATTTTCATAATTACCATTCGATTAAAACTTCTACTGATGTGACAGCTCATTTTTCTGTTGTTGCTACCATTTACCGTCGCTGTTGTCACCTCTTATTACAAATAAAACGATGAAGATAATGATAATATAAATGGCGATAGTCGACTGCAGCTGCAGTATCTGTGTGTTTTTTTAACGCGAGAAAGAATATGGTGATAGAAGAAGATAATGATTTATGTCGAGAGCTTTTAGAATTTTAAAACTAAAGTAAGCGTATGATTGAATTGGATTGAACGTGAGTGGAGAGGTAGGGTTCAAGATAGAGATGTACATTGGATTCCAAATCCAATAATCAATATGAAACAAAACTTCCTTAGTTTATTACGAAATGAATCAGGATAATTGAGCCGAGGTTCAAGTTACAGATACTGTTGTGACGACCCAGAAATTTCTGACCAAATTTAAACTTAATCTTTATATTATTTCGACATGATAAGGGAAGTCGGTTAGGTTGAGTCTCAAAAACTTTGAACTGTTTCATATATGCAATTACCCTTCGACCATCTCCGACGATTCACGAACAACTATTTGTAATTAGATAAATATATTTTAATATATATAAATATGTATATATTTAAAGTCTAAATTTAAAATACTATAAGCTTTAGTTAACTATGTAAAATAAAAATAAAATATAATTACTAAAATAAATACATATATATAAAGTATATTTAAAAAAATATATTTAATGATTGTAATACTCGTTTGATGTTTTGAATGATATTAAACAAGTTAAATTCCAACTTATATGGTTTTAAAATAAACGGTGATCCGAAAATGAGTTATATAAGCTATAGACTTCTAAAAATATAAATAGGAATTATTTGTTTAATTTTAAAAAATTTTATATTTTACTTTGGGGATGGGATTGAATAATTAATGTAATTTTTATTTAATAATTTATGATTGAATTTTATACCATAATGACAAAAATAAATAAATATAGTTAATTTAAAAATATGGGATTTTTCTGAACACTTTTATCCGCCCCTGATTAACAACGGAGCACGACTTAATATCCCGTAAATTGATACTATTACTGGCGGCTAAACTATTTAACCTGTGATTTCAATTTCTATGCATTTTATGACTTTCATTCCATATTTATATTATTTAATATTATTGTTATTATTATTAATTATTATTAATATTAAAAACTATATAATATGTACATAAAGATATGCAGTACACTTAATCAATTACCAACTCTTTACTTTATCTAGACATATAACTATACATATTACACCAAGACTTAAATGCAAAAAGGGAAAACACTTTCACATTCCTCTTCTTGTTTTCATCGATCAAGAAACACCTACGGACCACCATCAACCCGTCACCACCACCGTAGAACACCTTAATCCGCCACTTTTCTTTCTCACTCCCTCTCCTCTCCATGAAGCCATCGCACCACTTTTTCATTTTTATTTTTTTTTCTTTGCTTCACGATTGAAAACCAAACCATCGCCACCACAAACATCTTACTTCCATCACCATAACCACCACCATATGTAGCCGCCACCATGATGTTTCTGTATAGCCGTAAACCACCACCACCCGCCACCCTAAGCCGTCCAAAAACCGCCCAACAAACCACCTCCTGCTACAAAGTAGCAGCTGCTAATCTGTCACTGTACGAAGCTAATTTCCTTTCTATTTTCACTTTACCTGTTCGAAAAACAATACCACCATCGAACACCTATCACCACATACAACTATCTCTCTCTCCTCCTTCTTTCTTGCTTTCTTTTTTCGTAAACCAAAAGTCAATCCACAAACTGCTACGAACCGGATGATGTACAGTTTATGAAATAGGAACGATGATGTAAGATTTAGACGAAGAAGATGAGTAGTATTGGTACTCGCTAAATAAATGAAGACGATTATGATTGGCGATGTTATGATTTTATGAAACGATATGTAGATGATGAGGATAATACGAATATAATTACTCGTTGATGATGATGCTTGAGATTGATGATTGTTGATGACGATGGAGGATTAAAGTGAAGCAGTAAATACAGGATAAATATATTTTGAATTCTTACAAAATCAGAAAAATGAGGGTGGCGCAATGGTTAGGGGTGTTGGGGTATAAGCATAAGGTCCCGGGTTCGAGTATGGCCTGCAGCAAAAATTTTCTTTTTAATTATACTTCAACTGCTAATGGACTTGGACCGGTTATGGATTAGACTAGTTAGGCCAAGCTTTAAATAATGGGTTAGTGCGTTTGGGGATTTTGGAATTGGGACTGCCACGAAAGCATATTAATAGGATTAAATCGTGCATTATAATAGAAAAAACAAAAACAGAAGAACGGCTAAGGGTGTGTTTGTGAAGCGAGAGGTCGCGGGTTCGAGTCCGAACATCGTCATAATTTTTTTATAAAGCTTGTCTTCAAAGGTTGTACATCAGTATTATTATTATTATTATTATTATTATTATTATTATTATTATTATTATTATTATTATTATTATTATTATTATTATTATTATTATTATTATTATTATTATTATTATTATTATTATTATTACTACAACATTAATATTATTATTAGTATTATCATTAATAAAATTAATATTATTATCATTATTACTAGTATTATGATATTAGTACTATATAAGTATTATTATTATTGTTGTTAATATTATCATTTTTATAGTTATTATTAGTATTAGTATTATCATTTAGGTTATTATTAGTAGTATCATTTTGATTAAAACCAATATTGTTATTATTATCATCATTAATATTATAAATATCATTTTTTCAAAAACCATCATTTTTAACATTTTTATGAAAAGTATCATTTTAGAAAAAGTATTATTTTTATTAAAAATTATTATTATCAACATTATTAAAAATAACAATTTTAAAAAAAAATTACCATTTTTATCACTATTGGGATTATTATTATTATCATTATTATTATTAGTATTATTAATATATCAGATAAAGATTTTATATATAAAATATATTCATGACATAAAACATAACTACATTAATATCAATATTACATATTATACTAAATAATATTTTAATGAGTAATTACTATATTAAATATAAGTTTTACGAATATAAAATATATAGATTAAATATAAGTATTAAATATATAGATTACGATAAATATTAGTTATATAAAATATATAGATTAAATATAAATTTATCTATATAACATATAATATAACAAGTATATTATTAATAATAATATATATAAACTTGTTCGATTACTATTTGGTGTTAATATATATATATACAAATGATATAGGTTCGTGAATCCGAGGCCAACCCTGCATTGTTCAGTTTCGTCATATGTATTTTTACTATAAAATACAGTAAAGTGAGTTTTATTTGCTCTCTTTTTAAATGCTTTTACAATATATTTTTTGGGACTGAGAATACATGCGCTGCTTTTATAAATATTTTACTAAATAGACACAAGTAATCGAAACTACATTCTATGGTTGGATTATCGAAATCGAATATGCCCCTTTTTAGCTTGGTAGCCTAAGAATTAGGGAACTAGCCCCTAATTGACGTGAATCCTAAAGGTAGATCTACGGGAACTAACAACCCCCATTATGGAATTTGGAATGCTTTAGTACTTCAATTTTATCATGTCCGATGGGTGTCCCAGAATGATGGGGATATTCTATATGCATCTTGTTAATGTCAGTTACCAGGTGTTCACCATATGAATGATTTTTATCTCTATGCAGTTTGCGAAATGCTTGATACGAGATTATGTTTATGAATGGTCTATTAAAAATATGAAATTGATGGATTATGATAGACTAATGAACTCACCAACCTTTTGGTTGATACTTTAAAGCATGTTTATTCTCAGGTGTTAAAGAAATCTTCCGCTGTGCATTTGCTCATTTTAGAGATATTACTTGGAGTCATTCATGACATATTTCAAAAGACGTTGCATTCGAGTCGTTGAGTTCATCAAGATTATTATTAAGTCAATTATAGTTGGATATATTATGAAATGGTATGCATGTCGTCAACTTTCTATGTAATGGAAGTTTCTCTTTTAAAAACCAATGCAATGTTTGTAAAATATATCATATAGAGGTCAAGTACCTCGCGATGTAACCAAATGTAATGTATTTTTCCAGATGGTTTAGGATGGGTCGTTAGAGTTTGTATCAGAGCGGTGGTCTTAGTGAACCAGGTCTTGCATTAGTGTGTCTAACTGATAGTTGTTAAGAAGCATTAGTGAGTCTGGACTTCGACCGTGTCTGCATGTCAAAAGTTTTTCTTATCATTTAGTGTCAAAAATTATTTGCTTATCATCCTTAAAGTCTAGGCACGTCTTACTACCTCTATTGCATAGACAGTGTATAAATAAATTCATATCTTAGCGTATCTGTTATTGTTACCTTTGCCTGACAGCTTCCGTAGATTCCTCCGTAACTTATGGGATTTAAGTATTATATGCATATGTAAATCATGTACTGCAGGGTACTAATCTACATCCTATAATCTATTTCTTATCGAAAATCCTTCATCTGATCATACAAGATGAATCCCTCAACCAGTTCGAGTCCATCAGATTCCGATAGCTATTCCGATAGTTATTCCGACAACTATTTCGATATAGATTTTCTCCTAAGCTCCGAAAGCAGTATAACCAGAATGAATCAACCAATCAGCCATCCCCAATTCATCTGATGGGTTCGTAGCCTCTTCAATCATTGGAGATAAGAAGAAGGTGATCCCTTCCATCCACCACATTGCCCTCTTGGCAAAGAACCTGAAGCACTTACCGGCGAACCTATCTGAAACACTATTTTCTCTCTCATTTCTAGAATATCTCGTCACGATTATATACTACATCGAATTATAGATTTTATTTATCCGCTCGTCTGAACCGACAATCACCCCGGTGTAATAGAAGAAGTCAACGAGCTTCGCGCTCGGGTGGTGGTTTTGGAGAATATGGTGCAAAGGTTACAAACACCAGCAGCAGCACCAGCAGCATAAACAGTACCACCATCAGCAACACCAACAGTACCATCACCACCATCAACAACAACATCCGCATCACACGCCTCAACATCACAATCTATACCTCAAGCATAATCATCGTTATACATGACGTTCTACATCATTTATCTTCGTTCGACATAGCAATTATCTAATGTCTAATGTTTTAGAGATTATATATTATTGTTCTAACGGTAAATCAAATGAGTTTAATATCATATTGATTCATTATATCCATGATTACATCTGAAGAAAATATATATGTATATATATTTTCATAAAGATTGTAATTAAAAATTCTTTCGTATAAACTGTTAATGGTGAAAATATTTTAACGGGTAGGTAATACCCGAGGAATATTTATATTTCACATTAATAAGTACACTGTACATTCTTTCAAATCTAATTCAACAGTCATTTACTATCCTATTTACAACCACCGATATACGTATCCGTTCACCGAAAAATAACTATTTTCATTCAATTTCATATTTGGATTTTTATCTATCAGAATCCAACAAGTGGCATAATGAAGAAAACATTGGACAAAATAAAATTTGTTAGAAACAAACAATTTAACTATGAGAAGAATTTTATTAAGAATCCACGCTAACTGTTCCTAGCTAACTGGTTACATTTTATTTATCGCAATTTAATTATCGCAATTTATATTCTCGCAATTTTATTTATCGTCATTTAATTTCTGTTATTTATCTTACGCACTTCAAATATTGGGACACGTATACAAGGTTTTGATATATCATATCGACCCATCTATATATATTATTTGGAATAACCATAGATACTCTATATGCAATAATGATCGAGTTAGCTATACATGGTTGAGGTTGATTCTAAATAATATATATACTTTGAGTTGTGATCGAGTCTGAGACATGTATACAATGAGTCACGATACGTATTAATTAATTCGAATATTATAAACTATATAAGAATTATTGAATTAGTAACTGTGGACTTCTAACTGTGGACTACCAATATTGGACAATTAAAATGAATTAAAATATTGATTATAACATATGAAACTAAACAATTCTTCAAGTTTGCCACTTGATTTCATCTTAAACCTCATTTGTATCTTGACAATTACAATCTGCGTTCAAACCTTTCATGATTCTTGAAAACACCTCAATCTAGAGGATGAACCAACCTCACTTAATTTATGGGAGGAAAGATTGATGCATATAGTTATGCACCTGAAAAACTCTTGGAAATTGAGCAAACGTTTAACAAGTAGCTATGCTAATTCCTTTAGCGTTATTATTACCGAAAATAACCTTTCAATCTCTTTCCAAATTAGCCAATTTTGTCACCGCTCCAATAAGTCAACTTTGACTTTTCGTTCGAGACAACCTTGTTATAACCTTGATATATATGATTACTCTATTCATCATCGTTACCAGAGAACCGTTTAAATCCCACTACATTAGCAGTAAACTTACCAGCAAACTCGTTGCTCCTTGGCTTAAATCTCTTCGACAAATCACTATATTTATCTATTGAAGTCTTATCATGAACTCATCGGCATCTTGTAACGAGAATTGCCATACCAAGTATCGGGAAATCAGCAATCAGTATTTTGAGTCTCGCAGTATTTCTACATCAAAAGATATATATATATATATATATATATATATATATATATATATATATATATATATATATATATATATATATATATATATATATATATATAACATTTATCTCTTAGAATTATGATCTCTCATTCTGAAACTCTGAACAAATCACAAGGACTAAACTTGTACATAAAGAATCCTGATGATTCTGTTTCCGATGAAATCTTTAGCAAATAACTTTCTCCTTAATCACTCTAAATCATCGTGAATGAATTTCTTCATCACAATTTGATTCTAAAATTCTAAGATATTATCGTATCTTTCAATATTAATATCCTCAATATTTCTGAAGATATCTTCATAATATTCTTATCTAAAATCATCTATTTTCTCACGTTATCAGTATTATATCATAAATGAAACTGTATAGTTTCTATATTCTGTAAACCTTCGAGTTTAAATTATGAATATTTTTGAAGTAGTGTTGGGAACTGAAGCATGAGTTAGTATAATATAATGACACTTGATCAACGTGATTATATTACAGTAAGTCATGCTGAGTTTCTAAATGGAATGTGATGATTCACAGACCATAACATCATCATGTGCCATGTTACACGACTCTTACATTCTACTAAAATCTCTAAACAAATCAAGAACATATTTTCTTAATAATTCCATCTTTTCTCTTAAATTCTGGTAATTTAACCAATCAAGATCGTGCTATTACAATCTCTCTCTTAGAACCTTAGTCATGTTTAATCGAAACTCAACACCTACGAATTCCAGACCATTTTTTTTTCGCTTGACTTAAAGTCGGGGAGAGAAAACAAAAGGATGTAACTCCAAAATATAAAGGAAATGAAGAGAATGGATTTATAGTGAAATATCAGACAGAGAAATCGAGACAGATTATCGCATTTAACCAAAGATGATCCTAATTTCCTTAACTAGTGAGGTACCAAATCTTATTACGAAGATTTCCTCTAAATTCCTTGATTTTCGGAAAGCGACCATGACTACGTCACCGGTTAAGACAAACCTGCATTTACTCATTTCACTCTTTTGTGATAGCTCCACTCGTACTTTTCACAAAAGCAAAAATTGTTTTATCTATATGAAGCAATGATGATAAAACTCTAATTTTCAACCCGTATGAGTCATGAAAACATTTTTATTATTAGTCATGACGATCTCGATCAAATTTCGGGACAAAATTTCTTTAACGGGTAGGTACTGTGACGACCCGGAAATTCCAACCAAATTTAAACTTAATCTTTATATTATTTCGACATGATAAGCGAAGTCGGTTAGGTCGAGTCTCAAAAACTTTGAACTGTTTCATATATTCAATTACCCTTCGACCATCTCCGACGATTCACGAACAACTATTTGTAAATAGATAAATATATATTTTAATATATATATATATGTATATATTTAAAGTCTAAATTTAAAATACTATAAGCTTTAGTTAACTATGTAAAATAAAAATAAAATATAATTACTAAAATAAATACATATATAAAGTATATTAAAAAAATAAATAAATATTTAATGATTGTAATACTCGTTTGATGTTTCGAATATATTAAACTAGTTAAATTCAAACTTATATGATTTTAAAATAAACGGTGATCCGAAAATGAGTTATATAAGCTATAGACTTATTAAAAATATAAATAGGAACTATTTATTTAATTTTAAAAAATTTTATATTTTACTTGGGGGATGGGAGTGAATAATTAATGTAATTTTTATTTAATAATTTATGATTGAATTTTATACCATAATGACCAAAATAAATAAATATAGTTAATTTAAAAATATGGGATTTTTTTGAACACTTTTATCCGCCCCTGATTAAAAACGGAGCACGACTTAATGCCCCGTAAATTGATCCTATTACTGACGGCTAAACTATTTAACCTGTGATTTCAATTACTATGCATTTTATGACTTTCATTCCATATTTATATTATTTAATATTATTGTTATTATTATTAATTATTATTAATATTAAAATCTATATAATATATACATAAAGATATGCAGTACACTTAATCAATTACCAACTCTTTACTTTATCTAGACATATAACTATACATATTACACCAAGAATTAAGTGCAAAAAGGGAAAACACTTTCACATTCCTCTTCTTATTTTCATCGATCAAGCAACACCTACGTACCACCATCAACCCGTCACCACCACCGTGGAACACCTTAATCCGCCACTTTTCTTTCTCACTCCCTCTCCTCTCCATGAAGCAATCGCACCACCTTTTCATTTTTATTTTTTTTCTTTGCTTCACGATTGAAAACCAAACCATCGCCACCACAAACATCTTACTTCCATCACCATAACCACCGCCATATGTAGCAGCCACCATGATGTTTCTGTACAGCCATAAACCACCACCACCCACCACCCTAAGTCGTCCAAAAACTGCCCAACATACCACCTCCTGCTGCAAATTAGCAGTTGCTAATCTGTCACTGTACGAAGCTAATTTCCTTTCTATTTTCACTGTACCTGTTTGAAAAACAATACCACCATCGAACACCTATCACCACATACAACTATCTCTCTCTCCTCCTTCTTTCTTGCTTTCTTTTTTCGTAAACCAAAAGTAAATCCACAAACTGCTACGAACCGGATGATGTACAGTTTATGAAATAGGAACGATGATGTAAGATTTAGACAAAGAAGATGAGTAGTATTGGTACTCGCTAAATAAATGAAGACAATTATGATTGGCGATGTTATGATTTTATGAAACGATATGTAGATGATGAGGATAATACGAATATTATTACTCGTTGATGATGATGCTTGAGGTTGACGATTGTTGATGATGATGGAGGATTAAAGTGAAGCAGTAAATACAGGATAAATATATTTTGAATTCTTACAAAATCAGAAAAATGAGGGTGGCACAATGGTTAGGGGTGTTGGGGTATAAGCATAAGGTTTTGGGTTCGAGTATGGCCTGCAGCAAAAATTTTCTTTTTAATTACACTTCAACTGCTAATGGACTTGGACCGGTTATGGATCAGACTAGTTGGGCCAAGCTTTAAATAATGGGTTAGTGCATTTGGGGATTTTGGAATTGGGACTGCCACGAAAGCATATTAATAGGATTAAATTGTGCATTATAATAGAAAAAACAAAAACAGAAGAACGGCTAAGGGTGTTTTTGTGAAGCGAGAGGTCGCGGGTTCGAGTCCGGACAGCGTCATAATTTTTTTATAAAGCTTGTCTTCAAAGGTTGTACATCAGTATTATTATTATCATTATCATTATCATCATCATCATCATTATTATTATTATTATTATTATTATTATTATTATTATTATTATTATTATTATTATTATTATTATTATTATTATTATTATTATTATTATTATTATTATTATTATTATTACTACATTAATATTATGATTAGTATTATCATTAATAAAATTAATATTATTATCATTATTACTAGTATTATGATATTAGTACTTTATAAGTATTATTATTATTATTATTATTATTATTATTGTTAATATTATCATTTTTATAGTTATTATTAGTATTAGTATTATCATTTAGGTTATTATTAGTAGTATCATTTTGATTAAAACTAATATTGTTATTATTATCATAATTAATATTATAAATATCATTTTTTCAGAAAGCATCATTTTTAACATTTTTATGAAAAGTATCATTTTAGAAAAAGTATTATTTTTATTAAAAATTATTATTATCAACATTATTAAAAATAACAATTTAAAAAAAAATTACCATTTTTATCACTATTAGGATTATTATTATTATCATTATTATTATTAGTATTATTAATATATCAGATAAAGATTTTATATATAAAATATATTCATGACATAAAACATAACTACATTAATATCAATATTACATATTATACTAAATAATATTTTAATGAGTAATTACTATATTAAAATTTAATATGATAAGTATTAGTTATATAAAATATATAGATTAAATATAAATTTATCTATATAACATATAATATAACAAGTATATTATTAATAATAATATATATAAACTTGTTCGATTACTATTTAGTGTTAATATATATACAAATGATATAGGTTCGTGAATCCGAGGCCAACCCTGCATTGTTCAGTTTCGTCATATGTATTTTTACTGTAAAATACAGTAAAGTGAGTTTCATTTGCTTCCTTTTTAAATGCTTTTGCAATATATATTTTGGGACTGAGAATACATGCGCTGCTTTTATAAATGTTTTACGAAATAGATACAAGTAATCGAAACTACATTCTATGATTGGATTATCGAAATTGAATATGCCCTTTTTTAGCTTGGTAGCCTAAGAATTAGGGAACTAGCCCCTAATTGACGCGAATCCTAAAGGTAGATCTACGGGAACTAACAACCCCCATTCTGGAATTTGAAATGCTTTAGTACTTCGATTTTATCATGTCCGATGGGATTCCCGGAATGATGGGGATATTCTATATGCATCTTGTTAATGTCGGTTACCAGGTGTTCATCATATGAATGATTTTTATCTTTATGCAGTTTGCGAAATGCCTGATACGAGATTATGTTTATGAAAGATGGAATTTAAATCTTGTGGTCTATTAAAAATATGAAATTGATGGATTATGATAAACTAACGAACTCACCAACCTTTTGGTTGACACTTTAAAGCATGTTTATTCTCAGGTGTTAAAGAAATCTTCCGCTGTGCATTTTCTCATTTTAGAGGTATTACTTGGAGTCATTCAGGACATATTTCAAAAGACGTTGCATTCGAGTCGTTGAGTTCATCAAGATTATTATTAAGTCAATTATACTTGGATATATTATGAAATGGTATGCATGTCGTCAACTTTCTATGTAATGGAAGTTTGTATTTTAAAAACGAATGCAATGTTTGTAAAATGTATCATGTAAAGGTTAAGTACCTTGCGATGTAACCAAATGTAATGTATTCATCCTGATGGATTAGGACGGGTCGTTAGAACTGTTGGGCCATCGGTTATTAGATGGGCTGTGTTACGTTGGGCTGCAAGTGATTGGGCTTAAACTCTGAACCGTGAGGGTAGTAATAGAAAAACAGAAACGCTGATATAATGTTGAAAATGAATGATACATGGGTGATAATTAAAAACGAAGAATTATGATACATGAAGTAAGATGGTGATGATGATAAACGATATGATGATGAAATGATCATAACGATGGTGATGCTAATTATATTGATGATATGATGAAGAGGATATAGCGATAAAGATAATACATAAAATGATAAACACGAGGTGATGTCGTGATGAGATGAAGATGATGATGAATCTGTGATGCTTCGTTTTTTTTAGAAGATGATGATAGTGAGAAGATGATGATCATGATGATAAGTGATGATGATTAAAATGATAATGGTGATGAAGATAATAAATCACGATGGTGAAGTAGAAGATGAACAAGGAAACTAAATACGGGTTATATAAGAAGTAAATAGCATGGCAATAATAACAAATCCTACAGAAGTATCATGCAATCAAAAACAGATAGTTGCATGCAGTAGAGAAAACAAGTAGCAATATACGACATATAGCAGTAAAAGTAAGCAGCAGCATGCAGCAAGTTCCCAGAAACAAGTAAACTAGCGAGTTGTAGATTAGTCTTATTAGTGAATCCTACTTAGCTCGGTCTAGACTCATTAATGCAACCTAATTCCCTACAACTAATGCTCTGATACCAAATGTGACACCCCGTACAAAATTAACGTGTACGGATCATTAACAACAGGATCATTACAAGGTCAAACACTATATGCTGTTTTAAATAAGTTTGCATTCATCAAAAGAGGTAACGTCTGAAATGTCCCGTTCTTATTGATTAAAAACGTTCCATATTAATTGATTTCGTTGCGAGGTTTTGACCTCTATATGAGACGTTTTTCAAAGACTGCATTCATTTTTAAAACAAACCATAACCTTTATTTCATAAATAAAGGTTTAAAAAGCTTTACGTAGATTATCAAATAATGATAATCTAAAATATCCTGTTTACACACGACCATTACATAATGGTTTACAATACAAATATGTTACATCAAAATCAGTTTCTTGAATGCAGTTTTTACACAATATCATACAAACATGGACTCCAAATCTTGTCCTTATTTTAGTATGCAACAGCGGAAGCTCTTAATATTCACCTGAGAATAAACATGCTTTAAACGTCAACAAAAATGTTGGTGAGTTATAGGTTTAACCTATATATATCAAATCGTAACAATAGACCACAAGATTTCATATTTCAATACACATCCCATACATAGAGATAAAAATCATTCATATGGTAAACACCTGGTAACCGACATTAACAAGATGCATATATATAAGAATATCCCCATCATTCCGGGATCCTCCTTCGGACATGATATAAATTTCGAAGTACTAAATCATCCGGTACTTTGGATGGGGCTTGTTGGGCCCGATAGATCTATCTTTAGGATTCGCGTCAATTAGGGTGTCTGTTCTCTAATTCTTAGATTACCAGACTTAATAAAAAGGGGAATATTCGATTTCGATAATTCAACCATAGAATGTAGTTTCACGTACTTGTGTCTATTTTGTAAATCATTTATAAAACCTGCATGTATTCTCATCCCAAAAATATTAGATTTTAAAAGTGGGACTATAGCTCACTTTCACAGATCTTTACTTCGTCGGGAAGTAAGACTTGGCCACTGGTTGATTCACGAACCTATAACAATATATACATATATATCAAAGTATGTTTAAAATATATTTACAACACTTTTAATATATTTTGATGTTTTAAGTTTATTAAGTCAGCTGTCCTCGTTAGTAACCTACAACTAGTTGTCCACAGTTAGATGTACAGAAATAAATCGATAAATATTATCTTGAATCAATCCACGACCCAGTGTATACGTATCTCAGTATTGATCACAACTCAAACTATATATATTTTGGAATCAACCTCAACCCTGTATAGCTAACTCCAACATTCACATATAGAGTGTCTATGGTTGTTCCGAAATATATATAGATGTGTCGACATGATAGGTCGAAACATTGTATACGTGTCTATGGTATCTCAAGATTACATAATATACAATACAAGTTGATTAAGTTATGGTTGGAATAGATTTGTTACCAATTTTCACGTAGCTAAAATGAGAAAAATTATCCAATCTTGTTTTACCCATAACTTCTTCATTTTAAATCCGTTTTGAGTGAATCAAATTGCTATGGTTTCATATTAAACTCTATTTTATGAATATAAACAGAAAAGTATAGTTTTATAGTCAGAAAAATAAATTACAAGTCGTTTTTGTAAAAGTAGTCATTTCAGTCGAAAGAACGACGTCTAGATGACCATTTTAGAAAACATACTTCCACTTTGAGTTTAACCATAATTTTTGGATATAGTTTCATGTTCATAATAAAAATCATTTTCTCAGAATAACAACTTTTAAATCAAAGTTTATCATAGTTTTTAATTAACTAACCCAAAACAGCCCGCGGTGTTACTACGACGGCGTAAATCCGGTTTTACGGTGTTTTTTGTGTTTCCAGATTTTAAATCATTAAGTTAGCATATCATATAGATATAGAACATGTGTGTAGTTAATTTTAAAAGTCAAGTTAGAAGGATTAACTTTTGTTTGCGAACAAGTTTAGAATTAACTAAACTATGTTCTAGTGATTACGAGTTTAAACCTTCGAATAAGATAGTTTTATATATATGAATCGAATGATATTATGAAAATCATTACTACCTCAAGTTTAGTAGGTAAACCTACTGGAAGTGACAAGAAATGATCTAGCTTCAAAGGATCTTGGATGGCTTGAAAGTTCTTGAAGTAGGATCATGACACAAAAACAAGTTCAAGTAAGATTTTTACTCGAATTAAGATAGTTTATAGTTATAGAAATTGAATCAAAGTTTGAATATGAATATTACCTTGAATAAGAAAGATAACCTAATATATATAACAAAGGTTTCTTGATCTTAGATGATTACTTGGAATGGATTAGAAAGCTTGGAAGTAAATTAGTAAACTTGAAGGGATTTTTGAAGTGTTCTTGAAGTGTTCTTCCTATGATGATTATAGCTTGATTCTTGAAGTGATTTTTGATGAAGATGATGATTAACTACTGGAAAAATACGTTCATAATAGTGTGTGTGTGTTGAGAGAGAATTAGAAAGAGAATTGGAAGTGAAATGGAGTGAATGATGAGTGGTAATTGGTGAGTGGTGAGTGGGGTTAAAAGGAGTTCTAGTTAGTTGACTAGCTCATGGTAGAAGTTAAAATTGATTAGTAATACATGACATAATCAAGAGTGGAATCCCATGCTAGTTTCTATTGGTATATACCCATAGTAAGTACGTTTTGAAGCTGTGTATAATACGGGTAAGAATACGACTAGAATTCTTGATGAAAGAAAAGAATGGGAAAGTAACTGTAACCATTTTCGTTAAGTATGAGTGTTTTGATATATGTCTTGAAGTCTTCCAAAAGTATTTTAATACATCTAAATACACTACATGTATATACATTTTAACTGAGTCGTTAAGTCATCGTTAGTCGTTACATGTAAGTGTTGTTTTGAAACCTTTAAGTTAACGATCTCAATTAATGTTGTTAACCCATTGTTTATTATATCTAATGAGATGTTAAATTATTATATTATCATGATATTATGATATATTAATATATCTTAATATGATATATATATACATTTAAATGTCGTTACAACGATAATCGTTACATATATGTCTCGTTTCGAAATCCTTAAGTTAGTAGTCTTGTTTATATGTATATAACTCATTGTTAATATACTTATGGAGATACTTACTTATCATAATCTCATGTTCACCATATGTATATCCATATATATATCGTCATGTCATTTTTACAAGTTTTAACGTTCGTGAATCGCCGGTCAACTTGGGTGGTCAATTGTCTATATGAAACATATTTCAATTAATCAAGTCTTAACAAGTTTGATTGCTTAACATGTTGGAAACATTTAATCATGTAAATATCAATCTCAATTAATATATATAAACATGGAAAAGTTCGGGTCACTACAGTTCCTACCCGTTAAATAAATTTCTTCCCGAAATTTTAAGCTGTTGAAGGTGTTGACGAATCTTCTGGAAATAGATGCGGGTATTTCTTCTTCATCTGATCTTCACGCTCCCAGGTGAACTCGGGTCCTCTACGAGCATTCCATCGAACCTTAACAATTGGTATCTTGTTTTGCTTAAGTCTTTTAACCTCACGATCCATTATTTCGACGGGTTCTTCGATGAATTGGAGTTTTTCGTTGATTTGGATTTCATCTAACGGAATAGTGAGATCTTCTTTATCAAAACATTTCTTCAAATTTGAGACGTGGAAAGTGTTATGTACAGTCGCGAGTTGTTGAGGTAACTCAAGTCGGTAAGCTACTGGTCCGACACGATCAATAATCTTGAATGGTCCAATATACCTTGGATTTAATTTCCCTCGTTTACCAAATCGAACAACGCCTTTCCAAGGTGCAACTTTAAGCATGACCATCTCTCCAATTTCAAATTCTATATCTTTTCTTTTAATGTCAGCGTAGCTCTTTTGTCGACTTTGGGCGGTTTTCAACCGTTGTTGAATTTGGATGATCTTCTCGGTAGTTTCTTGTATAATCTCCGGACCCGTAATCTGTCTATCCCCCACTTCACTCCAACAAATCGGAGACCTGCACTTTCTACCATAAAGTACTTCAAACGGCGCCATCTTAATGCTTGAATGGTAGCTGTTGTTGTAGGAAAATTCTGCTAATGGTAGATGTCGATCCCAACTATTTTCGAAATCAATAACACATGCTCGTAGCATGTCTTCAAGCGTTTGTATCGTCCTTTCGCTCTGCCCATCAGTTTGTGGATGATAGGCAGTACTCATGTCTAGACGAGTTCCTAATGCTTACTGTAATGTCTGCCAGAATCTTGAAATAAATCTGCCATCCCTATCAGAGATAATAGAGATTGGTATTCCATGTCTGGAGACGACTTCCTTCAAATACAGTCGTGCTAACTTCTCCATCTTGTCATCTTCTCTTATTGGTAGGAAGTGTGCTGATTTGGTGAGACGATCAACTATTACCCAAATAGTATCAAAACCACTTGCAGTCCTTGGCAATTTAGTGATGAAATCCATGGTAATGTTTTCCCATTTCCATTCTGGGATTTCGGGTTGTTGAAGTAGACCTGATGGTTTCTGATGCTCAGCTTTGACCTTAGAACACGTCAAACATTCTCCTACGTATTTAGCAACATCGGCTTTCATACCCGGCCACCAAAAATGTTTCTTGAGATCCTTGTACATCTTCCCCGTTCCAGGATGTATTGAGTATCTGGTTTTATGAGCTTCTCTAAGTACCATTTCTCTCATATCTCCAAATTTTAGTACCCAAATCCTTTCATCCCTATACCGGGTTCCGTCTTCCCGAATATTAAGATGCTGCTCCGATCCTTTGGGTATTTCATCCTTTAGATTTCCTTCTTTTAAAACTCCTTGTTGCGCCTCCTTTATTTGAGTAGTAAGGTTATTATGAATCATTATATTCATAGATTTTACTCGAATGGGTTCTCTATCCTTCCTGCTAAAGGCATCTGCTACCACATTTGCCTTCCCCGGGTGGTAACGAATCTCAAAGTCATAATCATTCAACAATTCAATCCACCTACGCTGCCTCATATTCAGTTGTTTCTAATTAAATATGTGTTGAAGACTTTTGTGGTTGGTATATATAATACTTTTGACCCTATATAAGTAGTGCCTCCAAGTCTTTAATGCAAAAACAACCGCGCCTAATTCAAAATCATGCGTCGTATAATTTTGCTCGTGAATCTTCAATTGTCTAGACGCATAAGCAATCACCTTCGTTCGTTGCATTAATACACAACCGAGACCTTGCTTTGATGCGTCATAATAAATCACAAAATCATCATTCCCTTCAGGCAATGACAATATAGGTGCCGTAGTTAGCTTTTTCTTCAATAACTGAAACGCTTTCTCTTGTTCATCATTCCATTCAAATTTCTTCCCTTTATGCGTTAATGCAGTCAAGGGTTTTGCTATTCTGGAAAAGTCTTGGATGAACCTTCTGTAGTAACCAGCTAGTCCTAAAAACTGGCGTATGTGTATCGGAGTTTTCGGGGTTTCCCACTTTTCAACAGTTTCTATCTTTGCCGGATCCACCATAATACCTTCTTTGTTCACTATGTGACAGAGGAATTGAACTTCTTCCAACCAAAATGCACACTTTGAAAACTTAGCGTACAATTCTTCCTTCCTCAATACTTCTAACACCTTTCTCAAATGTTCACCGTGTTCTTGGTCATTCTTTGAGTAAATAAGTATGTCATCAATGAAAACAATGACAAACTTGTCAAGGTATGGTCCACACACTCGGTTCATAAGGTCCATGAACACAGCTCGTGCATTAGTTAAACCAAACGGCATGAGCATAAACTCGTAATGACCGTAACGTGTTCTGAAAGCAGTCTTTGGAATATCATCTTCTTTCACCCGCATTTGATGATACCCGGAATGTAAGTCAATCTTTGAATAAACAGACGAGCCTTGTAGTTGATCAAATAAGTCGTCGATTCTCGGTAGTGGGTAGCGGTTCTTGATGGTAAGTTTGTTCAACTCTCAGTAGTCGATTCACAACCTGAATGTACCATCTTTCTTCTTGACAAACAAAACAGGAGCTCCCCACGGTGATGTGCTTGGTCGAATGAAACCACGCTCTAAAAGTTCTTGTAATTGGCTTTGCAGTTCTTTCATCTCGCTGGGTGCGAGTCTGTAAGGAGCACGAGCTATTGGAGCAGCTCCTGGTACAAGATCTATTTGAAATTCAACGGATCGCTGTGGGGATAATCCCGGTAATTCTTTCGGAAATACATCGGGAAATTCTTTTGCAATGGGAACATCATTGATGCTCTTTTCTTCAGTTTGTACTTTCTCGACATGTGCTAGAACAGCATAGCAACCTTTTCTTATTAGTTTTTGTGCCTTCAAATTACTAATAATATGTAGCTTCGTGTTGCCCTTTTCTCCGTACACCATTAAGGGTTTTCCTTTTTCTCGTATAATGCGAATTGCATTTTTATAACAAACGATCTCTGCTTTCACTTCTTTCAACCAGTCCATACCGATTATCACATCAAAACTCCCTAACTCTACTGGTATCAAATCAATCTTAAATGTTTCGCTAACCAGTTTAATTTCTCGATTCCGACATATATTATCTGCTGAAATTAATTTACCATTTGCTAATTCGAGTAAAAATTTACTATCCAAAGGCGTCAATGGACAACTTAATTTAGCACAAAAATCTCTACTCATATAGCTTCTATCCGCACCCGAATCAAATAAAACGTAAGCAGATTTATTATCAATAAGAAACGTACCCGTAACAAGCTCCGGGTCTTCCTGTGCCTCTACCGCATTAATATTGAAAACTCTTCCGCGGCCTTGTCCATTCGTGTTCTCCTGGTTCGGGCAATTTCTAATAATGTGGCCCGGTTTTCCACATTTATAACAAACTACATTGGCATAACTTGCTCCGACACTACTTGCTCCGCCATTACTCGTTCCGACACCATTTGTTCCTTTCGTTCTATTAACCCCTGGTCCGTAGACCTCACACTTCGCCGCACTATGACCATTTCTTTTACACTTGTTGCAAAATTTGGTGCAGAACCCCGAGTGATACTTTTCACACCTTTGGCATAGCTGCTTCTGATTGTTGTTGTTGTTGCGGTTATTATTGTTGTTGGGATGATTGTTGTAGTTGCTGTTGTTGTTGTTGTTGTTGTTGTTGGGCCGTTTGTTGTAGTTGCGATTGATGTTGCGATTGTTGGGATAATTGTTGCGATTATTGTTGTAACTGATGTTGTTGTTGTTTTGGTGATTCTTATCACCGTTTTCCTCCCACTTTCTTTTGACTTGCTTCACATTGGCCTCTTCAGAAGTCTGTTCTTTAATTCTTTCTTCAATCTGGTTCACTAGTTTGTGAGCCATTCTACATGCCTGTTGTATGGAGGCGGGCTCGTGTGAACTTATATCTTCTTGGATTCTTTCCGGTAATCCTTTCACAAACGCGTCGATCTTCTCTTCCTCATCTTCGAACGCTCCCGGACACAATAGGCACAATTCTGTGAATCGTCTTTCGTACGTGGTAATATCAAATCCTTGGGTTCGTAACCCTCTAAGTTCTGTCTTGAGCTTATTGACCTCGGTTCTGGGACGGTACTTCTCGTTCATCAAGTGCTTGAATGCTGACCACGGTAGTGCGTACGCATCATCTTGTCCCACTTGCTCTAGATAGGTATTCCACCATGTTAACGCAGAACCTGTGAAGGTATGCGTAGCGTACTTCACTTTGTCCTCTTCAGTACACTTACTTATGGCAAACACCGATTCGACCTTCTCGGTCCACCGTTTCAATCCGATCGGTCCTTCGGTTCCATCAAATTCCAAAGGTTTGCAGGCAGTGAATTCTTTGTAGGTGCATCCTACACGATTTCATGTACTGCCAGATCCAAGGTTATTGTTGGTATGTAGCGCAGCCTGTACTGCGGCTATGTTTGAAGCTAGAAAAGTACGGAATTCCTCTTCATTCATATTCACGGTGTGTCGAGTAGTCGGTGCCATTTCCTTCAAAATAGTCAAATGGAACAAGTTAATCATACATAATATTAAGAGTAGTTAATAGTATTTCGTAGCATAATATGAACTCATTTATAAAAGCTTTTTCTTCATATTAGCGTTTTATAAGTTTAAATTCGGGTAGTACCTACCCTTTAAGTTCATACTTAGTAGCTAATATACAATTCAACTACTACAATTCTATATGAAAAACTGATTGTAATAATATTTCGCGTTCAAACTTTTATACAATATTTTACAAACTTACAATACCGCTTATTTTACATAAAGCATGAAATATAGCACACAATAACTTTGATACAAGATAGTTGTGAAGATAATTCTAGCTAGTACACAAGTCGTTCAGCAAACGCAATAAAGACACGTAATTCATACGTCCAGAAACAAGTCATGCATTCTGGTTTTACTAGGACTACTTCCCATCCTTGGTCTTGTGGAACATAACCGTTATGGCCGTTGATAAGACAGCGTGTTGTAACGTCGTCAAAGGGACGAGGGTTACGTAATGACCAACAGTCTCGTAATAACCTAAAAACCTCATTTCTTACCCCAATTACCGACTCCGTCACTTGTGGGAACGTTTTGTTTAATAGTTGTAGCCCGATGTTCTTGTTCTCACTTTGGTGAGAAGCGAACATTACTAACCCGTAAGCATAACATGCTTCTTTATGTTGCATGTTAGCCGCTTTTTCTAAATCACGAAGTCCTATATTCGGATATACTGAGTCAAAATAATTTCTTAACCCGTTGCGTAAAATAGCATTTGGGTTCCCCGCAATATATGCATCAAAGTAAACACATCGTAACTTATGGATTTCCCAATGTGATATCCCCCATCTTTCGAACGAAAGCCTTTTATAAACCAAGGCATTCTTGGAACATTCTTCGAATGTCTTACAAACTGATCTCGCCTTAAATAGTTGTGCCGAGGAATTCTAACCGACTCTAGACAAGATTTCATCAATCATGTCTCCGGGTAGGTCTCTTAAAATATTGGGTTGTCTATCCATTTTGTGTTTTTATACTGTAAAATAGACAAGAGTTAGATTCATAAAAAAAATACTTATTAATACAAGCAATTTTTACATATATCATAAAGCATAAGCACACTATATTACATATATTACACCACACGAATACAACTATCTTATTCCGACTCGCTCGTTTCTTCTTGTTCGGTTTTGGTTCGTTTTGCCAAGTTTCTAGGGATATATGATGTTCCCCTAATACGAGCCGTCGTTGTCCACATTGGTTTAGAAAAACCTGGTGGCTTAGAGGTTCCCGGGTCATTGTTACAACTTCAGGACTTCGGGGGTTGACGATACATATAAAGTTCATCGGGGTTGGAATTAGATTTCTCTATTTTTATGCCCTTTCCCTTATTATTTTCTTTTGCCTTTTTAAATTCAGTTGGGGTAATTTCTATAACATCATCGGAATTCTTGTCGGAATCCGATTCATCGGAGAATTGGTAATCCTCCCAATATTTTGCTTCCTTGGCGGAAACACCATTGACCATAATTAACCTTGGTCGGTTGGTTGAGGATTCTCTTTTACTTAACCGTTTTATTATTTCCCCCACCGGTTCTATTTCTTCTTCCGGTTCCGATTCTTCTTCCGGTTCCGATTCTTCTTCCGGTTCCGACTCTTCTTCCGGTTCCTCTTCGGGAACTTGTGAATCAGTCCACGAATCATTCCAATTTACAATTGACTCTTCATTATTATTAGGTGAGTCAATGGGACTTGTTCTAGAGGTAGACATCTATCACATAATATCAAACACGTTAAGAGATTAATATATCACATAATATTCATATGTTAAAAATATATAGTTTCCAACAAAAATGTTAAGCAATCATTTTTAAAGAAAACACGGTCGAAGTCCAGACTCACTAATGCATCCTAACAAACTCGATAAGACACACTAATGCAAATTTTCTGGTTCTCTAAGACCAACGCTCTGATACCAACTGAAATGTCCCGTTCTTATTGATTAAAAACGTTCCATATTAATTGATTTCGTTGCGAGGTTTTGACCTCTATATGAGACGTTTTTCAAAGACTGCATTCATTTTTAAAACAAACCATAACCTTTATTTCATAAATAAAGGTTTAAAAAGCTTTACGTAGATTATCAAATAATGATAATCTAAAATATCCTGTTTACAAACGACCATTACATAATGGTTTACAATACAAATATGTTACATCGAAATCAGTTTCTTGAATGCAGTTTTTACACAATATCATACAAACATGGACTCCAAATCTTGTCCTTATTTTAGTATGCAACAGCGGAAGCTCTTAATATTCACCTGAGAATAAACATGCTTTAAACGTCAACAAAAATGTTGGTGAGTTATAGGTTTAACCTATATATATCAAATCGTAACAATAGACCACAAGATTTCATATTTCAATACACATCCCATACATAGAGATAAAAATCATTCATATGGTGAACACCTGGTAACCGACATTAACAAGATGCATATATATAAGAATATCCCCATCATTCCGGGATCCTCCTTCGGACATGATATAAATTTCGAAGTACTAAAGCATCCGGTACTTTGGATGGGGCTTGTTGGGCCCGATAGATCTATCTTTAGGATTCGCGTCAATTAGGGTGTCTGTTCCCTAATTCTTAGATTACCAGACTTAATAAAAAGGGGCATATTCAATTTCGATAATTCAACCATAGAATGTAGTTTCACGTACTTGTGTCTATTTTGTAAATCATTTATAAAACCTGCATGTATTCTCATCCCAAAAATATTAGATTTTAAAAGTGGGACTATAACTCACTTTCACAGATCTTTACTTCGTCGGGAAGTAAGACTTGGCCACTGGTTGATTCACGAACCTATAACAATATATACATATATATCAAAATATGTTTAAAATATATTTACAACACTTTTAATATATTTTGATGTTTTAAGTTTATTAAGTCAGCTGTCCTCGTTAGTAACCTACAACTAGTTGTCCACAGTTAGATGTACATAAATAAATCGATAAATATTATCTTGAATCAATCCACGACCCAGTGTATACGTATCTCAGTATTGATCACAACTCAAACTATATATATTTTGGAATCAACCTCAACCCTGTATAGCTAACTCCAACATTCACATATAGAGTGTCTATGGTTGTTCTGAAATATATATAGATGTGTCGACATGATAGGTCGAAACATTGTATACGTGTCTATGGTATCTCAAGATTACATAATATACAATACAAGTTGATTAAGTTATGGTTGGAATAGATTTGTTACCAATTTTCACGTAGCTAAAATGAGAAAAATTATCCAATCTTGTTTTACCCATAACTTCTTCATTTTAAATCCGTTTTGAGTGAATCAAATTGCTATGGTTTCATATTAAACTCTATTTTATGAATCTAAACAGAAAAGTATAGGTTTATAGTCGGAAAAATAAATTACAAGTCGTTTTTGTAAAAGTAGTCATTTCAGTCGAAAGAACGACGTCTAGATGACCATTTTATAAAACATACTTCCACTTTGAGTTTAACCATAATTTTTGGATATAGTTTCATGTTCATAATAAAAATCATTTTCTCAGAATAACAACTTTTAAATCAAAGTTTATCATAGTTTTTAATTAACTAACCCAAAACAGCCCGCGGTGTTACTACGACGGCGTAAATCCGGTTTTACGGTGTTTTTTGTGTTTCCAGGTTTTAAATCATTAAGTTAGCATATCATATAGATATAGAACATGTGTGTAGTTAATTTTAAAAGTCAAGTTAGAAGGATTAACTTTTGTTTGCGAACAAGTTTAGAATTAACTAAACTATGTTCTAGTGATTACGAGTTTAAACCTTCGAATAAGATAGTTTTATATATATGAATCGAATGATGTTATGAAAATAATTACTACCTCAAGTTTAGTAGGTAAACCTACTGGAAGTGACAAGAAATGATCTAGCTTCAAAGGATCTTGGATGGCTTGAAAGTTCTTGAAGTAGGATCATGACACAAAAACAAGTTCAAGTAAGATTTTTACTCGAATTAAGATAGTTTATAGTTATAGAAATTGAATCAAAGTTTGAATATGAATATTACCTTGAATAAGAAAGATAACCTACTGTATATAACAAAGGTTTCTTGATCTTAGATGATTACTTGGAATGGATTAGAAAGCTTGGAAGTAAATTAGTAAACTTGAAGGGATTTTTGAAGTGTTCTTGAAGTGTTCTTCCTATGATGATTATAGCTTGATTCTTGAAGTGATTTTTGATGAAGATGATGATTAACTACTGGAAAAATACGTTCATAATAGTGTGTGTGTATTGAGAGAGAATTAGAAAGAGAATTGGAAGTGAAATGGAGTGAATGATGAGTGGTAATTGGTGAGTGGTTAGTGGGGTTAAAAGGAGTTCTAGTTAGTTGAATAGCTCATGGTAGAAGTTAAAATTGATTAGTCATACATGACATAATCAAGAGTGGAATCCCATGCTAGTTCCTATTGGTATATACCCATAGTAAGTACGTTTTGAAGCTGTGTATAATACGAGTAAGAATACGACTAGAATTCTTGATGAAAGAAAAGAATGGGAAAGTAACTGTAACCATTTTCGTTAAGTATGAGTGTTTTGATATATGTCTTGAAGTCTTCCAAAAGTATTTTAATACATCTAAATACACTACATGTATATACATTTTAACTGAGTCGTTAAGTCATCGTTAGTCGTTACATGTAAGTGTTGTTTTGAAACCTTTAAGTTAACGATCTCAATTAATGTTGTTAACCCATTGTTTATTATATCTAATGAGATGTTAAATTATTATATAATCATGATATTATGATATATTAATATATCTTAATATGATATATATACATTTAAATGTCGTTACAACGATAATCGTTACATATATGTCTCGTTTCGAAATCCTTAAGTTAGTAGTCTTGTTTATATGTATATAACTCATTGTTAATATACTTATGGAGATACTTACTTATCATAATCTCATGTTAACCATATGTATATCCATATATATATCGTCATGTCATTTTTACAAGTTTTAACGTTCGTGAATCGCCGGTCAACTTGTGTGGTCAATTGTCTATATGAAACATATTTCAATTAATCAAGTCTTAACAAGTTTGATTGCTTAACATGTTGGAAACATTTAATCATGTAAATATCAATCTCAATTAATATATATAAACATGGAAAAGTTCGGGTCACTACAACGTCTTTACCGATGTCAAATGTTTTACAAACGATAGTATGCTTCTACGAATAGAAAACAATTAACATAAGTACGAGACCTATTGTTCAAAAGTAACATAGTTCGTGAATGCAAGGTAAATGTTTCATACAGAGACATCTCTAACAAAAGCAGCGGGAGTCTACACAGTATGACTATTACAGCGGAAGCATCAAACCTCTAAGCACCTGAGAAAACATGCTTAAAAATGTCAACACGAATGTTGGTGAGCTATAGTTTAAATCATAACAGTAATGTAATGTAGGCCACGAGATTTCGTATTTCAAAATAGTATGAAAAGTATATGGTTAACCGTGGGCACTTGGTAACTAATTAACGTAATATCACCTCCTAAAAGTACACTTGGTGAGTGCGTAAGTTTACTAATTATTAAACACCCGTTAAATGCTAGCGCGACTAGCCCGAGTGGGGATGTCAAACCCTATGAATCCATATCTAAGATTCGCGTTCACCAGTTCAAAAACCAATGTCTAAACGTTACCGAGCTGAGGGGAAAGTTTATGTCATTGTATAACTCACACATATATAAAGTTTAAGTACTCGTGCCTAGTAAGTAAAACGTAAAAAGCGCATGCATTCTCAATCCCAAAAATAGTAAAGTAAAAAGGGATGCTATAACTCACAGTGATTAAGCAGTAAAAGTCGATACGAGATACGTTAACAAGTAAGTTGGTCCGAAAGGTCCTCAACCTAAGTCAAAAGTAACTAAGTCAGTAATTCATTTCTAAAGGATTAAAAGTACATAAGTTAAGTCTTAGGTATCATCATCATCATCATTCATCATCGTAAAAGCTAAGTAAGTTCAATGTAGAGATTGAAACAATAGGCTGACTTTGATCAGCTGCTACGACCTCTACGGAAATTGAAAAGATGCGTAGTCAGTGGATATGGCTCTGTATGTGAGTCCTCTAGTTGTTGACCAATTTCCAGAATCAAACTCCTCTTCGTTTGACTGTGGCGACGGTTTAAGTGCGAGTAGGTCAGAAATTTCAGCACAACGTTACAAAGGTGTAGTGATTTTAAAAAAGGCTATAAATCCTAAACCGTAACTTGGATTGAGGCGAGTCTTAAACGAAAAGTCATCTACTCGAACCGGGCTATCTGGAAATCAACTTTTCCAGTAGCCCAGGAACTTGATCAGATCCAGAAAACAGTATGCAAAGTGCTCCGGTGGGATTCTTGGTGCTTGATGCTCATCACGCTTCTTATCCTTGATGCGTATAGCTTCAAGTGCACAACTCGTTGATGTGTTTGCATCACTTTGATCAAGGTTCTACCATCAATACACAATAATCAAAACTAAGAAAACAATATACGACTCATGTAAGAGTTTGAGCAAATTGATGAACCAAAGTTACATCACTTTCTTAGTTTCAACACATATACTAGTTCCATTAAGCTACAAACTTTGAATCAAACTAAGTAAGTAAGACCTTAAGCTAGAGAGCTTAGATCTTAACTAGATATTAAAGATCTTAGACTAATAAGTCTAGACCTCATGATCTTGATGAAAACCCTAAGTCATAACACTTAGACTTTCAACTTTACACAACCATAAGCTATGAAACTTAGATTTTGTAAAGTAAGTTATCATAAGCAATTAAGCTTTCTCTTAAACAAAGTAGAAGATCATAAGTTACACAACTTAGATCAAACACAAAAAGGAAACCCTAAGCTAGAGAGCTTGGATTTCTAACAACACTTATGAGATCTCAAGCTAGTAAGCTTGCTTCTTTTGTCTCATAAATCACAAGTAACAAATCTAAACTACAATAAACAAAAGAAGATCATAAACTAACAAACTTTGATCTTATCTTAACTTTTTGTAGAAACATCAAGCTAGTAAGCTTGTATTTCAAACTTTCTTGAAGATCCATAAAGTAAAGTGTTGGATCTTCAAGTTACATGAAGATCATAAACATGAGTTTTGATCCTTAAGCATAAATAAAGAGATCTTAAGTTTGTACACTTAGATCTAACAAGTTTATGAAGATTCAAAGCTAAGAAGCTTGAATCCATCATGTTCTTGTTACTTTTCAAAGCAAAGTGTAAATCAACAAAAGTTATGAAGATTCAAGTTACAAAACTTGAATCTTTGTTCATGATGATGATGATACATGAATCAAAGTAAGAAAAGAGAGAAAAAGAGGTTAAGAACTTACAAGTTCTTCATATATTTGAGAGAGTTTTTAGAGTGAGAAAGTAGAGAGAAGTGCGTGAGTTTGAATGAAATGAAAAAAATGAATGAATTGTAAGTATTTATCAAGGAAGGAAAAAAAGAAAAAATAAATAAATGATGGTGAGGTGATGGAGGTTGGCCGATGGTCACAAGGGGTGGGGGGACCATTTGGCATTTTGTGGTGTGGCTCATGGTGGTGGTACATGGTGATAGTGATATGTTGGGTGGTTTGAGATATTATGCAAGCCTTTGTTCCTAAGCATGCACACTACTTGTCTTATTAATCTCATGGGCTTAATTAGGATTACATGGGCTAATTAACCCATTACTAGCCCACTTAAGTTGAGTAGGTTGGGCCATGGAAGTCCACTAAGGTGTTAAGCCCAATAAGGTAACTAGTAAGCCCAAGTAAACACTTAAGCATAATTAAGGGACCATAAAACTAAGTAATTGTCATTAGTAAGTAACAATTACGTTTACATAGCCATAATATCTCAATCATGGCAAAAGTTTATCGTGTACCAAGTTCGTAGCTCGTTTTAAATCAATAAGTGACACTAACGGTCGTAAAAGCAAAGCAAGGATCACGTTAAGTAACTAAGTACTTAAAAACACGTTGTAAGATATTAACGAATGTAATTAACATAATTAATGATCCCAGAATATAATCTAACTCAGTACGCACAAATACGCAGTTTCGTGAAAGAAATAAATATAAATAAAAGTCAAAAAAGTCGGGTCGTTACACAATCATAATCAAACTTTATAATTTTTCTTCTCCTTTCTTGTTTCTGCCCTTCCTCTTTGATTCCTTGTCGACCACCATCACTAAATTACAATCAAGAGCACTGCTTCAAATTATTCGAATTACATTATTGTTATCATTTATATACTGCATGTATTGTTGCCAAATTGGAAGAAAAATAGAAATTAACGAAAACAAAACTCACCAAATCACCATAACGTCTGTTGCAGCCGTTTACTATCACCACTCTACTTCACCAACAACCACCTAGAGAACCGCCACCCTAAACCATTTAAATACCACCATTGTCGACATTAAACCACCAACGAACTATCATCATCAAACATTACTGTTGCTGCCGTTTTTGTCTTTCTGTTCGATGATCACATCAAGAATACTTCTTGCCTTCGTTCCTATTTTTGGTTCAGACCAACAATAACCTCCATCACAATCAAACCATCACCACCATGGGAGCAACTTATAACTTTCTTCTATTTTTTTTTCTTTATTTTCTTTCTTCTTTCTATTTTCTTTTTAACCCATATCACCACACCCTCGATTTTCATAAACACCATTCGATTAAAACTGCTAGTGATGTGACAGCTCATTTTTTTGTTGTTGCTACCATTTACCGTCGCTGTTGCCACCTCTTGTTACAAATAAAACGATGAAGATAATGATAATATAAATGGCGATAGTCGACTCAGCTACAGTATCTGTGTGTTTTTTTAACGCGAGAAAGAATATGGCGATACAAGAAGGATAATGATTTATGTCGAGAGCTTTTAGAATTTTAAAACTAAAGCAAGAGTATGATTGAATTGGATTGAACGTGAGTGGAGATGTAGGGTTCAAGATAGAGATGTATATTGGATTCAAAATCCAATAATCAATATGAAACAAAACTTCCTTGGTTTATTATGAAATGAATCAGGATAATTGAGCTGAGGTTCAAGTTACAGATATTGTTGGGCAGTAGGTTATTAGATGGGATGTGTTAAGTTGGGCTGCAAGTGATTGGGCTTAAACTCTGAACTGTGAGGGTAGTAATAGAAAAACAGAAACGCTGATATAATGTTGAAAATGAATGATACATGGGTGATAATTAAAAACGAAGAATTATGACACATGAAGTAAGATGTTGATGATGATAAACGATATGATGATGAAATGATCATAACGATGATGATAATAATTATATTGAAGCTATGATGAAGAGGATATAGCGATAAAGATAATACATAAAATGATAAACACGAGATGATGTCGTGATGAGATGAAGATGATGATGAATCTGTGATTCTTCGTTTTTTTTTATAGAAGATGATGATAGCGAGAAGATGATGATCATGATGATAAGTGATGATGATTAAAATGATAATGGTGATGAAGATAATAAATCACGATGGTGAAGTAGAAGATGAACAAGGAAACTGAATACGGGTTATATAAGAAGTGTAGTAGGAACTAAAACAAATATAAACGAACAGAGGAGTGGTTTAGGTAGATATCGGGTTAGCAGGACGTCGCCGGTTCAAACCCGGACTTGAGCATTTTTTTTAGTCTACTTCTTTGAGGTAGTTTACTTATTACTCATTATTATTATTATAATTATTATTATTATGATCATTATTATCATTAGTAGTAAAATTATTATTATCATAGTTATTATTATTATTAATATTATTATTATCATTATTATTAATAACATGATTTTTATATAACTTTATTTACATTATTTTTATTATCATTATTATTATCATTAATATTAATATTATTACAGTATTATTATTGCTACAAACAAAATGACTAATATTATTATCAAAATTATTATTTTCATTACCACTATTAAGATTATTATTATTAATGTACCAAAATAAATATTATATATATATAAGAAAAATATATTTAATACATATAACATAACTATATTAATACTTTTATAATAAATATTAATAAATATATTTAATTAGATTATTAATGAAACACATAAATAAAATAACAATTAAATCACTAATGATATATAAGTTTGTTCGATTACCATTTTATGTGTTGATATATATATATAAGTTATATAGGTTCGTGAATCCGAGGCCCACCCTGCATTGTTCAGTTTCATCGTATGAATATTTTTACTATAAAATATTGTAGAGTGAGTTTCATTTGCTCCTTTTTTTAAATGCTTTTGCAATATATATTTTTAGGACTGAGAATACATGCGCTGCTTTTATAAATACTTTACGAAATTGACACAAGTGATCGAAACTACATTCTATGGTTGAATTATCGAACCGAATATGCCCTTTTTTAGCTTGGTAGCCTAAGAATTAGTGTTTATTATAATTGCCACAATTGACGCAAATCCTAAAGATAGATCTATTTGGCCCAACAAGCCTCATCCGAGTTACGGATGCTTTAGTACTTCGATTTATCATGTCCGATGAGAGTCCCGAAATAATGGGGATATTCTATATGCATCCCGTTAAGGTCGGTTACCAGGTGTTCAATCCATATGAATGATTTTTATGCAGATGCATGATATTTATGAGAAATGAAATGAAAATCTTGTGGTCTATTAAATTAATGGAAATGATTGTTTATGATAAACTAATGAACTCACATACCTTTTGGTTGACACTTGAAAGAATATTTATTCTCAGGTTTGAAAGAAATCTTCCGCTGTGCATTTGCTCATTTTAAAGATATTACTTGGAGTCATTCATGACATATTTCAAAAGACGTTGCATTCGAGTCATCGAGTTCATCAAGATTATTATTAAGTCAATTATAGTTGGATATATTATGAAATGCTAAGCATGCTATCAACTTTCGATGAAATGAAAGTTTCTCTTCTAAAAATGAATGCAATGTTTGTAAATTGTATCATATAGAGGTCAAATACCTCGCGATGTAATCAACTATTATGAATCGTTTATAATGTATATGAACGGGGCATTTCATTTGGTATCAGAGTGGTGGTCTTAGCGAACCAGGTCTTGCATTAGTGTGTCTAACTGATAGTTGTTTAGATGCATTAGTGGGTCTGGACTTCGACCGTGTCTGCATGTCAAAAGTTTTGCTTATCATTTCGTGTTGAAAATTACTTGCTTATCATCCTTAAAGTCTAGACACATCTTACTGCCTCTACTGCATAGATACTGTATAGATAAATTCGTATCTTAGCGTATATATTACTGTAAACTTTGCCTGACAGCTTCTGAAAATTCCTCCGTAATCTACGGGAACTCCTGCACTATATATAGGTATTTTATGTAATTAGAATATCATCCAATATCTGAAAATCATTTCATATCGAAGAACCCTTTATCTAACCGTACAAGACGGAACTCGCAACTAGTTCAAATTCCTCGGATTCCGACAGCTATTCCGATATGGATTTCCACTCGAACTCCGAAAGCAGTGTAACCGGGATGGATTAACCAATTAGCCATCATCAGTTCTGGATGAATTGGGGATGAGTTCTTAGTCGACTTAATCAATGGAGACGAGAAGAAGGCGCTCCTTTCCACCAACCGAATTCACCTCTTGGTGAAGAACCTGAAGCACTTACCGACGAACCTGTCCGAAACACCATATTCACCCTCATTGCCAGGATATTTCACAACAATTATATGATATCCCAAATTCTGAACCTTACTCATCCGCTCGTTCTGATCGACAATCATCCCGGAATAATAGAAGAAGTCAACGAACTTCGCGCTCGAATAATCAATTTGGAGAATATGGTGCAAAACTTACCAGCTTCAGCAACATCAACGGCACCAACAGTACCACCAGTAACGGCACCAGTACCATCAACAATCCATGCCTTAACATCTCATTCTGTATCTTGGGTATAATCATCGTTCTACGTATCGTTCTACATCAATTATCTTCGTTCTTCATGGCGATTATCTAACCTCTAATGTTTTAGAGATTATGTATTCTAGTTCTAACGGTACATCAAATGAGATTAATATCATATTGACTCATTAAATCCATGATTACATCTGAAGAAAATATATACATAAGTATATTTTCATAAAGATTATAATTAAAAATTCTTTTATACAAACTGTTAATGGTGAAAATATTTTAACGGGTAGGTAATACCCGAGGAATATTTAGATTTCACATTAATAAGTTACACTTTACATTCTTCGAATCCGATTCAACAGTCATTTATTATCCTACTTACATCCACAGATATACGAATTCGATCACCACAGAATAACCATTTTCATTCAATTTCATATTTGGATTTTGACCTATCAGAATCCAACAAGTGGCATAATGAAGAAAACATTTGAGGAAATAAAATTTGTTAGAAACAATAAAATTAAATATAAGAAATTTTGTTAAGAATCTACGCTAACAAAATCCTAGCTAACTGTTCCTAGCTAACTGTTAATTCCCTATTACAATTTTAATTATCGCAATTTAATTATCGCAATTTAGTTATCGTAATTTTAATTCTCGCAATTTTAATTATCGTCATTTAATTTCTGTTATTTATTTTACGCACTTTATTTATCGTCATTTAAATACTTTTATTTACGCATTTTAAATATCAGGACACGTATACAATGTTTTAACATATCATATCAACGTCATCTATATATATTATTTGGAATAACCATAGACACTCTATATGCGGTAATGCTCGATTTAGCTATACAGGGTTAAGGTTGATTCTAAAATGATATATATACTTTGAGTTATGATCGAGTCTAAGACATGTATACAATGGGTCACGATACGTATTAATTAATTCGAATATTATATACTAAACTATATATGAATTATTGAATTACTAACTGTGGACTATTAACTGTGGACTACCAACA
The DNA here is from genome assembly GCF_046630445.1 of Rutidosis leptorrhynchoides. NCBI lineage: Eukaryota > Viridiplantae > Streptophyta > Magnoliopsida > Asterales > Asteraceae > Rutidosis > Rutidosis leptorrhynchoides. The sequence goes on along the minus strand of NC_092333.1, from coordinate 264,953,269 downwards.
TTAGACAATTAAAATGAATTAAAATATTGATTATAACATATGAAACTAAACATTTATTCAAGTTTGCCACTTGATTTCATCTTAAACCTCATTTGAATCTTGACGATTACAATCTGCGTTCAAACCTTTCATGATTCTTGAAAACACCTCAATCGAGAGAATGAACCAATCGCATTTCATCTACGGAAGAAAAAAATTGATGCATACAGTCCTGCACCTGGAAAACTCTTGGAACCTAAGTAGAAATTTAACACGAATCTATAATCCCTTGGCGTTGTTATTACCGAAAATAACTTTACAATCCCTCTCCAAATTAACCAATTTTGTCACAGCTCCAACAAATCAACTTCGACTTCCATTCGGATTAGCCTTATTATAACTTTGATATATACGTTTGCTCTTTTAATCGTTACCGGGTGAAATGTCCCGTTCATATTGATTATAAACGTTACATATTAATTGATTTCGTTGCGAGGTTTTAACCTCTATATGAGACATTTTTCAAAGACTGCATTCATTTTTAAAACAACCATAACCTTTATTTTATCAATAAAGGTTTTAAAAACATTACGTAGATTATCAAATAATGATAATCTAAAATATATTGTTTACACACGACCATTACATAATGGTTTACAATAGAAATATATTACATCGACATATGTTTCTTGAATGCAGTATTTACACAATATCATACAAACATGGACTCCAAATCTTGTCCTTATTTTAGTATGCAACAGCGGAAGCTCTTAGTATTCACCTGAAAATAAACATGCTTTAAACGTCAACAAAAATGTTGGTGAGTTATAGGTTTAACCTATATATATCAAATCGTAACAATAGACCCAAAGATTTCATATTTCAATACACATCCCATACATAGAGATAAAAATCATTCATATGGTGAACACCTGGTAACCGACATTAACAAGATGCATATATAAGAATATCCCCATCATTCCAGGACACCCTTCGGATATGATATAAATTTCGAAGTACTAAAGCATCCGGGAATTTGGATGGGGTTTGTTAGGCCCAATAGATCTATCTTTAGGATTCGCGTCAATTAGAGTGTCTGTTCCCTAATTCTTAGATTACCAGACTTAATAAAAAGGGGCATATTCGATTTCGATAATTCAACCATAGAATGTAGTTTCACTTACTTGTGTCTATTTTGTAAATCATTTATAAAACCTGCATGTATTCTCATCCCAAAAATATTAGATTTTAAAAGTGGGACTATAACTCACTTTCACAGATATTTTCTTCCTCGAAAATAAGACTTGGCCACGGATCGATTCACGAACCTATACAAATATGTACATATATATCAAAGTATGATCAAAATATAATTACAACCATTTTTATTATGTTTTAAAGATTTGAGTGTATTAAGTCAGCTGTCCTCATTAATAACCTACAACTAGTTGTCCACAGTTAGATGTACAAAAATAAATAGATATTTATTATCTTGAATCAATCCACGACCCAGTGTATACACGTATCAGGCTCGATCACAACTCAAAGTATATATATTTTTGGAATCAACCTCAACCCTGTATAGCTAACTCCAACATTACTGAATAAAGAGTGTATATGGTTGTTCCAAATAACATATATACATGGGTCGATATGATATGTCAAAACATTTGCATACATGTCTATGGTATCCCAAGATTACATAATATATTAGAATACATGTATAATACAATATAAGTTAGCTAGGATATGATTTGTTTAGATTTGTTAAACATTTCCCGTAGCTAAAAAGATCAAAAATATCCAATCTTGTTTTACCCATAACTTCTTCATTTTAAATCCGTTTTGAGTGAATCAAATTGTTATGGTTTCATATTGAACTCTAATTTAAGAATCCAAATAGAAAAAGTATTGGTTTATAGTGGGAAATTTAAGTTACATGTTAATTACTAAAGAGGTAGTCATTTCCGTCGAAAGAACGACATCTTGATGACCATTTTGAAAAACATGCTTTCACTTTGAGTTTAACCAAGATTTTTGGATATAGTTTCATGTTCATATGAAAAATAATCTTCCCAGAAGATCAACTTTTAAGTCAAAGTTTATCATAGTTTTTTAATTATCCAAACCAAAACAGCCCCCGGTTTCACTACGACGGCGTATATCCGATTTTATAGTGTTCATCGTGTTTCCAGGTTTTAAATCATTAAGTTAGCATATCATATAGATATAGAACATGTGTTTAGTTGATTTTAAAAATCAAGTTAGAAGGATTAACTTTTGTTTGCGAACAAGTTTAGAATTAACTAAACTATGTTCTAGTGATTACAAGTTTAAACCATTGAATAAGATAGCTTTATATGTATGAATCGAATGATGTTATGAACATTATTACTACCTCAAGTTTTCTGTATAAAACTACTGGAAATGAGAAAAATGGATCTAGCTTCAAAGGATCCTTGGATGGCTTGAAAGTTCTTGAAGCAGAATCATGACACGAAAACAGTTTAAGTAAGATTTTCACTCGAAATAAGATTGTTATAGTTGTAGAAATTGAATCAAAGTTTGAATATGAATATTACCTTGAATTAGAAAGATAACCTACTGTAAATAACAAAGGTTCCTTGATCTTAGATGATTACTTGGAATGGATTAGAAAGCTTGGAAGTAGACTTGCAAACTTGGAAGTATTCTTGATTTTTATGAAACTATACTTATAGAATTTATGAAGAACACTTAGAACTTGAAGATGAAACTTGAGAGAGATCAACTACATGAAGAAAATTGAAGAATGAAAGTGTTTGTAGGTGTTTTTGGTCTTTGGTATATGGATTAAATATAAAGGATATGTAATTTTGTTTTCATGTAAATAAGTCATGAATGATTACTAATATTTTTGTAATTTTATGAGATATTTCATACTAGTTTCCAAATGATGGTTCCCACATGTGTTAGGTGACTCACCTGGGCTTCTAAGAGCTGATCATTGGAGTGTATATACTAATAGTACATACATCTAAAAGCCGTGTATTGTACGAGTACGAATACGGGTGCATACGAGTAGAATTGTTGATGAAACTGAACGAGGATGTAATTGTAAGCATTTTTGTTAAGTAGAAGTACTTTGATATGTGTCTTGAAGTCTTTTAAAAGTGTAAGAATACATATCGAAACACAACATGTATATACATTCTAATGGAGTCGTTAAGTCTTCGTTAGTCGTTACATGTAAGTGTTGTTTTGAAACCTTTAAGTTAACGATCCCAATTAATGTTGTTAACCCAATGTTTATTATATCAAATGCGATGTTAAATTATTATATTATCATGATATTAGGATGTATGAATATCTCTTAATATTATATATACATTAAAATATCGTTACAACGATAATCGTTACATATCAGTCTCGTTTCGTAATTCTTGAGTTAGTAGTCTTGTTTTTACATATGTAATTCATTGTTAACACACTTAAGGATATATTTAAATATTATTTAATCATGTTAAATATAGTGTATCAATATCTTAATATGATACATATATATTTAGTAGACGTTATCATAACGATAATCGTTATATATATCATTTCGACTTTCTTAACTTAGTAATCTCATTTATTATGTATATCACACATTGTTAATATACTTAGTGAGATACTTACTCATCATAATCTAATGTCAACCATATATATATGTCTATATATACCACAACATGTAGTTTTTACAATTTTGTAACGTTCGTGAATCGCCGGTCAACTTGGGTGATCAATTGTCTATATGAAACTTATTTCATTTAATCAAGTCTTAACAAGTTTGATTTCTTAACACGTTGGAAACATTTAGTCATGTAAATATCAATCTCAATTAATATATATAAATATGGAAAAGTTCGGGTCACTACAGTACCTACCCGTTAAATAAATTTCGTCCCGAAATTTTAAGCTGTTGAAGGTGTTGACGAATCTTCTGGAAATAGATGCGGGTATTTCTTCTTCATCTAATCTTCATGCTCCTAGGTGAACTCGAGTCCTCTACGAGCATTCCATCGAACCTTAACAATCGGTATCTTGTTTTGTTTAAGTCTCTTAACCTTACGATCCATTATTTTGACGGGTTCTTCAATGAATTGAAGTTTTTCATTGATTTGGATTTCGTCCAACGGAATAGTGAGATCTTCTTTAGCAAAACATTTCTTCAAATTCGAGACGTGGAAAGTGTTATGTACAGTTGCGAGTTGTTGAGGTAGCTCCAGTTGGTAAGCTACTGGTCCGACATGATCTATAATCTTGAATGGTCCAATGTACCTTGAATTTAGTTTCCCCCGTTTACCAAATCGAACAACGCCTTTTCAAGGTGAAACCTTAAGCATGACCATTTCTCCAATTTCAAACTCTATATCTTTTCTTTTACTGTCCGCGTAGCTCTTTTGTCGACTCTGGATGGTTTTCAATCGTTGTTGAATTTGGATGATTTTCTCGGTAGTTTCTTGTATTATCTCCGGACCCGTAATCTGTCTATCCCCCACTTCATTCCAACAAATCGGAGACCTGCACTTTCTACCATAAAGTGCCTCAAACGGCGCCATCTCAATACTAGAATGATAACTGTTGTTGTAGGAAAATTCTGCTAACGGTAGGTGTCGATCCCAACTATTTCCGAAATCAATAACACATGCTCATAGCATGTCTTTAAGCGTTTGTATCGTCCTTTCGCTCTGTCCAACAGTTTGTGGATGATAGGCAGTACTCATGTCTAGACGAGTCCCCAATGCGTGTTGCAACGTCTGCCAGAACCTTGAAACAAATCTACCATCCCTATCAGAGATAATAGAGATGGGTATTCCATGTCTGGAGACAACCTCCTTCAAATACAATCGAACCAACTTCTCTATTTTGTCATCTTCTCTCATTGGCAGGAAGTGTGCTGACTTGGTGAGACGATCAACTATTACCCAAATAGTATCATAACCACTTGCAGTCCTTGGAAATTTAGTAATGAAATCTATGGTAATGTTTTCCCATTTCCATTCCGGGATTTCAGGTTGTTGTAGTAGACCTGATGGTTTCTGATGTTCAGCTTTGACCTTAGAAGACGTCAAACATTCTCCTACATATTTAGCAATATTGGCTTTCATACCCAACCACCAAAAGTGTTTCTTGGGATCTTTATACATCTTCCCCGCTCCGAGATGTATTGAATATCTGGTTTTATGTGCTTCTTTAAGTACCATTTCTCTCACATCTCCAAACCTTGGTACCCAAATTCTATCAGCCTTATATCGGGTTCCGTCTTCCCGAATATTAAGATGTTTCTCTGATCCTTTGGGTATCTCATTCTTCAACTTTCCTTCTTTTACAACCCCCTGTTGCACCTCCTTTATTTGAGTAGTAAGGTTAGTATGAATAATTATATTCATAGCTTTTACCCGTATAGGTTCTCTGTCCTTTCTACTCAAAGCGTCGGCTACCACTTTCGCCTTCCCCGGGTGGTATCGAATCTCAAAATCATAATCATTCAATAGTTCAATCCACCTGCGTTGTCTCATATTTAGTTGCTTCTGATTAAATATATGTTGGTGACTTTTGTGGTCGGTATATATAATACTTTTGACCCCATATAAATAATGCCTCCAAGTCTTTAATGCAAAAACAACAGCACCCAATTCCAAATCGTGAGTTATATAATTTTACTCGTGAATCTTCAATTGTCTAGACGCATAAGCAATCACCTTCGTTCGTTGCATTAATACACAACCGAGACCTTGCTTTGATGCGTCACAATAAATCACAAAATCATCATTCCCTTCAGGCAATGACAATATAGGTGTCGTAGTTAGCTTTTTCTTCAATAACTGAAACGCCTTCTCTTGTTCATCCTTCCATTCAAATTTCTTCCCTTTATGCGTTAATGCAGTCAAGGGTTTTGCTATTTTGGAGAAATCTTGGATGAATCTTCTGTAGTAACCAGCCAATCCTAAAAATTAACGTATATGCTTCGGAGTTTTTGGGGTTTTCCACTTTTCAACAGTTTCGATCTTTGCCGGGTCCACCTGGATACCTTCTTTGTTCACTATGTGACCGAGAAATTGAACTTCTTCCAACCAAAATGCACACTTTGAAAACTTAGCGTACAGTTTTTCTTTCCTTAATACTTCTAGCACTTTTCTCAAATGTTCTTCGTGCTCTTGATCATTCTTTGAGTAAATAAGTATGTCATCGATGAAAACAATGACAAACTTGTCAAGATATGGCCCACACACTCGGTTCATAAGGGTCATGAACACAGCTGGTGCGTTAGTCAATTCAAATGACATAATCATAAACTCGTAATGACCATAACGCGTCCTAAAAGCAGTTTTTGGAATATCATCCTCCTTCACTCGCATTTGATGATATCCAGAACGTAAATCAATTTTTGAATAAACCGACGAGCCTTGTAGTTGATCAAATAAGTCGTCAATTCTCGGCAGTAGATAACGGTTTTTGATGGTAAGTTTATTCAACTCTCTGTAGTCAATACACAACCTAAATGTACCATCCTTCTTCTTGACAAACAAAACAGGAGCTCCCCATGGTGATGTGCTTGGTCGAATGAAACCACGTTATAATACTTCTTGCAGTTGGCTTTACAGTTCTTTCATCTCACTGGGTGCGAGTCTGTAAGGAGCACGAGCTATTGGTGCAGCTCCTGGTACAAGATCTATTTGAAATTCAACAGATCGATGTGGAGGTAGTCCTGGTAATTATTTCAGAAATACATCGGGAAATTCTTTTGCGACGGGAACATCATTGATGCTCTTTTCTTCAGTTTGTACTTTCTTGACATGTGCTAGAACAGTATAGCAACCTTTTCTTATTAGTTTTTGTGCCTTCAAATTACTAATAAGATGTATCTTCGTGTTGCCCTTTTCTCCGTACACCATTAAGGGTTCTCCTTCTTCTCGTACAATGCGAATTGCATTTTTGTAACATACGATCTCTGCTTTCATCTCCTTCAGCCAGTCCATGCCAACTATTACATCAAAACTCCCTAACTCTACTTGTATCAAATCAATCTTAAATATTTCGCTACCCAGTTTAATTTCTCGATTCCGGCATATATAATCTGCTGAAATTAATTTACCGTTTGCTAATTCGAGTAAAAATTTACTATCCAACGGCGTCAATGGACAACTTAATTTAGCACAAAAATCTCTACTCATATAGCTTCTATCCGCACCCGAATCAAATAAAACGTAAGCAGATTTATTGTCAATAAGAAACGTACCCGTAACAAGCTCCGGGTCTTCCTGTGCCTCTGCCGTATTAATATTGAAAACTCTTCTACGGCCTTGTCCATTCGTGTTCTCCTGGTTCGGGCAATTTCTAATAATCTGGCCCAGTTTTCCACATTTATAACAAACTACATTGGCATAACTTGCTCCGACACTACTTGCTCTGCCATTACTCGTTCTGACACCATTTTTTCCTTTCGTTCTGTTAACCCCTGGTCCATAGACCTCACACTTCGCCGCGCTATGACCATTTCTTTTACACTTGTTGCAAAATTTGGTGCAGAACCCCGAGTGATACTTTTCACACCTTTGCCATAGCTGCTTCTGATTGTTGTTGTTGTTGCGGTTGTTATTGTTGTTGGGATGATTGTTGTAGTTGTTGTTGTTGTTGTGCCGTTTGTTATAGTTGCGATTGATGTTGCGATTGTTGGGATAGTTGTTGTTGTTTTGGTGTCTCTTATCACCGTTTTCCTCCCACTTTCTTTTGACTAGCTTCACGTTGGCCTCTTCGGACGCCTGTTCTTTAATTCTTCCCTCAATCTGGTTCACTAGTTTGTGAGCCATTCTACATGCCTTTTGTATGGAGGCAAGCTCGTGTGAACTTATATCTTCTTGGATTCTCTCCGGTAACCCTTTCACAAATGCGTCGATCTTCTCTTCCTCATCTTCGAACGCTCTCGGACACAATAGGCACAATTCTGTGAATCGTCTTTCGTACGAAGTAATATCGAATCCCTGTGTTCGTAACCCTCTAAGTTCTGAATTGAGCTTATTGACCTCGGTTCTGGGACGGTACTTCTCGTTCATCAAGTGCTTGAATGCTGACCACGGTAGCGCGTAAGCAGCATCTTGTCCCACTTGCTCTAGATAGGTATTCCACCATGCTAACGCAATACCTGTGAAGGTATGCGTAGCGTACTTCACTTTGTCTCCTTCAGCACACTTACTTATGGCAAACACCGATTCAACTTTCTCGGTCCACCGTTTCTATCCGATTGGTCCTTCGGTCCCATCAAATTCTGAAGGTTTGCAGGCAGTGAATTCCTTGTAGGAGCATCCTACACGATTTCTTGCGCCGTTAGCTGTATTGCTAGATTCAGAGTTATTGTTGGTATGTAGCGTGGCCTGTACAGCGGATATGTTTGAAGCAAGAAAGGCACGAAATTCAGCTCCGCTCATATTCAAGGTGTGTCGAGTAGTCGGTGCAATTTCCTTCAAAATAGTCAAATGAAACAAGTTAATCATACAGAATATTAAGAGTAGTCAATAGTATCTCGTAGCATAATATGAACTCATTTATAAAAGCTTTTTCTTCATATTAACGTTTTATAAGTTTAAATTCGGGTACTACCTACCCGTTAAGTTCATACTTAGTAGCTAATATACAATTCAACTACTACAATTCCATATGAAAAATTGATTATAATAATATATCACATACAAATATTCTTCAAACTTACAACTTCGCTATATTACATATAACATGAAATATAGTACACTATGATACATGACAGTTTTGAAGATAAATCTAGTTGATACGCAAGTTGTTCAGCAAAGGAAATAAAGACACGTAATTCATAAGTCCAGAAACAAGTCATGCATTCTGGTTTTACTAAGACGACTTCCCATCCTTGGTCTTGTGGAAAATAACTGTTATGACCATTGGCTAGGTAGCATGTTGTAATGTCGTCAAAAGGACGAGGGTTTCGTAATGTCCAACAGCCCCGTAATAATCTAAAAACCTTGTTTCTCACCCCAACTACTAAATCCGTCACTTGTGGGAAAGTTTTATTTAAAAGCTGCAATCCGATGTTCTTTTTCTCACTTTCGTAAGAAGCGAACATCACTAACCCGTAAGCATAACATGCTTCTTTATGTTGCATGTTAGAAGCTCTTTCTAATTCACGAAATTCTATGTTGGGATATGTTGAGTCAAAATAGGTTCTTAACCCGTAGCGTAAAATTGCATTTGGGTTCCCCGCATTTAACGCTATAAAGAAAACACGGCGTAACTTAAAGTCTCCCCAATGTGATATACCCCACCTATCAAAGGAAAGCCTTTTATAAACAAAGGCATTTCTAGAAAGTCTTTCAAATGTTTGACAAGTTAATTTCGCCATAACTAAATGTGCTGATGAATTCTGATCGACTCTAGACAAGATTTCCTCAATCATATCCTCTGGTAGGTCTTCTAAAATATTCGGTTGTCTACCCTTAACGTCCATTTTATTTTTATACTGTAAAATAGATAAGGATTAGATTCGTAACAACAAACAATACAAGCAATTTTTACATAGAACATAAAAGTACAAGCACACTACAATACATTTATTACACAACATGCTCACACCCCTCTAATCTGAATCACTTGTTTCTTCTCCTTCGGACTTAGTTCTTTTTCCTAATCTTCTAGGGATATATGATGTTCCGCTAATACGAGTCGTCGTTTTCCACATTGGTTTAGAAAAACCTGGTGGTTTAGAGGTTCTCGGGTTATTGTCACGATATTGAAAATACGTGTGTTGACGGTACATATAAAGTTCATCGGGGTCGGAACCAGATTTCTCTATTTTGATGTCTTTTCCCTTATTATTTTCTTTTGCCTCATTAAATTGGGTCGGGGTAATTTCTATAACATCATCGGAATCCTCATCAGGATCCGATTCATCGGAAAATTGGTAATTTTCCCAATATTTTGCTTTCTTAGCGGAAACACCATTGACCATTATTAACTTTGGTCCATTGATTGAGAATTTTCTTTTATTTGACCGATTTTCTGTGGTTCCTACTATTCCCCCATCCGGAACCTCTTCTTCTTCCAGTTCCTCTTCTCTTGGTTCCTCTTCTTTCGGTTCCTCTTCTTCCGGTTCCGTTTCCTCTTCTTTCGGTTCTTCGGGAACTTGTGAATCTTGCCAATATATATTCGACTCTTCGTTATTATTAGGTGAGTCAATGGGATTTGTGCTAGAGGTAGACATCTATCACAAAATATCAAACATGTTAAGAGATTAATATATCACATAATATTTACATGTTAATAATATATAGTTTCCAACAAAAATATTAAGCAATCATTTTTAAAGAAAATACGATCGAAGTCCAGACTCACTAATGTATCCTAACAAACTCGATAAGACACACTAATGCAAATTTTCTGGTTCTCTAAGACTAATACTCGGATACCAACTGAAATGTCCCGTTCATATTGATTATAAACGTTCCATATTAATTGATTTTGTTGCGAGGTTTTGACCTCTATATGAGACGTTTTTCAAAGACTGCATTCATTTTTAAAACAACCATAACCTTTATTTTATCAATAAAGGTTTTAAAAACATTACGTAGATTATCAAATAATGATAATCTAAAATATACTGTTTACACACGACTATTACATAATGGTTTACAATAGAAATATATTACATCGACATATGTGTGACGACCCGGAAATTTCCGACCAAATTTAAACTTAACCTTTATATGTTTCTGACACGATAAGCAGAATTTGTAATGTTGAATCTCAAAAAGTTTGGAACTACATTCATGTAATCAATTACCCTTTGACCGTGTTCGACGATTCACGAACAATTATGTGTATATAGATATGTATATATAATATATAATATTAACTGAAAACATTAACAAAGTATTAGATATATGATACTTTGAGGAATATTCATTTGAGTCCATAAATTAAGTTGAGATTCAAGGGACCAATGAGAGCGCGACACGTGTCGCGAAAATCACAAAAAAAAATTCAAAAATTTTTTTTTTTAAAAAAAAATTTTTAAATTTTTTTTTTTTTTACAATCATATGTGATTGAATTGTACAATCACATGTGATTGGATTTGCCATGCATAATCACATGTGATTGGGTTTACAATCACATGTGATTGAGTTTACAATCACATGTGATTGACATGCATAATCACATATGATTGTTTTTTTAAAAAAATTTCGAAAAAAAAATTTTCGGGAAAAAAATTTGAAAAAAAAATTTTCGAAAAAAAATTAAAAAAAAAAAATTCTTCGATTTTTTTTTTCAATCACATGTGATTTTCGCGCCACATGTCGCCATCTCATTGGTTCCTTTGTTTTCAAGTAAATTTATGGATGCAAGTGATTACAACTCATGATACTTTACATAAACATATTTGTTTCGATATATTTATCGACAGAATTAAGAGATAATATCAAATGATTGAATTATCAGATACATTATGATATGATTACGGGCCTATGTTATGAGGTCCACTGTGATTTAAGAAATCTATTTTTTTGACAACTCATTACTTAACCAGTATGATAAAGATAACGATATTTATATTTTATTTTATTATATATATATATATATATATATATATATATATATATATATATATATATATATATATATATATATATATATATATATATATATATAACGATTTAAATTAATATTATATATATTTTTATACACGTATTATACGTACATAGTTTTATACTTTTACTATACTTTAACTTTACTTTTACTTTACTTTTACTTTACTTTAACTTTGATAATTCATACTTTACTAATTCACTTTAATAATTCATACTTTAATAATTCACTTTAATAATTCATACTTTAATAATTCACTTTAATAATTCATACTTTAATAATTCACTTTAATAATTCATACTTTAATAATTCACTTTAATTCATACTTTAATAATTCACTTTAATAATTCATACTTTAATAATTCACTTTAATAATTCATACTTTAATAATTCACTTTAATAATTCATACTTTAATAATTCACTTTAATAATTCATACTTTAATAATTCACTTTAATAATTCAAAAATTTATTATAAATAGAATTCAATAGGTTTTATTATTTCATAGAAACTTGAAAATATATTTCTCTAAACTCTCTCAATCGAATTACATATATATATATATTTACTTAGTATTAATTCATGATATTATTAGTATACATAAAATACTACGACGGGGTTATATTCAGACGATTTCAAAATAAGGTTTCAAATGGGATAGAGCTAAGGAAATTATGGGTTATAGCTATGAAGGTTATGGGTATTGATCGAGGGTATTGCTCGTGAGGTCAACCTAACGTTTATCATTTTCGTTGCGTCTACGTACTTTCCTGCAATATTGAATCACAATATTGATACGTGAGCATTCATATCTTATCTTTTATATATTAATAGTGTATTCCTGACTAGTGCTCGAGTATATATGATTATGCATGTTTGTATGCTTAGTTTCATCGTTAAATAGTTTATGATAAATCACAAATTTGATACATATGCTACTGAGATAAGTTATATGATATGCATGTCGTTGAAAATCTGAAGAAAAAATTAATAACTTTTCATTTAGAAATCGTGTGGTTTCGATGAACGGATTAAAAGATATGGTCAATTGAATTATCATTAATTTTAATATTATTATTAAAACGATTATTATAACTGTTATCAGTTGATGTTATTACTAAAATTATCTTTATTACTAAAAATTAGTATTTTTATTGAAACTATCATTTTATTATTTTTATCATTATTATTATTATCAATATTATTTTATCAAATAAATATGCGTACAAAGATATTTTTACCACACGTAATGTAATTACATTAATAATACATACCACTATATTTTTATGATATTAAGTGAATTTTATAAATTTTATTATTTGAGATATATAAAAGTATATTTTTATCATATATGAATTTTAATATAAATTTTTATTTATTAATAAATGACTTGTATTATTTAGTATAATAAGATCTGATAAATATATTTAAATATATAAAACTACTATATATAAGTTATATAATAAACATGTATAGATTTTGGAAGTCATTTTGGGTCAAGTTGACTTTTGTTGACTTTTGCATGTTGGTCTCGAGCATTAGGATTGTGATACACTACGACTTGACCTAAATTGTTAGACAGATATTGACCAACATATAAATATATATACTTAATATAGGTTCGTGAATCCAAGATAAACACTGCACTTGTTCAGTGCCGTCATATACATAATTGCTACGAAATACAGTATTGTGAGTTTCATTACTCCCTTTTTATATATATTTTTGGGCTGAGAATACATGCGCTGTTTTATAAATATTTTACGAAATAGGCACAAGTACTAAAACTAATTCTATGTGGGTTTAAACCATAAATATACCCTTAGCTTGGTAACATTAAACTACTTGTCTATGTACGGTAGGCGCGAATCCAAAAGATAGATCTATTGGGTCTGACAAACCCCATCCTGACTATGGGATGCTTTAGTACTTCGAGGTTATTTTAAACACACCTGATCTGGTGTACTTCAGAGGGTAAAACATGAACGTTAAAGCTTGTTACCGGGTGCCTACAACTTATAGAATACTTTTATACACTTGCGAGTGTACGGATATTTATAGAAACTGAAATCTTGTGGTCTATTACTATTACGGAAATGATGGATTATGATAAACTAATGAACTCACCAACCTTTTGGTTGACACTTTAAAGCATGTTTATTCTCAGATATTAAAGAATTCTTCCGCTGTGCATTAGCTCATTTTAAGGATATTACTTGGAGTCATTCAAGACATACTTTGAAAGACGTTGCATTCGAGTCGTTGAGTTCATCAAGATTAATATTAAGTCAATTATAGTTGGATGTAATATGAAATGGTATGCATGCCGTCAATTTTTGATGTAAAGAAAGTTTGTCTTTTAAAAACGAATGCAATGTTTGTAAAACGTATCATATAGAGGTCAAATACCTCGCGATGTAATCAACTATTGTGAATCGTTTATAATGTATATGAACGGGTCCTTTTATTTGGTATCAGAGCAGTGGTCTTAGCGAACCAGGTCTTGCATTAGTGTGTCTAACTGATAGTTGTTAAGATGCATTAGTGAGTCTGGACTTCGACCGTGTCTGCATGTCAAAAGTTTTGCTTATCATTTTTAGTCGGAAATCATCTACTTACCATCCTTAGGAAATTACCTGCTTATCATTCTTAAGTCTAGACGCGTTTTCCTACATTTATTGCATAATAGTGTATAGACGAATTCTTATCTTAGCATATCTGTTACTGTGAACTTTGACTGACATCTTTCAAAGATTTCTTCGTAATTTATGGGATTTTGGTATTATATGTACATATGTAAATTATATATTGAAGAATACCAAATCTAAATTCTACAATATATTTCATACCAAAAAAAATTCTTTCCCTGATCATACAAGATGGATCCCTCAACCAGTTCGAGTTCCTCGAATTTCGACAGCTATGCCGATATAGATTTCCACATGAGCTCCGAAAGCAGCGTGATCGGAATGGATTAACCAATTAGCCATCATCTATTCTGGATGAATTGGGGATGGGTTCGTAATCTACTTAACCATTGGAGACAAGAAGAAGGCGATCCCTTTCATCCACCACATTGCCCTCTTGGCAATGAACCTGAAGCACTTACCGGCGAACCTGTCCGAAACACCATTTTCTCTCTCATTTCCAGAGTATCTCGTCATGATTATATACTACACCAAATTCTAGATCTTATTTATCCGCTCGTCCGAACCGACAATCACCCCGGTGTAATAGAAGAAGTCAACGAGCTTCGCGCTCGGGTAGTGGCTTTGGAGAATATGGTGCAAAGGTTACAAACACCAGCAGTAGCACCAGCAGCATAACCAGTACCACCATCAATAACATCAACAGTACCATTACCACCACCAACAACAACCGCATCGCAAACCTCAACTTCACAATCTGTCCCACGAGCATCGACGTCATACGCCATGTAGATACCAAGGAATACCACAACGATGAAGTATCGATTCATAACTTCATTGGGGAAACATTCTACGGTGATTATGTAATTTCTAAAGTTTAGAAATTATCTATCCTAGCCTTAACCATAAATCAAATGAGTTTAATTTAATATTAACTCATTAAATCAATATTACATCTGAAGAAATATACACATATATATTTCCATAAAGACTGTAATAAAATTCTTTTGTACAAAATATTAATAGTGAAATTTTTTTTTAACGGGTAGGTAATACCCGAGAGATATATAAATTCACAATTAATATGTTACATTCTTCGAATCTGATTCAGCAAATCATCCATTATACTCCCTAATTTCACAACAATATACATTCTTTTATAGAAATCAAAACAACCATACTCATTCAAAATCTAATTACATATTCTGATTTTGAAATCTCAGAATTCGATTCAAGATATAACCGAAATTATCGCTCTTAGATTCCTACATCTTTCAAAACTATACTTTGACTTCAAAACTGTCCTAGAACCTCATTTCTATTCATGGAACTCACAAAAAATATTTGTATCATTCAAAATCTTAGAACATCATATGTATATTAACAATTACAATATGTGTTCAAACACTTCGAAATTCCTAAAGACATGCGAGATGATGATCCAACCACATATTACCCACTGTCATGCATCTGAAAAGCTCTCGAAACCAAAGTTATAGTTTAACACGTATCTGTGTCAGATCCTTTGATATTTATTACCAAATATAATTTTTCAATCTCTTTCCAAAATAGACAGTTTTGTCACAGCTCCAGCAAATCACCTTCATTTGTTTATATGAATAAACCTTATTATAATAATTACCCCTTCATCATTGTTACCGGAGAACCTTTCATATCTCGCCACATTAGCAGTAAACTTATCAACAACTTCATTAACCTTCGACTTAAGCCTCTCCGAAAAGCCACTATACTTATTCATTAAAACCCCATCATGTACTCACCTACATCCTGTAACAATAATTGTCACACCAATTACTGGGAATTAGCAATCAGTATTTTGAATTACGCAACAATTTTACGTCAAAAGTTATACATATAACGTTTATCTCCTAGACTTACATACTTCGAATGTGAATTTTCTGAAAAACATCCAAAACTATGAACTAGTTCTCCGAAATTGGAAAAATGCTGATGAAGCAGCAAAAACTGTAAACGACTTTAACAGTCAAAAGTTTGATGATAAAGAATAGTATGGTGGTAAAGCTGAGAAAAAGAGAAGGTTTGAAACTGGAAAACGGATTAAGCAGACCATGAAGGAGGCTGTGGACAAATCACAAAGACTAAACCTGCCTTCAAAGGATCCAAATGATTCAGTGTCTATGAAATCGTTAGCAAACACCTTACTTCTTATTCTAAACCTTCACAGACAAATCTTCTTCATCATCCATATTATCGTATCTTTTATTATAATATCTTCGATATTCCTGAAGATATTTTCACAACTATTCTTATCCGATATCTTTTATCTCTTCGCAATATCTGCGTTACAACATAAAAAGAAACTGTGTTAGTTTCTAAATTTAAAAAAAAAATTTGAATTTAAAATAGGAATGTTTTTGAAGTAGTGTTGGGAACTGAAGCATGAGTTAGTATAATATAATAACACTTGATCAATGTGATTTTATTACAGTAAGTCATGCTGAGTTTCTAATGGAACGTGATGATTCACAGAACATACCGTTATCATGTACTGTTTACACGACTCTTACATTCTACCCGATTTTCAAACATATTAAGAACATATCATCTTGATAGCTATATATTTTCGGATATTCTGGTAATTTGCCAAATCAAGATCGTGCCATTACGATTTTCTTCTTGGAACATTAACTATGTTCATCCAAAAATTCATATCTACGAATTCTGGACTATTATCCGCTTGACTTAAGATCGGGAAGAGAAAACGAAAGCATGAAGCTCTGAAATATAATGGAGAATATAAAGCCCGATAACAACCCCGAAATTAAAAACCGTGTATATAAATGCGTATAGCAATATAAAGACACGGGAGAATGAAAAACACAATAACCCCAAGGTAATGGTAGAAGAAAATAACTTCCTCCAGTGGTAGATGAAAAAGAAGAATGACAGATATGAAAGTTAAAAGTATATCAAGAATCAATACTGGATGAAGCATATTAACGAATGCTTTAAAGTATGAATTGGGGAGAAAGACTAGAAGGTGTGAGCTGTGGAAATAAAGAAACGAAGGGGGTGGAATTATAGTAAAATATCAGACAGAGAAATCGAGATAGATTATCGCATTTAATCAAAGAAGATCCTGATTTCCTTAATCTCCGAAGAACCAAATCTTATTGCAAAGATTTTCTTTAAATCCCATGAATTCCGGAAATCAATCATAACTACGTCATCGGTTAAAACGAATATACGTTTACTCATTTCGCTCTCTTGCGATAGCTTCACTTATACTCTTCGCGTAATCAAATTGTTTTATCTATATTACTCAATGATGATAAAACTCTATTTATCAACTCATATTCGTCATGAAAACATTTTTATAGTTAGCCATGACGACCTCGATCAAATTTCGGGACGAAATTTCTTTAACGGGTAGGTACTGTGACGACCCGGAAATTTTCGACCAAATTTAAACTTAACCTTTATATGTTTCTGACACGATAAGCGGAATTTGTAATGTTGAATCTCAAAAAGTTTGGAACTACATTCATGTAATCAATTACCCTTTGACCGTGTTCGACGATTCACGAACAATTATGTGTATATAGATATGTATATATAATACATAATATTAACTGAAAACATTAACAAAGTATTAGATATATGATACTTTACATACACATATTTGTTTCGATATATTTATCGACAGAATTAAGAGATAATATCAAATGATTGAATTATCAGATACATTATGATATGATTACGGGCCTATGTTATGAGGTCCACTGTGATTTAAGAAATCTATTTTTTTGACAACTCATTACTTAACCAGTATGATAAAGATAACGATATTTATATTTTATTTTATTATATATATATATATATATATATATATATATATATATATATATATATATATATATATATATAACGATTTAAATTAATATTATATATATTTTTATACGCGTATTATACGTACATAGTTTTATACTTTTACTATACTTTAACTTTACCTTTACTTTACTTTTACTTTACTTTAACTTTAATAATTCATACTTTAATAATTCACTTTAATAATTCATACTTTAATAATTCACTTTAATAATTCATACTTTAATAATTCATACTTTAATAATTCAATTTAATAATTCATACTTTAATAATTCACTTTAATTCATACTTTAATAATTCACTTTAATAATTCATACTTTAATAATTCACTTTAATAATTCATACTTTAATAATTCACTTTAATAATTCATACTTTAATAATTCACTTTAATAATTATACTATAATAATTCACTTTAATAATTTAAAAATCTATTATAAATAGAATTCAATAGGTTTCATTATTTCATAGAAACTTGAAAATATATTTCTCTAAACTCTCTCAATCGAATTACATATATATATTTATATTTACTTAGTATTATTTCAAGATATTATTAGTATACATAAAATACTACGTCGGAGTTATATTCAGACGATTTCAAAATAAGTTTTCAAATGGGATCGAGCTAAGGAAATTATGGGTTATAGCTATGAAGGTTATGGGTATTGATCGAGGGTATTGCTCGTGAGGTCAACCTAACATTTATCATTTTCGTTGCGTCTACGTACTTTCCTGCAATATTGAATCACAATATTGATACGTGAGCATTCATATCTTATCTTTTATATATTAATAGTGTATCCCTGACTAGTGCTCGAGTATATATGATTATGCATGTTTGTATGCTTAGTTTCGTCGTTAAATAGTTTATGATAAATCACAAATTTGATACATATGCTACTGAGATAAGTTATATGATATGCATTTCGTTGAAAATCTGAAGAAAAAATTAATAACTTTTCATTTAGAAATCGTGTGGTTTCGATGAACGGATTAAAAGATATGGTCAATTGAATTATCATTAATTTTAATATTATTATTAAAACGATTATTATAACTGTTATCAGTTGATGTTATTACTAAAATTATCTTTATTACTAAAAATTAATATTTTTATTGAAACTATCATTTTATTATTTTTATCATTATTATTATTATCAATATTATTTTATCAAATAAATATGCGTACAAAGATATTTTTACCACACGTAATGTAATTACATTAATAATACATACCACTATATTTTTATGATATTAAGTGAATTTTATAAATTTTATTATTTGAGATATATAAAAGTATATTTTTATCATATATGAATTTTAATATAAATTTTTATTTATTAATAAATGACTTGTATTATTTAGTATAATAAGATCTGATAAATATATTTAAATATATAAAACTACTATATATAAGTTATATAATAAACATGTATAGATTTTGGAAGTCATTTTGGGTCCAGTTGACTTTTGTTGACTTTTGCATGTCGGTCTCGAGCATTAGGATTGTGATACACTACGACTTGACCTAAATTGTTAGATAGATATTGACCAACATATAAATATATATACTTAATATAGTTTCGTGAATCTGAGACAAACACTGCACTTGTTCAGTGCCGTCATATACATAATTGCTACGAAATACAGTATTGTGAGTTTCATTTGCTCCCTTTTTATATATATTTTTGGGCTGAGAATACATGCGCTGATTTATAAATGTTTTACGAAATAGGCACAAGTACTAAAACTAATTCTATGTGGGTTTAAACCAGAAATATACCCTTAGCTTGGTAACATTAAACTACTTGTCTATGTACGGTAGGCGCGAATCCTAAAGATAGATCTATTGGGTCTGACAAACCCCATCCTGACTATGGGATGCTTTAGTACTTCGAGGTTATTATAAACACACCTGATCTGGTGTACTTCAGAGGGTAAAACATGAACGTTAAAGCTTGTTACCGGGTGCCTACAACTTATAGAATACTTTTATACACTTGCGAGTGTACGGATATTTATAGAAACTGAAATCTTGTGGTCTATTACTATTACGGAAATGATGGATTATGATAAACTAATGAACTCACCAACCTTTTGGTTGACACTTTAAAGCATGTTTATTCTCAGGTATTAAAGAATTCTTCCGCTGTGCATTAGCTCATTTTAAGGATATTACTTGGAGTCATTCAAGACATACTTTGAAAGACGTTGCATTCGAGTCGTTGAGTTCATCAAGATTAATATTAAGTCAATTATAGTTGGATGTAATATGAAATGGTATGCATGCCGTCAATTTTTGATGTAAAGAAAGTTTGTCTTTTAAAAACGAATGCAATGTTTGTAAAACGTATCATATAGAGGTCAAATACCTCGCGATGTAATCAACTATTGTGAATCGTTTATAATGTATATGAACGGGTCCTTTCAATATGTTTCTTGAATGCAGTTTTTACACAATATCATACAAACATGGACTCCAAATCTTGTCCTTATTTTAGTATGCAACAGCGGAAGCTCTTAGTATTCACCTGAGAATAAACATGCTTTAAACGTCAACAAAAATGTTGGTGAGTTATAGGTTTAACCTATCTATATCAAATCGTAATAATAGACCACAAGATTTCATATTTCAATACACATCCCATACATAGAGATAAAAATTATTCATATGGTGAACACCTGGTAACCGATATTAACAAGATGCATATATAAGAATATCCCCATCATTCCGGGACACCCTTCGGATATGATATAAATTTTGAAGTACTAAAGCATCCGGTACTTTGAATGGGGTTTGTTAGGCCCAATAGATCTATCTTTAGGATTCGCGTCAATTAGGGTGTCTGTTCCCTAATTCTTAGATTACCAGACTTAATAAAAAGGGGCATATTCGATTTCGATAATTCAACCATAGAATGTAGTTTCATGTACTTGTGTCTATTTTGTAAATCATTTATAAAACCTGCATGTATTCTCATCCCAAAAATATTAGATTTTAAAAGTGGGACTATAACTCACTTTCACAGATATTTCCTTCCTCGGAAATAAGACTTGGCCACGGATCGATTCAGGAACCTATACAAATATGTACATATATATCAAAGTATGATCAAAATATAATTACAACCATTTTTATTATTTTTAAAGATTTGAGTGTATTAAGTCAGCTGTCCGGTTTAATAACCTACAACTAGTTGTCCACAGTTAGATGTACAGAAATAAATTGATATATATTATCTTGAATCAAACCATGACCCAGTGTATACACGTCTCAGGTTCGATCACAACTCAAAGTATATATATTTTTGGAATCAACCTCAACCCTGTGTAGCTAACTCCAACATTACTGCATATAGAGTGTCTATGGTTGTTCCAAATAATATATATACATGAGTCGATATGATATGTCAAAACATTTGCATACGTGTCTATGGTATCCCAAGATTACATAATATATTAGAATACATGTATAATACAATATAAGTTAGCTAGGATATAATTTGTATAGATTTGTTAAACATTTCCCGTAGCTAAAAAGATCAAAAATATCCAATCTTGTTTTACCCATAACTTCTTCATTTTAAATCCATTTTGAATGAACCAAATTGCTATGGTTTCATATTGAACTCTAATTTAAGAATCCAAATAGAAAAATTATTGGTTTATAGTCAGAAATTTATGTTACATGTCAATTACTAAAGAGGTAGTCATTTCCGTCGAAAGAACGACATCTTGATGAGCATTTTGAAAAACATACTTTCACTTTGAGTTTAACCAAGATTTTTGGATATAGTTTCATGTTCATATGAAAAATCATCTTCCCTGAAGAACAACTTTTAAATCAAATTTTATCATAGTTTTTAATTATCCAAACCAAAACAGCCCCCGGTTTCACTACGACGGCGTATATCCGATTTTATGGTGTTCATTGTGTTTCCAGGTTTTAAATCATTAAGTTAGCATATCATATAGATATAGAACATGTGTTTAGTTGATTTTAAAAGTCAAGTTAGAAGGATTAACTTTTGTTTGCGAACAAGTTTAGAATTAACTAAACAATGTTCTAGTGATTACAAGTTTAAATCTTCGAATAAGATATCTTTATATGTATGAATCGAATGATGTTATGAACATCATTACTACCTCAAGTTTTCTGGATAAAACTACTGGAAATAAGAAAAATGGATCTAGCTTCAAAGGATCCTTGGATGGCTTGAAAGTTTTTGAAGCAGAATCATGACACGAAAACAGTTCAAGTAAGATTTTCACTCGAAATAAGATTGTTATAGTTGTAGAAATTGAATCAAAGTTTGAATATGAATATTACCTTGAATTAGAAATATAACCTACTATAAATAACAAAGGTTCCTTGATCTTAGATGATTACTTGGAATGGATTAGAAAGCTTGGAAGTAGACTTGTAAACTTGGAAGTATTCTTGATTTTTATGAAACTATACTTATGGAATTTATGAAGAACACTTAGACCTTGAAGATGGAACTTGAGAGAGATCAATTAGATGAAAAAAATTGAAGAATGAAATTGTTTGTAGGTGATTTTTGTCGTTGGTATATGGATTAGATATAAAGGATATGTAATTTTGTTTTCATGTAAATAAGTCATGAATGATTACTAATATTTTTGTAATTTTATGAGATATTTCATGCTAGTTGCCAAATGATGGTTTCCACATGTGTTAGGTGACTCACATGGGCTACTAAGAGCTGATCATTGGAGTGTATATACTAATAGTACATACATCTAAAAGCCGTGTATTGTACGAGTACGAATACGGGTGCATACGAGTAGAATTGTTGATGAAACTGAACGAGGATGTAATTGTAAGCATTTTTGTTAAGTAGAAGTACTTTGATATGTGTCTTGAAGTCTTTCAAAAGTTTAAGAATACATATCAAAACACAACATGTATATACATTCTAATGGAGTCGTTAAGTCTTCGTTAGTCGTTACATGTAAGTGTTGTTTTGAAACCTTTAAGTTAACGATCTCAATTAATGTTGTTAACACAATGTTTATTATATCAAATGAGATGTTAAATTATTATATTATCATGATATTATGATATATGAATATCTCTTAATATTATATATACATTAAAATATCGTTACAACGATAATCGTTACATATCAGTCTCGTTTCGTAATTCTTGAGTTAGTAGTCTTGTTTTTACATATGTAATTCATTGTTAACACACTTAATGATATATTTAAATATCATTTTATCATGTTAAATATAGTGTATCAATATCTTAATATGATACATATATATTTAGTAGACGTTATCATAACGATAATCGTTATATATATCATTTCGAGTTTCTTAACTTAGTAATCTCATTTCTTATGTATATCACACATTGTTAATATACATAGTGAGATACTTACTCATCATAATCTCATGTAAACCATATATATATATGTCTATATATACCACAACATGTAGTTTTTACAATTTTGTAACGTTCGTGAATCGCCGGTCAACTTGGGTGATCAATTGTCTATATGAAACTTATTTCATTTAATCAAGTCTCAACAAGTTTAATTGCTTAACACGTTGGAAACATTTAGTCATGTAAATATCAATCTCAATTAATATATATAAACATGGAAAAGTTCAGGTCACTACACCGGGGAGCCGTTTATATCTCACCACATTAGCAGTAAACTTACCAACAACTTAGTTGATCTTTGACTTTCCGAAAAATCATTATATTTATGAAAACCCTATCATATACTCATCCACATCTTATAACGAGAATTGCCATACTAATTACCGAGAACTAGCAATCAGTATTTTGAAATCTCGCAGCGTTACTACATCAACAGTTATATGTATACATATAACATTTATCTCTTACAATTATGATCTTTCGTTCTGAAATTCTGAAAAGCACTCAGTCTACAAATCAATACTTTGAATATTGAAAAACCTGAATGAAGCAGCAAAAACTGTAAACAACCTTAACAGTCAAAAGTTTGATAATAAAGAATAGTGTTGGCAAAGCTCAGAAAAGGGGAAGGTTTGGAACTGGAAAACGGAATGAGCAAACTATGAAGGAGGCTGTGGACAAATCACAAAGACTAAACATGCCTTCAAAGAATCCAAATGATTCAGCATCTGCTAAAGTCATTAACGAATACCCTGACTCTAAACCCTTGCGGACAATATTCTTCATCATCCTCTGATATTAAAAATTCTAAGATATCATCGTATATTTCATTATAAATATTCTCAATATTTCTGAAGATATTTTCATAACTATTCTTATCTGAAATCATTTATCTCTTCGCGTTATCTGTATTACATCATAAAGGAAACTGTTTAGTTTCTAAATTTTGAAACCTTCGAAGTTTGAAGTATGAATGTTTTTGAAGTAGTGTTGGGAACTGAAGCATGAGTTAGTATAATATAATGACACTTGATCAACGTGATTATATTACAGTAAGTCATGCCGAGTTTCTAATCGAACGTGATGATTCACAGACTATAACGTCATCATGTGCCATGTTACACGACTCTTACATTTTACCTAATCTCCAAACATATTGAGAACATATCTTCCTGATAGTTCTATCTTTTCCCTTGAGTTCTGGTAATTTAACCAATCAAGATCGTGCTATTACAACCTCTCTTTTAGAACATTAGTCCTGTTCATTCGAAATTTCCATACCTACGAATTCTGGACCATTACTTGCTGTGCTTAATGGCAAGAAGAGAAAATAGAGCATGAAGCTCTGAAATAGAAATGGAAGTATAAATCGCAGCAAATAGAAGAAATCATTAACTTTGGATGTCAATAATTATGGAAAGACATATGCAAGGAAGGATTATAAAAAGCACCACCCCAAGAGCGAAATAGAAGTAAACAGATTCCTCCGGTGGAAGTTGGAAGAGGAGGATGATTGTTGTGATAGTTAAAAACATATCAAGGATCAGAACTGGATCAAGCATATTAACGAATGTTTTGGAAATATGAATTAAAGAAGAAAGTATAGAAGATGGGAGATGTGAAAATAATGAAACGAATGGGGTAGATTTATAGTAAAATATCAGACAAGGAAACCCAGACAGATTATCGCATTTAACCAAAGAGGATCCTAATTTCCTTAAATCCCGAAGAATCAGATCTTATTTAGATTTCAAAGATTTCTTTAAAATCCCTTGAATTCCGAAAATCAACCGTGACTACGTCACTGGTTAAGACGAACTTGCATTTACTCATTTCCCTCCCTTGTGACAACTTCACTCGTACTCTTCACCCAAAAATCAAATTGTTTTATCCATATTACTCAATAATGATAAAACTCTATTTATAAACTCATACGAGTCATGAAAACATACTTATTGTCAGCCATGACTATCCCAATCAAATTTCGAGACGAAATTTTTTTAACGGGTAGGTACTGTGACGACCCGAAAATTTCCGACCAAATTTAAACATAATCTTTATATGTTTCCGACACGATAAGCAAAGTCTGTAATATTGAAATCTAAAACTTTGAACTGTGTTTATATATATACATTTGACCTTTGCCTACTCCCGACGATTCACGAACAATTGTGTGTAAATAAATATGTAAATATATATGTATATATATATATATATATATATATATATATATATATATATATATATATATATGAATTCTATACATAAATAATATTATATATTGTAAATAATAAATATTAAAGATTCAATATATTATAATAAGTAAATATGATATAATTAATAAACTGTATTATATTAAATAAAAATTACAAGTTAAAATAAAAATTGTTATATCAATATTATTACTCACATCACTATAAAAATTACTATTTATATTAAAATCAGTATTAGGGATATTATTATATATAGTTATGAAGTGTGATAAATAAATTTTTATAATATTGTTATCACTAATGTTATTATTACTAATAATATAATTTATGATAATATTAGTAACATTATAATTAATATTATTATTAATAGCAATATTATTATGGATATTATTATCATCTATAATATTATTATTATATTATTATAAAGTGTTATTATTATTATTTATAACATTAAGAGTATTATTATAGTTATAATTATTAATTAATAAGATAAATCATAATTTATAAATACATATATATATACATATAGATATATAAATACAGATATATATACTAGTATATAAAATTAGATATATATATATATACACTGATATATATACAGATACAATATATAAATGAATATTATGGTATTAATAATATAATTATAAATATATAAATTATTAATTTTATAAACTCACAAAATAATTAAGATTCAGTATCAATTAAACCTGTATAAAATCTTGATCCTGCCCTTTATCAGATTTCAACGCGAATTCAATCAATAATATTAAAAAAATTCAGTTTCACGTCCCTATCTAACTGCTGGAGTTTCTATTTTATATTTTTGGGAACGAATATCCTATCTGCAGTTTGTTAGACGTCAAACACATGGCCAATACAAAACAAAAACTGATCAAATCATTCCTACTAACTTCAATTATTTGAATATCATATATATATGATGTTATCCTGTAATGCAATTAAAAAATTTTAATACAGAAGAGAGTAAACTGTCGACATTGACTGGCTATACAATAATCCAAATTGCAGACCACTCTCAACCTTTATAATTTTGTTTCTTGTTAGATATCGATACCAAAATCGTACGAATTTGTTTGCAATCTGTGACACCTCGTACAAAATTAACGTGTACGGATCATCAACAACAGGATCATTACAATGTCAAACACTATATGCTGTTTTAAATAAGTTTGCATTCATCAAAAGAGGTAACGTCTTTACCGACGTCAAATGTTTTACAAACGATAGTATGCTTCTACGAATAGAAAGCAATTAACATAAGTACGAGACCCGAGGGTCATTAAAAATTCATTGTTCAAAAGTAACATAGTTCGTGAATGCGAGGTAAATGTTTCATGCAGAGACATCTCTAACAAAAGCAGCGGGAGTCTACACAGCAAGACTACTACAGCGAAATCATCAAACCTCTGAGCACCTGAGAAAACATGCTTAAAAATGTCAACACGAATGTTGGTGAGCTATAGTTTAAATCGTAACAGTAATGTAATGTAGGCCACGAGATTTCGTATTTCAAAATAGTATGAAAAGTATATGCTTAACCGTGGGCACTTGGTAACTAACTTAACGTAATATCACCCCCTAAAAGTACACTTGGCGAGTGCATAAGTTTACGAAGTATTAAACACCCGTTAAATGCTAGCGCGACTAGCCCGAGTGGGGATGTCAAACCCTATGGATCCATATCTTAGATTCGTGTTCACCGGTTCAAAAACCAATGACTAAACGTTACCGAGCTGAGGGGAAAGTTTATGACGTTGTATAACCCACACATATATAAAGTTTAAGTACTTGTGCCTAGTAAGTAAAACGTAAAAAGCGCATTCATTCTCAGTCCCAAAAATACTTAAAGTAAAAAAGGGATGCTATAACTCACGGTGATTAAGCAGTAAAAGTCGATATGAGATATGTAAGCTAGTAAGTTGGTCCGAAAGGTCCTCAACCTAAGTCAAAAGTTACTAAGTCAGTAATTCATTTCTAATGGTTTAAAATTACGTAAGTTAAGTCTTAGGTATCATCATCATCATCATCATTCATCATCGTAAAAGCTAAGTAAGTTCAACAAATGTAGAGATCGAAACAATAGGCTAACTTTGATCAGCTGCTACGACCTCTACGGAAAATGAAAAGACGCGTAGTCAGTGGATATGGCTCCGTATGTGAGTCATAAAGTTGCTGACCAATTTCTAGAACCAAACTAGTCTTTGTTTGACTGTGACGACGGTTTAAGTGCGAGTAGGTCAGAAATTTCAGCACAACGTTACAAAGGTGTAGTGATTTTAAAAAGGCTATAAATCCTAAACCGTAACTCGGATTGAGGTGAGTCTTAAACAAAACGTCATCTACTTGAACTGGGCTATCTGGAAATCAACATTTCCAGTAGCCTAGGAGCCTGATCAGATCCAGAAAATAGTAACAAAAGTGCTCCGGTGGGATTCTTGGTGCTTGATGCTCATCACGGTTCTCATCCTTGATGCTTATAGCTTCAAGTATACAACTCGTTGATGTGTTTGCATCACTTTGACCAAGGTTCTACCATCAATACACAACAATCAAAACTAAGAAAATGATATACAACTCATGTAAGAGTTTGAGCAAATTGATGAACCAAAGTTACATCACTTTCTTAGTTTCAACACATATACTAGTTCCATTAAGCTACAAACTTTGAATCAAACTAAGTAAGTAAGACCTTAAGCTAGAGAGCTAAGATCTTAACTAGATATTAAAGATCTTAGACTAATAGTCTAGATCTCATGATCTTGATGAAAACCCTAAGTCATAAGCCTTAGACTTTCAACTTTACACAACCATAAGCTATGAAACTTAGATTTTGTAAAGTAAGTGATCATAAGCAATTAAGCTTTCTCTTAAACAAAGTAGAAGATCATAAGTTACACAACTTGGATCAAATACAAAAAGGAAACCCTAAGCTAGAGAGCTTGGATTTCTAACAACATTTATGAGATCTCAAGCTAGTAAGCTTGCATCTTTTGTTTCATAAATCACAAGTCACAAATCTAAACTACAACAAATAAAAGAAGATCATAAACTAACAAACTTTGATCTTATCTTAACTTTTTGTAGAAACATTAAGCTAGTAAGCTTTTATTTCAAACTTTCTTGAAGATCCATAAAGTAAAGTGTTGGATCTTTAAGTTACATGAAGATAATAAACATGAGTTTTGATCCTTAAGCATAAATAAAGAGATCTTAAGTTTGTACACTTAGATCTAACAAGTTTATGAAGATTCAAAGCTAAGAAGCTTGAACCATCATGTTCTTGTTACTTTTCAAAGCAAAGTGTAAATCAACAAAAGTTATGAAGATTCAAGTTATAAAACTTGAATCTTTGTTCATGATGATGATGATACATGAATCAAAGTAAGAAAACAGAGAAAAAGAGGTTAAGAACTTACAAGTTCTTCAAATATTTGAGAGAGTTTTTAGAGTGAGAAAGTAGAGAGAAGTGTGTGAGTTTGAATGAAATGAAAAAAATGAATGAAGTGTAAGTATTTATCAAGGAAAGAAAAAAAGAAAAAAAATAAATGATGGTGAGGTGGTGTAGGGTGGTCGACGGTCACAAGGGGTGGGGGGAACCATTTGGCATTTTGTGGTGTGGCTCATGGTGGTGGTACATGGTGATAGTGATATGTTGGGTGGTTTGAGACATTATGCAAGCCTTTGTTCCTAAGCATGCACACTACTTGTCTTATTAATCTCATGGGCTTAATTAGGATTACATGGGCTAATTAACCTATTACTAGCCCACTTAAGTTGAGTAGGTTGGGCCATGGAAGTCCACTAAGGTGTTAAGCCCAATAAGGTAACTAGTAAGCCCAAGTAAACACTTATGCATAATCAAGGGACCATAAAACTAAGTAATTGTCATTAGTAAGTAACAATTACGTTTACGTAGCCATAATATCTCAATCATGGCAAAAGTTTATTGTGTACCAAGTTCGTAGCTCGTTTTAAATCAATAAGTGATCACGTTAAGTAACCTAGTACTTAAAAACAAGTTGTAAGGTATTAACGAATGTAATTAACATAATTAATGATCCCAGAATATAATCTAACTCAGTACGCACAAATACGCAGTTTCGTGAAAGAAATAAATATAAATAAAAGTCGAAAAAGTCGGGTCGTTACATTACCCACCTGCTAAAGAAAATTTCATCCCGAAATTTTAAGCTGGGGTAGATGGTGGAGTCGGGAAAATGTGAGGATACTTCTGCATCATTTGATCCTCTCGTTCCCAGGTAAACTAAGGTCCTCATTTGGCATTCCATCGGACTCGGACAATTGGAATCTTATTGTGCTTCAAAGTCTTAACCTCACGGTCCATGATTTCGACAAGTTCTTCCACGAAGTGGAGTTTGTCATCAATCGTAAGCTCCTCCAGTGGTATGACAAGTTCCGGTTCAGCAAGACACTTCTTCAAATTTGATACGTGAAAGGTAGGATGAACGGAGCTCAATTCAGTCGGAAGGTCCAAACGGTAAGCAACGGTCACCCACGTTGAATTCGAAGTCTTTACGTTTAAGGTCAGCATAACTCTTTTGGCGATCACGGGCCGTCTTGAGCCTCGCTTGTATTTGGACAATCTTCTCGGTTGTTTCATGGACTAACTCGGGTCCGGTGATTTGCTTTTCGGCTACTTCGGCCCAACAGATAGGAGAACGACATTTGCGGCCATACAACGCTTCGAAGGGTGTGGCATTAATACTCGAATAATAACTGTTGTTGTAAGAGAATTCGGCTAGCGGCAAATACCTTTCCCAAGCCTTTCTGAAATCAATAACACGAGCATGCAACATGTCCTCCAAAGTCTGAATTGTGCGTTCGCTTTGTCTGTCAGTCTGCGGGTGATACGCAGTGCTCATGTAGAGACGAGTCCCCAAGGCTTCTTGCAAAGAACGCCAAAATCTAGAAGCGAAC
This sequence comes from Rutidosis leptorrhynchoides, assembly GCF_046630445.1. NCBI lineage: Eukaryota > Viridiplantae > Streptophyta > Magnoliopsida > Asterales > Asteraceae > Rutidosis > Rutidosis leptorrhynchoides. The sequence goes on along the minus strand of NC_092333.1, from coordinate 264,922,553 downwards.
CGGGTATCGCGATCTGAGATAATCGATAAGGGCACACAATGACTAGATACAATCTCCTTTATGTATAGCTGGGCGAGTTTTTCCATTGTATCAGTTTCCTTCATAGCTAGGAAGTGAGAAGATTTGGTAAGACGGTCAATAATAAGCCAGATAGTATCGTATCTGCCCGTCATCTTTGGTAGCTTCGTAATGAAGTCCATCGTTATCCTTTCCCACTTCCATTGCGGGATTTCCAGTTGCTGAAGTAACTTAGATGGCCTTTAATGTTCGGCCTTAACCTTCGAACAAGTCAAACACTTCCCAACATAAGTTGCAACATCCCTCTTAAGATTTGGCCACCAGTACTGTTCCTTGAGATCGTAGTACATCTTACCGGCTCCTGGATGAATCGAATATCTTGACTTGTGGGCTTCATCTAGAATGAGGCTTCGTAAATCCCCATAACTAGGCACCCAAATCCTTCCGGCAAAGTACCGGAGTCCAGTCTCCTTGACCTCAAATCGGAAAACGAGAATGTTTAACCGTTCTTGAGAAATATTCTCTTCCTTGAGAGCCTCATCTTGGGCTACTCAGATCTGGCTATTGAGGTTCGAATGAATGGTGATGTTCAGGGCCCGAACACGAAGAGGTACCATCCTCTCCTTTTGGGTCAAGGCATCAGCTACGACATTTGCCTTGCCAGGATGGTAACGGAGTTCACAATCTTAGTCGTTCAATGTCTCGATCCAACGACGCTGTCTCATATTCAGCTGCTTCTGGTCAAAGATGTGTTGGAGGCTTTTGTGATCAGTGAAAATAGTGCTCTTTGTTCCATAAAGATAGTGTCTCCACAGCTCTAATGCAAAGACAACAGCTCCAATCTCGAGATCGTGCGTTGTGTAATTTCGCTCGTGAATCTTCAGTTGACGAGAGGCGTAAGCAATGACCTTGTTTCTTTGCATCAATACGCAACCAAAACCATTTCTCGAAGCATCGCAATATACGACAAAATCGTCATTGCCTTCGGGAAGGGATAGGATAGGTGCGGTGGTCAACTTCTTGCTCAAGGTTTGAAATGCTGATTCTTGTACGGTTTCCCAAACGAACTTCTTCCCTTTGTGAGTCAGCGCGGTCAAAGGACGCGCAATCAGAGAGAAACCTTCAATAAATCTTCGGTAGTAACCGGCGAGGCCTAAAAATTGGCGGATGTGAGTAGGAGTAGTGGGGGTCTCCCACTTGCTAATAGCTTCGATCTTTGCGGGATAAACTTTGATACCCTGGTCACTCACAATGTGACCCAGAAATTGGACTTCCTTCAACCAAAATTCACACTTGGAGAATTTGGCATAAAGTTTCTCTTGTCTCAAGAGTTCCAACACTAGTTGAAGATGTTGCTCATGTTCTGCTTCACTTTTGGAGTAGATGAGGATATCATCTATAAAAACGATAACGAACTTGTCCAAGTATGGTTTGCATACGCGATTCATGAGATTCATGAACACGGCAGGTGTGTTGGTTAAACCGAATGGCATCACGAGAAACTCATAGTGACCATAATGTGTTCTGAATGCAGTCTTCATCACATTGCTCTCCTTCACTCTCAACTGGTGATAACCGGATCGCAAATCGATCTTAGAGTAAATGCTCGATCCTTGCAGCTGATCGAAAAGATCGTCGATTCTAGGAAGGGGATACCGATTCTTGATCGTCAATTTGTTGAGTTCGCGGTAGTCGATGTACATGCGAAAAGATCCGTCCTTCTTCTTCTTCACAAATAAAACAGAAGCGCCCCAAGGTGAAAAAATTGGTTGGATAAATCCACGGTCTAGCAGTTCTTGTAGTTGACTCTGCAACTCTTGCATTTTGGAAGGTGCGAGTCGATAAGGTGCGCGAGCTACAGGTGCAGCTCCTGGCACTAAATCGATCTGAAACTCCACTGCTCTCGGTGGCGGTAATCCAGGCAATTATTTCGGAAAGACGTCGGGAAATTCGTTCACAATTCGCACATCATCCACGCTCTTCACCTCGGTTTCTAACGCTTTCACATGTGCTAAAACAGCAAGACGTCCTTTCTTCATGATCTTTTGTGCTTTCATGCAATTAATGAGGTTTAGCTTTGAGTTACATCTCTCTCCGTAAATAATCAGTGGCTCACCATCTCCGTGTGGTATACGAAGAGCTTTATCTCCACAGATAATGTCAGCCCTTACCTTGGTCAACCAGTCCATACCGACAATCACATCAAAGCTTCCCAACTTGATGGGTATCAAGTCAATCTCGAAATCCACACCAGCTATGTTGATAATTCTTCCTCGGCTAATTTGGTCAAGTTTCTCGGGTTTTCCATTGGCTACCTCAACAAGCATACTCTCCTTTAAAGGAACTAACGACCAATTTATCTTAGAGGAAAAGTGTCTATATACATAACTCCTATCGGCACCAGTATCAAACAGGACAGAAGCTAATAGATTATTGATAGTGAATATACCTGTAACCAAGTTGGGGTTCTCACAAGCATCCCTTGCGTTTACATTGAAAGCTCTTCCACGCGCTGGCCCGCCGTCCTTTCTCTTGTTGGGACATTCATTCCTGAAGTGGCTCTGCTGTCCGCACTCATAGTACTTCCTTGGTCCAGTAGGGTTTGTCTTTACATCCGGGGTGGTGATCTTGCAGTCTTTGCCAATGTGCCCAGTCCTTTTACACTTTTCACAAACCACACTGCAGTACCCGGTATGATGCTTGTAGCACCTCTTACACTACGGAAGACTACCCTTGTAGTTAGGGTTCGAGCTATGGTTCGGGTTGGGGTTCCTCCAGTCATTGTTTCCCTTGAGACTCTCATGCCTCTTTGCTGGGTTTTGATCAAAGACCTTTCCTTTGTTGCTCTCCCACTTACGCTTCTCATAACTAGCTCCTGATTCTGATTTCGCTTTCTATGGTTCCTTGCGGAGGATCTGGTTCATTAGGGTGTGCGCCATGCGCATAGTTTCTGGGACATTTGCTGGTTTCGAAGAGGTGACATTTCCCTGAATGGTCTTGGAAAGTCCCCACAAGTATCGTTCCATTTGCTTAAATTCAGGGGTAACCATCGTGGGGTACATCAGAGCTAATTCCAGGTACCTTCGGTTATAGCAATCAAGATCGGTTCCCACAACCTTCAACTCCCAAAACTCAGCTTCCATTTCTGTATTTATGTTCTGGGGCAGTACTCCTCGATCATAGCCCCTTTGAATTCCTCCCACGGGATAGCATAAGCCTCAACAATTTCCTTAGCCTGAGCAAGTGTGTTCCACCAGGTTAAAGCGCCGTCTGACAGGGTGCAGGAGGCATACTTAGTTTTGTTCATTTCTGAGCAGTTACTCACATGGAATACAGCTTCCAATTTCTCAAACCATCTTGTCAGTCCAACTGGCCCCTCAGTACCACTGAAATTGTAGGGCTTGCAGCTCTGAAATTCCTTATAAGTGCACCCGTTTTGAATGTGCTGGTTAACCGGTGGAGCTTGGGGGTTGACATCCGCCATAGCTGCGGCTACTCGAGCAGCAATCATTTCCTCGATCTGTGCCGCTGTGGGCGTTTCCCTTGGAACTCTTCCGTTTGCCATTGATCTTCTAAACAAAAATTTCGACTTAAGTCAAAATCCAGCATTCAATAAATAATAATATTATAGCATAAGGCACCCAGTATGGAATCAACACAACACACAATTATTAAGTAATGCAACCAGATACAGATACCACAAAATCATCATACAGTAGCGTAGATAGAACGCCGTACAAAATTTAAACAACATTAAGTTCTATTCATTAATAAGAAAGTTGCATACATCCGCATAAGGTTCGTACAATACATGAGTAAAACATGAAACTACCAACATGGTTACATAGCAAAATCTAATACAATAGTCCTTTGGTAATAGCGGGTAAATGATGTCCATCAGGTGGGTCATCTGTTCCTCGAGCTCAGTTACCCGAGCATGGAGGATATACACTTCCCTAGTCAGTTCCTCAACGACGGGGGATGCTGGTGGGGCAGGCGGTGCAGATGATGCTGGTGGTGCTGGTGGCGCCGGTGGTGCAGATGCTGCAGTACCAGAAGTAGATGGTGCGTAACAGGAAACCTTACGCACGAATGGATCAGCAGAGTATGGCACAACCCGCTTACGGGCAGTAACCCTAACCATCTGTCCACGTGTGTCCAAGAATGGTCTACCTCAATTAACCCTAGGAATAACAGTACCATCGAAACGATACCACTTCTTCGGTGGGGTAGAGGGCGGCTGCACTGGCTCCTCCTCAGGGTCCTCCTCAGAGTCTTCCTCGGAATCCTCGTCGGAATCCTAGTCACTGGAATCATCAGATGATGAATCGCCCGAATCATCTGAGGGTGGATGTGCCTGTCCGATGGTCATAAGTCGATATCTGCCAGGTGGGATCGGTACGACACGTCCATTAGCAAGGCGTCTAGACCAATGTCCATGCTCATTAAGGAAAATATTGTCCCCATTTCCCCCAGGAATCACAGCACCACCGGAATGGTGCTGTGGCTCCGGGAGTCCTGGGCTGGGTGGAGCTGGAATCTCCTCTAGATCCTCATCTCCATCTGAGATGACCATCGGGTCAGGTGCGTGGCTACTGTCCCCAGAGGACGAATCACCAGAGTCGTTGGAGGGTAGCGAAGACGGGATCTGTGAGTTAGCAGCAATAGCAGGCGAGGTGGCAGATGAATCTGAGTCGCTCTCCAAATCAATGATAATGGGCGGTATGTCCGACATCTGAACAAGGAAAAATAACTTTTTCCATGTCAGAAAGTCATATAGCATGCACGTATTAGGCAAAGTAACTACAACAGTCTAGATCATCTATAGCAGTAAATAGCATGGCAATAATAACAAATCTTATAGAAGTATCATGCAATCAAAAGCAGATAGTAGCATGCAGTAGAGAAAACAAGTAGCAATATGCGACATATAGCAGTAAAAGTAAGCAGCATCATGCAGCAAGTTTCGCAGAAACAAGTAAACTAGTGAGTTGTAGATTAGTCTTATTAATGAATCCTACTTGGCTCGGTCTAGACTCACTAATGCAACCTAATTCCCTACAACCAATGCTCTGATACCAAATGTGACACCCCGTACAAAATTAACGTGTACGGATCATCAACAATAGGATCATTACAAGGTCAAACACTATATGATGTTTTAAATAAGTTTGCATTCATCAAAAGAGGTAACGTCTTTACCGACGTCAAATGTTTTACAAACGATAGTATGCTTCTACGAATAGAAAACAATTAACATAATTACGAGACCCGAGGGTCATTACAAATTCATTGTTCAAAAGTAACATAGTTCGTGAATGCAAGGTAAATGTTTCATGCAGAGACATCTCTAACAAAAGCAGCGGGAGTCTACACAGCAAGACTACTACAGCGGAAGCATCAAACCTCTAAGCACCTGAGAAAACATGCTTAAAAACGTCAACACGAATGTTGGTGAGCTATAGTTTAAATCGTAACAGTAATGTAATGTAGGCCACGAGATTTCGTATTTCAAAACAGTATGAAAAGTATATGCTTAACCGTGGGCACTTGGTAACTAACTTAACGTAATATCACCCCCTAAAAGTACACTTGGCGAGTGCATAAGTTTACGAAGTATTAAACACCCATTAAATGCTAGCGCGACTAGCCCGAGTGGGGATGTCAAACCCTATGAATCCATATCTAAGATTTGCGTTCACCAGTTCAAAAACCAATGACTAAACGTTACCGAGCTGAGGGGAAAGTTTATGCCGTTGTATAACCCACACATATATAAAGTTTAAGTACTTGTGCCTAGTAAGTAAAACGTAAAAAACGCATGCATTCTCAGTCCCAAAAATAGTTAAAGTAAAAAACGGATGCTATAACTCACAGTGATTAAGCAGTAAAAGTCGATACGAGATACGTAAACTAGTAAGTTGGTCCGAAAGGTCCTCAACCTAAGTCAAAAGTTACTAAGTCAGTAATTCATTTCTAATGGTTTAAAAGTACGTAAGTGAAGTCTTAGGTATCATCATCATCATCATTCATCATCGTAAAAGCTAAGTAAGTTCAACAAATGTAGAGATCGAAACAATAGGCTGAGTTTGATCAGCTGCTACGACCTCTACGGAAATTGAAAAGACACGTAGTCAGTGGCTATGGCTCCGTATGTGAGTCATAAAGTTTCTGACCAATTTCCAGAACCAAACTAGTCTTCCTTTGACTGTGGCAACGGTTTAAGTGCGAGTAGGTCAGAAATTTCAGCACAACGTTACAAATGTGTAGTGATTTTAAAAAGGCTATAAATCCTAAACCGTAACTCGGATAGAGGCGAGTCTTAAACGAAAAGTCATCTACTCGAGCCGGGCTATCTGGAAATCAACTTTTCCAGTAGCCCAGGACCCTGATCAGATCCAGAAAACATTAAGCAAAGTGCTCCGGTGGGATTCTTGGTGCTTGATGCTCATCACGCTTCTCATCCTTGATGCTTATAGCTTCAAGTGTACAACTCGTTGATGTGTTTGCATCACTTTGACCAAGATTCTACCATCAATACACAATAATCAAAATTAAGAAAACAATATACAACTTATGTAAGAGTTTGAGCAAATTGATGAACCAAAGTTACATCACTTTCTTAGTTTCAACACATATACTAGTTCCATTAAGCTACAAACTTTGAATCAAACTAAGTAAGTAAGACCTTAAGCTAGAGAGCTTAGATCTTAACTAGATATTAAAGTTCTTGGACTAATAAGTCTAGACCTCATGATCTTGATGAAAACCCTAAGTCATAACACTTAGACTTTCAACTTTACAAAACCATAAGCTATGAAACTTAGATTTTGTAAAGTAAGTGATCATAAGCAATTAAGCTTTCTCTTCAACAAAGTAGAAGATCATAAGTTACATAACTTAGATCAAACACAAAAAGGAAACCCTAAGCTAGAGAGCTTGGATTTCTAACAACACTTGTGAAGACCCGTCCTAATCCATCCGGACGTAGTCCATATCGATTATAAACGATTCACAACAATTGATTACATCGCGAGGTACTTGACCTCTATATGATACATTTTTGAAACATTGCATTCGTTTTTGAAAAGACAATCTTTCATTACATCAAAAATTGACAGCAGGCATACCATTTCATAATATATCAAACTATAATGGACTTAATAATAATCTTGATGAACGTGATGACTCGAATGCAACGTCTTTTGAAATATGTCATGAATGACTCCAAGTAATATCTCTAAAATGGGCAAATGCACAGCGGAAGATTTCTTTTATACCTGAGAATAAGCATGCTTTCAAGTGTCAACCAAAAGGTTGGTGAGTTCATTAGTTTAACATGAATAATCATTTCTATCATTTTAATAGACCACAAGATTTCATATTTCCATTTCTCATAAACATACGTCCCATGCATAGAGACAAAAATATAATTCATATGGATTGAACACCTGGTAACCGACATTCACAATATGCATATAAGAATATCCCCATCATTCCGGGATCCTCCTTCGGACATGATATAAATTTCGAAGTACTAAAGCATCCGGTACTTTGGATGGGGCTTGTTGGGCCCGATAGATCTATCTTTAGAGTTCGCGTCAATTAGGGTGTCTGTTCCCTAATTCTTAGATTACCAGACTTTAATAAAAAGGGCATATTCGATTTCGATCATTCAACCATATAATGTAATTTTGATTTCTTGTGTCTATTTCGTAAAACAGTTATAAAAGTTGCGCATGTATTCTCAGCCCAAAAATATAAAGGGTAAAAAGGAAAATGAAACTCACCATACTGTATTTTGTAGTAAAAATACATATAACGATATTTAATCAACTGAACAATGCAGGGTTGGCCTCGGATTCATGAACCTATATCATTTGTATATATATTAACACATATAACTGTAATCGAACAAAGTTGTATATATACTTATTATAACATATCGTTAAATGGTAACTTATTATTATGCACTTTATGTAATTTAGTTATTGTTATAGTTAATAAAATTTCATATAGAAATAAAGTATGTAATATACTTTTGATATATAATTCTCTCTTGTTTGTAAAATTAAAATTATAATATCACTAAAGTAATGATAATAATACTAATAATCATATATAAAAATGATAGTTTTCCTAAAAAAAATGATTCTCATAATATAGTTGTAAAAATACGAACTTTTAATAATTACCATTCTAAATATAATAATCATTTTAATAATAATAATGATAATATAATTAATAACACTCATAATCATAATAATTATATTATACTAACAATAATAATAATAGTAATAATTATAATGTTAATAGAAATGAAATAAAAAAAAATATATACCCTTTCAAAACTCTGCCTAAAAAGAATTGCCACTGGTGAGACTCGAACCCGCGACCTCTCGCTCAACACACAACACCATTATCCATCCCTCTGTTCCTGCTTTTTCTGTTTTATTTAGCTCCTAACATTTACTTAACCCGTCATTTATCTCGTCCCAAATTATTCATGGCCCAACATAATAATATAAATTGGCCACAGCCCAACAGAAAATCCGAAGCCCAAAAGAATATAACTCGGCCCATTGTCGTAAATTGGGTTTGATTTTTATGTAGAAACAGATACGTTGCAGGAACAAAAAAAAATAAAATTAAAATTGGAGACCATCGCTTTAATCATCCTCCTTGCATCATCTTCTTTACTTCTTTCGTTCTTGAATTAAAAACCAGAAACAGGAACTGCAGCTGCAGTAGCAGCGTAGCAGTAGCAACAACCTATTCATCATCTCCTACTATCCTAAGTCATCATTTTCGACCACTATTCATCATCATCATCATTTACGCTAACCAGTAGCAGAAACAATTTTGAATAATAATAGCAGCGAAATAGTATCTGTTTAAATGGTTTAATGGTGTTGGTGATCGTAACAGAAAAACAGAAATACATAAAATCATACTCATCGTTGTCATCATCATTCACAGACCCATCGTGATCATCATCATTATTATCACGATCTCTATCATCCTAATCATCATCATCAATATCGTGTATTATCCATCATCATTTAATCTTTATCATCATCAACCTCCATCATCTTCCTCATCGTACATCATTTCATCATCACTTTTGTATCTTCATCTTCGTTCCATCATTACTGCCACTGTTCATCGTATTTTTCGTTGAACAAAAACAGTAACAGCAGCAATAATTAACAGAAACTGAGTAGTAGCAGGCTGCATGTTTGGTGTTCGGTTCTAGTTTGATAAAAAAAATAAATAAATAAATAAGCAGTCGAATGGTGGTAGGTTTGTTGATGGTGATCGAGAAAAAAAAATAATAAGATAGCAGCAGTCAATTGGCGATTTAGTGGTGGTGTACTATGGTGGTGATGGTTCAAGGAACAGCGGAATTTGGGAGATGAGGTAGTGGCCGGTTGTGGTAGTGAGAGTGGTTTTGTGAGGGTGGTTCTCGTTCACTAGAAAAGCAAAAAGAAGATGCACTGCATTTGTATGTATGAGTGTATATATATATCAATTATGCATTATATATATAATTATTACTTTACAGCTCATAACTCATTATTCATTGATCACATAATATCTTTGATAGTAAATATTATAATAAGTAAGCAGCCTTTCACTATGTCTAAACCTGCCGACACTTTTAACACCGAGTGGTATTTCGTGTCCATTGCTAAACAGTTGTCGTATAAAAGTGTTCCTAAAAATCCCAAACTTTTAAATTAAATATATTTAATTGTTTCACTCATTAACTGTTTGAAACCTGATCAAAAAGATTCAATAATTATTTATTTTCTGTTCCAATTTATATGTACGTAGTGCTAATATTTAAACTTAAAAAGATAAAAAATATTTTTGACAAATCTAAAATCTTCGAAATCAATTTACAATCCAACTTTTATTTCATTCCTTCATAAACATGTACAATATCTATATTAAAACTAACAAAACATCAACCGAGTGTTACTGACGTTTACCAATTAAGCTCGTAAACATTTATTTTCTATTTACTCTCTCTCTATATATAATCAGTTTTAAATAACAAGTTTTATCACATAAATATATATTATATATTTTTAAACAAATAGATTTAATATTATTTTATATATTTACAAGTAGTATTTATGTACATATATATATATATATATATATATATATATATATATATATATATATATATATATATATATATATATATATATATATATATATATATATATATATATATATATATATATATATATATATATATTTTTATTTATTTAAATATACATGTATCTATTTACAATTAGTTATTCGTGAATCGTTGAGCATAGTCGAAGGGTAATTGAATACATGAACACAGTTCAAAATTTTTAGACTCAACTTTACAGACTCTGCTTATCGTGTCGAATTCATATAAAGATTAAGTTTAAATTTGGTCGGAAATTCCCGGGTCATCACAGTACCTACCCGTTAAAGAAATTTCGTCCCGAAATTTGAGTGAGGTAGTCATGACTAACAATAAAAATGTTTTCATGACGAATATGAGTTAATAAATTGAGTTTTATCATCATTGAGTACTATGGATAAAAATATTCGATTATTCGAAGAGTACTAATGAAGCTATCACTAAAGAGTGAAATAGGAAAGTAAAGATTCATCTTAACTTTTGACAGAGTCAGGGTTGAATTCCGAAATTCAAGGGATTTAAAAAAAAATCTTTGAAATCTTATAAGATATGATTCTTCGGGATTTAAGGAAATTACGATCTCTTTAATTAAATACGGTGATCTGCCCCGATTACTACGTCTGATATTTCCAGTATAAATTAAGCTCTTCCTTTCCATTATTCTCACCATTCTTATACTTTCTTTCTTAGTTCATACATCCAAAAGATTCTGAAAATGATTAATCCAGTTCTAATCCTTGTCCTCATCCTTACTATCGCAACAATCATTCTCCTTTTCCAACTTCCACCAGAGGAATCTGCTTTCTTCTACTTCACCCTCGGGATTATAATGTTTTTAATTCTCCCGTGTCTTTATGTTGCGATAAACATTGATATACACTGTTTGTAATTTATGCGTTGTTATCGGGCTTTATATCTCTCCTTATATTTCAATGTCCCCCCTTTCTGTTTCCTATAATCATTGTCATCCACAATTAATACTCTCTCCTATTTGCTGCAATTTATACTCCAATTTCTATTTCAGAGCTTTGTCCCTTCGTTTCTTCTTCTGGCGATTTGGCATCCCTTGTAATGGTCCAGAATTCACAGATATAAGTTTCAGAATGAACATTTTTAATGTTCTAAATAAGAAGGAACGTAATAGCACAATTTGATTTGTAAAATTACCAGATTCACTGAGAATAGAACTATCAAGAATATACTTTCTTGATATGTTCAGAAGTTAAGCAGAATGACAGAGTTATGTAACATGGTGCATGATGACGTTATGATCTGTGAATCATCACGTCCCATTAGAAACTCAGCATGACTTACTGTAATATAATCACGTTGATCAAGTGTCATTATATTATGCTAACTCATGCATCAATTCCCAACATTACTTCAATAACATTCATATTTTAAGCTCGAAAGTTTACAGAATATAGAAACTAACAGTTTCTATATGATGTAACACTGATAGCACGAAGAGATTAATGATTTCAGATAAGAATAGTTATGAAAATATCTTCAGAAATATGAAGGATATTTATAATGAAAGATACGATGATATCTTGGAATTTCTAAGTTCGAAGGTTGATGAAGAAAAATTTTCCACAAGATTTTAACATGACTTCGGAGCAAGATATTCTCTAAAGATTTCAACGAATCCAGAATTACCTGAATCCTTTGAATATAGGATTTGGTCCTTGTATTTGTCCTTGGTCTCCTTCATGGGTAACTCAATCTGTTTTTCAATACTCAATTTTCTATCGAGCGTTCCTAACACTCCTTTCTTTATCATCAAACTTTTGTCCGTTTAGACCATCTACCATTTTTCTGTTTCCTCTACATTTAATACTATGATATCTGAATCATCGGTTATTAATCTGAGGTGGTTTCAGGAGAATTGTGTTTTTAGCTGATTAAACGCTGATGGTAATATGATGGAATATGAAAGGTTACCTGGTAACAATAAAAGAGCACGCGTATATATAAACGTTATAATAAGGTTGTTTCGTACGAAAAGTCGAAGTTGACTTGTTGGACCTGTGACAAAATTGGCTAATTTTGAAAAGGGATCGCAAAGTTGTTTTTGTTAATAAATGTCAAAGGATCTGACGCGGCTACGTGTTGAACTTTTACTCAATTGCCGAGAGTTTCTCAGGTGCATAACTATATGCATAAATCTTTCCTTCCGTAGATGAAGTGCGGTTGATTCATCCTATCGATTGAGGTGTTTTCAAGAATCATGAAAGGTTTGAACGCAGAATGTAATCGTGAAGATACAAATGAGGTTTAAGACGAAATCAAGTGGCAACTTGAAGAATTGTTTAGTTTCATATGTTATAAACAATATTTTAATTCATTTTAATTGTCCAATGTTATTAGTCCACAGTCGATAGTCCACAGTTGACAGTGCAATCATTCATATATAGTTTAATATATAATATTTGAATTATTTAATACATGTCGTGACCCGTATACGTCTCAGACTCGATCATAACTCAAAGTATATATATTATTATAGAATCAACCTCAACCCTGTATAGAGAATCTAACGACCCGTCCTAATCCACAAGGACGAATACATTACATTTGGTTACATTACGAGGTACTAGACCTCTATATGATACATTTTACAAACATTGCATTCGTTTTTGAAAAGACAATCTTTCATTACATCAAAAGTTGACGGCATGCATACCATTTTATAATATATCTAACTATAATTGACTTAATAATAATCTTGATGAACTCAACGACTCGAATGCAACATCTTTTGAAATATGTCCTGAATGACTCCAAGTAATGTCTCTAAAATGAGCAAGTGCACAGCGGAAGATTTCTTTCATACCTGAGAATAAACATGCTTTAAAGTGTCAACCAAAAAGTTGGTGAGTTCATTAGTTTAACATAAATAATCCTTTCCTAATTTTAATAGACCACAAGATTTCATACTTCCATTTCTCATAATCATACGTCCCATGCATAGAGACAAAAATATCATTTATATGGATTGAACACCTGGTAACCGACATTCACAATATGTATATAAGAATATCCCCCATCATTCTGGGATCCTCCTTCGGACATGATATAAATTTCGAAGTACTAAAGCATCCGGTACTTTGGATGGGGCTTGTTGGGCCCGATAGATCTATCTTTAGAGTTCGCGTCAATTAGGGTGTCTGTTCCCTAATTCTTAGATTACCAGACTTAATAAAAAGGGGCATATTCAATTTCGATCATTCAACCATATAATGTAGTTTCGATTACTTGTGTCTATTTCGTAAAACATTTATAAAAGCGCATGCATTCTCAGTCCCAAAAATATATATTGCAAAAGCATTTAAAAAGGGAGTGATGAAACTCACTATAATGTATTTTGTAGTAAAAATACATATGGCGACATTGAACAATACAGGTTTAGCCTCGGATTCACGAACCTATATCAAGTATTAACACATTATAGTATAAATCAATTAAGTTTATATATTTGTTATGTATTAATTATTCTTATAATATATTATGATACTTATTTGATATTTAATTAATGTTATATCAATAATATTAGTTGAAACATAATTTTTATGTAATATTACTGTATTTTATGTTATAATATATTTACATATATATCTTTTGTTTTGCAAAATTAATAATCGTAGAAATACCTGACTAAGGGTAATAATAATAATACTAATAGTATGATACTAGTAATAATAATGATAATAATGATTATCATACTTATATGGTGATAATAATATTTATATTTATAATACTAATAATAACAATCATAATAACAATACTATTAAATGATCATAAATTCTTATTTTAGTAATAATAATAGTAATAATTATATTACTACTAATAATAACAATAATAATAATAATATTAATTTTAGAAATGAGAACTACCTTCAAAGAGCTTTTCTAAAAACAACTGCCCCAAACAGGGCTCGAACTCGAGACCTCTCGCCCACCCGCAAACACCCTTAACCATTCTGCCATCCATGTTTTTCTAACTTATAAAGCAACCCAAACATATATATCTAGTATTTCTTTCATCTTAGTTCATCATCTTCTTCACCAAGTTTAAAATCAAATGGGGGCAAAAACTCAACAACAATCGAACGGGTTTTCATTTATGAATTGTAAACAACATGAAACAAAAAAAAATGTGTTCATGATATAAAAAAAATGAGAAAAAAAAACACAAAAAATCCTACTGCTTGCTGGTAGCTAGAAAAAAAAAATTTTGTTTTCAATTTTGAGTTCGTTTTGGACAATCTTTACAACATGAAACATGTTTCAAATCATTCCTAAAATCTATCAAAATCATCAATTTAACTTAAAACATCAAAACAAGCTCTAATTTCTCCAAGAACAAAACAGTTGACTTTTGACAATTTAACTTTGACTCGCAAATTCGAATTCGTTATTAAGAATTGGAACTTGAGATTTTGCAGGAAGTTTAAGTAAATGATTCCTAACAACTCTGCATTTTTAGTTTTTGATATTTGTTTCGAATTTACGTTAGTGTATATTACTGTGAAGAACTCAAGAACTCAAAAATTGATTTTTAGATTAAGAGTGTTATAGGTTATGATTACAACATGAATTGTGTTGCAAATCATTCCTATAATCTTTATGGATCATCAAATTAACTGGAGATATCAAAACAAACTCGAATTTGATTCAAGAACACTTAGTTGACTTTTAAAACCAAAACTTTGACTCCAAAATTAGAGATTAATAGAAAGAATTGAGGATTAAAAACTTACAGATAGTTTAGATAGATGATTCCTAACAAGACTGTATTATTACATTTTGAAAATTCATTCAAAATCAAAATATGATGAAAAAGATAAATGTACAGAGTGTGGAGCTTATTTTCTGGGTTTTTCAGTTTTATTCAATCACTGAATGCAATAGACAATATATAGCAAAGGATTTCTGTTTTGAATTGTGATTGAAGCAAACTCATAACAAACTCCGACAGATACAAAAATCATATACAGTAGGGATGTGGATGTGAAACTGAATGGTACTAGTTCTTGATTCTTTTTTTTTTATAATTAAATTAATATTAATAATTGATAATATATTAATAATAATAATTATTATATAAGTACTAATGATACAAAATTCATAAAAATGATAATAATAATAATACTATTAGTGTTAATAATAATAAATTGTATTAGTTTCTAATAATTTGTACGTTGTCACCCGTCTTACGTCCCGATTCCGGTTTCTCGAACGCATTTTCGTATGCTTAGAAAACTGATACCTTACATTTCGCGAATTGTACCTTTATTAATAATTAGACTTAAATTAATGGAAAACTAACCCACTCAAAGTGTAACTTAATCTTTTGAGTGTTTTGGTCATTTACTTCTATAAATCATAGTCTCGTTATTTATCAAAGCATATTTAATAATATTAAATCAAAACGTTTTATGACTAATTTCATATTATTATTCATCACTTTGTAAAATAAAAATATATTTTCAGTTAAAATATAAACTTGTACATACCGTATATAATGGAAATATTAATGTAATAATATAATATTTAGTTTTTCAAAACTAATAATAGTTCAAAAGTTTATTTTAAATTCGTTTAGAAAATCTTATAACACGTAACGTTTATACTTTAAACTTAATATGATATAATTCATTTATGCGCCAACGTTTAGTTTAATTTCCTTAAACTTTCTAAATAATATATCTTAATATCGATCAAATCAAATAACAAGTGTTGCTATCGTTTACATAAATAATTTGTAATCAGATATGTATTTAATATACATAAACATGTTTTAAATACACGTTGCAAGTTATTTAAATATATCTTAACAATTAATATTCAACTTACGTTATTTAACAAAGACATTTTAATAACCAAGTTATATTACATTGGAAAATGTTTTCGCACGTTTGTAAATAGATCAATCAAGTAATATGAAATTCAATTCTCCACTAACATTTGTCTGACACTAGATAAGTGATACTTTGTTTTCATTTGAAAATCACTTTATCATTTATTCCGAATACCGTTAAAAACAAACGATTTCTCAAATCAACGTGGACCTTATAACAGAGACTCGTAATCATAATTCAATGTATCTGATAATTCAATCATATGATATTATCTTTTAATTTCGTCAATAACTATATTAACTTATATTGAAACAAAAATACGTTCATGTAAAGTATTATATGTCTAATACTTTGTTAACGTTTTCAACTAATAAGTATATATTATATATACATATCAATATACACATAAATGTTCGTGAATCGTTGAGCATAGTCAAAGGGTAATTGATTACATAAATATAGATTTCAAAACTTTCGAGACTCAACATTACAGATTTTGCTTATCGTGTCGGAAACATATAAAGATTAAAGTTTAAATTTGATCGGAAATTTCCGGGTCATCACAGAGAACTCGATCATTACTGCATATAGAGTGTCTATGGTGATTCCAAATAATATATATAGATGCGTCGATATGATATGTCAAAACCTTGTATACGTGTCCCGATATTTAAAGTGCGTAAAAATAAATAACAGAAATTAAATGACGATAAATAAAGTGTGTAAGGTAAATAACAGAAATTAAATGGCGATAAATAAAATTGCGAGAATTAAAATTGCGATAAAATAAATTGCGATAATTAAATGTACAATTAGGAATTAACAGTTAGCTTGGAACAGTTAGCTAGGATTTTGTTAGCGTGGATTTTTAACAAAATTTCTCATAGTTAATTTGTTTGTTTCTAACAAATTTTATTTTGTCCAATATTTTCTTCATTATGCCACTTGTCGGATTCTGATAGGTCAAAATCCAAATATGAAGTTGAATGAAAATGGTTATTCTGTGGTGAACGGATACGTATATCTATGGATGTAAGTAGGATAGTAAATGACTGTTGAAACAGATTCGAACAACGTATAATGTAACTTATTAATGTGATATTTAAATATTCCTCGGGTATTACCTACCCGTTAAAATATTTTCACCATTAACAGTTTGTACACGAGAATTTTTAATTACAATCTTTATGAAAACATATATACATATATATTTTCTTCAGATGTATTCATGGATTTAATGAGTTAATATAATATTAAACTCATTTGCTTTTCGGTTGGAACTAGAATAAATAATCTCCAAAACTTTAGAGATTACATATTCGCCATGTCGAACGAAGATAATTGAGGTAGAATGATACGTAGAAGGAAGATCATACTCAAAATACAGATGATGATATTGAATCATGGATTGTTGATGGTACTGTTGGTGTCGGTGATGTTGTTGAAGCTGGTACATTTTGCACCATATTCTCCGAATTGGTTATTCGAGCGCGAAGTTCATTGACTTATTACTCCAGGATGATTGTCGGTCGGAACGAGCGAATGAATAAGGTTCAGAATTGTGGATAGAATATAATCTTGTCGAGTTACCCTGGAAATGAGACTGAAAATGGTGTCTCGAACAGGTTCGCCGGTAAGCGCTTCAGGTTCATTGTCAAGAGGTGAATTCGGTTGGTGGAAGGGATTGCCTTCTGCGTGTTTCCATTAATTAAGTCGACTACGAACCCATCAGATGAATTGATAATGGCTGATTGGTTGATTCATGCTGGTGACGCTGTTTTCGAAGCTTAGGTGAACATCTATGTCGGAATAGCTATCGGAATCTGAGGGACTCGAACTGGTTACAGGATTCATCTCGTACGATCAGAAGAAGAATTTTCGATAAGAATATAGATTATAGGATGTAGATTAGTACCCTGCAATACATAATTTACATATGTATATATAATACTAAAATCCCATAGGTTACGGAGGAATCTACGGAAGTTGTCAGACAAAGTTACAGTAACAGATACGCTAAGATATGAATTTTGTCTATACATTATTCATGCAGTCAATGCAGTAAAACGTGTCTAGACTAAGAATGATAAGCAAGTGATTCTCTAAGAATGATAAGCAGGTAATTTTCGACACGAAATGATAAGCAAAACTTATGACATGCAGACACGGTCGAAGTCCAGACTCACTAATGCCTCCTAACGACTTATCAGTTAGACACACTAATGCAGACCTGGTTCGCTAAGACCTCTGCTCTGATACCAACTGTGAAGACCCGTCCTAATCCATCTGGACGTAGTCCATATCGATTATAAATGATTCACAACAGTTGATTACATCGCGAGGTACTTGACCTCTATATGATACATTTTTCAAACATTGCATTCGTTTTTGAAAAGACAATCTTTCATTACATCAAAAATTGACAGCAGGCATACCATTTCATAATATATCTAACTATAATGGACTTAATAATAATCTTGATGAACGTGATGACTCGAATGCAACGTCTTTTAAAATATGTCATGAATGACTCCAAGTAATATCTCTAAAATGGGCAAATGCACAGCGAAAGATTTCTTTTATACCTGAGAATAAGCATGCTTTCAAGTGTCAACCAAAAGGTTGGTGAGTTCATTAGTTTAACATGAATAATCATTTCTATCATTTTAATAGACCACAAGATTTCATATTTCCATTTCTCATAAACATACGTCCCATGCATAGAGACAAAAATATAATTCATATGGATTGAACACCTGGTAACCGACATTCACAATATGCATATAAGAATATCCCCATCATTCCGGGATCCTCCTTCGGACATGATATAAATTTTGAAGTACTAAAGCATCCGGTACTTTGGATGGGGCTTGTTGGGCCCGATAGATCTATCTTTAGAGTTCGCGTCAATTAGGGTGTCTGTTCCCTAATTCTTAGATTACCAGACTTTAATAAAAAGGGCATATTCGATTTCGATCATTCAACCATATAATGTAATTTTGATTTCTTGTGTCTATTTCGTAAAACAGTTATAAAAGTTGCGCATGTATTCTCAGCCCAAAAATATAAAGGGTAAAAAGGCAAATGAAACTCACCATACTGTATTTTGTAGTAAAAATACATATAACGATATTTAATCAACTGAACAATGCAGGGTTGGCCTCGAATTCACGAACCTATATCATTTGTATATATATTAACACATATAACTGTAATCGAACAAAGTTGTATATATACTTATTATAACATATCGTTAAATGGTAACTTATTATTATGCACTTTATGTAGTTTAGTTATTGTTATAGTTAATAAAATTTCATATAGAAATAAAGTATGTAATATACTTTTGATATATAATTCTCTCTTGTTTGTAAAATTAAAATTATAATATCACTAAAGTAATGATAATAATACTAATAATCATATATAAAAATGATAGTTTTCCTAAAAAAAAATGATTCTCATAATATAGTTGTAAAAATACGAACTTTTAATAATTACCATTCTAAATATAATAATCATTTTAATAATAATAATGATAATATAATTAATAACACTCATAATCATAATAATTATATTATACTAACAATAATAATAATAGTAATAATTATAATGTTAATAGAAATGAAATAAAAAAAATATATACCCTTTCAAAACTCTGCCTAAAAAGAATTGCCACTAGTGAGACTTGAACCCGCGACCTCTCGCTCAACACACAACACCATTATCCATCCCTCTGTTCCTGCTTTTTCTGTTTTATTTAGCTTCCAACATTTACTTAACCCGTCATTTATCTCGTCCCAAATTATTCATGGCCCAACATAATAATATAAATTGGCCACAGCCCAACAGAAAATCCGAAGCCCAAAAGAATATAACTCGGCCCATTGTCGTAAATTGGGTTTGATTTTTATGTAGAAACAGATACGTTGCAGGAACAAAAAAAAAATTTAAAATTAAAATTGGAGACCATCGCTTTAATCATCCTCCTTGCATCATCTTCTTTACTTCTTTCGTTCTTGAATTAAAAACCAGAAACAGGAACTGCAGCTGCAGTAGCAGCGTAGCAGTAGCAACAACCTATTCATCATCTCCTACTATCCTAAGTCATCATTTTCGACCACTATTCATCATTATCATCATTTACGCTAACCAGTAGTAGAAACAATTTCGAATAATAATAGCAGCGAAATAGTATCTGTTTAAATGGTTTAATGGTGTTGGTGATCGTAACAGAAAAACAGAAATACATAAAATCATACTCATCGTTGTCATCATCATTCACAGACCCATCGTGATCATCATCATTATTATCACGATCTCTATCATCCTAATCATCATCATCAATATCGTGTATTATCCATCATCATTTAATCTTTATCATCATCAACCTCCATCATCTTCCTCATCGTACATCATTTCATCATCACTTTTGTATCTTCATCTTCGTTCCATCATTACTGCCACTGTTCATCGTCTTTTTCGTTGAACAAAAACAGTAACAGCAGCAATAATTAACAGAAACTGAGTAGTAGCAGGCTGCATGTTTGGTGTTCGGTTCTAGTTTGATAAAAAAAATAAATAAATAAATAAGCAGTCGAATGGTGGTAGGTTTGTTGATGGTGATCGAGAAAAAAAAAATAATAAGATAGCAGCAGTCAATTGGCGGTTTAGTGGTGGTGTACTATGGTGGTGATGGTTCAAGGAACAGCGGAATTTGGGAGATGAGGTAGTGGCCGGTTGTGGTAGTGAGAGTGGTTTTGTGAGGGTGGTTCTCGGTCACTAGAAAAGCAAAAAGAAGATGCACTGCATTTGTATGTATGAGTGTATATATATATCAATTATGCATTATATATATAATTATTACTTTACAGCTCATAACTCATAATTCATTGATCACATAATATCTTTGATAGTAAATATTATAATAAGTAAGCAGCCTTTCACTATGTCTAAACCTGCCGACACTTTTAACACCGAGTGGTATTTCGTGTCCATTGCTAAACAGTTGTCGTATAAAAGTGTTCCTAAAAATCCCAAACTTTTAAATTAAATATATTTAATTGTTTCACTCATTAACTGTTTGAAACCTGATCAAAAAGGTTCAATAATTATTTATTTTCTGTTCCAATTTATATGTACGTAGTGCTAATATTTAAACTTAAAAAGATAAAAAATATTTTTGACAAATCTAAAATCTTCGAAATCAATTTACAATCCAACTTTTATTTCATTCCTTCATAAACATGTACAATATCTATATTAAAACTAACAAAACATCAACTGAGTGTTACTGACGTTTACCAATTAAGCTCGTAAACATTTATTTTCTATTTACTCTCTCTCTATATATAATCAGTTTTAAATAACAAGTTTTATCACATAAATATATATTATATATTTTTAAACAAATAGATTTAATATTATTTTATATATTTACAAGTAGTATTTATGTATATATATATATATATATATATATATATATATATATATATATATATATATATATATATATATATATATATATATATATATATATAAATATACATGTATCTATTTACAATTAGTTATTCGTGAATCGTTGAGCATAGTCGAAGGGTAATTGAATACATGAACACAGTTCAAAATTTTTAGACTCAACTTTACAGACTCTGCTTATCGTGTCGAATTCATATAAAGATTAAGTTTAAATTTGGTCGAAAATTCCCGGGTCATCACAACACTTATGAGATCTCAAGCTAGTAAGCTTGCTTCTTTTGTTTCATAAATCACAAGTCACAAATCTAAACTACAACAAACAAAAGAAGATCATAAACTAACAAACTTTGATCTTATCTTAACTTTTTGTAGAAACATCAAGCTAGTAAGCTTGTATTTCAAACTTTCTTGAAGATCCATAAAGTAAAGTGTTGGATCTTCAAGTTACATGAAGATCATAAACATGAGTTTTGATCCTTAAGCATAAATAAAGAGATCTTAAGTTTATACACTTAGATCTAACAAGTTTATGAATATTCAAAGCTAAGAAGCTTGAATCCATCATGTTCTTGTTACTTTTCAAAGCAAAGTGTAAATCAACAAAAGTTATGAAGATTCAAGTTATAAAACTTAAATCTTTGTTCATGATGATGATGATGATACATGAATCAAAGTAAGAAAAGAGATAAAAAGAGGTTAAGAACTTACAAGTTCTTCAAATATTTGAGAGAGTTTTTAGAGTGAGAAAGTAGAGAGAAGTGTGTGAGTTTGAATGAAATGAAAAAAATGAATGAAGTGTAAGTATTTATCAAGGAAAGAAAAAAATGAAAAATAAATAAATGATGGTGAGGTGATGGAGGGTGGCCGACGGTCACAAGGGGTGGGGGGACCATTTGGCATTTTGTGGTGTGGCTCATGGTGGTGGTACATGGTGATAGTGATATGTTGGGTGGTTTGAGACATTATGCAAGCCTTTGTTCCTAAGCATGCACACTACTTGTCTTATTAATCTCATGGGCTTAATTAGGATTACATGGGCTAATTAACCCATTACTAGCCTAGTTAAGTTGAGTAGGTTGGGCCATGGAAGTCCACTAAGGTGTTAAGCCCAATAAGGTAACTAGTAAGCCCAAGTAAACACTTAAGCATAATTAAGGGACCATAAAACTAAGTAATTGTCATTAGTAAGTAACAATTACATTTACGTAGCCATAATATCTCAATCATGGCAAAAGTTTATCGTGTACCAAGTTCGTAGCTCGTTTTAAATCAATAATTGACACTAACGGTCATAAAAGCAAAGCAAGGATCACGTTAAGTAACCAAGTACTTAAAAACACGTTGTAAGGTATTAATGAATGTAATTAACATAATTAATGATCCCAGAATATAATCTAACTCAGTACGCACAAATACGCAGTTTCGTGAAAGAAATAAATATAAATAAAAGTCAAAAAAGTCGGGTCGTTACACAATCATAATCAAACTTTATAATTTTTCTTCTCCTTTCTTGTTTCTGTCCTTCCTCTTTGATTCCTTGTCGACCACCATCACCAAATTACAATCAAGAACATTGCTTCAAATTATTCGAATTACATTATTGTTATCATTTATATACTGCATGTATTGTTGCCAAATTGGAAGAAAAATAGAAATTAACGAAAACAAAACTCACCAAATCACCGCAACGTCTTTTGCAGCCGTTTACTATCACCACTCTACTTCACCAACAACCACCTAGAGAACCGCCACCCTAAACCATTTAAATACCACCATTGTCGACATTAAACCACCGACGAACTATCATCATCAAACATTACTGTTGCTGCCGTTTTTGTCTTTCTGTTCGATGATCACATCAAGAATACTTCTTGCCTTCGTTCCTGTTTTTGGTTCAGACCAACAATAACCTCCATCACAATCAAACCATCACCACCATGGGAGCAACCTATAACTTTCTTCTATTTTTTTTTCTTTCTTTTCTTTCTTCTTTCTATTTTCTGTTTAACCCAAATCACCACACCCTCAATTTTCATAAACAACATTCGATTAAAACTGCTAGTGATGTGACAACTCATTTTTCTGTTGTTGCTACCATTTACCGTCACTGTTGTCACCTCTTGTTACAAATAAAACGATGAAGATAATGATATATAAATGGAAATAGTCGACTGCAGCTACAGTATCTGTGTGTTTTTTTAACGCGAGAAAGAATATGGTGATACAAGAAGGATAATGATTTATGTCGAGAGCTTTTAGAATTTTAAAACTAAAGTAAGCGTATGATTGAATTGGATTGAACGTGAGTGGAGATGTAGGGTTCAAGATAGAGATGTATATTGGATTCCAAATCCAATAATCAATATGAAACAAAACTTCCTTGGTTTATTACGAAATGAATCAGGATAATTGAGCCGAGGTTCAAGTTACAGATACTCTTGGGCCATAGGTTATTAGATGGGCTGTGTTAAGTTGGGCTGCAAGTGATTGGGCTTAAACTCTGAACCGTGAGGGTAGTAATAGAAAAACAGAAACGCTGGTATAATGTTGAAAATGAATGATACATGGGTGATAATTAAAAACGAAGAATTATGACGCATGAAGTAAGATGGTGATGATGATAAACGATATGATGATGAAATGATCATAACGATGGTGTTGATAATTATATTGATGCTATGACGAAGAGGATATAGCGATACAGATAATACATAAAATGATAAACACGAGGTGATGTCGTGATGAGATGAAGATGATGATGAATCTGTGATGCTTCGTTTTTTTTTTTTTTTAGAAGATGATGATATTGAGAAGATGATGATCACGATGATAAGTGATGATGATTAAAATGATAATGGTGATGAAGATAATAAATCACGATGGTAAAGTAGAAGATGAACAAGGAAACTGAATACGGGTTATATAAGAAGTGTAGTAGGAACTAAAACAAATATGAACGAACAGAGGAGTGGTTTAGGTTGATATCGGTTTAGCGGGACGTCGCGGGTTCAAACCCGGACTTGGGCATTTTTTTAGGCTACTTCTTTGAGGTAGTTTACTTATTACTCATTATTATTATTATTATTATTATTATTATTATTATTATTATTATTATTATTATTATTATTATTATTATTATTATTATTATTATTATTATCATTAGTAGTAAAGTTATTATTATCATAGTTATTATTATTATTAATATTATTATTATCATTATTATTAATAACATGATTTTTATATAACTTTATTTACATGATTTTTATTATCATTATTATTATCATTAATATTAATATTATTACAGTATTATTATTGCTACTAACAAAATGACTAATATTATTATCAAAATTATTATTTTCATTACCACTATTAAGATTATTATTATTAATGTACCTAAATAAATATTATATATATAAGACAAATATATTTAATACATATAACATAACTATATTAATACTTTTATAATAAATATTAATAAATATAATTAATTAGATTATTAATGAAACACATAAATAAAATAACAATTAAATCACTAATGATATATAAGTTTGTTCGATTACCATTTTATGTGTTGATATATATATATATATATATATATATATATATATATATATATATATATATATATATATATATATATATATATATATATATATATATATATATATATATATATATATATATATATATATATATATATATATATATATATATATATATATATATATATATGTTCGATTACCATTTTATGTGTTGATATATATATATATATATATATATATATATATATGTATATATATATATATATGTATATATATATATATATATATGTATATATATATATATACATATATATATATATATACATATATATATATATATATATATATATATATATATATATATATATATGTACATATACATATATATATATATATGTACATATATATAGGTTCGTGAATCCGAGGCCAACCCTGCATTGTTCAGTTTCGTCGTAAGGATATTTTTACAATAAAATATTGTAGAGTGAGTTTCATTTGCTCCTTTTTTTAAATGCTTTTGCAATATATATTTTTGGGACTGAGAATACATGCGCTGCTTTTATAAATGCTTTACAAAATAGACACAAGTGATCGAAACTACATTCTATGGTTGGATTATCGAACCGAATATGCCCCTTTTTAGCTTGGTAGCCTAAGAATTGGTTTTTATTATAATTGCCACCAATTGACGCGAATCCTAAAGATAGATCTATTTGGCCCAACAAGCCTCATCCGAGTTACGGATGCTTTAGTACTTCGATTTATCATGTCCGATGAGAGTCCCGGAATGATGGGGATATTCTATATGCATCATGTTAAGGTCGGTTACCAGGTGTTCAATCCATATGAATGATTTTTATGCAGATGCTTGATATTTATGAGAAATGAAATAAAAATCTTGTGGTCTATTAAATTAATGGAAATGATTGTTTATGATAAACTAATGAACTCGCCAACCTTTTGATTGACACTTGAAAGCATGTTTATTCTCAGGTTTGAAAGAAATCTTCCGCTGTGCATTTGCTAATTTTAAAGATATTACTTGGAGTCATTCATGATATATTTCAAAAGACGTTGCATTCGAGTCGTCGAGTTCATCAAGATTATTATTAAGTCAATTATAGTTGGATATATTATGAAATGGTATGCATGCTGTCAACTTTCGATGAAATGAAAGTTTGTCTTCTAAAAACGAATGCAATGTTTGTAAAATGTATCATATAGAGGTCAAATACCTCGCGATGTAATCAATTATTGTGAATCGTTTATAATGTATATGAACGGGGCATTTCACATAATGCTTTAGCATCACGATATGGTTTCAATCATATATCTTGCACTTCCAGTAAATGAGGACGGAAGTTTTACTATGTTGCCCAACATACTATCTACAACATCACCGGAAAGATTTGCATATGTTAGGTTAGCGAAAGAATCACTTCTAAATATAGGTTGATTATTCCTGATGTAGTAAATTATTTCGGACTCGACCATTGTGTATGCATCGACCAACAATTGTTGATGCAACTTTCTACCTATATGAACCAAAGTAGGTTGTGCTCTTTCTTGTATCTTGTATGCGAAAAATTCGCGAACAGTAACCTTTTTTTTTCCCTACTTGAAGTTCCATCTATGTCTCGATGATAAATATCTGGACGGTAGCCATCTTCAGCATAAGCAAACAACAGTGGATATTGGAGTGCCAAATACCGAGGGTGCAATTCACTTATTCGTTGTAGACCATCCAATCGACTATCTATGATTATATCCCTTTTATCAAATTCCAAGTCAATGTCTCCAACAATTAATGCAGCAACTTCGTCAACTGTTAGTAGGTTGTAGTTAAGACCATCATTGCTTCGCGTGGCAATTAACTTGATCTTAAAGTCAGTACTTTTTTTTCTTCATAACGATCATGCGCCATTCGATAAATTTTCACAAGTGAGTTGCACTCGTTTAGCATTTCCATCAACTCTTTAATTAGCAACATGTCTAGTTGATTTCCTGAAGAAGTTGGCTGATTGCCATTCTTGCCACTATAGAGAAGAAAAATATAGAAATAGTGAATAAATCAATAAATTTGAATATCAGATACTATCAAAAATTTAAATTTATGTAGAGTAAAGTTAGGAAATATTATTTACCCGATTGCTTTTTGTATGTTTTCTATTTCTTCTGGTGTGTTATAAATATATAACTGTGAATACTTCGGTGTACTTCCATAAGATGGAACCAGTCCTCCCATTTTATGACAATTTTGTCCACGAAGACGAAATGTGTAAGGACCTTTATCTCTGTTAACACTCGTGTCAACCTTGCCACCCATGAAAGTGAATGCAAATACCATATTATATTGCCTAACATTATCGAGAAAATGTTTGCTCTTTGGATGTATTTCGTGTATAAGTCCATTAGTAATCGAGGAGGAGATTTGGTGAATTATGGAAGTGCTTTTCTGCCTTTGAGACAACATAATGAGAAAGTGCCTGGAAGGCCCTTTGTATTTACACCGCGACGTGTCTCTTTGTACCATAGTAAGGCTTGAAAAGCAGATCAAGTATAAGTCAGATCACCTTCATCGTAATAATATGTAAAAGAATGTTATAAATTAGTTGTGTACTGTACTTTTTGAAATAATTTTGTTATTGTTCAACTATTGAACTTATAGCTGGCATGAATATATATTATTTTTTACCTTTTCAAATGCGAGTGTTTTTTGGGGGAATAAAGTGAGAGGTACTGACTTCGCTGATATTAAATGGGATTAGTGTAATGTTGTTCCTTGATGTCTTGCGATCTACTTTTCGTTGTTTCATAATTTCCATTCGTTTTGCTCTAGCAACTGTGCATAGCATTTAATAGAAAACATTTCAAAGTATACCCATCTTTAGAAAGCAGAAACAAAGTTAGTAAACAATATTGTATATGACATTTAAAACATCTGACATCAATGTAACATTTAATGTGCTAATTTTTAAATATGTTGTGTCATAGAGTTTAAGTTTATATTATAAAAGTAATACTACATCCGTCCCAATTAGATAGTCCTGTTTTTCTATTTTGAAATGTCCCAAATTAATAGTCCACTTCCATAAATAAAAGGAAAGAGGATATTTGATTGGTGGATCTGTAGAGAGAAAATATTTCATTGGTGGATAAATGAAGTTAGTGGAATTTCCTAAAACTGTGTACCTTTTGTCTGTGTACTATTAAATTGGGACGGAGGGAGTATAATGTTATATAATCAAAATATTCACTATGGATTTATTATAAAGCAAGAATGGGCTACTTACTCTTTGACTGTTCATTAAATGGTGTGTCGATAAAATATGTATTTTGTGGAACTGAATGGGAGTTATGTATAGTTGGTGTTGATGGTTCTCGAACCGTATATGTACTTGAAGTTGACAGCAACATTGCAAGTATAATTTGAGGCGAAGCCAGAAATTTTAATTGAGGGAGGCAAAAATATTTGTGAAAAAGAGACATAATTATTACCATGTAATAATAGAAAATAAAAAATACATATCATAAGTTGGGGTCCTGTGTTTCTTGCAAGAGGTCCAAGTTCGAATCCCGTATAGGGCGAATATTTGGCGGTGACCAGGAATAGGTTGGAAACAACCAGCGAGCAATGCAAAGTATGATGTCGGATTACTCGCCCTCTTGGGTAGCCTGAATAGGAAAAACATTCTACTTTACAAAAAACACAAACAAAAAGTTTATATGTAGACAAAACTTACGTGTAAAAATAATAAATGACTCAAAAAATTTAATATTTAATTACATAATTTCTTATAAATAAGAAAAATGTATCTTTTATTTTTTAGAATTATTTTATTTAATATTTAACAAACATCTGACATGTAAATTATCTATTGTAATTTATAAAATGTATATTTATAAGTTGACTTGCTATATATATATATATATATATATATATATATATATATATATATATATATATATATATATATATATATATACACATCAATCGGGGAGATGCGGGGGGAAGCAAATTTTTTTTTCGTTTTTTGAAAAAACTTTGTTCACGAATATTATAGATTGGATGAAAATAAGAACATTTAGAAAAGACACTTCGTGATGAATGTTATTATTTTGGCGGGAAAACGCTCGAAGAAGTAATATATAATAATTATCGTGTTTTTCAAGCGTATGTTGAGGTTTTAGACATTAGGAATTAGATATTAGGGTTTAGATATTAGGGTTTATAGGGTTTAGATATTAGGGTTTAGAAATTTAGGGTTTAGGGTTTAGATTTAGGATTTAGATTGAGTTTTTAACACGAACGGTTTAGAGTTTAGGGTTTAGGGTTTAGGGTTTGGTGTTTTGGGTTTATGGAATAAACCCAAAACACCAAACCTTAAACCCTAAACCCTAAATCCTAAACCCTAAACTCTAAATAGGGCTAAATTTTACTTCACAAAATATGAAGAAAAAAAACGTTAACATTCTTCACGAACAATATTATCTTGTTATTTTTATCGATCGTTTTCCCGCCAAAATAATAATATTCATCACGAAGTGTCTTTTCTAAATGTTCTTATTTTCATCCAATCTATAATGTTCGTGAACAAAGTTTTTTCAAAAAACGAAAAAAAAAATTTGTTTTGCTTCCCCCCGCTTCCCCCCGATTGGTTACTTCTTCATTGATCATGCCCCTATATAGTGGTAGGATCAAGAAGGAAGTAACCATTCGGGGGAAGCGGGGGGAAGCAAAAACTTTTTTTTTTCGTTTTTTGAAAAAACTTTGTTCACGAACATTATAGATGAGATGAAAATATGAATATTTAGTAGAGACACTTTTGATAAATGTTTTTATTTTGGCGAGAAAACGCTCGAAGAAGTAATATATAACAATTATCGTGTTTTTCGAGCGTATTTTGAGGTTTTAGCTATTGGATTTTAGATATTAGGGTTTAGATATTAGGGTTTATAGGGTTTAGATATTAGGGTTTAGAAATTTAGGGTTTAGGGTTTAGATTTAGGATTTAGATTCAGGATTTAGATTGAGTTTTTAAAATGAACGGTTTAGAGTTTAGGGTTTAGGGTTTAGGGTTTGGTGTTTTGGGAATAAACCCAAAACACCAAACACCAAACCCTAAACCCTAAATCCTAAACTCTAAATCGGGCTAAATTTTACTTCACAAAACATGAAGAAAAAAAACGTTCATATTCTTCACGAACAATATTATCTTGAATGTTATTTTTGTCGATCGTTTTCCCGCCTAAATAATAACATTCATCACGAAGTGTCTCTTCTAAATGTTCATATTTTCGTGTGATCTTGATGCCGGAAAAAAATTAAAAAAAAAAAATAAATAAATAAAAAATTTGCTTCCCCCCGCTTCGCCTCGATTGGTTACTTCCCCATTGATCATGCCCCTATATATATATATATATATATATATATATATATATATATATATATATATATATATATATATATATATATATTATTAAATTATACTCCGTACCAGTTTGTCAAGGGGTTAATATGTAATGTAAGCTAATAGTTGAGGGGTCTATATTATAATATTGACAAAAACTCACTTCTTCAATCTTCATCGCCTCACCTCATCGCCTCATCTGCACTAAACTCCATTTTTATTCACAGTAGATCTTAAATACCTTTCTTTTTTTGATCAAATCATAATAAAATACCAAATACACTATCATAGTTAGGGTAGGTTGAAAACCCACAAACCCCCTTACTAGCTCCGCCCCCTGCAATATATACATTATCCATTTGTGCATTGAATGATGATAAAGTTGTTGAAGCGTTTGAAGATATTGCTTTCATTGTGTGTTTCCGTGGTATGTTTGTACCTATGTAAACAAATAACAAAAAAATAGAAACTTGTAAGGAAATGAAGATGGTAATTATATTAGGAAAGATAAAGGATCAACCTCTTTTTGCAGCAGTTTTCGTGGTCTTTGTTGTGACATCAGTAGGAATGGTTAATGATTTCTTTGTCTTTGTATTAAGAACGGGTCATATTTCTTTTTTTTTTTTTTTTTTTTTGAAAAGCCAAATTCATTAAAAACACTAAGAAAACAAACACGAATCGTCTAGTTGCAAAGTAAGCAACTTGTACCTACAAACTATACATACCCGGAAAATTTAGATACAAGAATTAAGACTCTCTAATAACTAAACAAAAACGAAGCTACTTGGATTGGAAATCCAAGTTAACCAATCTAGAGTGTTATCTCTACTTCTCGGTCGAATCCATTCGAAAGTCTTCACTTGAATCTCGTTTAATGCTATAGGGATATTCCAAGTTTCGCCTTGAAATACTAATTTGTTGCGTAGATTCAACATGAGATATAGGCTACACCACGACAAAGCTTGCCATATTACATTTCCTCCTTTTTTCATCGAAGGTAATCCATTGCCATGAATTAGATCCGCAAGATTTGAGGGTACGTATTTGTCCAAACCCCACCATTTAAATACACGAGACCAAAGCTCACTTACTCGATTGCAATGAAGTAACGCGTGATCGACTGTTTCTAACTCATCATCACAAAGGGGGCACCGCACGCTATGTAAATCAATACCCCTTTTGTCGAGTTCGAGTCGGACCGGTTTCTTGCTTCAACCGATTCATGAAAACCTTTAAATGAGGTAAATTATTTCATGAATGATTTGAATCCTGTGAGAATATCATAAAATTATACAAATATGATGAATCTTCAATCCAGAATCATACACAATTGAATAAAATCAACCAAAAGTACAATCCTTAACAAAAACACAACAATTAAGAACAGAAAACAAAATCTATATCAAGTAGATATAGAAGAAAACAAGAACACGAAATTTTAACTCTGAGATTGAGAGATTGAGAGAATAAAATGTAACATCCCGCATTTTTCCGTTAAATTTATTTTTAACACCGTCTTTTTCTTTTAAATAATACCTTTCGTTATTTAAATTCGTAGTTTCCGTTGACTAACGTTCATAATAATTCCGTCATTTAATTATAACATCTCTCGTTAACTTGCGTTTTAAAAATATTCGATCGGTTAAATCCCGCACCCGCTTTGAAACTCGAGGGACCGGAGTTGCCAAATGGGCAAACTAGTTGACTAGGTCAACTAGTCAACCCATTTCATCCATTCCATCATCTCCCTCATCCCTTTTCTCTCCATCTCAAGAACACACACACAAACCCATTCCATTCATTCATCATCTAAATTCAATCTTGGAAGCTCACAACAAATCCGATTACATATTTGGAATCCTCTCTTCATCCTCTACAATTTGATACCAACTTCATCTCGTTTGGGTAACATTTCTAAAACTCTAGATTTCTCTAAATTTGTGTTTTTGATTTGAAATGGTGTTAGTTAGTGTCTATGGCTCGAGTCTAACATGAATATATGTTTGGTTTGCTCGATTTGTTGTTTTTGGAGTAACTAGCATGAACTTGAAATGGGTGTGCTTAATCCTTGATTTTGGATGAGTTAATGTTGTTAGATTGTTAAAGTGCATGTTTTAATTGTGTTACTAGTATCACTAGCTTCGTTTTGATGCGTAGGTTGATTAAGAAAACTTCAAAAACATGAATATTGATTTTGTGATGTTTGACTAGGGTTTGATAGTTCTTGACATGAACTTTTGATGCTTGAATGCCATGGAATGTTAATTGTTAGTGATTAGTTGTAATGTATGCTTAATTACCTTCGAAACGGCATATCGTATGTGTAAATTGGATTCCCGAATCATAAAATACGTTTTACGAACTTGAAACTTTGAAAATAAACCTTTCTTGATCAATTGACGAGTTTTCGGTTATTGTAAATGATGTTTTTGATTGATGAGATGTGGTTAGTTGTATTCCTCGTCAAAATACCTTTTCGACGATATATGAT
This sequence comes from Rutidosis leptorrhynchoides, assembly GCF_046630445.1. Lineage (NCBI taxonomy): Eukaryota > Viridiplantae > Streptophyta > Magnoliopsida > Asterales > Asteraceae > Rutidosis > Rutidosis leptorrhynchoides. The sequence goes on along the minus strand of NC_092333.1, from coordinate 264,889,561 downwards.
AGGCATTATAAGTGTTTGCGGGTCAAGAATTGGGTTGGAAAAGGTTTTGGTTCGTGCACACTTGGAAAAACTGACCAGAATTCTCTGCCCAGGTAGTGGCGCGGCGCGCCACATCCCCGCGCGGCGCGCAGAATCGCCTGGCCAGATTCTGCTCACTTTGTCACATTTCACGCGAAATGTTTGACTAGCTACCGACCTCCGATTCACATGAAACTTGTTTTAATATACTTGTATATGAATATTTAGCATAGAAAAATAGTCCGGGACCCGACCCGAACGCGTTGACTTTTTCGTTGACTTTGACCAAGTTTGACTTTTAGTCAAACTTAACCAAACTTTTATACAATCGTTCTAACATGCTTTTGTACGTGATTCTTGCATGAAACTTGACAACGTGATTCACATGCTATACTATTCAAGTCGTATTGAGCCATAGGACTAATTGAACACATTTCACCCGACCTTGTGTCGTAACCGGTTAATTGATACAACTTATTTGTTTAGGTCAAGGCTAAGCAACATTCATGCACACGTTTACTTTGTGAAGTACATTTATACTCGTGCAATCAAAGGTGAGATCATAGTCCCACTTTTACTCTTTTTGAACTTATATTTGGGATGAGAAAACATAAACGATTCTTTTGAACTAAGTGAACACAAGAACGGGAAAACAAACATTCTACATACGAGTTTAGAACAAAAATCCTCAATTCGATTATCATTAGTTATACTTGCCGGGTGTAAGCGAGAACTTATGTTATATGGCCATATGGGTTGACAACCCTCATCTTTGACGGTTCGCTACCGTCTACGGATGAAATATATTTTCGAGAATCAGTGTTTGTTCTAGCACTAAGTGATGGGGTATACAATGGAAGGAATGTTAAGCTTTGATAATTGGGTGCTCGTGAAACAAACTTTTGGAATGTATTACTATTATTTCATTGATGCAAATCTTGTGGTTCACTTGTACTTACTTACTTAAACCTATGATTTCACCAACGTTTTCGTTGACAGATTTCTATGTTTTTCTCAGGTCTTGCACGATATGTGAAACATGCTTCCGCTTACTATTTGATACTTGCATCCGATGTCGAGTATACATGCATTTCATGGAACGTCTTTTGACTTTACTTTAAACCGTGTCGCCTAGATTTCAATCGTATCTATAACGTTGTAACTTAACTTTTGGTTGAACAATTCTTGTAAACTTTGAAACAATCTTTATTTTGAAATGAAGGCGACATATTTTGGTCAAACGTTATCTTAAAGACTTATAATCAGGTAATGGGACCCACGTAGCCGACGCCGTCACTTGACAATTTGTCGGGGTCGCTACAGGTGGTATCAGAGCTGGTTTAACCTTAGCCGTAAAGGTAGTCACGCGCGCCGGCTGTCAGGCCGGGCACTCATACGGACTATGCTTTTTGGCGGGTTAATCGTAGAGGGGGTTCTCACAGTGTTACCTGTGACGAAGCATTGGCTCTTACCCCTTGCGATCCCTTGGAATTTGAGGGTTGGCAGTTTGGCAGAAATGCGGGCCGTAAAATCAGTGTCTGAGGTACACTCAGTGGTCACCAAGCGGTTAGCTGGAAAGGCACTGGTTGGGTTTCTACCCCATCTGTCGCTACAGGTGGTATCAGAGCCTTGGTTGTAGGGATTTAGAGTTCATTTGTGTTCACCCCGAGTCATAGGGTACATAGGTGAATCTAGACTACAACCGGCATATAGACTGAAGTAGGAATTATTTGACTAATTGTGCATTTATACTCGAACTCTTCTATCATATCTAACTCATATTCGATCTTGATCTTACGTTGATAAATTTTGTTGGTGCGCCACCTTGACTTTATGAAGTAATGTTAAATGCACATGAGAATCAGGGTAATATAATTTCCGGGATTATATTACGGTGATTCACATGGACATTCCGACATTATGACATAGAGAATTTAAGGCGAGTCAAGGAAAAATTTTCTCTCTATCCTTATTCCATGCCACGGTTAGTATTGTTGAAAATACTAACCAACGATATTCTTGTCTCATGAAGGAACAATGGCTCACCAAGGTCAACATAATACTCCTCTCGAAACTCTAGAACAAGCTCTCCAACGAATGATAACCACCGCCGTGGGTACGGCCGTGGCCGATCACTTTTCTAACAACAACAATCATGGAGCCGGTAATTCAATCGAAAGTTGCTCCTACAAGAACTTCATGAAGTACAATCCTCCCACTTTCGATGGAACCGGGGGACCGGTTACTCTCACCCGATGGTTTGAACAAATGGAGACCGTTTTTAACACAAGCGGTTGTCGAGACCAAGATAAGGTCAAGTTTTCCACCCTCACTTTCACCGGTATTGCTCTCTCATGGTGGAACACGTATGTACAATTAGTGGGAAGCGATGAAGCCCACACACTCTCTTGGACCGAATTAAGAGAAAGAATGATCACCGAATACTTCCCGCGCGACGAGACTCGAAGGCTCGAACAGGGTCTAAGGAATTTAAAAACGGCCGGAAATGACCTCAAGGCTTATAATCAACGGTTTACCGAACTAGTCTCGATGTGTCCAATTCTCATGACTCCCGAATCCCTAAGAGTCGAACTTTACATGGATGGCCTCCCTAAGAGCATTCAACACAAGGTAATGACATCTCAACCCACTAACCTACAAGAGGCTTTAACAATGGCCCGCCAAGCCTTAGAAACGGTGAATGAAATGGAAGCACCGGCACCAATGGTCGAGAACCACCCGAGTAACAACAAAAGAACATGGGAAGCCTCTCAATCAAGCAACCACAACAATAACAACAACCCCGCCAAGAAGCCTTTTACCTCCAACGACAAGAAAGGCTATGCCGGAAAACTGCCTTTTTGTGACGAATGCCACAAGCATCACTTTGAAGGATGTGGCAGGTTTCGCCACCGGCGCCAAGGACCGGTCGCTCGAAAGATGCCCAACGCACACAGAACGGGTGCTTGCTTCGAATGTGGCCAACTGGGTCATTTTAGGAATGTGTGCCCAAATAAGAAAATCAACCCCAACGCACGCCGTTGAACCTTCGACATCGACACCAAGGATGCCCGGAACGACGATGGACTAGTAACGGGTACGTTTCTTCACAACAAACCGTATATTTCATACTTGTTCGATTCGATTACCGCTAGACGTTTTATAACCAAGGATTTGACTCATGCTCTTTATATTCCACCTCTTTCCCCCAGATACTACTTAGACGATTTAAGTGACCGACGGAAAAAATATTGTGTGCCTATAAATTTTATTGGAGGAAATACGTTAAGACTTTTGACTTGACACCTATAGAACTAGGGAGCTCGGAACCTATTCGTAAAAAAAAAAAAAAAAAAAAAAAAAAAAAAAAAAATGTTTCCCCATCATCTTGTATAGATTATTGTGAACTGAGTAATTTTCGGTTGGAAACCGATACCCTCTCCCTCGCATCCATGACCTCATGATTATTTGCACGAATCCCGTATGTTCCAAATCGACCTCCGTTCCGGTTATCATCAATTGGGGGTTAAGTGAGACGATGTCTCCTAAGCCACTTTCCGAACTCGCAACGTTAGTTGTAAATCTCTCTTAGTACCGCTTGATTTATTTAGGGCTCGCCCGTATCCATAAACCTCTTGAACCGCGTATGCAAATTCATATAGACTAATCTGTTATCGTATTTATAGATGACATCTTAACTTATTTAAGTAAAGAAGGAAAACGAACAACATCACCATCTTACGCTCGAACTTTTGAGAAAAGAGCAACGTTATACCAAATTCTCCGAGTGAGAATTTCTGTTGAACGAAGTCCAATTTTCTAGACCATGAAGTTAATGGTCAAGGAATTACAATCAATCTCGAAATCAAGCCACATGTAATCAGGAAACTCTCCCAACTCAGACTTGTATTCGTAAAAATCTTAGATCTCACCGGTTGTTACCGAAGATTCATTTCTGACTTTTCTCGTACTACACGACTTTAATCTCTCCGCGATCGAACCTTGAGCGTGATTCTTCACACCAACATTTCTAGCTAAATTCGTACAACACCAGATGGGACTCAAATATGGAAATATTTCTACTTGGACGCCGAAAGGCATACTCCCTCGACTCGAAATCAACGGGACGGAAATTCGTTATTTTGCACGAAGAATTCGAATACTAAATTGTGGATTCGATCAATATTCTTGTCATCACGTACCACACTACATACCTCTGTTATTTCACCGTTACCGTCTGATATTACTGGAAATTAAGATAACACACAATCCAACGATACTTCACTCTTCTTTGACTTAACGCCCTTGTGTTTCTGATAATCGGTCAACTATTATTCAACCCCGAACTATACAACTACGTGTACTACCTCGTTTCTCTTTCAGACTTCAACTTTTGACAACTAGAGGCACGTTATAGCAACCTCGAGATGTAAACTCATCCTATTCTAAGTCCTCATTTCACTACTATCTTTACCGTTCGCATTTCCGTTTAAAGCAACTCCTTGTAACATTTCTCCATGGATATAGAAACTCCTCATATTACATAAGTATTCGCCACGAGGGTGAATAGTCCTAACGAACATTTTTCGAACCCTAACTAACTTGTTCAAACGTATCTTAAGAGATTCTTTTCCAACGCGGTGTATTTTTGTCAATTATTCTGTATCGAAATACTCGTTTCACTTCTAGTTTTACAAGAAACCTTGGGAACCTGCTTAGACATGAGTACCGCGTACCACCCACAAACTGACGAACCGAGCAAACGAACGATTTACGTCTTGGAAAGACATCTCACAAACTCGTATTGTCACCTTTAGTAGATCACTCTTACAACAGTAGTTACCACTCGTGTGTTCACGCGCACTTTTCGAAACCTTATATGACCGCTAATGTCATACCCCTGTTCATTTAACCAAAGCATCAACCACCGAAATCTGAACTCCATCAAGAAACAACAATTGAGATCGTTCAAGTCCGAGAAGGGCTCGAGACAACCCATTGTCGCCAGAAGAGTTATACCAAACTTAGAGGAGAACCTCACAAATCCCAGTGTGTAACCGCGTAATATTGAGAACCCGCACCTTGGAAGGGTGTAATCCGTTTCGGGAATCAGGGAAAGTTAAACCCGCGACATGTTAACCCTTTTGAAACCTTGGGGCGTATTGGAACCGCTCCCTACCGTTTAGAACTTCCGACTCAATTAAGTTTCCGTTTACCCTACATTTCGTGTAACAAACTTAGAAACGTGTCCTGCGGAACAGGAACGTGCAATCCTGCTGGATACATCAACTATCGATGACAAACTTCTCTTCATAGGAAAACCAGTTGAAACTGGGGATCGTAAAAATCGAACCTTAATGCAACGTAAAACCCTGACTATCCAAATTCATGAGAACCCTCAAGAACGTACTTTCACTTATTCATAGCATTGACAACGTAAAGTCTCGAGTAAGAGATATCGACTACTACTTCCAACTAAATTTCGGGACGAAATTTCTTTTGAGTTGTGGATAATGTAACATCCCGCATTTTTCCGTTAAATTTATTTTTAACACCGTCTTTTTCTTTTAAATAATACCTTTCGTTATTTAAATTCGTAGTTTCCGTTGACTAACGTTCATAATAATTCCGTCATTTAATTATAACATCTCTCGTTAACTTGCGTTTTAAAAATATTCGATCGGTTAAATCCCGCACCCGCTTTGAAACTCGAGGGACCGGAGTTGCCAAATGGGCAAACTAGTTGACTAGGTCAACTAGTCAACCCATTTCATCCATTCCATCATCTCCCTCATCCCTTTTCTCTCCATCTCAAGAACACACACACAAACCCATTCCATTCATTCATCATCTAAATTCAATCTTGGAAGCTCACAACAAATCCGATTACATATTTGGAATCCTCTCTTCATCCTCTACAATTTGATACCAACTTCATCTCGTTTGGGTAACATTTCTAAAACTCTAGATTTCTCTAAATTTGTGTTTTTGATTTGAAATGGTGTTAGTTAGTGTCTATGGCTCGAGTCTAACATGAATATATGTTTGGTTTGCTCGATTTGTTGTTTTTGGAGTAACTAGCATGAACTTGAAATGAGTGTGCTTAATCCTTGATTTTGGATGAGTTAATGTTGTTAGATTGTTAAAGTGCATGTTTTAATTGTGTTACTAGTATCACTAGCTTCGTTTTGATGCGTAGGTTGATTAAGAAAACTTCAAAAACATGAATATTGATTTTGTGATGTTTGACTAGGGTTTGATAGTTCTTGACATGAACTTTTGATGCTTGAATGCCATGGAATGTTAATTGTTAGTGATTAGTTGTAATGTATGCTTAATTACCTTCGAAACGGCATATCGTATGTGTAAATTGGATTCCCGAATCATAAAATACGTTTTACGAACTTGAAACTTTGAAAATAAACCTTTCTTGATCAATTGACGAGTTTTCGGTTATTGTAAATGATGTTTTTGATTGATGAGATGTGGTTAGTTGTATTCCTCGTCAAAATACCTTTTCGACGATATATGATATGCATTATAAGTGTTTGCGGGTCAAGAATTGGGTTGGAAAAGGTTTTGGTTCGTGCACACTTGGAAAAACTGACCAGAATTCTCTGCCCAGGTAGTGGCGCGGCGCGCCACATCCCCGCGCGGCGCGCAGAATCGCCTGGCCAGATTCTGCTCACTTTGTCACATTTCACGCGAAATGTTTGACTAGCAACCGACCTCCGATTCACATGAAACTTGTTTTAATATACTTGTATATGAATATTTAGCATAGAAAAATAGTCCGGGACCCGACCCGAACGCGTTGACTTTTTCGTTGACTTTGACCAAGTTTGACTTTTAGTCAAACTTAACCAAACTTTTATACAATCGTTCTAACATGCTTTTGTACGTGATTCTTGCATGAAACTTGACAACGTGATTCACATGCTATACTATTCAAGTCGTATTGAGCCATAGGACTAATTGAACACATTTCACCCGACCTTGTGTCGTAACCGGTTAATTGATACAACTTATTTGTTTAGGTCAAGGCTAAGCAACATTCATGCACACGTTTACTTTGTGAAGTACATTTATACTCGTGCAATCAAAGGTGAGATCATAGTCCCACTTTTACTCTTTTTGAACTTATATTTGGGATGAGAAAACATAAACGATTCTTTTGAACTAAGTGAACACAAGAACGGGAAAACAAACATTCTACATACGAGTTTAGAACAAAAATCCTCAATTCGATTATCATTAGTTACACTTGCCGGGTGTAAGCGAGAACTTATGTTATATGGCCATATGGGTTGACAACCCTCATCTTTGACGGTTCGCTACCGTCTACGGATGAAATATATTTTCGAGAATCAGTGTTTGTTCTAGCACTAAGTGATGGGGTATACAATGGAAGGAATGTTAAGCTTTGATAATTGGGTGCTCGTGAAACAAACTTTTGGAATGTATTACTATTATTTCATTGATGCAAATCTTGTGGTTCACTTGTACTTACTTACTTAAACCTATGATTTCACCAACGTTTTCGTTGACAGATTTCTATGTTTTTCTCAGGTCTTGCACGATATGTGAAACATGCTTCCGCTTACTATTTGATACTTGCATCCGATGTCGAGTATACATGCATTTCATGGAACGTCTTTTGACTTTACTTTAAACCGTGTCGCCTAGATTTCAATCGTATCTATAACGTTGTAACTTAACTTTTGGTTGAACAATTCTTGTAAACTTTGAAACAATCTTTATTTTGAAATGAAGGCGACATATTTTGGTCAAACGTTATCTTAAAGACTTATAATCAGGTAATGGGACCCACGTAGCCGACGCCGTCACTTGACGATTTGTCGGGGTCGCTACATAAAACTGCAGCAGTATAGATGAATGATGTGTGTATTTCTGAAAACCCTAGCAGATGAGTATATAAACGAACAATCAAGCTTGCAGGCCAAGCACATCTTCAACTTTCATAAAATGACATCCAGCACCCTCTACTTTATCTTCTTAAAGAAATAATCAGCTCTTGTCCTTCTCTTAACCATCTCATTTCCAAAGAGTCCTAAATATAACTGCAGTTAAACAAATTAAGTTAAATAACAAACATAATACATGAATAACATTGTTTTATCATAAATTTAACACCCTCCCTCAATCTTATTCATGTACACATTTTGAATACCAAGTTTATTACAGAAATACATATGTTGAGCCTTGCCAAAAGCCTTAGTAAAAATATCTGCAATTTATTTTATTGTATCAATATACTCAGTTTGAAGAAAACTAGATAAACATTTTTCTCTAACAATATGAACATCAATCTCAAAATGTTTGGATCTCTCATGAAAAACAGGGTTAACAGTAAGTTGCAGAGCAGATTTATTATCACAATATAGTTTTATTGGAAGTAAATTATCAATTTTAAGATCTTTAAGCATCTTTACAATCCAAATTAACTCACAAGTAGTATAAGATAAGGCTCTATATTCAGACTCAGTGGAAGACTTAGAAACTGTAGGTTGTTTCTTACTCTTCCAACTAATTAAGTTTCCACAGAAATATATACAATATCCAGATACAGATTTTATACTTTCCAGACACTTACCCCAATCAGCATCAGAATATGCAACAAGAGAAAACAAACCTGGAGATTTTTTTATTTGCACACCTGAACCTGGACTACTTTTCAAGTATCTTAAAACTCTATATGCAGCTTTAACATGAGAATGAAGAGGACTATGCATATATTGACTTAAGCATTGAACAGGATAAGAGACATCAGGTCTAGTCATAATAAGATAAATCAATTTGCCAATCAACTTATGATACAAAGTAATATCATCAAAATTTTTATCATGTTCAGTTTCATCAGGATTCAAAACAATATTAGTTTCTAAAGGAGTATTCATGGGTTTACAGTTTAGCATATCAAACTCATTTAGCAATTCAAGACAGTATTTTCTTTGATTTAGACACAATCCTTCTTTAGTTTTAACAACTTCAATTCCAAGAAAATACTTCAAATCACCAAGATCTTTAAATTTAAATTTTGACTTTAAAAGATCTTTGACTTTGATAATTTGAAGAACATTATTCCCTGTAATAATTATATCATCTACATAAACTAAAAGAATCAGAAAAATACCATATTTACTATACGTATATAAAGAGTAATCATTCATGCTTTGTATAAACCCATAATCACACAGAAAAGAAGACAACTTTTCATTCCATTGCCTAGGAGCTTGTTTAAGACCATAAAGAGACTTAGTTAATTTACACACTTTAGATCCTATATCAGAATAATATCCTTCAGTAAAAGACATATATACCTCTTTAGATAAATCACCATACAAAAAACCATTATTGATATCTAATTGAAATAAATTCCAGTTATTTTGAACAGCTAAAGTAAGGACACATCTAACAGTAACCATTTTCACAACAGGTGAAAAAGTTTCATCATAATCTATTCCTTCCCTTTGGCTATACCCTTTTGCAACTAATCTTGCCTTATACCTTTCAATTTCTCCATTAGATTTGTATTTAATTTTATATATCCATTTACTACCTATGGGTTTTCTTCCAGTAGGAAGATCACAAATAATCCATGTATTATTTCTATTCAAAGCCTCCATTTCATCATTCATAGCATCTCTCCAACATTGTTGTTAAGATGCTTCAAAATAAGATAATGGTTCAGTAGATTTTTCAAGACTAGTCACAAAACATTTATCATTAGAAAACAAAGAATTATAGCACACATAATTACTAATAGGATATCTGACTTTAGAAATAACATCATAATCTTTGAATTTAGAAGGAAAACCCTAGGTCTAGCAGACCTTCTAGGGCCATCTTCTATGCCTTCTTCATTGTTGTTTTCATTATTATTAATTTGATTTTCAAAAATATTGCCCTCAGGAGAATCTATCTCTGTATCTTGTTACATAGTGGTATCACTATGATCTGAAGATAAATCTTCATGATCACTATGATCACTGCCACTATGCTCATCATCATTTGTTCTCTCCTCATCATTGGGACTTTGAACCTTTGGGTTTTCAGAAAAAGAATCAAAAAAATTTTAATGATTTAAATCATTAGTACCATAAGAAACAACTTTTGAAGATTTTTTGAGATTAAATGGAGACACAGTTTCATAGAAATGAACATCTCTTGAGAAAAAAACAGTTTTTGACTCAAGACTATACAGTTTGTAACCCTTTTTAAAATTAGAATAACCAATAAAAACACATTTTTCAGATCTTATTTCAAATTTATCATTATTATTTAAGATAGTAGAATAACATAAACAACCAAAGGTTCTTAAATGAGAGAAACTAGGTTTAGAACCATAAATCATTTCAAAAGGTGATTTTCCAGAAAGCACAGAAGATGGGACCCTGTTAATTAAGTAAGCAACAGTTAATATAGTTTCAATCCACATATTTAAAGGTAAATCACTTTGAAAAAGTAAAGACATAGCAACATTAAGCAAATGTCTGTGTTTTCTCTCAACAACACCATTTTGTTGTGGAGTATAAGCACAACTTGTTTGATGAACAATACCTTTTTTATTACAAAACTCATTAAACTTAGTGTTAATAAACTTAGTACCATTGTCAGATCTTATGATCTTAATAGGTTTATTGAATTGAGTTTGAATCAGATTAGCAAAACTCTCAAAACAGTTAAACACTTCATCTTTAGTTTTAATAAGATAAACCCAAACAGCCCTAGTAAAGTCATCAACAATAGTCAAAAAATACCTAAAACCATCTCTACTAGTGACTCTATAAGGCCCCCACAAATGTAAGTGTATTAGGTCACTTAATACATTTGAATTGTGATCACTAGTAGAAAAATAATCTCTAGTTTGCTTTGCCTTATGGCAAATATCACAAACAAATTGTTCATCTTTATCTTTCAAGTTAAGAGTGTTTTTAAAAAGTTCTAACATAGGTTTAGCAGGATGACCAAGCCTATGATGCCACAAATTAAAAGAAGCATGACAACTTGTAATACAAGTAGTATTATCACCTTGACTATCATCAAACATATAAAGACCATGATTAATACTACCAGTCCCCACAATCTTCTTTTCCAACAAATCCTGAATGTAACACTTTGAATCATTAAAACCAACAAAAAAGTTTTTATCTTTAGATAATTGATGAACAGATAATTGATTGACACAATATCCAGGAACCACCAGCACATTTCTTAGGATGATATGACTATTTAATTTTAAATTACCAATTTTAGTAATTTTAGCAATAGTTCCATTAGGATGACCTACAGTCATACCTAATTTAGTGACATCAAAAAGATTTTCCATTTTTTTAATAGAACCAGTCATGTGTTGAGATGCTCCTGAATCAATTATCCATCCATTACAATTATTAAGTCTAATATTTGACTCATTAGCCTTGAAAAAAGTTTCAAATTTAGAATTAAACAAAACATTCAAATTGTGAAAAGTACCTGCAACATTTGCTTGTACATTTCCATTCTCTCTAGAAGAAGAACTTTCAATCAGACTCATAATTTTATTAATTTGATCAGTGGTAAAAGGAAGATCACTATGACTAGACATAGAATTATTATTCTGGACATTTTTAGAAGTGAAATTTGTTCTTTTTACCCAACCAGGAGGATAGCCCAAGATTTCATAACATCTATCTATGGTATGACCAAGTCTGTTACATTTTGAACACTTAAGATTGGGATTTGATCCTTTACCAAATCTTTTATTATTATCAAAACTTTTAGACGCAAGAAAAGCAGATTGAGTATTTTTTCCAATAACATTTGAAGAGTTTTTGTGAGACTCTTCTCTGTACACAATTGAAAAAGCAGTTTGAACACTTGGTAAAGTTTCCCTTATTAAAATATTACTTCTAACAGACTGATAGCAGTCATCCAAACCCATTAAGAATTGCATTAATTTTATCATATCATTGTGTTTTTTAAACTCAGGATTTGCACAACCACATGAAGGAAGTTTGACAAGAGCATCAAACTGCTTCCATAAAGAGTTAAGTTTATGATAATAATCTGAAAGTGAATCACCATTTTGAGAAATAGTGTTAATTTTTTTATGTAAATTAAAGGTAATTGATCCATCTATCTTGTCATATGTTTCCTTTAATTCATCCCATACAGTTTTAGCAAGACTTGAAAAAACTTGTCCAGAAAATAATTCTTCACTCACAGAATTTAAAATCCAAGATAGCACAACAGAGTTACATCTATCCCATTGTAACCCAAGAACATCATCAGTAGTACTCTTTATAACAGTATCATCAATAAATCCAATTTTATTTTTTGTTTGTAAAGCCAACAACATAGCCCTACTCCAGACATTATAATTCTCAGTTCCCTTTAACTTTAAAGAGATGAGCCCAGTGATTCTAGTATCACTGGCATGAAGATACAATGGATCACCAAAATCAAGATCACTCACTTGAGTAATCTTGGAACCACTACCAGAATCTTGATTAACCATAGTAACAATCAGATAAACAAACAAATCACAGAAAAAGACAACAAATAAAACACACAGATAATCCTAAAAGAAAAACTCAAGTAGGGATCCAGATAGTTGTATTTTCAAGAAATTCAACCCAGGTCTTCCTTGAGATTCTCTCTTCTATAACAGCAGATTAATAAACAAAAGATAACAGATAATAGATCAAGCAGAACACAAAGATAATCAGATAGTAGACCAGAAAACAAATAGATCACAAACAAGCCAAACACAATAGAATATAAGTGAGAGAGAAAGAGAACTCCCCTATCAGGCACAGAAAAGGAGACCAATAGAGAAGAAATGCAGCGGAAGAACTGTAGCCCTAATTTTTGAAAAAATTAGGTTTTCATACAATCAATCTTCAAACAGACAAGAAAGCGAAGCCAAATCACCCACAATCTTTGTCAAACCCAATACACCTTTGATTGTTAAAGAAAAACAATCAATCAAAGAAGAAACCAAAAAAAATTCAAACGCTAGATTCGAACGAAAAACCCCAATCGATCAGATCAACAACCTTGCCGCTCTGATACCATGTGAGAATATCAGAAAATTATACAAATATGATGAATCTTCAATCCAGAATCATACACAATTGAATAAAATCAACCAAAGGTACAATCCTTAACAAAAACACAACAATTAAGAACAGAAAACAAAATATATCAAGTAGATATAGAAGAAAACAAGAACACGAAATTTTAACTCTGAGATTGAGAGATTGAGAGATTGAGAGAATAAAACTGCAGCAGTATAGATGAATGATGTGTGTATTTCTGAAAACCCTAGCAGATGAGTATATAAACGAACAATCAAGCTTGCATGCCAAGCACATCTTCAACTTTCATAAAATGACATCCAGCACCCTCTACTTTATCTTCTTAAAGAAATAATCAGCTTTAGTCCTTCTCTTAACCATCTCATTTCCAAAGAGTCCTAAATATAACTGCAGTTAAACAAATTAAGTTAGATAACAAACATAATACATGAATAAGATTGTTTTATCATAAATTTAACAAATCCTATAAGGTATTATAATATATCTATCTTGTATAGAATGTTGGGTAGTAGCAGTTGATGTTGAAGCATTGGTGTCTGAAGTGTTGCCTAAAGTATTAAGAATCATTTAAATAGTTTCAATATTTAAGAGAGTTATGTTGTTAGAAAAATAAAATTTGATGGTAAAACTACTATTGGTTGTAATGATAGTGCATAAACTACTTACTATAGTAAACAGTATATGGAATGGGAGACGGTGTAAACGGTTGGTAATTCGACACCGTATTGTACGAAAGATTACCCACATTCAAAGAGTTAAAGTTGTTGGCATTTCTTTTCCTCTTGTTGCTTGAGAAATGGGAGACCTTACAACTTTACGTGCAGTTTGTTGAGGTTTTTTTTTTACTACCCGTTTTTATATGCCATTGTTCAGTATGAAATATGAATAAAATTAGCATTAGTTGTTGAGTATATTAGAGTTACCTTGTTCATTTGTTAAGGTGTTGGCTATGTGTTATGTTTGTCGATGAATCCTTGTACATCTTTGATTGTCAATATAAGCCTTCCTCTTTCGTCTTGCAACTTTAGGACTTAAATCTTTGATTCAAATAATAGATGCGAGAACACACTGATCACCAACTTTCAATCCATGAGCTTTGAGATAAGTTCCCCATCTAGCAGACACACTTAACTTCTTTTTCCTTTTGTTACCCTCATTTATCAGTCCCCAACTCCAAGGATTTCCATCTTGATCAATGCAAGTAACTTTCATTCGAGGCTTGAGTTGTGGAAGTAAGTTGAATTCATTTGGTAAGTGCTTATTTAAAACCGCAAACATATAAACATTGAAAGTATTGTTTAAATTGAAACTCACAGTAGATAATATGAATTTTATTGATATCACATGCTTTAAAGTATATTAATTAGGAATAAGTGAGAATTGTACCCAAACATGCGCCTTCGGGATTGTAAACCAAGCATATATGTATGCACCATCAATGGTGTTGGGACACAGGTCCCTAACAAATATGAAAATATGACTTCATCAATAAAACCATACTACTGACATTAACTAAATCTGTTTATTGTGATATGCAAGAAAAATATGGAAGCAAAAATAACCGAAAGACTACATTGTTAAAATTGCTCACAATAAAATGACGTTACATACATCTTAAATACTAAAATGAAATAGCTAACAACTACAACCCCTCAACTCCATAAAGCCCGGTATAGCACACGTTTACACCACGTGCATGCACAATACTCGGTCAAACTAATACTAGTTCAAACTAGTAAACTGACTCACTATGTTATCCCAATTCTAGAGTACACCCACTTGAAATATGGCTACCGATTACATTACAATAAACCATTAATTAAAACATCTAAATACTACTATACTAATATATAGTCTAATCTTGCACCCATGCACATTTACTTAGACATGTATAATAATTAAAATATCAAACCCAAATTATGATATAAACTGATTAACCCAACAATCACACCCTTAATCAGTTTATCTTCATCGTTAGTTCACCACTTCACCACATTTGTAACCAATTGGTTTATCCAATTAGTTCCAACAATCACCACCCTAATTGGTTTATCCATTATACTACACGTTCACCACATTTGAAACATTACTGCGGCTCTCCCCGGACTCACCACCATCTAGGCTCTTCCCGGACACCTGACCTCATCCCCGGTCAAGCCCTTAGCCATCTCGGTTTGAATCTCTATAGCCACTATGTCTACAACGGTGTATCTTCTCCTTTTGAATCAATCTTTTGATGGTGACCAAAACTTGATCCTTCGTGTTCACCATCCTTCAAATTTTCTGCACTACCAAGGTTTGATAATCAAGTAAAACGCTGCTGAAAGTATCACCTGCAACCACCTTTTGCTACCTTTCTCCTGCTGTTTATAGACTTCGATCAAAACCTTTTCCGGTTGCTTACATCCCTCTGTTCTTGGATCAAAAATCTGGGTTAACAAGCCCACTGATTTAGGCCTTAATCATGACTTGTTTCTCTGCTACCCTTTTGATCTCCTAGAACATGAACCTACACTCCCACTTTAATCGAACCTAAGCTCTTGATACCAATTGTTGGGACACAGGTCCCTAACAAATATGAAAATATGACTTCATCAATAAAACCATACTACTGACATTAACTAAATCTGTTTATTGTGATATGCAAGAAAAATATGGAAGCAAAAATAACCGGAAGACTACATTGTTGAAATTGCTCACAATAAAATGACGTTACATACATCTTAAATACTAAAATGAAATAGCTAACAACTATAACCCCTCAACTCCATAAAGCCCGGTATAGCACAAGTTTACACCACGTGCATGCACAATACTCGGTCAAACTAATACTAGTTCAAACTAGTAAACTGACTCACTATGTTATCCCAATTCTAGAGTACACCCACTTGTAATATGGCTACCGATTACATTACAATAAACCATTAATTAAAACATCTAAATACTACTATACTAATATATAGTCTAATCTTGCACCCATGCACATTTACTTAGACATGTATAATAATTAAAATATCAAACCCAAATTATGATATAAACTGATTAACCCAACAAATGGTATATTTATAGAACTGGGTAGTAACATTTTCATTCACGATATCAATGTTTTCATATTTGGGTTCAAGAAGACTACAATAAAAATGAGCTTTAGTGACGAAGGCTATTGGTCACTAATAACACTAAAATAGTCACTAAATCAAATTAATGACCAAAATATGTTGGTCACTTCTCGTCACTATAGATCCGTCATAAAATATTTTTAGAGACCAAAATACCAAAATTGGTCACTATAGTGACCATTTGTTTGGTCACTAATATTGTTTAATGACTACTTTTTTAATGGTAATTAAATAGCATTATTAGTGACCAAATATTGAGTCGTCACTAAAATATCGTTACTGATGTTATGCGAGGTGTATATAAAATAGCTTTAAATTTTACTAGGAAATACTATTAAATACGATACAATTTTACACAAGATATTTATTTATTTATTGAATGGATATACTTAAACCTTGCTACAACACTTATAGGCAGTGTACCTAATCGTACAGTAGTGTAGTTTTTAGTAAGTCCGGTTCGGTCCACAGGGAATCTTTTAAACAAAGCTTAACGCTATATTAGTTTTATTTTATAAAAATACAAATATATATATAAGTAATATTATTATTATAAAGGGGGGTTTTTACCGTTTAATGACCGGTTTGTCGATTTTAAAACTTTAGTCGCAGTTAAAACCAAATGTAAAATATAAATAAAAGACTTAATTTAAAGCGTAAAGTAAATAACAATAATGAAATTGCGAATAATAAAAGTGCGATAAAATAAACTTGCGATAATTAAAAAGTGCAATTAAATACAATAACAATAAAAGTGCGATAATTAGAAGTGCAATTAAATATAAAATAAAGGAAATTAAATATGAAATAAAAGAATTATGCTTATTTAAACTTCCGTAATCATGATGTTTGACGTGTTGATTTTAGTTTTATGCCCATGGGTTAATTGTTCTTTGTCCTGGATTATTTAATATGTCCATACGGATTTGTCCATAATAGTCCATCAGTCATAAATATAAAGAGCGAAAGCCTTCGTCAAATTATTCTTATTCCCGAAGTCAAATATTCCAACTAATTGGGGATTCGAATTGTAACAAGGTTTTAATACTTTGTTTAATGAATACACCAGGTTATCGACTGCGTGTAAACCAAGGTTTTACTACTTTGTTAACAATTACACCAATTACCCTTGAATGTAATTCACCCCTGTTTCAACAAGTCTATTAACTATTAATCCAGTTCCATGTCCGGTAAAATGAATAATTATTGGTATTTATAGATAACCTGCCCACCGTACCCAGTCAAGCGTATGTGGTTATATATAAATACGTCGAATTATAAGTTTGTATATTAAATTAACAAGGTATTGTTTAGTTAATATAAAACCCATTAATAGCCCATAGTCTAATTTCCACAAGTGTCATTTTTTTATCCAAACTCCAATTATGGTACAAAGCCCAATTACTCAATTTTAGTAATTAGCCCAACATCACGATTACTTCGGTATTAAATAAGCATAATAATAACTTAGCTACGAGACATTAAATTAAAAAGGTTGAACATAACTTTCAATGATTAAAAAATAGCGTAGCGTTACACGGACAGAATTTTGACTTACACCCTTACAACATTCGCTAACATACCCTTATTATTAGGATTAAAATTAAAATTAAAATTAAAATATAAATTATAAATATAAATATTACGTATATAGATAGAGAGATTGATATATATGATATTTTTTTACGATCAGAATGCGCCAGCTTTATAGGCAGTTTCAACATTTGGGGCTCCGCGACTCGCGGCCCTTTTCTTCTTCAAACTCCGCAAGTCGCGGAGATCGTATTTCCAGCCCACACATCTTTGTCTTTTAATCTGCCGACAGAATTTAATATATAAATATAATATAAATATATAATTTATATAATTAATTATATATTATATTATATTTATGTGCATAGTTGACTTGTAATTTTTAGTCCGTTGCGTCGAGCGTTGAGAGTTGGCTCTGGCTCCGGTTCCGGATTTTCGAACGTCCTTGCGAATAATTTAATATCTTGTACTTTGCGTTTTGAATCTTGTACTCTTGTAATTTCGAGACGTTTCTTATCAATAATTGGAACCACTTTGATTGTATTTTGTACTTTTGAGCTTTTTGGTCGTTTGCGTCTTCAATTCGTCAAATCTGTCTTTTGTCTTCACCTTTTAATATTTAAACGAATATCACTTGTAAATAGAACAATTGCAACTAAAAGCTTGTCTTTCTTGGGGAATAATGCTAGATATCGATATAAATCATCGATAGAAGAACCTCCGAAATTAGAGTTAAAGCCACGTCCAAACCATTTGGAATACGCTTATTTACATGGTGAATCTGAATTACCTGTAATAATATCGTCTTCTCTTACTGAAAATGAGAAATCACAACTCATTTCTGTGTTGAAAGCTCATAAACCAGCCATTGCATGGAAGATTCATGATATTAAAGAAATAAGTCCTTCGTATTGCACACATAAAATCCTTATGGAAGAAGGTCATAAAACGTATGTGCAACGCCAACGAAGACTAAATCCTAATATGCAAGATGTAGTTAAAAAAGAAATTATTAAACTACTAGATGCAGGTTTAATATATCCAATTTCTGATAGTCCATGGATAAGCCCCGTTCAATGCGTGCCTAAGAAGGGTGGCATGACTGTCATTACAAATGAGAAAAATGAGCTTATTCCTACTAGGACTGTAACAGGATGGCGTGTGTGTATTGATTATAGAAAATTAAATGACACCACCAGAAAAGATCACTTTCCCTTACCTTTCATTGATCAAATGTTGGAAAGATTAGCCGAAAATAGTTGCTATTGTTTTCTAGATGGATTTTTCGGATATTTTCAAATTCCAATAGCACCCGAGGACCAAGAGAAAACCACGTTCACGTGCCCTTATGGTACTTTTGCTTACAAACGCATGCCATTTGGACTTTGCAATGCCCCTGCAACCTTTCAAAGGTGTATGATGGCGATTTTTCATGACATGATAGAAGAATGCATGGAAGTTTTCATGGATGACTTTTCAGTCTTCGGTGATACATTTGAATCATGTCTAGCTAATCTTGAACGAATGCTGATTAGATGAGAACAATCAAATCTAGTACTTAATTGGGAGAAATGCCATTTCATGGTTAAAGAAGGCATCGTTCTTGGACATAAAATTTCAAAAGAAGGAATTGAAGTGGATAGAGCTAAAGTAGATGTAATTGCTAAACTTCCACATCCCATCAATGTTAGAGGAGTTAGGAGTTTTCTAGGGCATGCCGGTTTTTACCGACGTTTCATAAAATATTTTTCTAAAATTGCCACTCCTATGAATAAACTCCTAGAAAAGGATGCTCCATTCATCTTTTCAGGTGAATGTATCAAATCTTTTAATATTCTTAAAGAGAAACTCACTAATGCGCCGATCATGATAACACCAAATTGGAATCTACCGTTTGAACTAATGTGCGATGCAAGTGATTTTGCAATGGGAGCCGTTTTAGGACAAAGGATTGAAAAAAGATTTCAACCTATATATTATGCTAGTAAGACGTTACAAGGAGCACAAACAAATTACACAACTACTGAAAAAGAACTCCTTGCTATTGTCTTTGCTTTTGACAAATTTCGATCATATCTCGTTCTAGCAAAAACGGTGGTCTATACCGACCATTATGCTCTTAAATACCTATTTTCGAAACAAGATGCCAAACCAAGATTAATCCGTTGGATCTTACTCTTACAAGAATTCGATATTGAAATCCGAGATAAAAAAGGAGCAGAAAATCTCGCCGCTGATCATCTTTCTCGTCTTGAAAATCCTGAATTAGAAGTTCTAAATGAATCGGCCATACAAGACAACTTTCCTGATGAATATCTATTGAAGATAGATTATAATGAAATTCCATGGTTTGCAGATGATAATGCTAAAAACGAACATATATTTCATAGCATTATTCCTCAAGAAAGACAAGCTTTTAGTTACAATTGTTCTATTTACAAGTGATATTCGTTTAAATAATAAAAGGTGAAGACAAAAGACAGATTCGACGAATTGAAGACGCAAACGACCAAAAAGCTCAAAAGTACAAAAGACAATCAAAGAGGTTCCAATTATTGATAAGAAACGTCTCAAAATTACAAGAGTACAAGATTCAAAACGCAAAGTACAAGATATTAAATTGTACGCAAGGACGTTCGAAAATCCGGAACCGGGACTAGAGTCAACTCTCAACGCTCGACGCAACGGACTAAAAATTACAAGTCAACTATGCACATAAATATAATATAATATTTAAATAATTCTTATAATTATTTATATATTATAATAAATAATAAAAACCGTCGGCAAGAAAGACTCCAAAGGGACTGAGCTGTAATTTCATTCTTCCGCGACTCGCGGAGTTTGAAGAGTATTTCACCGCGAGTCGCGGAGCCCCAAAAGTCGAATTTTCCTATAAAAGCAACCGAATTCTGATCGCAAATCATCATCTTTTTTCTCCTCATTCATACGATATATTTATATTTATAATTTATATTTTAATTTTAATTTTAATTATAATTCTAATAATAAGGGTATGTTAGCGAATATTGTAAGGGTGTAAGTCGAAATTCTGTCCGTGTAACGCTACGCTATTTTTAATCATTGTAAGTTATGTTCAACCTTTTTACATTAATGTCTCGTAGCTAAGTTATTATTATGCTTATTTAAAACGAAGTAATCATGATGTTGGGCTAATTACTAAAATTGGGTAATTGGGCTTTGTACCATAATTGGGGTTTGGACAAAAGAACGACACTTGTGGAAATTAGACTATGGACTATTAATGAGCTTTATATTTGTTTAACTAAATGATAGTTTGTTAATGTTAATATAAAGATTTACAATTGGGCGTCCCTATAAATTACCATATACACTCAATCGGACACGATGGGTGGGGTATTTATATGTACGAATAATCGTTCATTTAACCGGACACGGGAATGGATTAATAGCCACTAGAATAATTAAAACAGGGGTGAAATTATGTACAAGGACACTTGGTATAATTGATAACAAAATATTAAAACCTTGGGTTACACTCAGTCGACATCCTGGTGTAATTATTAAACAAAGTATTAAAATCTTATTACAGTTTAAGTCCCCAATTAGTTGGAATATTTAACTTCGGGTATAAGGATAATTTGACGAGGACACTCGCATTTTATATTTATGACTGATGGACTGTTATGGACAAAAACCAGACGGACATATTAAATAATCCAGGACAAAGGACAATTAACCCATGGGCATAAAACAAAAATCAACACGTCAAACATCATGATTACGGAAGTTTAAATAAGCATAATTCTTTTATTTCATATTTAATTTCCTTTATTTTATATTTAATTGCACTTCTAAATATCGCATTTTTATTATTATTGTATTTAATTGCACTTTTAATTATCGTACTTTTTAATTATCGCAAGTTTATTTTATCGCACTTTTATTATTCGCAATTTCATTATCGTTATTTACTTTATGCTTTAATTTAAGTCTTGTATTCATTTTTAATATTTTACATTTGGTTTTAACTGCGACTAAAGTTTTAAAATCGACAAACCGGTCATTAAACGGTAAAAACCCCCCTTTATAATAATAATATTACTTATATATATATATATATATATATTTGTATTTTTATAAAAGTAAACTAATATAGCGTTAAGCTTTGTTTAAAGATTTTCCCTGTGGAACGAACCGGACTTACTAAAAACTACACTACTGTACGATTAGGTACACTGCCTATAAGTGTTGTAGCAAGGTTTAAGTATATCCATTCTATAAATAAATAAATATCTTGTGTAAAATTGTATCGTATTTAATAGTATTTTCTGCAAAAATTTAATAGTATTTTATACCACTCCGCTACCGCATCAAGTATTTTTTGGCGCCGCTGCCGGGGAACTTTCTAAACGCCGGAAGCGCAACGCTAATATATAAAATAAAAAAAAAGAGATTTTTAGTTTACTTCTATTAAAAGTCGCTTTTGTAAAAATACGTTTTAAATATTCGAAAATATAAAAAGAAAAATAAAAATATAAGTATTTTTAAGATTTTGTTAAATATTTAAGTTTTATAAAGTTTCTTTATTTTTATTTTATAAAAACATAAGTTTTATTTAAGTATTTTGTTTTTATTTAAAAACATAAAAAAAATATATATATATAAATCTAGTTTTAAGCATTTTATTTATTAAAATTATAAGGTAGTTCTATTTTATTTAAGTTTTTAAAATATAAGTTTTTATACACATATTTTTTTTTAACAGAAAAAATTAAAAACAGAAAAAAAAAAATAAATAAAGAAAAACGCGTCGAATTTAAATAACCTGTCAGCTGAATTTTGGAACCCCGCGACTCGCGGGGTTTGAAGCTTTGAATACCGCGACTCGCGGAGCTGCTCTGACACGCTGACAGAACCCTAATTTCACATTAATTACGGATTATATTATAATTATTAATATAAAACCCTAATTAGGTTTTAATTAATTATTAATTTTAGTTTTTATTATTATTTTGTTTAATTAGTTTAATTAAAATATTAAATTAATAGTTTTATTAAATAAATAATATAAAAATAATATTTTTATAAAAATTGTACTTTTTACAACTTTTTGTATATTTTTATATTTTGTCCCTTTTTAATCGTTGTAGCATAATATTTGTATTTTTAGCTCATATTTAGTTTTAAACTTAGTTTTTGCTATAGTTATTTTTACTCCTAGATTTTTAGGCTTTGCCGTAAAATTCCTTAAGTGCTTTTTCTTTAGACTAAGATTTAGGTGCTTTAGAATTTTGCGACGCCTTTTTAAGTTTTAGTTTCTTTTTAAGTTATTTCCATTTGGGATTTAGTTTTTCCTGTAAGCTTTAATATTTTTAGACGACTTTTACCTATGTATCAATTATCATTCCAATTAGTAATCTCAATTTGCGATTATAATTTTAAGTTAGTTGTAGTAATAAGGTTAGGTTAGTCAAGTATTTTTAAGTTTTATAAGTTTCTTTTATTTTTTTCGTCACCTTTTATTTTTCAACCATTTTTCTTTTTCGACCTTTTTCGACGAACTCTTTTTCTTTCTTATTTCTCACTATTCTAGTTTTAGGACATAGATTTTTATTCTACTTCTTATCTAAATTTCTTAAAATTACGAAAATTTATTTTAAGTGGTTAAATTAATAGACATCAAAATTTTCTGGTTCGTAGTAATAGTTGGATTTGTACGTGGACCGGGTTATTGGAGCCAAACAGTCCTCAATTATATTGAGACCAAACGAATCCTGCCCCTCTGCTGCATCTTTTGGCTATTCGAAACGTGGGCAAAATCAGAAAAGTCTATTGGTTGGATAACTTATTATAATTTTTCTTTCCTTTTAAAAACTAATAGGATACTCAGTGAATGCACCGAGCAAGACGTTCATCACCTTTTGTACGTTCACCACCTGTAACTAGATCAAGACATTTAGCAAATATAACCGCCGTTGATTTTTCTTTAGAATCGTCATCCAGTCGACCAAGTACTTCAGTTCAAATTTCCGATAATCCATTTTTTGAACCCGACCTCACAATTGAGAATCCGGAGAATATTCAGGAACGGTTCGTAGATCCTGAACCATTAAACTTTCCTCCGGAGCCACCAATTATTCAAACAGAGATTGTTGAGGAACGAACCATTAAATCAGAATCATCTAGTGATACCGATTCAACAAATTCAATTATGGAGAATCTGGAACCTTTAAGTATGGAAGACCGAATGAGAGCTAAACGCACTGGCCAAGGTCACGCAATTACTCATCCAGACATTAATGCGCCAGATTATGAAATCAAAGGACAAATTCTACACATGGTGACTAATCAATGCCAATTTAGTGGTGCGCCGAAGGAAGATCCAAATGAACATCTACGTACCTTTAATAGGATTTGCACACTATTTAAAATCCGAGAAGTGGAGGATGAACAGATATATCTCATGTTATTTCCATGGACTTTAAATGGAGAAGCCAAAGATTGGTTAGAATCGTTACCTGAAGGCGCGATCGATACATGGGACGTTTTAGTTGACAAATTTCTTAAACAATTCTTTCCTGCATCTAAAGCCGTAAGACTTCAAGCAAAAATTGTTACGTTCACACAGAAACCAAATGAAACTCTATATGAGGCGTGGACTAGATATGGAAAGTTGTTAAGAGGATGTCCGCAACATGGTTTAGACACCTGTCAAATAGTACAAATATTCTACCAAGGATGCGACATCACTACAAGAAAAGACATAGATATAGCAGCTGGTGGTTCTATTATGAAGAAAACCGAAACTGATGCTTACAAAATTATTGATAATACTGCTTCCCACTCACATGAGTGGCACCAAGAAAAAGACATCGTTAGATCATCTAAAGCAGCTAGAGCCGATTCTAGTCATGACTTAGATTCCATTTCCGCAAAGATAGATGCTGTGGAGAGACGAATGGAAAAGATGACTAAAGATATTCACTCAATACGAATTAGTTGTGAGCAGTGTGGAGGACCACATTTGACAAAAGATTGTCTCAGTATTGAATTAACAATGGAACAAAGAGAGAATATTTCATACATAAACCAAAGGCCTGGAAATAATTATCAGAATAATTATCAACCTCCAAGACCGATTTACAATCAAAACCAGAATTATAACAGAAATATTCCATACAACAACCAACAAGGTCCTAGCAATCAACAAGTATCCAATAATACTTATAATCAGCAAAGACCTAATTTTCAAAACAAACCACCACAACAAACCGATGATAAAAAGCCGAATTTAGAAGATATGATGACGAAGCTAGTTGAAACTCAAACGCAGTTTTTCACATCTTAGAAACAAACCAATGAACAAAATGCTCAAGCATTTAGAAATCAACAAGCTTCTATTCAAAATCTGGAACAAGAAGTGAGTAACCTAGCAAGGTTAATAGGTGAAAGAAAACCGGGAAGTCTACCTAGTGATACAAATGCTAACCCCCGGAGTGAAACAGCTAAAGCCATTACCACAAGAAGTGGCACAACACTTAAACCACCTGAAATACCTGTAACTTCTGATGAAGCCATTCCTACTCCACAAGAACCACAACCTGATCAAGATAAGGAAAAAGAACCGGTAGTTGAAAAGGTTAATGAAGATAACACAGTTAAGGATAAACCTTATGTTAAACCATACCAACCACCACTTCCTTACCCGAGTAAAATGAAGAAAGAGAAACTTGAAGCCGAGCAATCCAAATTCTTGGATATGTTTAAACAGATAAATGTAAATCTTCTTTTCATTGATGTGATTTCAGGAATGCCTAGATATGCTAAATTCTTGAAAGATCTAATCTCAAATAGAAAGAAAATGGAAGAACTCTCGGCTGTTACTATGAATGCTAATTGTTCAGCAGTGCTGTTGAATAAGATACCAGAAAAACTATCTGATCCAGGAAGTTTCACAATTCCATGTTTTCTGGGTAGTATTAGTTCAATAGAAGCATTGGCAGACTTAGGTGCTAGTATAAATCTAATGCCGTATTCACTATACACTAAACTAGACCTTGGAGAATTGAAACCAACCAGAATAAGCATACAACTAGCCGATAGATCAATAAAATATCCTAGGGGATAATGGAGAACATGCTAGTTAAAGTTGGTACTTTAGTATTTCCAGTAGATTTTGTTGTTTTGGACATGGAAGAAGATTCTCAAGTTCCTCTCATATTAGGAAGACCATTCTTAAACACGGCTAAAGCAATGATAGACGTGTTCGGTAAGAAAATGACCCTAAGTATAGAGGATGAGAGTGTTACCTTTTCAGTTGATAGAGCAATGCAACAACCACAATCTGCAGATGATACATGTTATTATATTCAAACTATAGATGCACATGCAGAATTATTAGAGGAATTTCCAGAATTACAAGGAACAGGAGAATGTTCTTTAGGAGAAGGTAATGAACCAATTGATGAAGCTGAAATGTTAGCTACACTTATAGCTAATGGATATGAACCAACAACAGAAGAAATTCAAATGCTAAAAGAAGAAGACAGATATCGATACAAATCATCGATAGAAGAACCTCCGAAATTAGAGTTAAAGCCACTTCCAAACCATTTGGAATACGCTTATTTACATGGTGAATCTGAATTACCTGTAATAATATCGTCTTCTCTTACTGAAAATGAGAAATCACAACTCATTTCTGTGTTGAAAGCTCATAAACCAGCCATTGCATGGAAGATTCATGATATTAAAGGAATAAGTCCTTCGTATTGCACACATAAAATCTTTATGGAAGAAGGTCATAAAACGTATGTGCAACGCCAACGAAGACTAAATCCTAATATGCAAGATGTAGTTAAGAAAGAGATTATTAAACTGCTAGATGCAGGTTTAATTTATCCAATCTCTGATAGTCCATGGGTAAGCCCAGTTCAATGCGTGCCTAAGAAGGGTGGCATGACTGTCATTACAAATGAGAAAAATGAGCTTATTCCTACTAGGACTGTAACAGGATGGCGTGTATGTATTGATTATAGAAAATTAAATGACGCCACCAGAAAAGATCACTTTCCCTTACCTTTCATTGATCAAATGTTGGAAAGATTAGCCGAAAATAGTTACTATTGTTTTCTAGATGGATTTTCCGGATATTTTCAAATTCCAATAGCACCCGAGGACCAAGAGAAAACCACATTCATGTACCCTTATGGTACTTTTGCTTACAAACGCATGCCATTTGGACTTTGCAACGCCCCTGCAACCTTTCAAAGGTGTATGATGGCGATTTTTCACGACATGATAGAAGAATGCATGGAAGTATTCATGGATGACTTTTCAGTCTTCGGTGATACATTTAAATCATGTCTAGTTAATCTGGAACGAATGCTAATTAGATGTGAACAATCAAATCTAGTTCTTAATTGGGAGAAATGCCATTTCATGGTTAAAGAAGGCATCGTTCTTGGACATAAAATTTCAAAAGAAGGAATTGAAGTGGATAGAGCTAAAGTAGATGTAATTGCTAAACTTCCACATCCCACCAATGTTAGAGGAGTTAGGAGTTTTTTAGGGCATGCCGGTTTTTACCGACGTTTCATAAAAGATTTTTCTAAAATTGCCACTCCTATGAATAAACTCCTAGAAAAGGATGCGCCATTCATCTTTTCAGATGAGTGTATCAAATCTTTTAATATTCTTAAAGAGAAACTCACTAATGCGCCGATCATGATAACACCAAATTGGAATCTACCATTTGAACTAATGTGCGATGCAAGTGATTTTTCAATGGGAGCCGTTTTAGGACAAAGGATTGAAAAACGATTTCAACCTATATATTATGCTAGTAAGACATTACAAGGAGCACAAACGAACTATATAACTACTGAAAAAGAACTCCTTGCTATTGTCTTTGCTTTTGACAAATTTCGATCATATCTCGTTCTAGCAAAAACGGTGGTCTATACCGACCATTCTGCTCTTAGATACCTATTTTCAAAACAAGATGCTAAACCAAGATTAATCCGTTGGATCTTACTCTTACAAGAGTTTGATATTGAAATCCGAGATAAAAGAGGAGCAGAAAATCTCGCCGCTGATCATCTTTCTCGTCTTGAAAATCCTGAGTTAGAAGTTCTAAATGAATCGGCCATACAAGACAACTTTCCTGATGAATATCTATTGAAGATAGATTATAAAGAAATCCCATGGTTTGCAGACTATGCAAACTACTTAGTTTGTGGATTCCTTGAAAAAGGATTATCGTACCAAAGACGAAAGAAATTCTTCAGTGATATAAAACACTATTTCTGGGAAGATCCACATCTGTTTAAAAGTTGTCCCGATGGAATAATACGCCGATGTGTATTTGGAGATGAAGCTAGTAAAATTTTAAACCATTGTCACACAGGACCAACAGGAGGGCATTATGGGCCTCAACTAACAGCAAGAAAATTTTATGAAGCTGGATTCTATTGGCCTACAATTTACAAAGACGCACACCTTCTTTGCAAATCCTGTGATGCATGTCAAAGGGCCGGAAAAATAAGTCAACATGATGAAATGCCACAAAATATCATCCAAGTATGTGAAGTATTTGACATTTGGGGTATTGACTTTATGGGTCCATTTCCAAAATCTCATAATAATCTATATATACTCGTAGCCATTGATTATGTATCTAAATGGGCGGAAGCACAAGCTCTCCCAACTAACGATGCACGAGTTGTAGTCAACTTTTTAAAACGTCTTTTTGCAAGGTTTGGAACACCGAAAGCTTTAATAAGTGATCGGGGTACTCATTTCTGTAATAATCAACTTGAGAAAGTTCTTAAAAGATATGGAGTAACTCATAAAATCTCCACCGCATATCATCCACAAACAAGTGGACAAGTTGAAAATACCAACCGAGCTTTAAAACGTATTCTAGAGAAAACCGTAGGATCAAATCCGAAGGAATGGTCCATTAAATTGGAGGATGCACTCTGGGCTTTTAGAACAGCCTACAAAACTCCAATTGGAACCACACCTTTTAGACTTGTTTATGGAAAAGCATGTCATCTTTCAGTAGAAATTGAACACAAAGCATTTTGGGCTTTGAAGACATGTAATCTTGATTTACATGAAGCCGGACGTCTACGATTAAGTCAACTAAACGAATTAGAAGAATTAAGACATGAAGCATACGATAATTCGTTAATCTATAAAGAAAGAACGAAGAAATGGCATGATAAAAGAATCAGAAGTTCAAAAGAATTTAAAGAAGGAGACAGAGTTCTTCTTTTCAATTCACGATTCAAGCTATTTCCTGGAAAATTGAAATCAAGATGGTCTGGACCATTCATAGTCAAAAGAGTTTTCCCATACGGAACGATAGAATTAATAAATTCAAATGGGATTGAATTTAAAGTTAATGGTCACAGAGTTAAACATTACATACATGGTCCGATGGAAGTCGACAACGAAGTTAATCACAATTTTGACACCACAGCTAACTAAGTGTGGGGAGAATCAAGTCTTTAAAGGATAATATGTATTTCTATTAGAGTTAGATTGTCTGTTTTCGTGTAGTTCTCGAAAATGGAACCCGAATGGCCTTTCCCTAGCAGACCCTAAAGAACTAGTCTTCTCCCCCCATTCTGAATTTTTATTTTTTTTAAGTTTTTACAAAATGAAGACTGCCTGTGAACTAAACCATGGTCTAATGCTACACGCTTTGATCACTAAACGTAATAATGACATACTACCGAGTGAACTAGTATCAGTAATCAGAGAAAGAATGGACGGAGTTAGAAAAGAATCCAGATACGAAGATAATAAGTTACAATTTGGTAAAGGAAAATCAAAATCCGCAGCGAAAAGAAGAGCACGACACCTAGAAAGATGTCACAAATGTGGAAAATGGTCACATGGAGGTAAATGTTCAAATAATCAAACCTATTCAAATACCGAATTTGTTACTTTATGCAGAGACGGACCGTTCATATGTTTAGAAGAAAAGACACTGAATGCTCGAGGTTACGCCTATGTAGCCATGGAAAACCAATTAAACCGACTATCTTATGAATGGGATAGATCATATAACTAAGAAATCTTTCCACAGGTATGTCTGTACAGTTTTTATTTTTATTTTTAACCTTTTGATAATAAACGCTAATTTGTTCGCTAAAAAGTATTAAATTGGTATTGAATAAAATTAGGTTTGGCGACCGAAATTATTGATATCATTCAAAAAATTTATTACATCACTGCGAAATTTAACGTTTATTCTTAAGGTATAAATATCTTTAAACAATCAACCCAAAATATTTCAAAAATTCGTCATGAGTTAAATTAGGTTTTGGAACCGAAATTACTTTACCGAAAAGAGGGGCGCATATTTTTGATAATATTTGATTGATTAAAGTGGGATAAAAAGCCAAAAAGATTTTTAATTTTATTTTTACCATGTTTTTAAAATTAATATTTAAATCTTAAATTAATATTGTAAACTTTGTAAAAAAAAAAAAATATTTTTAAAATTGTAAATATTTGAAAAATTAATATAAGTTTGGTATAAATTTATAATATAAATTTTTAAATTAAGTTTGGTGTGAATTTTTAATTTTTAAAAAAATATAAATTTTTAATTTTATGCATTTCGAATTTTAAGTTTGGTGTGAATTTTTAATATAAATTTTGAATTTTATATTTAAGTTGTGTGAATTTAAAAACAAAAATTTACTTTATCTCATTAAGTTAAAAATATGATTTTTAAAATTCGTCGTAAGTTGAAGACTAGGTCTTTGAACCGAAATTGCTTTACCCGAGAGAGGGACGAGAACTTTTATTATCATTATTTTTAATCTCATTGAATTAAAGTATGCCAAAAACATTAAAAAACCCCAAAAATCTTAGCTTTTAAAACAATCGCTACAAAAAGACAAATTTTAAAATTTTGTCGAGGGACGGACTAGGACATCGATCCGAAACGACCTCATCCTAAATAACAAGGGAAACAAAATTTTAAAATTAAGTACTTAATTGTTTCATAAGTTAATGATTATAAAAAAAAAAAAAATATAGCATACTCCGCGACTCGCGGAGTTTGAAGGCTTAAATGCCGCGAGTCGCGAGAGTACCGGATTACAGAAAAAAATAAAGAGCTGCAACAGCTCAGTTTCACACTCCACAACTCAAACAAACTGCGAAAAAAAACCCCACGAAAAACCCGAAAAAAACCCCCCAAAATCACAATTTTTAACCGTTAATCACCAAATCTTTTACTAAAATCATGTTGAGAAGGATGCTATCTACGAATTACTCAAGAAAAACGGTAAATTTCTACACCTAAACACCATTTAATCCGAAATTAGTGTTCTTGAGCAATTTTTTTCCCCAATTTGATTTTGATGCTTTTTAGTGTAATTAGGCTTAAATTGTTTATGTATTATGCTTGTATAACCTAGATTGATGCTATTTAACATGATTAGAAGCCTTAAACTTCAAATTTTGAATAATCTAGGGTTTGTGTTCTTGAGCAATTTGGGGCTTTTTGATATAAACAGGTTATGGCCGATTTTTGTCATGAATTGTTGCTAAATTAAGTAGTATAACATGTTTAGGTAGTTAAATGATCCAAACTTTGAGCCTAAACATGATTTTGAGAATTAAAGTGGACTTTTTCAAGTCTAAAATTCATGAACTTGATTTTTGAAAGATAATGCCATTTGAAACTTGTTTAATGGCTAGTAATGATTATTTTGACATGTTATTTGAGTTGAATGCTTATGAACTTAGCGAACATTTTCGTATATGCTTATTTGAAAAAGTGTAGATTTGATAAAAATGTGAAAATAAGCTTAAGTTTAAAATGTCATTGTAATTATTTTGATTGATGATTTTACTGACACTAATGCATATTTGGATGCACAAAAATTGTGTTTGATGTGTTTTGCAGACTGAAAGGGGTGAATCTTCATCCCAAGCCCGTAATGCTCCTGCTGAGAATGCGGAACAACAGGAGGTGGATAACTACTACAAGCAGGATATATCTCATCCAGTCATGACCTTTTCCGATATGCACTTGGAAGAGTTGCACCCGAACCTGAGATTTGACAGACTTTGGATAGATTATCCAAAATATCAAAGGGGTTTGCATACTCTTCATTCTAAGGTTGTTGAGGTACCGAGGGTCACAGAATGGGGACCCTTAGAAGCTGTAGAATTGGCCGGGCCAATTAGGGAATTACTTGTACAGAGGTATGGTAATTCTACTTTTAATGACTGGGTACGTTTATTCACCATGCGTAGACCTGTATATAAAGTATGGTGTGAAGAATTGTTGTGTAGTATAGAGTTGAATGATCGGGTAGCTAGTTTAACCGATCGTTCTTTTATTAGATTTTTGTTAGGCGGTTCGATGCGCCACATGTCTTTACTAGACATGGTTCAGGCTTTACGTATATATACGCCTGAGGAGTTAGCATCTGCCGATTGTAGAGGGTTGATACTAAACGGTAGAAAGATAGATGAAAATTTTGATACACACGGTGTGTGGAGTCAAATGACAAGCCATCACCGTTTCAAAGGGGGAAATTACTCTTATTTGGATATAGATAGAGCCGAATTAAGAGTGATACATAGGTTTTTAGCTAATTCGATTACACAAAGGGGTAAGAACAAGGAAAAAGTAAATGAACAGGATTTGTTTTACCATATGTGTATTCGAGACCCACAAAGCGCTGTAAGTATACCGTATTGTGTGGGTTATTATTTATCAGCTATGGTTCGGGGAATGCGACCGCATAGCATAATAGGAGGTGGTATTTTTATTACTTTGATTGGTGAATATCTCGGTGTGAATATAAGTCGGGGGGGATTATTAGTAGAAGAACCAGAACCCCGCGATACTATAGGTTTAAATGTATACCATGGTGCGAAAGTTTTGAAGAGGCGAAATAATGCCGCAGTACGATACCATGGTAGACATCCACAGGTGGAGAGAAACCAACAGCAAGGTAATGTAGGAGGGGGGAATGAGATGCAAGAAATGCAAAGGTTTATAGCTTCTCAGGAATACGAAAATGCTAGACAGAGAGCATTTGAAGATTGACAAGTTCATCAGAATCAAATCATAGCTCATTGCCAACATATAGGTAGAAACTATATTCCTACACCGAAACCCATCTTCCCTCCCTGGTCTATAGAGATGCAGCCACCATATCCTACGTATAACCCTGCCGAAGCATTCTATAGCACCTATGGTTATGCCTGGAACCCCTATTGGTACCAGTATCATCCCTAGTATACTTATTTTTTTTTTTTTTTTGTAATTTGTAATTTGTAATGATTGATACGTTTAATACTTTTGTTAATATTGTAATAGTTTTTATAATTGTCTAACTTTTATTCTTAGATTTTAATAATTTTTGAATGTGGGGTAATATACCAAACTTCAAAAATATGTATATATGGTTGCAGTTTATCTTATGTACACAACAGGGTAAAACAACGCATTTTCAAAGACTGGCATTAAGTTCAGCAAAAGCAACTAATTTTGACGACAAGATGCAAAATATATGTGAAATAACAACAAGACGGAATGAACAAATGATGTGCACCATTTATCATTCAGCAAACAAACGCCAATATATTTGGAAAGTTTGGTAAAAATTTAATCATTTTCACACAAATCACCCTCAATAATTTAAATTATTCCTGATTTCTTGCAAATGAGGGCATTGCAAGATCTTAAGTGTGGGAAGGGGTTAAATTCTTTCGGATTTTAATTTTTTTTTTACTTTATACACTTGGTTACCATTAAAAATACTAGTAAAGCAGTAGTTGTATTAGAATCTAGTGCTCTCTGATAAAAAAGAACAGCCCTAGTCTTATATACTAACTACCCAATTCTAGTAAAATTTTTCAAAATTTTCAATTAAATGAACTCAAAATCATGTTTATACATATTTATGAACGATAAAACTAGGTTTTAACACCGAAATTATTGTTACCTCGGAAAGGACATAAATTGAGAAACAAACTAAAATGTTAAAATTCATTTAAAATGGAATAGAGGACGATAAAAAGGAAAATAAAAGCCAAGTGTGGGAAAATTTACCAAGTTATCTTAAACATATGTCACATATATCTGTAACAAATAACTGAAAATACTTTTGCTTTGGACTAAACTAAACTGTTTTAACTGATGAAAGAAAAGAAGAGATGGATCTACACGATGAATCAATTCCATCATTAAAAGGAAGTAAAGTCTTCCGAAAAAGAAACGCGCTTCTTGATTTAGGTCATGAAGTTGTCGTCCAGACCAGCTGTAGGTTGACGAAAAATCTAGAAAAGTCATCACTAAAATCAGCAGGAAATCCACGGACCTCAGCATTAAACAGGGTCGCTAAGTGGTCAGATTTATCTTAACCATGAGAAGGATTTATCTCGTACAATGGGGGGCACCATGCAAATTAGCTGGATAAGACTAATGAATCAGATCCCCAGAAAGGATAATCTCCTTAAAGATTAAAAATCAGCTTTTAAGACTGATATTACTCAATCCTTGAGATTGACCTTAAAGATTGAGAATTCAAACTCATGGAATTCAATGATATCTAAACTCGAGTTTGAACGAGAAAATATTTTGATCAAAATTACAAACCGATTTGTTTTCTGAAAACCCTATTTTCAATGCGTTCATTACCATTGAACGTAAAATCCTAGGAATTCACCTGGAATTCATTAGGTCACCTGAACTAAATCGGGTGTCAACCGTAAGAACGGTGGTTGCATAGTGGTAAAAGACAGGACCTTGTGCCATACCGAAAAAAAAATATTATTATAAGGGTGAGCTTTACTATTGCTCCTACCAAGGATAGTAATTGCGTCCGACACGTTATAGACCATAATTAAAAGCATATCAGGGGACATTGCCTTAACAGTTGCTTGTTCAATGCTTTCCTTTCAACCGGACGGTAGTTTACCGAAAGGTAATATACGGGACAAGTAAACTGGACGTGTTGCTTTCCAAATACAAGGTTAGCAAGTGGATGACACAAAACCGCAAGTTTTGAGCTAAAATTTTCAAATCTGAAACCCACCAAACCCACAAAAATATTTTGCAAACACCGGTAAAGGGTTATTCCGGAAAACTTATCTAGGGTAAAAACTAGATTTAATTTTCAAAAGATCAAATGTTTTCATAAAGATCAAATTTCCTTAATGGATCTAAATTTTTATAGTCATGTGGGACTGTAAACCATATCGTTACTACCATTGTTTATACCGCCGTATAGAAATCACTGATGTACAAAGTGTGAAGAATAAAGAAGTGATTCTAGTATTTCAAGATGATATTGCTTGAGGACAAGCAACGCTCAAGTGTGGGAATATTTGATAATGCTAAAAACGAACATATATTTCATAGCATTATTCCTCAAGAAAGACAAGCTTTTAGTTACAATTGTTCTATTTACAAGTGATATTCGTTTAAATAATAAAAGGTGAAGACAAAAGACAGATTCGACGAATTGAAGACGCAAACGACCAAAAAGCTCAAAAGTACAAAAGACAATCAAAGAGTTCCAATTATTGATAAGAAACGTCTCGAAATTACAAGAGTACAAGATTCAAAACGCAAAGTACAAGATATTAAATTGTACGCAAGGACGTTCGAAAATCCGGAACCGGGACTAGAGTCAACTCTCAACGCTCGACGCAACGGACTAAAAATTACAAGTCAACTATGCACATAAATATAATATAATATTTAAATAATTCTTATAATTATTTATATATTATAATAAATAATAAAAACCGTCGGCAAGAAAGACTCCAAAGGGACTGAGCTGTAATTTCATTCTCCGCGACTCGCGGAGTTTGAAGAGTATTTCACCGCGAGTCGCGGAGCCCCAAAAGTCGAATTTTCCTATAAAAGCAACCGAATTCTGATCGCAAATCATCATCTTTTTTCTCCTCATTCATACGATATATTTATATTTATAATTTATATTTTAATTTTAATTTTAATTATAATTCTAATAATAAGGGTATGTTAGCGAATATTGTAAGGGTGTAAGTCGAAATTCTGTCCGTGTAACGCTACGCTATTTTTAATCATTGTAAGTTATGTTCAACCTTTTTACATTAATGTCTCGTAGCTAAGTTATTATTATGCTTATTTAAAACGAAGTAATCATGATGTTGGGCTAATTACTAAAATTGGGTAATTGGGCTTTGTACCATAATTGGGGTTTGGACAAAAGAACGACACTTGTGGAAATTAGACTATGGGCTATTAATGAGCTTTATATTTGTTTAACTAAATGATAGTTTGTTAATGTTAATATAAAGATTTACAATTGGGCGTCCCTATAAATTACCATATACACTCAATCGGACACGATGGGCGGGGTATTTATATGTACGAATAATCGTTCATTTAACCGGACACGGGAATGGATTAATAGCCACTAGAATAATTAAAACAGGGGTGAAATTATGTACAAGGACACTTGGTATAATTGATAACAAAATATTAAAACCTTGGGTTACACTCAGTCGACATCCTGGTGTAATTATTAAACAAAGTATTAAAATCTTGTTACAGTTTAAGTCCCCAATTAGTTGGAATATTTAACTTCGGGTATAAGGATAATTTGACGAGGACACTCGCATTTTATATTTATGACTGATGGACTGTTATGGACAAAAACCAGACGGACATATTAAATAATCTAGGACAAAGGACAATTAACCCATGGGCATAAAACAAAAATCAACACGTCAAACATCATGATTACGGAAGTTTAAATAAGCATAATTCTTTTATTTCATATTTAATTTCCTTTATTTTATATTTAATTGCACTTCTAAATATCGCATTTTTATTATTATTGTATTTAATTGCACTTTTATTTATCGTACTTTTTAATTATCGCAAGTTTATTTTATCACACTTTTATTATTCGCAATTTCATTATCGTTATTTACTTTATGCTTTAATTTAAGTCTTGTATTCATTTTTAATATTTTACATTTGGTTTTAACTGCGACTAAAGTTTTAAAATCGACAAACCGGTCATTAAACGGTAAAAACCCCCCTTTATAATAATAATATTACTTATATATATATATTTGTATTTTTATAAAAGTAAACTAATATAG
Source organism: Rutidosis leptorrhynchoides (assembly GCF_046630445.1). Classification (NCBI taxonomy): domain Eukaryota; kingdom Viridiplantae; phylum Streptophyta; class Magnoliopsida; order Asterales; family Asteraceae; genus Rutidosis; species Rutidosis leptorrhynchoides. Next base: position 264,852,654 of record NC_092333.1, on the reverse strand, counting down.
CGTTAAGCTTTGTTTAAAGATTTTCCCTGTGGAACGAACCGGACTTACTAAAAACTACACTACTGTACGATTAGGTACACTGCCTATAAGTGTTGTAGCAAGGTTTAAGTATATCCATTCTATAAATAAATAAATATCTTGTGTAAAATTGTATCGTATTTAATAGTATTTCCTGCAAAAATTTAATAGTATTTTATACCACTCCGCTACCGCATCAGCAGACTATGCAAACTATTTAGTATGTGGATTCCTTGAAAAAGGATTATCGTACCAAAAACGAAAGAAATTCTTCAGTGATATAAAACACTATTTTTGGGAAGATCCACATCTGTTTAAAAGTTGTCCAGATGGAATAATATGCCGATGTGTATTCGGAGATGAAGCTAGTAAAATTTTAAACCATTGTCACACAGGACCAACAGGAGGGCATTATGGGCCTCAACTAACAGCAAGAAAAGTTTACGATGCTGGCTTCTATTGGCCTACAATTTACAAAGACGCACACCTTCTTTGCAAATCCTGTGATGCTTGTCAAAGGGCCGGAAAAATAAGTCAACGTGATGAAATGCCACAAAATGTCATCCAAGTATGTGAAGTATTTGACATTTGGGGTATTGACTTTATGGGTCCATTTCCAAAATCTCATAATAATCTCTATATTCTCGTAGCCATTGATTATGTATCTAAATGGGCGGAAGCACAAGCTCTCCCAACTAACGATGCACGAGTTGTAGTCAACTTTTTAAAACGTCTTTTTGCAAGGTTTGGAACACCGAAAGCTTTAATAAGTGATCGGGGTACTCATTTCTGTAATAATCAACTTGAGAAAGTTCTTAAAAGATATGGAGTAACTCATAAAATCTCCACCGCATATCATCCACAAACAAGTGGACAAGTTGAAAATACCAACCGAGCTTTAAAACGTATTCTAGAGAAAACCGTAGGATCAAATCCGAAGGAATGGTCCATTAAATTGGAGGATGCACTCTGGGCTTTTAGAACAGCCTACAAAACTCCAATTGGAACTACACCTTTTAGACTTGTTTATGGAAAAGCATGTCATCTTCCAGTAGAAATTGAACACAAAGCATTTTGGGCTTTGAAGACATGTAATCTTGATTTACATGAAGCCGGACGTCTACGATTAAGTCAACTAAACGAATTAGAAGAATTAAGACATGAAGCATACGAAAATTCGTTAATCTATAAAGAAAGAACGAAGAAATGGCATGATAAAAGAATCAGAAGTTCAAAAGAATTTAAAGAAGGAGATAGAGTTCTTCTTTTCAATTCACGATTCAAGCTATTTCCTGGAAAATTGAAATCAAGATGGTCTGGACCATTCATAGTCAAAAGAGTTTTCCCATATGGAACGATAGAATTAATAAATTCAAATGGAATTGAATTTAAAGTTAATGGTCACAGAGTTAAACATTACATACATGGTCCGATGGAAGTTGACAATGAAGTTAATCATAATTTCACCACCCAAGAAAACCTTCAAAATGAAAACATAAATATGTTATCAACAACATATGAAAAATCAAAATTAGAATATAAGGAGGATTCAAATTTGAGTGATGAAGAAGAATTCTTATACAAACCTCCCATTCCAAGAAACGAAGAAAAATGTGAACAAGAAATTCAAATAGAAGTGAAAGAACCAAGGAAAGAACACCCGAAAAAGGTTTACAAACCAACTCGACTTACTAAAGCAGGAGACCCGGGTGAATTTATCATTTCTTGCTTACTTAATGATGGTGCTGTATATAATGGACTCGCAGATTTAGGAGCAAGTGCAAATATTATGCCTCTTTCCTTATACAAAAGATTAGGCATGGGTAAATTAAAACCAACCAAAATAGGTGTTCAATCATTTGACCAAACCATTAAACACCCGGTTGGAATAGCAAATAATTTACTTGTTAACGTGAGAAGTTTGACCTTTGTTGCAAACTTCATAGTGATTAATATGGAGGAAAACCTTGATATTCCTCTAATTCTAGGTCGCCCATTTTTAGCAACCACCGAGGCATTCATTGATGTAAGAGAAGGTAGAATGACACTTAGGGATGGTGATACATCGATCACCTTTGTGAACCAAAAGTTTAGATCTCCACAAACCAAAACTGTTAGACCAATAAAAACGCATAAGTGTGGGGAAGATGAAGAAACACTTAATGATGATCCAATCACAAAGAATGCCGTTGATGATACGAAATTAGATGAACCCATTTTTAACAGTTCAACGAAGAAACTTTATAAACGGATTCACGATGCTAAGATTAAAGGAAACTTTAAGTTATATAACCGATTAATATCCAATTTATCGTCAAAAGAAAAGGCAATGTTAGTTGAATTTGTGAAAGTTACGGAGGAAATCAACAAATGGATTGAAGTAAAAGTCAAAGATATACAAGTTGTTGATGATTCAACTGAAAATAATGTTAATCACAATTTCAACTAAGTATAGGAGGTTTATGTATTTCTGTTAGAGTTAGATTTTCTGTTTTCATGTAGTTCTCGAAAATGGAACTCGAATGGTCTTTCCCTAGCAGACCCTAAAGAACTAGTCTTCTCCCCCCATTCTGAATTTTTATTTTTTTAGGTTTTTATGAAATGAAGACTTCCTGTGAACTAAACCATGGTCTAATGCTACACGCTTTGATCACTAAACGTAATAATGACACACTTCCGAGTGAAATAGTATCAGTAATCAGAGAAAGATTGGATGGAGTAAGAAAAGAATCCAGATGCGAAGATAATAAGTTACAATTTGGTAAAGGAAAATCAAAATCCGCAGCGAAAAGAAGAGCACGACACCTTGAAAGATGTCACAAATGCGGAAAATGGTCACATGGAGGTAAATGTTCAAATAATCAAATCTATTCAAACACCGAATTTGTTACTTTATGCAGAGACGGACCGTTCATATGTTTAGAAGAAAAAAAAACTGAATGCTCGAGGTTACGCCTATGTAGCCATGGAAAACCAATTAAACCGACTATCTTATGAATGGGATAGATCATATAACTAAGAATACTATATCACAGGTAAGTCTGTTCAGTTTTTATTTTTATTTTTAACCTTTTGATAATAAACGCTAATTTGTTCGCTATAAAGTATTATATTGGTATTGAATAAAATTAGGTTTGGCGACCGAAATTATTGATATCATTCAAAAATTTATTACATCACTGCGAAATTTAACGTTTATTCTTAAGGTATAAATATCTTTAATCAATCAACCCAAAATATTTCAAAAATTCGTCATGAGTTAAATTAGGTCTTGGAACCGAAATTACTTTACCGAAAAGAGGGGGCGCATATTTTTGATAATATTTGATTGATTAAAGTGGGATAAAAAGCGAAAAAGATTTTTAATTTTATTTTTACCATATTTTTAAAATTAATATATAAATCTTAAATTAATATTGTAAACTTTATAAAAACAATATATTTAAAATTGTAAATATTTGAAAAATATAATATAAGTTTGGTGTGATTCTATAATATGAATTTTTAAATTAAGTTTGGTGTGAATTTTTAATTTTTAAAATAAGAATTTTTTAATTTTATGCATTTCAAATTTTAAGTTTGGTGTGAATTTTTAATATTAATTTTGAATTTTATGTATTTTTATTTTAAGTTTGGTGTGAATTTAAAAACAAAAATTTACTTTATCTCATTAAGTTAAAAATATAATTTTTAAAATTCGTCGTAAGTTGAAGACTAGGTCTTTGAACCGAAATTGCTTTACCCGAGGGAGGGACAAGAACTTTTATTATCATTAATTTTAAACTTATTGAATTAAAGTATGCCAAAAACATAAAATAAAAAAAATAAAAAAAAAAACCCAAAAATCTTAGCTTTTAAAACCATCGCTACAAAAAGACAAATTTTAAAATTTTGTCGAAGGACGGACTAGGACATCGATCCGAAACGACCTCGTCCTAAAACAAAGGAAAACAAAATTTTAAATTTATTTTATATATGTTTTATAAGTTAAGGCTTATATAAAAAAAAAAACACCGCGACTCGCGGAGTTTGTAAGCATCAAACACCGCAAGTCGCGGAGGGACTAAAATCCAGAAAAAAAATATAAGGGACGAACTGATCAGTCCCCAACCCAACACCCACGAAAATACTGCGAAAAAACCCGAGAAAACACTCCCAAATTCACAATTTTTCACCGTTAATCATCAAATCTTTTACTAAAATCATGTTAAGAAGGATGCTATCAAGGAATTACTCAAGAAAAACGGTAAATTTCCACACCTAAACACCATTTAATCCGAAAATTAGTGTTCTTGAGCAATTTTATACCCAATTTGATTTTGATGCTTTTTAGTGTAATTATGCTTAAACTATTTATGTATTATGCTTGTATAACCTAGATTGATGCTATTTAACATGATTAGAAGCCTTAAACTTCAAATTTTGAGTAATCTAGTGTTTGTGTTCTTGAGCAAATTTGGGGCTTTTTGATATAAACAGGTTATGGCCAATTTTTGTCATGAATTATTGCTAAATTAAGTAGTGTAACATGTTTAGGTAGTTAAATGATCCAAACTTTGAGTCTAAACATGATTTTGAGAATTAAAGTGGACTTTTTCAAGTCTAAAATTCATGAACTTGATTTTTGAGAGATAATGCCATTTGAAACTTGTTTAATTGCTAGTAATGATTATTTTGACATGTTATTTGAGTTGAATGCTTATGAACTTGGCGAACATTTTCGTATATGCTTATTTGAAAAAGTGTAGATTTGATGAAAATATGTAAATGAGCTTAAGTTTGATATAAATTGATCATGTCATTGTAATTATTTTGATTGATGATTTTGCTGACACTAATGCATATTTGGATGCACAAAAATTGTGTTTGATGTGTTTTGCAGACTGAAAGGGGTGAATCTTCATCCCAAGCTCGCAATGCTCCTGCTGAGAATGCGGAACAATAGGAGGTGGATAACTACTACAAACAAGAAATACCTCATCCAGTCATGACATTTTCTGATATGCACTTGGAAGATTTGCACCCGAACCTGAGATTTGATAGACTTTGGATAGATTATCCAAAATACCAAAGGGGTTTGCATACTCTTCATTCTAAAGCTGTTGAGGTACCTAGGGTCATAGAATGGGGACCATTAGAAGCTGTAGAATTGGCCGGGCCAATTAGAGAATTACTTACACAGAGGTATGGTAATTCTACTTTTAACGATTGGGTACGGTTATTCAACATGCGTAGACCTGTATATAAAGTATGGTGTGAAGAATTTTTGTGTAGTATAGAATTAAATGATCGGGTAGCTAGTTTAACCTATCGATCTTTTATTAGATTTTTGTTAGGAGGTTCGATGCGCCACATGTCTTTACTAGACATGGCTCAGGCTTTACGTATATATACGCCTGAGGAGCTAGCATCTGCCGATTGTAGAGGGTTGATACTAAATGGTAGAAAGATAGACGAAAATTTTGATACGCATGGTGTATGGAGTCAAATGACTAGCCATCACCGATTTAAAGGGGGAAATTACTCTTATTTGGATATAGATAGAGCTGAATTAAGAGTAATTCATAGGTTTTTAGCCAATTCGATTACACAACGAGGTAAGAACAAGGAAAAGGTAAATGAACAGGATTTGTTTTACCACATGTGTATTCGAGACCCACAAAGCGCTGTAAGTATACCTTATTGTGTGGGTTATTATTTATCAGCTATGGTTAGGGGATGAGACCGCATAGCATAATAGGATGTGGTATATTTATTACTTTGATTGCTGAATATCTCGGTGTGGATGTAAGTCGGGGGAGATTACTAATCGAAGAACCAGAACCCCGAGATACAATAGGTTTAAATGTATACCATGGATCGAAAGTTTTGAAGAGGCGAAATAACGCCGCAGTACGATATAATGGTAGACATCCACAGGTTGAGAGAAACCAACAGCAAGGTAATGAAGGAGGGGGAAATGAAATGGCAGAAATGCAAAGGTTTATAGCTTCACAAGAGTATGAAAATGCTAGACATAGAGCATTTGAAGATTGGCAAGTTCATCAAAACCAAATCATAGCTTATTGCCAACATATAGGTAGAAACTATATTCCTACTCCATCGCCCATATTCCCTCCCTGGTCTATAGAGATCCAACCACCGTATCCTACGTATAACCCAGCTGAAGCATTTTATAGCACATATGGTTATGCATGGAACCCCTTCTGGTATCAGTATCATCCCTAGTCTACTTAGTTTTTTATTTATTTTATTATTTGTAATGTTAATACATTTAATACTTATGTTGGATTTGTAATAGTTTTATAATTTTCTAAATTTTATTATTAGATTTTAATAATTTTTGAATGTGGGGTAATATACCAAACTTCAAAAATATGTATATATGTTTGCAGTTTATCTTATGTACACAACAGGGTAAAACAACGCATTTTCAAAGACTGGCATTAAGTTCAGCAAAAGCAACTAATTTTGACGACAAGATGCAAAATATATGTGAAATAACAACAAGACGGAATGAACAAATGATATGCACCATTTATCATTCAGCAAGCAAACACAAATATGTTTGGAAACTTTGGTAAAATTTAATCATTTTCACACAAATCACCCTCAATAATTTAAATTGTTACTGATTTCTTTCAAATGAGGGCATTGCAAGATCTTAAGTGTGGGAAGGGGTTAAATTCTTTCGGATTTTAAAATTTTTACCTTATACACTTGGTTACCATTAGAAATATTAGTAAAGTGGTAGTTGTATTAGAATCTAGTGCTCTCTGATAATAAAGAACAGCCCTAGTCTTATATACTGACTACCCAATTCTAGTAAAATTTTTAAAAAATTTTCAACTAAATGAACTCAAAATCATGTTTATACATATTTATGAACGATAAAACTAGGTGTTAACACCGAAATTATTGTTACCTCGGAAAGGACATAAATTGAGAAACAAACCAAAATGTTAAAATTCATTTAAAATGGAATAGAGGACAATAAAAAGGAAAATAAAAGCCAAGTGTGGGAAAATTCTCCAAGTTATTCAAAACATATGTCACATATTTTTGTACAAATAACTGAAAATACTTTTGCTTTGGACTAAACTAAAAAGTTTTACCTGATTTACTGTAAGAAAGATGGATCTACACGATGAATCAATTCCATCATTAAAAGGAAGTAAAGTCTTCCGAAAAAGAAACGCGCTTCTTGATTTAGGTCAAGAAGTTGTCGTCCAGACCAGCTGTAGGTTGATGAAAAATCTAGAAAAGTCATCACTAAAATCAGCAGGAAATCCACGGACCTCAGCATTAAACAGGGTCGCCAAGTGGTCAGATTTATCCTAACCATGAGAAGGATTTATCTCGTACAATGGGGGGGCACCGTGCAAATTAGCTTGATAAGACTAATGAATCAGATTCCCAGAAAGGATAATCTCCTAAAAGATCAAAAATCAGCTTTTAAGCCTGATATTACTCAATCCTTGAGATTGACCTTAAAGATTGAGAATTACAAACTCATGGAATTCAATGATATCTAAACTCGAGCCTGAACGAGAAAATATTTTGATCAAAATTACAAACCGATTTGTTTTCTAAAAACCCATTTTCAATGCGTTCATTACCATTGAACGTAAAATCCTAAGAATTCACCTGGAATTCATTAGGTCACCTGAACCAAATCGGGTGTCAACCGTAAGAACGGTGGTTGCATAGCATGGTCAAAGACAGGACCTTGTGCCAGACCGAAAAATCATAAGGGTGAGCTTTACTATTGCTCCTACCAAGGATAGTAATTGCGTCCGACACGTTATAGACCATAATTAAAAGAATGTCAGGGGACATTGCCTTAACAGTTGCTTGTTCAACGCTTTCCTTTACAACCGGACGGTAGTTTACCGAAAGGTAATATACGGGACAAGTAAACTGGACGTGTTGCTTTCCTAATACAAGGTTAGCAAGTGGGTGACACAAAACCATAAGTTTTGAGCTAAAATTTTCAAATATGAAACCCACCAAACCCACAAAAATAATTTGCAAACACCGGTGAAGGGTTATTCCGGAAAACTTATCTAGGGTAAAAACTAGATTTAATTTTCAAAAGATCAAATGTTTTCATAAAGATCCAATTTCCTTAATGGATCTAAATTTTTATAGTCATGTGGGACTGTAAACCATATCGTTACTACCATTGTTTATACCGCCGTATAGAAATCACTGATGTACAAAGTGTGAATAATAAAGAAGTGATTCTAGTATTTCAAGACTATATTGCTTGAGGACAAGCAACGCTCAAGTGTGGGAATATTCTTTCGAATTTTAAAATTTTTACCTTATACACTTGGTTACCATTAGAAATATTAGTAAAGTAGTAGTTGTATTAGAATCTAGTGCCCTCTGATAATAAAGAACAGCCCTAGTCTTATATACTGACTACCCAATTCTAGTAAAATTTTTAAAAAATTTTCAACTAAATGAACTCAAAATCATGTTTATACATATTTATGAACGATAAAACTAGGTGTTAACACCGAAATTATTGTTACCTCGGAAAGGACATAAATTGAGAAACAAACCAAAATGTTAAAATTCATTTAAAATGGAATAGAGGACAATAAAAAGGAAAATAAAAGCCAAGTGTGGGAAAATTCTCCAAGTTATTCAAAACATATGTCACATATTTTTGTACAAATAACTGAAAATACTTTTGCTTTGGACTAAACTAAAAAGTTTTACCTGATTTACTGTAAGAAAGATGGATCTACACGATGAATCAATTCCATCATTAAAAGGAAGTAAAGTCTTCCGAAAAAGAACCACGCTTCTTGATTTAGGTCAAGAAGTTGTCGTCCAGACCAGCTGTAGGTTGACGAAAAATCTAGAAAAGTCATCACTAAAATCAGCAGGAAATCCACGGACCTCAGCATTAAACAGGGTCGCCAAGTGGTCAGATTTATCCTAACCATGAGAAGGATTTATCTCGTACAATGGGGGGGCACCGTGCAAATTAGCTTGATAAGACTAATGAATCAGATTCCCAGAAAGGATAATCTCCTAAAAGATCAAAAATCAGCTTTTAAGCCTGATATTACTCAATCCTTGAGATTGACCTTAAAGATTGAGAATTACAAACTCATGGAATTCAATGATATCTAAACTCGAGCCTGCACGAGAAAATATTTTGATCAAAATTACAAACCGATTTGTTTTCTAAAAACCCATTTTCAATGCGTTCATTACCATTGAACGTAAAATCCTAAGAATTCACCTGGAATTCATTAGGTCACCTGAACCAAATCGGGTGTCAATCGTAAGAACGGTGGTTGCATAGCATGGTCAAAGACAGGACCTTGTGCCAGACCGAAAAATCATAAGGGTGAGCTTTACTATTGCTCCTACCAAGGATAGTAATTGAGTCCGACACGTTATAGACCATAATTAAAAGCATGTCAGGGGACATTGCCTTAACAGTTGCTTGTTCAACGCTTTCCTTTACAACCGGACGGTAGTTTACCGAAAGGTAATATACGGGACAAGTAAACTGGACGTGTTGCTTTCCTAATACAAGGTTAGCAAGTGGGTGACACAAAACCATAAGTTTTGAGCTAAAATTTTCAAATATGAAACCCACCAAACCCACAAAAATAATTTGCAAACACCGGTGAAGGGTTATTCCGGAAAACTTATCTAGGGTAAAAACTAGATTTAATTTTCAAAAGATCAAATGTTTTCATAAAGATCCAATTTCCTTAATGGATCTAAATTTTTATAGTCATGTGGGACGGTAAACCATATCGTTACTACCATTGTTTATACCGCCGTATAGAAATCACTGATGTACAAAGTGTGAATAATAAAGAAGTGATTCTAGTATTTCAAGACTATATTGCTTGAGGACAAGCAACGCTCAAGTGTGAGAATATTCTTTCGAATTTTAAAATTTTTACCTTATACACTTGGTTACCATTAGAAATATTAGTAAAGTAGTAGTTGTATTAGAATCTAGTGCCCTCTGATAATAAAGAACAGCCCTAGTCTTATATACTGACTACCCAATTCTAGTAAAATTTTTAAAAAATTTTCAACTAAATGAACTCAAAATCATGTTTATACATATTTATGAACGATAAAACTAGGTGTTAACACCGAAATTATTGTTACCTCGGAAAGGACATAAATTGAGAAACAAACCAAAATGTTAAAATTCATTTAAAATGGAATAGAGGACAATAAAAAGGAAAATAAAAGCCAAGTGTGGGAAAATTCTCCAAGTTATTCAAAACATATGTCACATATTTTTGTACAAATAACTGAAAATACTTTTGCTTTGGACTAAACTAAAAAGTTTTACCTGATTTACTGTAAGAAAGATGGATCTACACGATGAATCAATTCCATCATTAAAAGGAAGTAAAGTCTTCCGAAAAAGAAACGCGCTTCTTGATTTAGGTCAAGAAGTTGTCGTCCAGACCAGCTGTAGGTTGATGAAAAATCTAGAAAAGTCATCACTAAAATCAGCAGGAAATCCACGGACCTCAGCATTAAACAGGGTCGCCAAGTGGTCAGATTTATCCTAACCATGAGAAGGATTTATCTCGTACAATGGGGGGGCACCGTGCAAATTAGCTTGATAAGACTAATGAATCAGATTCCCAGAAAGGATAATCTCCTAAAAGATCAAAAATCAGCTTTTAAGCCTGATATTACTCAATCCTTGAGATTGACCTTAAAGATTGAGAATTACAAACTCATGGAATTCAATGATATCTAAACTCGAGCCTGAACGAGAAAATATTTTGATCAAAATTACAAACCGATTTGTTTTCTAAAAACCCATTTTCAATGCGTTCATTACCATTGAACGTAAAATCCTAAGAATTCACCTGGAATTCATTAGGTCACCTGAACCAAATCGGGTGTCAATCGTAAGAACGGTGGTTGCATAGCATGGTCAAAGACAGGACCTTGTGCCAGACCGAAAAATCATAAGGGTGAGCTTTACTATTGCTCCTACCAAGGATAGTAATTGCGTCCGACACGTTATAGACCATAATTAAAAGCATGTCAGGGGACATTGCCTTAACAGTTGCTTGTTCAACGCTTTCCTTTACAACCGGACGGTAGTTTACCGAAAGGTAATATACGGGACAAGTAAACTGGACGTGTTGCTTTCCTAATACAAGGTTAGCAAGTGGGTGACACAAAACCATAAGTTTTGAGCTAAAATTTTCAAATATGAAACCCACCAAACCCACAAAAATAATTTGCAAACACCGGTGAAGGGTTATTCAGGAAAACTTATCTAGGGTAAAAACTAGATTTAATTTTCAAAAGATCAAATGTTTTCATAAAGATCCAATTTCCTTAATGGATCTAAATTTTTATAGTCATGTGGGACTGTAAACCATATCGCTACTACCATTGTTTATACCGCCGTATAGAAATCACTGATGTACAAAGTGTGAATAATAAAGAAGTGATTCTAGTATTTCAAGACTATATTGCTTGAGGACAAGCAACGCTCAAGTGTGGGAATATTCTTTCGAATTTTAAAATTTTTACCTTATACACTTGGTTACCATTAGAAATATTAGTAAAGTAGTAGTTGTATTAGAATCTAGTGCCCTCTGATAATAAAGAACAGCCCTAGTCTTATATACTGACTACCCAATTCTAGTAAAATTTTTAAAAAATTTTCAACTAAATGAACTCAAAATCATGTTTATACATATTTATGAACGATAAAACTAGGTGTTAACACCGAAATTATTGTTACCTCGGAAAGGACATAAATTGAGAAACAAACCAAAATGTTAAAATTCATTTAAAATGGAATAGAGGACAATAAAAAGGAAAATAAAAGCCAAGTGTGGGAAAATTCTCCAAGTTATTCAAAACATATGTCACATATTTTTGTACAAATAACTGAAAATACTTTTGCTTTGGACTAAACTAAAAAGTTTTACCTGATTTACTGTAAGAAAGATGGATCTACACGATGAATCAATTCCATCATTAAAAGGAAGTAAAGTCTTCCGAAAAAGAAACACGCTTCTTGATTTAGGTCAAGAAGTTGTCGTCCAGACCAGCTGTAGGTTGACGAAAAATCTAGAAAAGTCATCACTAAAATCAGCAGGAAATCCACGGACCTCAGCATTAAACAGGGTCGCCAAGTGGTCAGATTTATCCTAACCATGAGAAGGATTTATCTCGTACAATGGGGGGGCACCGTGCAAATTAGCTTGATAAGACTAATGAATCAGATTCCCAGAAAGGATAATCTCCTAAAAGATCAAAAATCAGCTTTTAAGCCTGATATTACTCAATCCTTGAGATTGACCTTAAAGATTGAGAATTACAAACTCATGGAATTCAATGATATCTAAACTCGAGCCTGAACGAGAAAATATTTTGATCAAAATTACAAACCGATTTGTTTTCTAAAAACCCATTTTCAATGCGTTCATTACCATTGAACGTAAAATCCTAGGAATTCACCTGGAATTCATTAGGTCACCTGAACCAAATCGGGTGTCAACCGTAAGAACGGTAGTTGCATTGAATGGTCAAAGACAGGACCTTGTGCCAGACCGAAAAATCATAAGGGTGAGCTTTACTATTGCTCCTACCAAGTATAGTAATTGCGTCCGACACGTTATAGACCATAATTAAAAGCATGTCAGGGGACATTGCCTTAACAGTTGCTTGTTCAACGCTTTCCTTTACAACCGGACGGTAGTTTACCGAAAGGTAATATACGGGACAAGTAAACTGGACGTGTTGCTTTCCTAATACAAGGTTAGGAAGTGGGTGACACAAAACCATAAGTTTTGAGCTAAAATTTTCAAATATGAAACCCACCAAACCCACAAAAATAATTTGCAAACACCGGTGAAGGGTTATTCCGGAAAACTTATCTAGGGTAAAAACTAGATTTAATTTTCAAAAGATCAAATGTTTTCATAAAGATCCAATTTCCTTAATGGATCTAAATTTTTATAGTCATGTGGGACTGTAAACCATATCGTTACTACCATTGTTTATACCGCCGTATAGAAATCACTGATGTACAAAGTGTGAAGAATAAAGAAGTGATTCTAGTATTTCAAGACTATATTGCTTGAGGACAAGCAACGCTCAAGTGTGGGAATATTTGATAATGCTAAAAACGAACATATATTTCATAGCATTATTCCCCAAGAAAGACAAGCTTTTAGTTGCAATTGTTCTATTTACAAGTGATATTCGTTTAAATATTAAAAGGTGAAGATAAAAAACAGATTCGACGAATTGAAGACGCAAACGACCAAAAAGCTCAAAAGTACAAAATACAATCAAAGTGGTTCCAATTATTGATAAGAAACGTCTCGAAATTACAAGAGTACAACATTCAAAACGCAAAGTACAAGATATTAAATTATTCACAAGGACGTTCGAAAATCCGGAACCGGGACCAGAGCCAACTCTCAACGCTCGACGCAACGGACTAAAAATTACAAGTCAACTATACACATATAATATATAATTAATTATATAAATTATATATTTATATTATATTTATATATTAAATTCCGTCGACAGATTAAAAGACAAAGATGTGTGGGCTGGAAATACGATCTCCGCGACTTGCGAAGTTTGTAGAAGAAAAGGGCTGCGAGTCGCGGAGCCCCAAATGTTGAAACTGCCTATAAAGCTCGCGCATTCTGATCGTAAAAAAATATCATATATATCAATCTCTCTATCTATATACATAATATTTATATTTATAATTTATATTTTAATTTTAATTTTAATTTTAATCCTAATAATAAGGGTATGTTAGCGAATGTTGTAAGGGTGTAAGTCAAAATTCTGTCCGTGTAACGCTACGCTATTTTTAATCATTGTAAGTTATGTTCAACCTTTTTAATTTAATGTCTCGTAGCTAAGTTATTATTATGCTTATTTAATACCGAAGTAATCGTGATGTTGGGCTAATTACTAAAATTGGGTAATTGGGCTTTGTACCATAATTGGGGTTTGGATAAAAATACGACACTTGTGGAAATTAGACTATGGGCTATTGATGGGTTTTATATTAACTAAACAATACCTTGTTAATTTAATATACAAACTTATAATTCGACGTATTTATATATAACCACATACACTTGACTGGGTACGGTGGGCGGGTTATCTATAAATACCAATAATTATTCATTTTACCGGACACGGAACTGGATTAATAGTTAATAGACTTGTTGAAACAGGGGTGAATTATATTCAAGGGTAATTGGTGTAATTGTTAACAAAGTAGTAAAACCTTGGTTTACACACAGTCGATAACCTGGTGTATTCATTAAACAAAGTATTAAAACCTTGTTACAATTCGAATCCCCAATTAGTTGGAATATTTGACTTCGGGAATAAGAATAATTTGACGAAGGCTTTCGCTCTTTATATTTATGTCTGATGGACTATTATGGACAAATCCGTATGGACATATTAAATAATCCAGGGCAAAGAACAATTAACCCATGGGCATAAAACTAAAATCAACACGTCAAACATCATGATTACGGAAGTTTAAATAAGCATAATTCTTTTATTTCATATTTAATTTCCTTTATTTTATATTTAATTGCACTTCTAATTATCGCACTTTTATTGTTATTGTATTTAATTGCACTTTTTAATTATCGCAAGTTTATTTTATCGCACTTTTATTATTCGCAATTTCATTATTGTTATTTACTTTACGCTTTAAATTAAGTCTTTTATTTATATTTTACATTTGGTTTTAACTGCGACTAAAGTTTTAAAATCGACAAACCGGTCATTAAACGGTAAAAACCCCCTTTATAATAATAATATTACTTATATATATATTTGTATTTTTATAAAATAAAACTAATATAGCGTTAAGCTTTGTTTAAAAGATTCCCTGTGGACCGAACCGGACTTACTAAAAACTACACTACTGTACGATTAGGTACACTGCCTATAAGTGTTGTAGCAAGGTTTAAGTATATCCATTCAATAAATAAATAAATATCTTGTGTAAAATTGTATCGTATTTAATAGTATTTCCCAGTAAAATTTAAAGCTATTTTATATACACCTCGCATAACATCAAGTATATTTTTGAATATCGATATCTGTCTTCTTCTTTTAGCATTTGAATTTCTTCTGTTGTTGGTTCATATCCATTAGCTATAAGTGTAGCTAACATTTCAGCTTCATCAATTGGTTCAGTACTTTCTCCTAAAGAACATTCTCCTGTTCCTTGTAATTCTGGAAATTCTTCTAATAATTCTGCATGTGAATCTATAGTTTGAATATAATAACATGTATCATCTGCAGATTGTGGTTGTTGCATTGCTCTATCAACTGAAAAGGTAACACTCTCGTCCTCTATACTTAGGGTCAATTTCTTACCGAACACGTCTATCATTGCTTTAGCCGTGTTTAAGAATGGTCTTCCTAATATGAGAGGAACTTGAGAATCTTCTTCCATGTCCAGAACAACAAAATCTACTGGAAATACTAAAGTACCAACTTTAACTAGCATATTCTCCATTATCCCTCTAGGATATTTTATTGATCGATCGGCTAGTTGTATACTTATTCTGGTTGGTTTCAATTCTCCAAAGTCTAGTTTAGCGTATAGTGAATACGGCATTAAATTTATACTAGCACCTAAGTCTGCTAATGCTTCTATTGAACTAAGACTACCCAGAAAACATGGAATTGTGAAACTTCCTGGATCAGATAGTTTTTCCGGTATCTTATTCAACAGCACTGCTGAACAATTAGCATTCATGGTAACAGCCGAGAGTTCTTCCATTTTCTTTCTATTCGTGATCAGATCTTTCAAGAATTTAGCATATCTAGGCATTCCTGAAATCACATCAATGAAAGGAAGATTTACATTTATTTGTTTAAACATATCCAAGAATTTGGATTGCTCGGCTTCAAGTTTCTCTTTCTTCATTTTACTCGGGTAAGGAAGTGGTGGTTGGTATGGTTTAACATAAGGTTTAGCCTTAACTGTGTTATATTCATTAACCTTTTCAACTACCGGTTCTTTTTCCTTATCTTGATCAGGTTGTGTTTCTTGTGGAGTAGGAATAGCTTCATCAGAAGTTACAGGTATTTCAGGTGGTTTAAGTGTTGTACCACTTCTTGTGGTAATGGCTTTAGCTGTCTCATTCCGGGGGTTAGCATTTGTATCACTAGGTAGACTTCCCGGTTTTCTTTCACCTATTAACCTTGCTAGGTTACTTACTTCTTGTTCCAGATTTTGAATAGACGCTTGTTGATTTCTAAATGCTTGAGCATTTTGTTCATTTGTTTGTTTTTGAGATGTGAAAAACTGCGTTTGAGTTTCAACTAGCTTCGTCATCATATCTTCTAAATTCGGCTTTTTATCATCGGGTTGTGGTGGTTTGTTTTGAAAATTAGGTCTTTGCTGATTGTAATTATTGTTGGACACTTGTTGATTGATAGGACCTTGTTGGTTGTTGTATGGAATATTTCGGTTATAGTTCTGATTTTGATTGTAAATAGGTCTTGGCGGTTGATAATTATTCTGATAATTATTTCCAGGCCTTTGGTTTATGTATGAAATATTCTCTCTTTGTTCCATTGTTAATTCAATATTGAGACAATCTTTTGTCAAATGTGGTCCTCCACACTGCTCACAACTAATTCGTATTGAGTGAATATCCTTAGTCATCTTTTCCATTCGTCTCTCCACAGCATCTATCTTTGCGGAAATGGAATCTAAGTCATGGCTAGAATCGGCTCTAGCTGCTTTAGATGATCTAACGATATCTTTTTCTTGGTGCCACTCATGTGAGTAGGAAGCAGTGTTATCAATAATTTTATAAGCATCAGTTTCGGTTTTCTTCATAATAGAACCACCAGCTGCTATATCTATGTCTTTCCTTGTAGTGATGTCGCATCCTTGGTAGAATATTTGTACTATTTGACAGGTGTCTAAACCATGTTGCGGACATCCTCTTAATAACTTTCCAAATCTTGTCCACGCCTCATATAGAGTTTCATTTGGCTTCTGTGTGAACGTAACAATTTCTCCTTGAAGTCTTACGGCTTTAGATGCCGGAAAGAATTGTTTAAGAAATTTTTCAACTAAAACGTCCCATGTATCAATCGCCCCTTCAGGTAACGATTCCAACCAATCTTTGGCTTCTCCCTTTAAAGTCCAGGGAAATAACATGAGATATATCTGTTCATCCTCCACTTCTCGGATTTTAAATAGAGTGCAGATCCTATTAAAGGTACGAAGATGTTTATTTGGATCTTCCTTCGGCGCACTACTAAATTGGCATTGATTAGTCACCATGTGTAGAATTTGTCCTTTGATTTCATAATCTGGCGTATTAATGTTAGGATGAGTAATTGCGTGACCTTGGCCAGTGCGTTTAGCTCTCATTCGGTCTTCCATACTTAAAGGTTCTAGATTCTCCATAATTGAATTTGTTGAATCGGAATCACTAGAGGATTCTGATTTAATGGTTCGTTCCTCAACAATCTTTGTTTGAATGATTGGTGGTTCCGGAGGAAAATTTAATGGTTCAGGATCTATGAATCGTCCCTGAATATTCTCCGGATTCTCAATTGTGAGGTCGGGTTCAAAAAATGGATTATCGGAAATTTGAATTGGAGTACTTGGTCGACTGGATGACGATTCTAAAGAAAAATCAACGGCGGTAATATTTGCTAAATGTCTTGATCTAGTTACAGGTGGTGAACGTACAAAAGGTGGTGAACGTCTTGCTCGGTGCATTCACTGAATATCCTATTAGTTTTTAAAAAGGAAAGAAAAATTATATAAGTTATCCAATTAATAGACTTTTCTGATTTTGCCCACGTTTCGAATAGCCAAAAGATGCAGCAGAGGGGCAGGATTCGTTTGGTCTCAATATAATTGAGGACTGTTTGGCTCCAATAACCCGGTCCACGTACAAATCCAACTATTACTACGAACCAGCAAATTTTGATGTCTATCAATTTAACCACTTAAAATAAATTTTCGTAATTTTAAGAAATTTAGATAGAAGTAGAATAATAAAAAAAAAAATCTATGTCCTAAAACTAGAATAGCGAGAAATAAGAAAGAAAAAGAGCGTGTCAGAAAAAGATCGAAAAATAAAAATAAGAAAGAAAAAGAGTGACTTATAGAACTTAAAAACACTAGACTAACCCAACCTTACTACTATCACTAACTTAAAATTATAATCGCAAATTGAGATTACTAATTGGAATGATAATTGATACATAGTAAAAGGTGTCTAAAAATATTAAAGCTTACAAGAAAAACTATATTCCAAATGGCAATAACTTAAAAAGAAACTAAAACTTAAAAAGGCGTCGCAAAATTCTAAAGTACCTAAATCTTAGTCTAAAGAAAAGGCACTTAAGGGATTTTACGGCAAAGCCTAAAAATCTAGAAATAAAAAATAACTATGGCAAAAACTAAGTTTAAAACTAAATACGAGCGAAAAATACAAATATTACGCTAAAACAATTAAAAAGGGACAAAATATAAAAATATACTAAAAGTTGTAAAAAGTACAATTTTTATAAAAATATTATTTTTATATTATTTATTTTATAAAACTATTAATTTTATAATTTAATTAAACTTATTAAACAAAATAATAATAAAAAATAATTACTAATTAAATTAATACAACAACCTAATTAGGGTTATAAAAAAATAATAATAATAATTACACCGTATTAAATGCGAGATTAGGGCTTCCTGTTCGTGTCAGGGTGGCTCCGCGAGTCGCGGTATTCGAAGCTGCAAACTCCGCGAGTTGCGGGGTTCCAATTTTCAGATGACAGGTTGATTAAAATTCGACGCGTTTTTTTTTATATGTTTTAAATAAAAATATTTAAATAAAACTTATATTTTTATAAAATAAAAATAAAGAAACTCTATAAAACTTAAATATTTAACAAAATCTTAAAAAAATATATAAATTTTTGTTTTTCTTTTATATTTTCGAATAATTAAAAACGTATTTTTACAAAAGTGAATTTTAATAAAAGTAAACTAAAAATAAAAATCTTTTTTTTTTTAAATATTTAGCGTTGTGCTTTCGGCGTTTAAGAGTCCTCGGCAGCGGCGCCAAAAATATACTTGATGTTATGCGAGGTGTATATAAAATAGCTTTAAATTTTACTAGGAAATACTATTAAATACGATACAATTTTACACAAGATATTTATTTATTTATTGAATGGATATACTTAAACCTTGCTACAACACTTATAGGCAGTGTACCTAATCGTACAGTAGTGTAGTTTTTAGTAAGTCCGGTTCGGTCCACAGGGAATCTTTTAAACAAAGCTTAACGCTATGTTAGTTTTATTTTATAAAAATACAAATATATATATAAGTAATATTATTATTATAAAGGGGGGTTTTTACCGTTTAATGACCGGTTTGTCGATTTTAAAACTTTAGTCGCAGTTAAAACCAAATGTAAAATATAAATAAAAGACTTAATTTAAAGCGTAAAGTAAATAACAATAATGAAATTGCAAATAATAAAAGTGCGATAAAATAAACTTGCGATAATTAAAAAGTGCAATTAAATACAATAACAATAAATGTGCGATAATTAGAAGTGCAATTAAATATAAAATAAAGGAAATTAAATATGAAATAAAAGAATTATGCTTATTTAAACTTCCGTAATCATGATGTTTGACGTGTTGATTTTAGTTTTATGTCCATGGATTAATTGTTCTTTGTCCTGGATTATTTAATATGTCCATACGGATTTGTCCATAATAGTCCATCAGTCATAAATATAAAGAGCGAAAGCCTTCGTCAAATTATTCTTATTCTCGAAGTCAAATATTCCAACTAATTGGGGATTCGAATTGTAACAAGGTTTTAATACTTTGTTTAATGAATACACCAGGTTATCGACTGCGTGTAAACCAAGGTTTTACTACTTTGTTAACAATTACACCAATTACCCTTGAATGTAATTCACCCCTGTTTCAACAAATCTATTAACTATTAATCCAGTTCCGTGTCCGGTAAAATGAATAATTATTGGTATTTATAGATAACCCGCCCACCGTACCCAGTCAAGCGTATGTGGTTATATATAAATACGTCGAATTATAAGTTTGTATATTAAATTAACAAGGTATTGTTTAGTTAATATAAAACCCATTAATAGCCCATAGTCTAATTTCCACAAGTGTCGTATTTTTATCCAAACCCCAATTATGGTACAAAGCCCAATTACCCAATTTTAGTAATTAGCCCAACATCACGATTACTTCGGTATTAAATAAGCATAATAATAACTTAGCTACGAGACATTAAATTAAAAAGGTTGAACATAACTTACAATGATTAAAAATAGCGTAGCGTTACACGGACAGAATTTTGACTTACACCCTTACAACATTCGCTAACATACCCTTATTATTAGGATTAAAATTAAAATTAAAATTAAAATATAAATTATAAATATAAATATTACGTATATAGATAGAGAGATTGATATATATGATATTTTTTTACAATCAGAATGCGCGAGCTTTATAGGCAGTTTCAACATTTGGGGCTCCGCGACTTGCGGCCCTTTTCTTCTTCAAACTCCGCGAGTCGCGGAGATCGTATTTCCAGCCCACACATCTTTGTCTTTTAATCTGCCGACGGAATATAATATATAAATATAATATAAATATATAATTTATATAATTAATTATATATTATATTATATTTATGTGCATAGTTGACTTGTAATTTTTAGTCCGTTGCGTCGAGCGTTGAGAGTTGGCTCTGGTTCCGGTTCCGGATTTTCGAACGTCCTTGCGAATAATTTAATATCTTGTACTTTGCGTTTTGAATCTTGTACTCTTGTAATTTCGAGACGTTTCTTATCAATAATTGGAACCACTTTGATTGTATTTTGTACTTTTGAGCTTTTTGGTCGTTTGCGTCTTCAATTCGTCGTATCTGTCTTTTGTCATCACCTTTTAATATTTAAACGAATATCACTTATAAATAGAACAATTGCAACTAAAAGCTTGTCTTTCTTGGGGAATAATGCTATGAAATATATGTTCGTTTTTAGGATTATCAGTTACAAATGAGCATTTTTCTTGTAGTGAACATCAATTGGGAGATATTGTGTACCAAGCATAGATCATTTTTTATTTTCATTTTATGTATGAATCTGTTACTTAAAAACATTGGTCAACAATATATATGAAAAATCTCTTGAAACATACATATGAAGAGTATTACCAAATAAATCGTATAGCAAGACATTATGAAGCAAATATATGTGCCTGTGTTTGAAAAACTAAGCTATTTGATTACATTATCTTTATGTATTTTACATTTTCTAAACCCTTAACAACCAAATGTCCAAATTTATAAGTGTTATATACATTAACAAATTAGGTTTAAAAAAAGTGTTGCATGTGTAGCAAACTATAATATGTGCTTTTATTATTACTGTATATAATCAAGATTGCAAGTAAGTTGTATCAAATTGATTTTTTATACTTTTAATTAAATACATGATTTATAAAAAAACTGGTACAAAGATTTTAAAAGTATATGTATTTAAAATCATTGATTGTAAGTATTTCGTGGATTAAAAAAATAATCTACGAATATAGAAAATCAGTTCATAAAGATAAACGTTGTTTATCTTTAATTTTTTTTAGTGCCTTTATCTATAGTTCTTTACATATTTTTGATAAGTAATACTTACTAATTAATAAAAAATCAGCAAACGATGGTCTAGGTTTTCGAAACCTTACCAGTTTAAAGGTTGTGAATCTAAATATAAAGTATGTATATGAATGAAATAGAAGAAGAAATCGAAACATACACGTTGTTCTTGGTTGGTGTTCTTGAAGAGTGATAAGCTTCTAAAGGGAAGTGTTAGGTGGGTGAAATATTTTTGGTGCGACCATTAAACCGTCGGCCCAATTAATAGCATTATGGGATACCTGTCATCTAAAGTATGAAGTATCAACAAATCGGCCAAATGATTCATATTAGGTAAATGTGGATTTGTTAAAAATGGTCCAATTCACTTGAGTGCTTTTAATATTATTGTTGCTGTGTATATAAGTAAACAGACAATTATACACAATTCTTACAAATTCCGAAAGAAAAAAAAGTTTTAATAAAAGTCAATGTATTTTGTTGTTCTTTAAAATTGTTTACGATAGTGAAAAAAAAATGATGTTTATGTGAAGAACAATATTTGTTGATAAATATCAACCTATTTTTCTTTATGATTAATTTATGTTGTGGAGTAATTAATCGAAATTTACTTTGTGTAAGCTGAAAGTTGAGATATCAAAAAGCATAATCGTATTTCATAACTAACACGTTGACAAATATATTTAATTAAGAACACTGAATGTGTTGAAAATGAATGTAATAGCAAACAGAATAAGATTATAATTGGAAACATTTAAAATCTTTGTAACTTATCAAAGATGATGAGATAAAAAAAGACACAAAGCACCAAACATAATTTAGATGAACACTGTTATAACGAAATACCACAAATAACCATGAAATTCAAAATAATCTAAAACTAAAATAGTGTAATCAAGTTTCAACACTTGATAAAGGATCCAGTCAAACAGTCTATTAGTCCGCTAAAATAGACTTCTTTGCCTTGGATGATGAGCATTTGACTGAAATTGGAGTTTCTCCAGATTCTTGTTTGATCATTTTTTTGGTGGAGTGTAACTGGTGTTGTTTGATAGATTGATAGATTCCTCAACATCTGGAGTGACAGTAGATCCACACTGAAATATGAATAGAAAAAAAGTAAGTGTGTGTTTTGAACTCTAACAACAAAACTGTATTATGAACATAAGACAGAAAACTCCATTGTAAGAGATCATAATTGTAAGTACGTTTGTAGCTCGTGAAAGTTCCTGGGATACAGTGGTTTGACTGGATTTAAACTTGTATTGTTTCCCCTCCGTGCAATAAATTTTTTTTTAATATTGCAATACGTATGAAGTAGTTATGGAATAGTGTGGAAAACAGTAATGGTGTAAGGTATTTAAGTATAAGATCTAAGAAATGTGCATAAAAACCTGCTCCTTCTTAAACTCTTCCAGAAACTTCTCCACAAAAGCAGGTTCGGATGTAGCATCTTTGATCGTATAGGTCGGATGAATTGCTTTCAAACTGTACTTGGTTACTTCAAGCTTGAACAAAAGAGTGTTGTCTAATAGCTTATCCAGTTCATCAGGCTGGTCTTGATCCTCTGACAAAGACTTTTGGAGCACATAAGCAGACTTCGTAACGTACTTGCTCACAATGCTTTTAAATAATGTCAACGTAGCTGTGCCACTTATATCTTCCGTAACATCTTCAACTCTTACACACACCTTGTACCTGAAAATAATTTAGATCAGTAAATATACTGTATATAGTGCACAATAATGATAGTTTAGATTTTATTAAATTTTGATTATCAGTAACTTAAAGCAGCATTCAGATTGTCGCGACATTTACCACCACACTTTCACTTCAAGGACAAAAGTGAATCTATGTCAAGCGTCAAGTCTTTTAGATCCTCGACAATTGGAGAGATTGTTGGAGTGTGGAGACATTTAAACAAAACTGGAAAAAGTGTCACTAAAAACTGATTTTGCAGATTTCGGTAAGCGTGAAACAGAGAAAAACAGATCAAAAACAGAGAAAATTGATTGTGCGCGGTGATGGTGCGCGGCGCGCTCCCTGCGCGCACTAGAGAAGTTTTGATCAGAAGGCTTGCTCGAAGTTTGGGAGTGTGCACGGCGCGCACGTTTAAGTGTGCACGGCGCGCACGATGTCTGGCAGCAAGTGGGCAACTTGCACACATGGGATCCGATCTTGATTGATTCTCCTTTCACTTTAGGTGCTTAGTGGGTTGCTTTACACCACTAATTGTGGCTGTGATCATGTCATTAGTGGGTGTAAAGCATGGCTAGTTGGTTTATCTTTCATGATTACTAGCACACTTGAAGATCAAGTTGTAGTTTGGTTGGTTTCTTGTTTGCTCTATATATAGAGCTCATTCATAGTCATTGTAACACACCACTCTCAAATATTCAGTAAATAAACGATCTCTAGTTGGTCCGTGGACTAAAGCAATCACAACGATTGCATATAACCACGTTATATCTTGTGTCGATTTACTTTTTCGCATTTATTATCTTTCGTTCATTAAGTGGGTTGAGTGATCTTGATAGTATCACTACTCGGCTAGTAATCTTGTAGAATTACTAGCGTTGTTTGGGTCCTAATATCCTAACAACTGGTATCTAGAGCACAAGGTTTCGTTAAGGGAACGATGGCGGAAGATGGGAAGTTTAGAATCGACCGATTAGATGGAAGAAACTTTGGCTTTTGGAAGATGCAAATTGAAGATTACTTGTATCAAAAGAAGCTACACCAACCCTTGTTAGAGACCAAGCCCGAAAGCATGGATGATGCCGATTGGACCGCTTTTGGATCGTCAAGCTTTGGGTGCTATTCGTCTTTCACTTGCTAAGAACGTTACATACAACGTTGTGAATGAGAAGACGACGTTTGCTTGCTTGAAAGCACTCTCTAACATGTATGAGAAACCTACAGCTGCAAATAAGGTATTTCTCATGCGCCAATTGTTTAATACTAAGATGAAGGAAGGTACGAGTGCAACGGATCATATCAATGAATTTAATAATATCGTTTCAAGACTTGAATCGGTAGAGATTAAGTTTGATGATGAACTAAAAGCACTTATCTTGCTTTCATCATTACCGGAAAGTTGGTCGGGTACGGTTACCGCGATTAGTAGCTCTACGGGAACTACTAAGCTAGCGTTTGAAGCTATAAGGGATTTGATTCTTGGTGAAGATACTCGTAGAAGAAACTCAGGAGAATCGACATCCGGCTCTTTGTTAAGTACCGACAACCGTGGTAGAAAATTTGAACGCGGTGAGAAGAAGGGTAGGAAGAAGTCTAAGAAGAGGCATCCATCGAAAGATAGAAGTGAAGTTACTTGTTGGGGTTGCAATCAAAAAGGGCACTTTCAAAGGAATTGCAAAAATGGTTCCACGAAAGGTGTAAACTTGGCCGAAGGGGAAAGTGATGATGCACTTTTGTGTAGTGTTGAAAATTCTATGGAGTCTTGGATCTTGGATTCGGGAGCTTCGTTTCATGCTACTCATATCAAAAGCATGATGAAGAATTTTCATTCATATCAAGGCAAGGTGAGATTGGCGGACAACAAGCAACTCAACATAGAGGGCATTGGAGATGTTGTTTTGAAGACTACTCTTGGTTCTAATTGGACTTTGAAGAACGTAAGGTACATTCCTAAATTGAAAAGGAAACTTATTTCGGTTGGTCAATTAGATGATGAAGGTAACGCGGTTACTTTTGAAAACCACCAATGGAAGGTGGTTAAGGGTAGTAGTATTGTGGCTCGTGGACATAAAAGGGGAACATTTTATATGGTTGAAGTATTTGATGAAGACAGGGTGGTTGCTACGGTTAATGTTGAGTCCGAATCAACTCTATGGCACCGAAGACTCGGGCATATGAGTGAGATGGGTATGAAGATGCTTGTTTCGAGTGGGAGAATTCCGGATTTGAAGAAGGTAGAACTTGGGTTTTGCGAACCATGTGTTTATGGGAAGCAAAAGAAGGTGACTTTTGGGAAATCAGGGAATGCACCTAAGTTGGAGAAATTGGAGCTCGTTCATACGGATGTGTTTGGTCCAACTAATGTAGAATCACATGGAGGTTCTCGTTATTATGTCACCTTCATTGACGACTCCACTCGAAAGGTATGGGTTTATTTTCTTAAAGCTAAATCCGATGTATTTAATACTTTTGTGAAGTGGAAAGCTATGGTAGAAAATGAGACTAACTTGAAGGTTAAGTGCTTAAAGTCGGATAATGGAGGAGAATATGGTAGTCTTGAGTTTAAAGACCATTGTGCAAAGCTCGGTATTAGAATGTTGAAAACGGTACCGGAGACACCGCAACACAATGGGGTCGTCGAACG
Source organism: Rutidosis leptorrhynchoides (assembly GCF_046630445.1). Taxonomy (NCBI): domain Eukaryota; kingdom Viridiplantae; phylum Streptophyta; class Magnoliopsida; order Asterales; family Asteraceae; genus Rutidosis; species Rutidosis leptorrhynchoides. The sequence continues at coordinate 264,826,576 of NC_092333.1, read as the reverse complement.
TATGAATCGTACGTTAAATGAAAGGGCTAAGAGTATGAGACTACATGCCGGTTTGCCTAAAATGTTTTGGGCGGATGCGGTTAACACAGCGGCTTATTTGATAAATAGGGGACCCTCAACACCGTTGGGTTTCCGAATTCCCGAGGAAGAATGGCAAGGCAAGAAGGTGAGTTATGGTCACCTTAGGATCTTTGGGTGTAATGCATATGTGAAGACCAAAGATGCGGATAAAGACAAGCTTGAAGCTAAGTCAAAGAAGTGTATTTTCATAGGCTACGGGTCGGATGAAATGGGTTATCGTTGTTGGGACAACGAAGCTAGAAAAGTAATTCGTTCGCGAGATGTTACTTTTGATGAAGATTCGGTCTATGGCAAACCGAAAACGGGGAGTCCTAAACCGAGTCAAGTTACTTTTGACGATGTTTCTATTGATGATCTTGCAGGTTCTAGTGGGAGTTTGGGAAACAATGAATTGCCGAATGACGGTGAGGTGTCGGGAAATGCTAATGATGGGGATGATTCGGAAAGCGGTGATGATTCCGAACATAGTGCGAGTTCTAGTGATGAGGAGGTTACAAATGAAACCGGTCCAACCATTTCGGTTAATCCTACACTTAGACGCTCGACTAGAGTGCCCAAACCTAATCCTAGGTATTCTCCATCAGTAAACTACTTGCTCTATACCGAGAATGGTGAACCCGAAAGTTACTTTGAGGCAAGAAAAACAAAAGAATCCATACAATGGGAACTTGCCATGAAAGAAGAGATGGGATCAATTGAGAAGAACAAGACTTGGTCACTAGTGAAGTTACCTCATGATAAAAGGGCATTGCAAAGCAAATGGGTATATAGAATCAAGAATGAGATGGATGGCAAGAAAAGGTACAAGGCTCGTTTGGTAGTCAAAGGTTTTCAACAAAAGGAAGGGGTTGACTACAAAGAGATATTTTCACCGGTAGTTAAAATGACTACTATCCATTTGGTACTTTCTATGGTTGCATCCGAAGACTTACATCTAGAGCAACTAGATGTGAAGACTGCATTCTTGCATGGTGATCTTGTTGAAGAGATCTACATGAGGTAACCCGAGGGCTTTGAGGTAAAGGGTAAAGAGAAGTGGGTTTGTAAGCTAAAGAAAAGTTTGTATGGATTGAAGCAAGCACCTCGGCAATGGTACTTGAAGTTTGATGATTTTATGAAGAAGATTGGTTTCTTAAGATGTGAAGCGGATCACTGTTGCTACTTGAAGAAATCCAAGTCTTCTTATATAATCTTATTGTTGTATGTTGATGACATGTTACTTGCAGGTTCAAACATGTCCGAAATTAACAAGTTGAAGGGATTACTTTCCCGAGAATTCGAGATGAAAGATCTTGGCAGTGCTAAGCAAATACTTGGCATGAGTATTGTGCGTGATCGTGTGAAGGGTACTCTATACTTGTCTCAATCCAAATATATTGAGAAAGTAATAGAGAGGTTCAACATGGAAGATTCAAAGGCTCGTTCTATGCCTTTGGGAAGCACCTTAAAGTTATCGAAAAGTCAATCACCAAAGACGGAAAGAGACAAGAAGGATATGGAAAAGGTTCCATATGCATCAGCCGTGGGTAGTATTATGTATGCCATGGTTTGTACAAGACCCGATATTTGTAACATCCCGCGTTTTTCCGTTAAATTTATTTTAACACCGTCTTTTTTTTTAAATAATATCTTTCGTATTTAAATTCGTCGACTCCGTTGACGAACGTTCATAATATTCTCGTTATTTAATTATAACATCTCTCGTTAACTTGCGTTTTAAAAATATTCGATCGGTTAAATCCCGCACCCGCTTCTAAACTCGAGGGACTAAAATTGACACGGGGCAAACTAGTTGACTAGGTCAACTAGTCCACCCCAATCACCACCATTCAACCATCTCCCTCTCTATCTCTTTCTCTCTAGCAAGAACACACACACAAACCCCAACTTCATAAAATCATCATCTAAATTCGATCTAGGAGGCTTACAACAAAACAAATTACATTTTCGTGATCCTCTCTTCATTCTCTACGATTTGATACTAACTTCATCGATTTTGGGTAACATTTCTAAAACTCTAGATTTCTCTAAATTCGTGTTTTTGATTTGAAATGGTGTTAGTTAGTGTCTATGGCTCGTGTCTAGCATGAATATATGATTTACTTGCTCGATTTGTTGTTTTGAGTAACTAGTTTGAACATTTGAAATGGGTTTGCTTAATCTTGCATTTTGGAAGATTAAATGTTGTTTGATTGTTAAAGTTCATGTTTTAATTGTGTTACTAGTATCACTAGCTTCGTTTTGATGCGTAGGTTGATTTGTAAAACTTCATAAACTTGATTAGTGATTTTGGTGATTTTGGATTAGGGTTGATAAGCTTTATATGAACTTTTGGTGCATCAAATGCTATGAATTGTTGTTGATAAGTGTTTAGTTGCAATGTGTGTTTGATTACCTTCGAAACGGCATATCATACATGTAAATTGGTTGCCCGAATCATGAAATGCGTTTTTAGAACTTGAAACTTTGATTATGAACGTTTAATGCGGTTTTGGGTTGTTGTAAGTGTTGAATTGCTTGATGAAATGTGTCTAGGTGTTTTCCTCGTCAAATTACCTTTCCGATGATATAAGATACATGTTCTAATTGTTTACGGATCATAAAATGTGGTTATTTGGTTTTTAGCTCGTGCATACTTGTGAAAAACAGAAACAGACCTGCAGAGATGGTGGCGCGGCGCGCCCCATCCCCGCGCGGCGCGCAGATGTGCCTGGTCAGATTCTGACCTCCTCGTCCCATTTCACGTGAAATGTTTGATGACCTACGGACCTCCGATTCACATGAAACTTGTTCTAATATACTTGTATATGAATATTTAGCATAGAAAAATAGTTCGGGACCCGACCCGAACGCGTTGACTTTTTCGTTGACTTTGACCAAGTTTGACTTTTAGTCAAACTTAACCAAACTTTTATACAATCATTCTAACATGCTTTTATACTTGTTTCTTGTATAAAACTTGACAACGTGATTCACATGCTATATTTAATCGAGTCGTATTGAGCCATAGGACTAATTGAACACATTTCACCCGACCTTGTGTCGTAACCGGTTAATTGATATAACTTACTTGTTTAGGTCAAGGCTAAGCAACTTTCATGCACACGTTTACTTGTTGAAGTACCTTTATACTCGTGCACTCGAGGTGAGATCATAGTCCCACCTTTTCAACAACTTTTATACTTTTAAATCGTGGGCTGAGAAAACATATACTTTGTTACATCTCGTACTACTTACTTTTATGTTTTGAACACAAGTGTGAAAACAAACATTCCACGTGCGAGTTAGAACAAAAATGCCTCAATTCGATTATCATTAGTTACACTTGCAGGGTGTAAGCGAGAACTTATATTGTGTGGCCATACGGGTTTAACAAACCCTCATTCGGACGGTTCGCTACCGTTATGCGGATGAAATATATTTTTGTGTTTTAGTGCGGGTTCTAGCACTGTGTGATGGGGTAACGTTGGTTAAGTTTTGATAATTGAGTGCTCGCGTATAACAACACTTTTGGAATGCAAATGATTTGGATAATCTACGTTATGGAAATACAAAATCTTGTGGTTCAAAAACAACGTTTAATACTTACTAAACCTATGATTTCACCAACGTTTTCGTTGACAGATTTCTCTATGTTTTTCTCAGGTCTTGCACGATATGTGATACATGCTTCCGCTCACTATTTGATACTTGCATTGGATGTCGAGTATACATGCATTACTTGGAGCGTCTTTTGACTTTACTTTAAACCGTGTCGCCTAGATTTCAAATGTACTTATAACCTTGTAACTTAACTTTTGGTTGAACAATTCTTGTAAACTTTGAAAACAATCTTTATTTGAATATGAGGGCGACATATTTTGGTCAAACATTGTCATAAAGACTTATGACCCGGTAATGGGACCCACGTAGTCGACGCCGTCACTTGACGATTTGTCGGGGTCGCTACAAGTGGTATCAGAGCCTTGGTTGTAGGGATTTAGAGTTCATTTGTGTCCACCCCGAGTCATAGGGTACATAGGTGAATCTAGACTACAACCGGCATATAGACAGAAGTAGGAATTACTTGACTATTTGTGCATTTATACTCGAACTCTTCTATCATATCTAACTCGTATTCGATCTTGATCTTACGTTGATAAATTTTGTTGACGCGCCACCTTGACTTTATGAAGTAATGTTAAATGCACATGAGAATCAGGGTAATATAATTTCCGGGATTATATTACGGTGATTCATATGGACATTCCGACATTATGACATAAAGAATTTAAGGCGAGTCAAGGAAAATTTTCTCTACATCATCATTCCATGTCATGATTAGTATTATTGAGAATACTAATCAACGATATTCTTGTGTCTTGAAGGAACAATGCCTCCCCGTCGCGGGCCACGTAATGAAACTTCCGAACAAGCTTTACAACGCATGATAGCCACCGCCATAGGTGCGGCTATGGCTAGTATCTCCTCCGACATCAATAACAACCACAACCACAACAACCATGGAGCCGGTAATTCAAACGAGAGTTGCTCCTACAAAACTTTCATGGGGTGCAAACCTCACACCTTCGATGGGACCGGAGGACCGGTTGTGCTCACCCGATGGTTTGAGCAAACAGAAGCCGTTTTTAGCATAAGCGGTTGTCGGGACCAAGATAAAGTCAAATATTCCACCCACACTTTTGCCGGTATCGCCCTCACATGGTGGAACACGTATGTGCTGTCGGTGGGTATCGATGAAGCCCACACACTCTCATGGGCCGACTTAAAGAAAAAGATGATCACCGAATACTTCCCGCGCGAAGAGACCCGTAAGCTCGAACACGAACTAAGAACTTTAAAAGCGGTCGGGAATGACCTAAAGGCATATAATCAACGATTTTCTGAGCTATCCTTGATGTGCCCAAACCTCGTGACCCCCGAACCTCTAAGGGTTGAACTTTACATGGATGGTCTTCCCAAGAGCATCAAACAAGGAGTAATGTCATCCAGACCCAGTAATCACCAAGAGGCCCTGAATATGGCCCGTCAATTGATCGAAACGGTAGACGAGATTGAAGTGCCGGCACCTAAAGCCGAGGATGAGTCGGGTGACAACAAAAGAAAATGGGAAGCCCCCCAATCGAGTAACTACAACAACAACCTTTCCAAGGAACCTCTCACCCCCGTCGGCAAGAAAAGTTATGCCGGGACACGACCTTTTTGCAACAAATGCCACAAGCATCATTTTGGTGAATGTGGCAAGCTAATTTGCCATCGGTGCCAAGGTAGTGGTCATATTGCCAAGTATTGTGGAAGTACCGCCCCCGTCACTCAAAAGGGGCCCGACGCACCAAAGCCGAGTATTTGCTACAAATGCGGCCAATCGGGTCATTTTAGGAATGAATGCCCAAAGAATAAAGCAAAAACCAACGCGCGCCGTTGAACTTACGACATCGACACCTAGGATGCCCGAGACGATGATGGACTAGTCACGGGTATGTTTCCTCACAACAAACCGTATGTTTCATACTTATTCGATTCGAGTACCGTTAGACGTTTTATAACCAAGGATTTGACTCGTGCTCTTTATATTCCACCTCTTTCCCCCAGATACTACTTAGACGATTTAAGTGACCGACGGAAAATATTGTGTGCCTATAAATTTTATTGGAGGATATACGTTAAGACTTTTGACTTGACACCTATAGAACTAGGGAGTTCGGAACCTATTCAAAAAAAAAAAAAAATAAAAAAAAATAAAATAAAATGTTTCCCCATCATCTTGTATAGATTATTGTGAACTGAGTAATTTTCGGTTGGAAACCGATACCCTCTCCCTCGCATCCATGACCTTATGATTATTTGCACGAATCCCGTATGTTCCAAATCGACCTCCGTTCCGGTTATCATCAATTGGGGGTTAAGTGAGACGATGTCTCCTAAGCCACTTTCCGAACTCGCAACGTTAGTTGTAAAACTCTCTTAGTACCGTTTGATTTATTTAGGGCTCGCCCGTATCCATAAACCTCTTGAACCGCGTATGCAAATTCATATAGACTAATCTGTTATCGTATTTATAGATGACATCTTAACTTATTTAAGTAAAGAAGGAAAACGAACAACATCACCATCTTACGCTCGAACTTTTGAGAAAAGAGCAACTTTATACCAAATTCTCCGAGTGAGGATTTCTGTTGAACGAAGTCCAATTTTCTAGACCATGATGTTAATGGTCAAGGCATTACAATCAATCTCGAAATCAAGCCACATGTAATCAGGAAACTCTCCCAACTCAGACTTGTATTCGTAAAATCTTAGATCTCGCCTGTTATCACCGAAGATTCATTTCTGACTTTTCTCGTGTTACCCGACTTTTACACTCGTTAACTCACTAAGGGAAAACTTTAAACCTCTCCGTGTTCGAACCTTGAGCGTGATTCTTCACACCAACATTTCTAGTTAAAATCGTATAGCAACAGATGGAACTCAAACATGGAAATATTTCTACATGAACGCCGAAAGGCATACTCTCTCGACTCAAAATTAACGTAACTAAAATTCGTTATTTTGCACGAAGAATTCGAATATTAAACTGTAGATCCGATCAACTTTCTCGTCATCACGTACCACACACATACCTCTGTTATTTCACCGTTACTGTCTGATATTACTGGAATTTAAGATAACACACAATCCAACGATACTTCACTCTTCTTTGACTTAACGTCCTTGTGTTTCTGATAATCGGCTAACTATTATTCAACCCCGAACTATACAACTACGTGTACTATCTTGTTTCTCTTCCAGACTTCAATTTTCGACAACTAGAGGCACGTTATGGCAACCTCGAGATGTAAGCTCATCCTATTCTCAGTCCTCATTTCACTCCTATCTTTATCGCTCGCATTTCTGATAATGCTAAAAACGAACATATATTTCATAGCATTATTCCTCAAGAAAGACAAGCTTTTAGTTGAAATTGTTCTATTTACAAGAGATATTCGTTTAAATAATAAAAGGTGAAGACAAAAGGCAGATTCGACAAATTGAAGACAAAAAGGTCCAAAGAGCTAAAAAGTACAAAATACAACTAAAAAGGTTCAAAATATTGATGAGGAACGTCTCAAAATGACAAGAGTACAAGTTACAAGACGCAAAGTACGCGATATAAAATAATACGCGAAGACGTCCGAAAATCCGGAACCGGGACCTGAGCCAAGAAGAAACGCCCGACGCAACGGACCAAAAATATCTAGTCTACTATGCACAAGAATATAATATAATATATATATAATTATATATAATTATATATTATATATATTATTATTATTATATTACGTCGGCAAGAAGAAAACAAAGTAGTTGGCTGAATCCAGGGTGGCCATGCGACTCGCATGGCCAGAGGCACAAAACCATGCGAGTCGCATGGTGTGAGATTGCTGGTCAGGTCCTATAAAAAGCCAGTTTTCTGCCGAGTTTAACACATATATTTTTACATCTCTCTCTCAATATATACATAATATATATAATATATATTTTAATTTTAATTATAATTCTAAGGATATGTTAGCGAATGTTGTAAGGGTGTAAGTCGAAATTCTGTCCGTGTAACGCTACGCTATTTTTAATCATTGTAAGTTATGTTCAACCTTTTTATATTAATGTCTTGTAGCTAAGTTATTATTATGCTTATTTAAAACGAAGTAATCATGATGTTGGGCTAATTACTAAAATTGGGTAATTGGGCTTTGTACCATAATTGGGGTTTGGACAAAAGAACGACACTTGTGGAAACTAGACTATGGGCTATTAATGGGCTTTATATTTGTTTAACTAAATGAAAGTTTGTTAATGTTAATATAAAGATTTACAATTGGGCATCCCTATAAATTACCATATACACTCGATCGGACACGATGGGCGGGGTATTTATATGTACGAATAATCGTTCATTTAACCGGACACGGGAATGGATTAATAGCCACTAGAATAATTAAAACAGGGGTGAAATTACATTCAAGGGTAATTGGTGTAATTGTTAACAAAGTAGTAAAACCTTGGTTTACACGCAGTCGATAACCTGGTGTATTCATTAAACAAAGTATTAAAACCTTGTTACAATTCGAATCCCCAATTAGTTGGAATATTTATCTTCGGGTATAATAATAATTTGACAAGGACACTTGCAATTTATATTTATGACTGATGGACTGTTATGGACAAAAACCAGACGGACATATTGAATAATCCAGGACAAAGGACAATTAACCCATGGGCATAAAACTAAAATCAACACGTCAAACATCATGATTACGGAAGTTTAAATAAGCATAATTCTTTTATATCATATTTTATTTCCTTTATTTTATATTTAATTGCACTTCTAATTATCGCACTTTTATTTATTGTTATTTTATTTAATCGCATTTTTAATTATCGTACTTTTAATTATCGCAATTTAATTTTATCGCATTTTTATTATTTGCAATTTCATTATCGTTATTTACTTTACGCTTTAATTTAAAGTCTTGTATTTATTTTATATTTTACATTAGGTTTTAACTGCGACTAAAGTTTTAAAATCGACAAACCGGTCATTAAACGGTAAAAACCCCCCTTTATAACAATAATATTACATATATATATATTTGTATTTTTATAAAAGTAAACTAATATAGCGTTGAGCTTTGTTTAAAGATTTCCCTGTGGAACGAACCGGACTTACTAAAAACTACACTACTGTACGATTAGGTACACTGCCTATAAGTGTTGTAGCAAGGTTAAGTATATCCATTCTATAAATAAATAAATATCTTGTGTAAAATTGTATCGTATTTAATAGTTTTTCCTAGTAAAAAAATAGCTATTTTATATACACCTCGTTGCACATCAAGTATTTTTGGCGCCGCTGCCGGGGAACTTCGCCAAAGCGAAACGCCATATTTTTAATTTTTAAGTTATAATTAGTTTTGGTAAAATTTATATTTTTAAAAAAAATTAAAAAAATATATAAAAAAAAAAGAGCTTTTAAAATCGAAAAAAAAAAAGTATTTTAAATATATTTTTTTCTTTTATTTTTACAAAATTATAAAGTATTTTAAGTTTATTTTTAGTTTTAAAAATTAAGTTTTATTTTAATTATATATATATATTTATATTTTAAATATAAAACAGAAAAAAGAAAATAAATATTAAATATACGTGACCTGTCAAATTGAACCTGTCCAGTTGAACCGGTTCAGTTCAGTCATGCGAGTCGCATGACCCACTCCCTTAAACCATGCGAGTCGCATGAGGGGTCTGACAGGGCCACAAACAACCCTAAAAACGCATTAATTACGGAGTATAATATATTATTATTAAATTAAACCCTAATTTGATTTATTATTATTAATTAAGTTTTTAGTTTAATTAATTTTAATTACTTTTAATTAGTTTTATTATATTTAAAACTTAATACTTTAATATATTTAATATAAAAATAATATTTTAATAAAAATTTTATTTTTTTATCACTTTTTATTTCTTTTTATATTTTGTCCCTTTTTAATCGTTGTAGCGTAATATTTGTATTTTTAGCTCATAATTAATTTTAAAATTAGTTTTTGCTATAGTTATTTTTACTCCTAGATTTTTAGGCTTTGCCGTAGAATTCCTTAAGTGCTTTTTCTTTAGACTAAGATTTAGGTGCTTTAGAATTTTGCGACGCCTTTTTAAGTTTTAGTTTCTTTTTAAGTTATTTCCATTTGGGATTTAGTTTTTCCTGTAAGCTTTAATATTTTTAGACCTTTTACTATGTATCAATTATCATTCCAATTAGTAATTTCAATTTGCGATTATAATATTAAGTTAGTTGTAGTAATAAGGTTAGGTTAGTAAAGTATTTTTAAGTTTTTATAAGTTTCTTTTATTTTTCCGTCGCCTTTTATTTTTCAACCATTTTTTCTTTTTCAACCTTTTTCGACGAACTCTTTTTCTCTCTTATTTCTCGCCATTCTAGTTTTTAGGACTTAGAATTTTTTCTACTTCTTATCTAAATTTCTTAAAATTACGAAAACTTATTTTAAGTAGTTAAATTAATAGACATCAAAATTTTCTGGTTCGTAGTAATAGTTGGATTTGTACGTGGACCGGGTTATTGGAGCCAAACAGTCCTCAATTATATTGAGACCAAACGAATCCTGCCCCTCTGCTGCATCTTTTGGCTATTCGAAACGTGGGCAAAATCAGAAAAGTCTATTGATTGGATAACTTATTATAATTTTTCTTTCCTTTTAAAAACTAATAGGATATTCAGTGAATGCACCGAGCAAGACGTTCACCACCTTTTGTACGTTCACCACCTGTAACTCGATCAAGACATCGTTTAACAAATATAACCGCCGTTGATTTTTCTTTAGAATCGTCATCCAGTCAACCAAGTACTTCAGTCCAAATTTCCGATAATCCATTTTTTGAACCCGACCTCACAATTGAGAATCCAGAAAATATTCAGGAACGGTTCATAGATCCTGAACCACTAAACTTTCCTCCGGAACCACCAATCATTCAAACAGAGATTGTTGAGGAACGAACTATTAAATCAGAACCATCTAGTGATACCGATTCAACAAATTCAATTATGGAGAATCTGGAACCTTTAAGTATGGAAGACCGAATGAGAGCTAAACGCACTGGCCAAGGTCACGCAATTACTCATCCAGACATTAATGCGCCAGATTATGAAATCAAAGGACAAATTCTACACATGGTGACTAATCAATGCCAATTTAGTGGTGCGCCGAAGGAAGATCCAAATGAACATCTACGTACCTTTAATAGGATCTGCACACTATTTAAAATACGAGAAGTGGAGGATGAACAGATATATCTCATGTTATTTCCCTGGACTTTAAAGGGAGAAGCCAAAGATTGGTTGGAATCATTACCTGAAGGGGCGATTGATACATGGGACGTTTTAATTGACAAATTTCTTAAACAATTCTTTCCTGCATCTAAAGCCGTAAGACTTCAAGCAGAAATTGTTACGTTCACACAGAAGCCAAATGAAACTCTATATGAGGCGTGGACAAGATATGGAAAGTTGTTAAGAGGATGTCCGCAACATGGTTTAGACACCTGTCAAATAGTACAAATATTCTACCAAGGATGCGACATCACTACAAGAAAAGACATAGATATAGCAGCTGGTGGTTCGATTATGAAGAAAACCGAAACTGATGCTTACAAAATTATTGATAACACTGCTTCCCACTCACATGAGTGGCACCAAGAAAAAGACATTATTAGATCATCTAAAGCAGCTAGAGCCGATTCTAGCCATGACTTAGATTCCATTTCCGCAAAGATAGATGCTGTGGAGAGACGAATGGAAAAGATGACTAAGGATATTCACTCAATACGAATTAGTTGTGAGCAGTGTGGAGGACCACATTTGACAAAAGATTGTCTAAGTATTGAATTAACAATGGAACAAAGAGAGAATATTTCATACATAAACCAAAGGCCTGGAAATAATTATCAGAATAATTATCAACCGCCAAGACCGATTTACAATCAAAACCAGAATTATAACCGAAATATTCCATACAACAACCAACAAGGTCCTAGCAATCAACAAGTATCCAATAATACTTACAATCAGCAAAGACCGAATTTTCAAAACAAACCACCACAACAAACCGATGATAAAAAGCCAAATTTAGAAGATATGATGACGAAGCTAGTTGAAACTCAAACGCAGTTTTTCACATCTCAGAAACAAACCAATGAACAAAATGCTCAAGCATTTAGAAATCAACAAGCTTCTATTCAAAATCTGGAACAAGAAGTGAGTAACCTAGCAAGGTTAATAGGTGAAAGAAAACCGGGAAGTCTACCTAGCGATACAAATACTAACCCCCGGAATGAAACAGCTAAAGCTATTACCACAAGAAGTGGTACAACACTTAAACCACCTGAAATACCTGTAACTTCTGATGAAACTATTCCTACTTCACAAGAACCACAACCTGATCAAGATAAGGAAAAAGAACCGGTAGTTGAAAAGGTTAATGAAGATAACACAGTTAAGGATAAACCTTATGTTAAACCATACCAACCACCACTTCCTTACCCGAGTAAAATGAAGAAAGAAAAACTTGAAGCCGAGCAATCCAAATTCTTGGATATGTTTAAACAGATAAATGTAAATCTTCCTTTCATTGATGTGATTTCAGGGATGCCAAGGTATGCTAAATTCTTGAAAGATCTAATCACGAATAGAAAGAAAATGGAAGAACTCTCGGCTGTTACTATGAATGCTAATTGTTCAGCAGTGCTGTTAAATAAGATACCAGAAAAACTATCTGATCCAGGAAGTTTCACAATTCCATGTTTTCTGGGTAGTCTTAGTTCAATAGAAGCATTGGCTGATTTAGGTGCTAGTATAAATCTAATGCCGTATTCACTATACGCTAAACTAGACCTTGGAGAATTAAAACCAACCAGAATAAGCATACAACTAGCCGATAGATCAATAAAATATCCTAGAGGGATAATGGAGAACATGCTAGTTAAAGTTGGTACTTTAGTATTTCCAGTAGATTTTGTTGTTTTGGACATGGAAGAAGATTCTCAAGTTCCTCTCATATTAGGAAGACCATTCTTAAACACGGCTAAAGCAATGATAGACGTGTTCGGTAAGAAACTGACCCTAAGTATAGAGGATGAGAGTGTTACCTTTTCAGTGGATAGAGCCATGCAACAACCACAATCTGCAGATGATACATGTTATTATATTCAAACTATAGATGCACATGCAGAATTATTAGAAGAATTTCCAGAATTACAAGGAACAGGAGAATGTTCTTTAGGAGAAGGTAATGAACCAATTGATGAAGCTGAAATATTAGCTACACTTATAGCTAATGGATATGAACCAACAACAGAAGAAATTCAAATGCTAAAAGAAGAAGACAGATACCGATATAAATCATCGATAGAAGAACCTCCAAAATTAGAGTTAAAGCCACTTCCAAACCATTTGGAATACGCTTATTTACATGGTGAATCTGAATTACCTGTAATAATATCGTCTTCTCTTACTGAAAATGAGAAATCACAACTCATTTCTGTGTTGAAAGCTCATAAACCAGCCATTGCATGGAAGATTCATGATATTAAAGGAATAAGTCCTTCGTATTGCACACATAAAATCCTTATGGAAGAAGGTCATAAAACGTATGTGCAACGCCAACGAAGACTAAATCCTAATATGCAAGATGTAGTTAAGAAAGAGATTATTAAACTGCTAGATGCAGGTTTGATATATCCAATTTCTGATAGTCCATGGGTAAGCCCAGTTCAATGCGTACCTAAGAAGGGTGGCATGACTGTCATCACAAATGAGAAAAATGAGCTTATTCCTACTAGGACTGTAACAGGATGGCGTGTATGTATTGATTATAGAAAATTAAATGACGCCACCAGAAAAGATCACTTTCCCTTACCTTTCATAGATCAAATGTTGGAAAGATTAGCCGGAAATAGTTACTATTGTTTCCTAGATGGATTTTCCGGATATTTTCAAATTCCAATAGCACCCGAAGATCAAGAGAAAACCACATTCACGTGCCCTTATGGTACTTTTGCTTACAAACGCATGCCATTTGGACTTTGCAACGCCCCTGCAACCTTTCAAAGGTGTATGATGGCGATTTTTCATGACATGATAGAAGAATGCATGGAAGTATTCATGGATGACTTTTCAGTCTTCGGTGATACATTTAAATCATGTCTAGTTAATCTGGAACGAATGCTAATTAGATGCGAAAAATCAAATCTAGTACTTAATTGGGAGAAATGCCATTTCATGGTCAAAGAAGGCATCGTTCTTGGACATAAAATTTCAAAAAAAGGAATTGAAGTGGATAGAGCTAAAGTAGATGTAATTGCTAAACTTCCACATCCCACCAATGTTAGAGGAGTTAGGAGTTTTCTAGGGCATGCCGGTTTTTACCGACGTTTCATAAAAGATTTTTCTAAAATTGCCACTCCTATGAATAAACTCCTAGAAAAGGATGCGCCATTCATCTTTTCAGATGAATGTATCAAATCTTTTAATATTCTTAAAGAGAAACTCACTAATGCACCGATCATGATAACACCAAATTGGAATCTACCATTTGAACTAATGTGCGATGCAAGTGATTTTGCAATGGGAGCCGTTTTAGGACAAAGGATTGAAAAACGATTTCAACCTATATATTATGCTAGTAAGACATTACAAGGAGCACAAACGAACTATACAACTACTGAAAAAGAACTCCTTGCTATTGTCTTTGCTTTTGACAAATTTCGATCATATCTCGTTCTAGCAAAAACGGTGGTCTATACCGACCATTCTGCTCTTAGATACCTATTTTCAAAACAAGATGCTAAACCAAGATTAATCCGTTGGATCTTACTCTTACAAGAGTTTGATATTGAAATCCGAGATAAAAGAGGAGCAGAAAATCTCGCCGCTGATCATCTTTCTCGTCTTGAAAATCCCGAATTAGAAGTTCTGAATGAATCAGCCATACAAGACAACTTTCCTGATGAATATCTATTGAAGATAGATTATAAAGAAATCCCATGGTTTGCAGACTATGCAAACTACTTAGTTTGTGGATTCCTTGAAAAAGGATTATCGTACCAAAGACGAAAAAAATTCTTCAGTGATATAAAACACTATTTCTGGGAAGATCCACATCTGTTTAAAAGTTGTCCCGATGGAATAATACGCCGATGTGTATTTGGAGATGAAGCTAGTAAAATTTTAAACCATTGTCACACAGGACCAACAGGAGGGCATTATGGGCCTCAACTAACAGCAAGAAAAGTTTATGAAGCTGGATTCTATTGGCCTACAATTTACAAAGACGCACACCTTCTTTGCAAATCCTGTGATGCATGTCAAAGGGCCGGAAAAATAAGTCAACGTGATGAAATGCCACAAAATGTCATCCAAGTATGTGAAGTATTTGACATTTGGGGTATTGACTTTATGGGTCCATTTCCAAAATCTCATAATAATCTATATATACTCGTAGCCATTGATTATGTATCTAAATGGGCGGAAGCACAAGCTCTCCCAACTAACGATGCACGAGTTGTAGTCAACTTTTTAAAACGTCTTTTTGCAAGGTTTGGAACACCGAAAGCTTTAATAAGTGATCGGGGTACTCATTTCTGTAATAATCAACTTGAGAAAGTTCTTAAAAGATATGGAGTAACTCATAAAATCTCCACCGCATATCATTCACAAACGAGTGGACAAGTTGAAAATACCAACCGAGCTTTAAAACGTATTCTAGAGAAAACCGTAGGATCAAATCCGAAGGAATGGTCCATTAAATTGGAGGATGCACTCTGGGCTTTTAGAACAGCCTACAAAACTCCAATTGGAACCACACCTTTTAGACTTGTTTATGGAAAAGCGTGTCATCTTCCAGTAGAAATTGAACACAAAGCATTTTGGGCTTTGAAGACATGTAATCTTGATTTACATGAAGCCGGACGTCTACGATTAAGTCAACTAAACGAATTAGAAGAATTAAGACATGAAGCATACGAAAATTCATTAATCTATAAAGAAAGAACGAAGAAATGGCATGATAAAAGAATCAGAAGTTCAAAAGAATTCAAAGAAGGAGACAGAGTTCTTCTTTTCAATTCACGATTCAAGCTATTTCCTGGAAAATTGAAATCAAGATGGTCTGGACCATTCATAGTCAAAAGAGTTTTCCCATACGGAACGATAGAATTAATAAATTCAAATGGGATTGAATTTAAAGTTAATGGTCACAGAGTTAAACATTACATACATGGTCCGATGGAAGTCGACAACGAAGTTAATCACAATTTCGACACCACAGCTAACTAAGTGTGGGGAGAATCAAGTCTTTAAAGGATAATATGTATTTCTGTTAGAGTTAGATTGTCTGTTTTCGTGTAGTTCTCGAAAATGGAACACGTATGGTCTTTCCCTAGCAGACCCTAAAGAACTAGTCTTCTCCCCCCATTCTGAATTTTTATTTTTTTTAGGTTTTTACGAAATGAAGACTGCCTGTGAACTAAACCATGGTCTAATGCTACACGCTTTGATCACTAAACGTAATAATGACATACTCCCGAGTGAAATAGTATCAGTAATCAGAGAAAGAATGGACGGAGTTAGAAAAGGATCCAGATGCGAAGATAATAAGTTACAATTTGGTAAAGGAAAATCAAAATCCGCAGCGAAAAGAAGAGCACGACACCTAGAACGATGTCACAAATGCGGAAAATGGTCACATGGAGGTAAATGTTCAAATAATCAAACCTATTCAAATACCGAATTTGTTACTTTATGCAGAGACGGACCGTTCATATGTTTAGAAGAAAAGACAATGAATGCTCGAGGTTACGCTTATGCAGCCATGGAAAATCAATTAAACCGACTATCTTATGAATATAATAGATCATATAACTAAGAAATCTATTTCACAGGTATGTCTGTATAGTTTTCATTTTTATTTTTATTTTTAACCTTTTGATAATAAACGCTAATTTGTTCGCTAAAAAGTATTAAATTGGTATTAAAAAAAATTAGGTTTGGCGACCGAAATTATTGATATCGTTCAAAAATTTATTACATCACTGCGAAATTTAACGTTTATTCTTAAGGTATAAATATCTTTAATCAATCAACCCAAAATATTTCAAAAATTCGTCATGAGTTAAATTAGGTCTTGGAACCGAAATTACTTTACCGAAAAGAGGGGCGCATATTTTTGATAATATTTGATTGATTAAAGTGGGATAAAAAGATAAAAAGATTTTTAATTTTATTTTTACCATGTTTTTAAAATTAATATTTAAATCTTAAATTAATATTGTAAACTTTGTAAAACAATATATTTAAAATTGTAAATATTTGAAAAATTAATATAAGTTTGGTATGAATTTATGAATTTTTAAATTAAGTCTGGTGTGAATTTTTAAAATATGAATTTTTAATTTTATGCATTTCAAATTTTAAGTTTGGTGTGATTTTTTTATTTTTGAATTTTATAATTGTGTGAATTTAAAAACAAAAATTTACTTTATCTCATTAAGTTAAGAATATGATTTTTAAAATTCGTCGTAAGTTGAAGACTAGGTCTTTGAACCGAAATTGCTTTACCCGAGGGAGGGACGAGAACTTTTATTATCATTATTTTTAATCTTATTGATTTAAAGTATGCCAAAAACATTAAAAAAAAAAACCAAAAATCTTAGCTTTTAAAACAATCGGTACAAAAAGACAAATTTTAAAATTTTGTCGAGGGACGGACTAGGGCATCGTCCCGAAACGACCTCGTCTTAAAAAGAAACAAATTTTTAAAATTTTATTTAATTTATGTTTTAAAAGCTTAAGGTTTTAATAATAAAAAAAAAAAAAAAAAAAAAAAAAAAATACCTGGAATTACACCCCATGCGAGTCGCATGGGGGAAAGGCTTAAGCCATGCGACTCGCATGGCCATAAAAAACTGGACAGGATCAAAAGCTCAGCCGATTCTGCTTCTTTCTCACAATACACACACATATACACGAACCATCTCCAAACTCTCTCAATTTTTCACCAATTTTCACCAAATTTCTTGCAAAAAATTTCACAATAATCATGCCTAGATTCAGTAGTCTCAACCCCTTCAGGAGAAAGGTAAAGATTTCACCCCTAATCTCTTTAAATTCGAATTTTTGTGTTCTTGAGCTAGAAAATTTATATTTTGATTTTGTTAAATTTAGGTGTAATTAGAGCTAAATTGTTGTTATATTATGCATGTATATCCTAGATAGAAGCTATTTAACATGAATTGAAGCTAAAAACTTCAAATTTTTAAGAATCTAGGGTTTGTGTTCTTGAGCAATTTGGGGCTTTTTGATATAAACAGGTTATGGCCGATTTTTGTCATGAATTGTTACTAAATTAAGTAGTGTAACATGTTTAGGTAGTTAATTGATCCAAACTTTGAGCCTAAACATGTTTTTGAGAATTAAAGTAGACTTTTTAAGTCTAAAAATTCATGAACTTGGATAATTTGATATAAAGACCATTTGAAACTTGTTTAATAGCTAGTAGTGATTATTTTGGCATGTTATTTAAGATAAATGTTTATGAACTTGATGTACATTTTTCGTATATGCTTATTTGACAAAGTGTAGACTTGACAAAAATATGAAAATGAGCACTAGTTTAATTTGAATGCCATGTAACAAGTGTTTAATTGCTATAATGATTATTGTTGACATGTTTAAGAGTTTAAATGTGATAAAACATTGTATACATTTTCGTATGTAAAAATGTAGTATTGTTATTGTTAATAAAATGTGTTATGATTTGAACATGTCATCATAATTGTTTCAAGTTATTATTTTGCTAACACTAATGCATATTTGGATGCACAAATTTTGTGTTTAATGTGTTTTGCAGAAAGCCGATACTGGAGGTTCAGGAGCATCATCGTCCAGGCAACCAGAGCCCGAACCGGAAATGTTTCATGAACAAGAACAACATATGCAACAAGAAGAAGAAGAACAGGAGGAGCAACATATTCCATATCACGATCAAGATCAATTATTTATTAATCAGTTTCGTCAATTCGCTCCACATCAAAGGATTCTGAGTTTAGACATTAATGAAGATCAGTTACACCCAAATCTGAGATTTGATCGATGTTGGATAGAGTATCCAGATTATCAAAAGAACATGCACATTCTCTACTTTAAGGTTGTTGAAATGCCAAGGGCAATTGACTGGGTACCTTTGGAAACAGTTGACCTTGCCGAACCGATTCGGGAATTATTGGTGCAAAGGTATGGTAATTCTCAGTTTAACGATTGGATGCGCCTATTTTCCATTCGTAGAACCATATATAGGGAATGGTGTATAGAATTACTTAGTACTATTAAGTTAAACAGTGATGTTAGGAGGATAGATGATAGAAGCTTTATTAGATTTCTTTTAGGTGGACGCATGTACAGAATGTCCATGATAGATTTAGCTAGGGCCTTACAGATTTACACCCCTGCTGAACTTTTGAGCCCCGACTGTAATAGCTTGATTGCCCAAGGAGAAAGGGTAGATAGGGAATTTGATATTAACGCTGTCTGGAGGCGTATGTCCCACTTTAATGAATTTCACGCCAGTGGAAATCATACATACTTAGATATAGACAGAGCTGAACTCCGGGTGATTCATAGATTCTTAGCAAACACAATTACACAAAGGGGTAGGAATAAGGAGAAATTGACCGTAAACGATTTGTTCTACCTCAAGTGTATTAGAGACACGAGGAGTTTCGTTAACATTCCCTATTGTGTTGGTTATTATCTCGCTAATGTAGTTTCGGGGATGAAATCGGGGAGTATTATAGGTGGTGGTATTTTCATTACTCTCATAGGAGAGTATTTAGGTGTAGATAAGCACCAAGGGGGTCCAATGAACGAAATAGAGGACGGAGGTGAAACCATAAGTTCAAACCTTTATCACGGTGCAAGGGTATTATTGATGAGACGTGGTCGGGTATATCGATACGAGGGACCTCAGCGACAGGTAGAGAGAGGTTCGGATGACGAGATGGAGGAGGCGAACAACATTATAGGAGTTGTTCGGGAGACTGCTCTTGATTTAGGCGTTCGTATGGAGGATGAATACATGACGAACTATGATAGGCATATGCAGTACGAGGCATGGCAACGTCGGAATGACTACGAGCATTCCCGACAACGAGAGCATGGCCGATGGGATTATCATCAGCGCCAAATTATAAGCCAGTTGCAGCCTGGCGAGATGTATTATCCGACCCGACCCGCATACTATCCCGCACATCAGCCAGAGATGAGACCACCCTATGATTCATATGATTATGACGCAGCTTACCAGTTCACCTATAATCAGCCATGGAACCCGGACGCGAACATGAATTGGGATCCATATCCTAATTTTCCTCCTAACCCACCTCCTGATCAGTAGAGATAAGTTGGTAATTTTAATTTTTATTTTTATTATTTTAAACACTTAATATTTTATTACGTTTATGTAATGTTTGATATTCTTATTATTATTGTGTACTAATATTTTTTCTTATAGTTTGAAAGTGGGATGCCAAAGTTCCATTTCAAATTTCATGTATGATTATATTTGTATTGTATGTATTCTATTTTATGCACAAAACAGGGTAAAACAACGCGTTTTCAAAGACTGGCATTAAGTTCAGCAAAAGCAAGTAATTTTGACGACAATGATGCAAAATGTATGTGAAATAACAACAAGACGGAATGAACAAATGACGTGCACCATTTATCATTCAGCAAACAAACGCCAATATATTTGAAAACTTTGGTAAAAATTTAATCATTTTCACACAAATCACCCTAAATAATTTAAATTGTTACTGATTTCTTGCAAATGAGGGCATTGCAAGATCTTAAGTGTGGGAAGGGGTTAAATTCTTTCGGATTTTAAAATTTTTATATTAAACACTTGGTTACCATTAAAAATACTAGTAAAGCAGTAGTTGTATTAGAATCTAGTGCTCTCTGATAAAAAAGAACAGCCCTAGTCTTATATACTGACTACCCAATTCTAGTAAAATTTTTCAAAATTTTCAATTAAATGAATTCAAATCATGTTTATACATATTTATGAACGATAAAACTAGGTTTTAACACCGAAATTATTGTTACCTCGGAAAGGACATAAATTGAGAAACAAACTAAAATGTTAAAATTCATTTAAAATGGAATAGAGGACGATAAAAAGAAAAATAAAAAGCCAAGTGTGGGAAAATTTACCAAGTTATTTTAAACATATGTCACATATATCTGTAACAAATAACTGAAAATACTTTTGCTTTGAACTAAACTAAACTGTTTTACCCGATGAAAGAAAAGAAGAGATGGATCTACACGATGAATCAATTCCATCATTAAAAGGAAGTAAAGTCTTCCGAAAAAGACACGCGCTTCTTGATTTAGGTCATGAAGTTGTCGTCCAGACCAGCTGTAGGTTGACGAAAAATCTAGAAAAGTCATCACTAAAATCAGCAGGAAATCCACGGACCTCAGCATCAAACAGGGTCGCCAAGTGGTCAGATTTATCCTAACCATGAGAAGGATTTATCTCGTACAATGGGGAGGCACCGTGCAAATTAGCTGGATAAGACTAATGAATCAGATCCCCAGAAAGGATAATCTCCTTAAAGATTAAAAATCAGCTTTTAAAACTGATATTACTCAATCCTAGAGATTGACCTTAAAGATTGAGAATTCAAACTCATGGAATTCAATGATATCTAAACTCGAGCTTGAACGAGAAAATATTTTGATCAAAAATACAAACCGATTTGTTTTCTGAAAACCCTATTTTCAATGCGTTCATTACCATTGAACGTAAAATCCTAGGAATTCACCTGAAATTCATTAGGTCACCTGAACTAAATCGGGTGTCAACCGTAAGAACGGTGGTTGCATAGCATGGTCGAAGACAGGACCTTGTGCCAGACCAAAAAAATCATAGGATGATCTTTACTATTGCTCCTACAAAGGATAGTAATAGCATCCGACACGTTTATAGACCATAATCAAAAGCAAGTCACGGGACATTGCCTTAACAGTTGCTTGTTCATCGCTTTCCCTTACAACCGGACGGTAGTTTACTGAAAGGTAATATACGGAACAAGTAAACTGGACGTGTTGCTTTCCAAATACAAGGTTAGCAAGTGGGTGACACAAAACCGCAAGTTTTGAGCTAAAATTTTCAAATCTGAAACCCACCAAACCCACAAATATTTTGCAAACACCGGTAAAGGGTTATTCCGGAAAACTTATCTAGGGTAAAAACTAGATTTAATTTTCAAAAGATCAAATGTTTTCATAAAGATCCAATTTCCTTAATGGATCTAAATTTTTATAGTCATGTGGGACTGTAAACCATATCGTTACTACCATTGTTTATACCGCCGTATAGAAATCACTGATGTACAAAGTGTGAAGAATAAAGAAGTGATTCTAGTATTTCAAGACGATATTGCTTGAGGACAAGCAACGCTCAAGTGTGGGAATATTTGATAATGCTAAAAACGAACATATATTTCATAGCATTATTCCTCAAGAAAGACAAGCTTTTAGTTGAAATTGTTCTATTTACAAGAGATATTCGTTTAAATAATAAAAGGTGAAGACAAAAGGCAGATTCGACAAATTGAAGACAAAAAGGTCCAAAGAGCTAAAAAGTACAAAATACAACTAAAAAGGTTCAAAATATTGATGAGGAACGTCTCAAAATGACAAGAGTACAAGTTACAAGACGCAAAGTACGCGATATAAAATAATACGCGAAGACGTCCGAAAATCCGGAACCGGGACCTGAGCCAAGAAGAAACGCCCGACGCAACGGACCAAAAATATCTAGTCTACTATGCACAAGAATATAATATAATATATATATAATTATATATAATTATATATTATATATATTATTATTATTATATTACGTCGGCAAGAAGAAAACAAAGTAGTTGGCTGAATCCAGGGTGGCCATGCGACTCGCATGGCCAGAGGCACAAAACCATGCGAGTCGCATGGTGTGAGATTGCTGGTCAGGTCCTATAAAAAGCCAGTTTTCTGCCGAGTTTAACACATATATTTTTACATCTCTCTCTCAATATATACATAATATATATAATATATATTTTAATTTTAATTATAATTCTAAGGATATGTTAGCGAATGTTGTAAGGGTGTAAGTCGAAATTCTGTCCGTGTAACGCTACGCTATTTTTAATCATTGTAAGTTATGTTCAACCTTTTTATATTAATGTCTTGTAGCTAAGTTATTATTATGCTTATTTAAAACGAAGTAATCATGATGTTGGGCTAATTACTAAAATTGGGTAATTGGGCTTTGTACCATAATTGGGGTTTGGACAAAAGAACGACACTTGTGGAAACTAGACTATGGGCTATTAATGGGCTTTATATTTGTTTAACTAAATGAAAGTTTGTTAATGTTAATATAAAGATTTACAATTGGGCGTCCCTATAAATTACCATATACACTCGATCGGACACGATGGGCGGGGTATTTATATGTACGAATAATCGTTCATTTAACCGGACACGGGAATGGATTAATAGCCACTAGAATAATTAAAACAGGGGTGAAATTACATTCAAGGGTAATTGGTGTAATTGTTAACAAAGTAGTAAAACCTTGGTTTACACGCAGTCGATAACCTGGTGTATTCATTAAACAAAGTATTAAAACCTTGTTACAATTCGAATCCCCAATTAGTTGGAATATTTATCTTCGGGTATAATAATAATTTGACAAGGACACTTGCAATTTATATTTATGACTGATGGACTGTTATGGACAAAAACCAGACGGACATATTGAATAATCCAGGACAAAGGACAATTAACCCATGGGCATAAAACTAAAATCAACACGTCAAACATCATGATTACGGAAGTTTAAATAAGCATAATTCTTTTATATCATATTTTATTTCCTTTATTTTATATTTAATTGCACTTCTAATTATCGCACTTTTATTTATTGTTATTTTATTTAATCGCATTTTTAATTATCGTACTTTTAATTATCGCAATTTAATTTTATCGCATTTTTATTATTTGCAATTTCATTATCGTTATTTACTTTACGCTTTAATTTAAAGTCTTGTATTTATTTTATATTTTACATTAGGTTTTAACTGCGACTAAAGTTTTAAAATCGACAAACCGGTCATTAAACGGTAAAAACCCCCCTTTATAACAATAATATTACATATATATATATTTGTATTTTTATAAAAGTAAACTAATATAGCGTTGAGCTTTGTTTAAAGATTTCCCTGTGGAACGAACCGGACTTACTAAAAACTACACTACTGTACGATTAGGTACACTGCCTATAAGTGTTGTAGCAAGGTTTAAGTATATCCATTCTATAAATAAATAAATATCTTGTGTAAAATTGTATCGTATTTAATAGTTTTTCCTAGTAAAAAAATAGCTATTTTATATACACCTCGTTGCACATCAATTTCCGTTTAAGGAAACTCCTTGTGACATTTCTCCATGGATAGAGAAATTCCTCATATTATATTAGTATTCGCCACGAGGGTGAATAGTCCTAACGAACATTTCTCGAACCCTAACTGACTTGTTCAACCATATCTTAAGAGATTCTATTCCAACACGGAGTATCTTTGTCAAATATCCCGTATCGAATTACTCGTTTCGCCTCTAGTTTTACAAGAAACCTTGAAGACCCGCTTAGACATGAGTACCGCGTACCACCCACAAACAGACGAACCGAACAAACGAACGATTTACGTCTTCAAAAGACATGTTTCAAACTTGCATGGTCGCTTTTAGTAGATCCCTCTTACAACAGTAGTTACCACTCGTGTGTTCACACGCACTTTCCGAAACCCTATATGACCGCTAATGTCATACCCCTATTCGTTGGACCAAAGCATGTGGCAAACAAAACACCGAATCTTAACTCATCCAAGAAACAACAATTGAGATAATCCAAGTCCGAGAAGGGCTCGAGACGACCCGTAGTCGCCCAAAAGAGTCATACCAAACTTAGATGAAAACCTCACAAATCCCAGTGTGTAACCGCGTAATATTGAGAAACCGCACCTTGGAAAGGTGTAATCCAATTTGGGAAATCGAGAAAGGCTATATCCGCAATATCGAACCTTTTGAAACCTTGGGGCGTATTGGAACCGCTTCCTATCGTTTGGAACTTCAGACTCAATTAAGTTTCCGTTTACCCTACATTTCGTGTAACAAACTTAGAAACGTGTCCTGTGGAACAGGAACGTGCAATCCTGCTAGGTACATCAACTATCGATGACAAACTTCTCTTCATAGGAAAACCAGTTGAAATCGGGGATCGTAAAACCAAACTTTAATACAACGTAAAACCCTGACTATCCAAATTCATGAGAACACTCAAGGACGTACCTACACTTATTCATATTATGAACAACGTAAAGTCTCGAGTAAGAGATATCGACTACTACTTCCAACTAAATTTCGGGACGAAATTTCTTTTGAGGTGTGGATAATGTAACATCCCGCGTTTTTCCGTTAAATTTATTTTAACACCGTCTTTTTTTTTAAATAATATCTTTCGTATTTAAATTCGTCGACTCCGTTGACGAACGTTCATAATATTCTCGTTATTTAATTATAACATCTCTCGTTAACTTGCGTTTTAAAAATATTCGATCGGTTAAATCCCGCACCCGCTTCTAAACTCGAGGGACTAAAATTGACACGGGGCAAACTAGTTGACTAGGTCAACTAGTCCACCCCAATCACCACCATTCAACCATCTCCCTCTCTCTCTCTTTCTCTCTAGCAAGAACACACACACAAACCCCAACTTCATAAAATCATCATCTAAATTCGATCTAGGAGGCTTACAACAAAACAAATTACATTTTCGTGATCCTCTCTTCATTCTCTACGATTTGATACTAACTTCATCGATTTTGGGTAACATTTCTAAAACTCTAGATTTCTCTAAATTCGTGTTTTTGATTTGAAATGGTGTTAGTTAGTGTCTATGGCTCGTGTCTAGCATGAATATATGATTTACTTGCTCGATTTGTTGTTTTGAGTAACTAGTTTGAACATTTGAAATGGGTTTGCTTAATCTTGCATTTTGGAAGATTAAATGTTGTTTGATTGTTAAAGTTCATGTTTTAATTGTGTTACTAGTATCACTAGCTTCGTTTTGATGCGTAGGTTGATTTGTAAAACTTCATAAACTTGATTAGTGATTTTGGTGATTTTGGATTAGGGTTGATAAGCTTTATATGAACTTTTGGTGCATCAAATGCTATGAATTGTTGTTGATAAGTGTTTAGTTGCAATGTGTGTTTGATTACCTTCGAAACGGCATATCATACATGTAAATTGGTTGCCCGAATCATGAAATGCGTTTTTAGAACTTGAAACTTTGATTATGAACGTTTAATGCGGTTTTGGGTTGTTGTAAGTGTTGAATTGCTTGATGAAATGTGTCTAGGTGTTTTCCTCGTCAAATTACCTTTCCGATGATATAAGATACATGTTATAATTGTTTACGGATCATAAAATGTGGTTATTTGGTTTTTAGCTCGTGCATACTTGTGAAAAACAGAAACAGACCTGCACAGATGGTGGCGCGGCGCGCCCCATCCCCGCGCGGCGCGCAGATGTGCCTGGTCAGATTCTGACCTCCTCGTCCCATTTCACGTGAAATGTTTGATGACCTACGGACCTCCGATTCACATGAAACTTGTTCTAATATACTTGTATATGAATATTTAGCATAGAAAAATAGTTCGGGACCCGACCCGAACGCGTTGACTTTTTCGTTGACTTTGACCAAGTTTGACTTTTAGTCAAACTTAACCAAACTTTTATACAATCATTCTAACATGCTTTTATACTTGTTTCTTGTATGAAACTTGACAACGTGATTCACATGCTATATTTAATCGAGTCGTATTGAGCCATAGGACTAATTGAACACATTTCACCCGACCTTGTGTCGTAACCGGTTAATTGATATAACTTACTTGTTTAGGTCAAGGCTAAGCAACTTTCATGCACACGTTTACTTGTTGAAGTACCTTTATACTCGTGCACTCGAGGTGAGATCATAGTCCCACCTTTTCAACAACTTTTATACTTTTAAATCGTGGGCTGAGAAAACATATACTTTGTTACATCTCGTACTACTTACTTTTATGTTTTGAACACAAGTGTGAAAACAAACATTCCACGTGCGAGTTAGAACAAAAATGCCTCAATTCGATTATCATTAGTTACACTTGCAGGGTGTAAGCGAGAACTTATATTGTGTGGCCATACGGGTTTAACAAACCCTCATTCGGACGGTTCGCTACCGTTATGCGGATGAAATATATTTTTGTGTTTTAGTGCGGGTTCTAGCACTGTGTGATGGGGTAACGTTGGTTAAGTTTTGATAATTGAGTGCTCGCGTATAACAACACTTTTGGAATGCAAATGATTTGGATAATCTACGTTATGGAAATACAAAATCTTGTGGTTCAAAAATAACGTTTAATACTTACTAAACCTATGATTTCACCAACGTTTTCGTTGACAGATTTCTCTATGTTTTTCTCAGGTCTTGCACGATATGTGATACATGCTTCCGCTCACTATTTGATACTTGCATTGGATGTCGAGTATACATGCATTACTTGGAGCGTCTTTTGACTTTACTTTAAACCGTGTCGCCTAGATTTCAAATGTACTTATAACCTTGTAACTTAACTTTTGGTTGAACAATTCTTGTAAACTTTGAAAACAATCTTTATTTGAATATGAGGGCGACATATTTTGGTCAAACATTGTCATAAAGACTTATGACCCGGTAATGGGACCCACGTAGTCGACGCCGTCACTTGACGATTTGTCGGGGTCGCTACAATATTGCTCAAGCAGTGGGAGTTGTAAGTCGTTATATGTCTAATCCGGGAAAAGAGCATTGGGAAGCGGTCAAATGGTTGCTTCGTTATTTGAAAGGTACTTCTAATATGGGATTGTGTTTCTCCAAAAACAATCTCATACTTAGAGGTTATGCGGATGCTAATTTGGGTGGATGTGATGATTCGGGGAAAAGCACTACGGGTTATGTTTTCACAATGGGGAAGACGGCGATTAGTTGGTTATCTCGATTGCAAAAGAGTGTTGCTTTGTCAACCACCGAAGCCGAATACATGGCTATTGCGGAAGCTTCTAAAGAGCTAGTTTGGTTGAAGAACTTCTTAGGCGAGTTGGGTAAAAGACAAGACTATTGCGTCTTGTATTGTGATAATCAAAGTGCGGTTCATCTTGGGAAGAATCCGGTGTTTCATAGTCGAACGAAACACATCAAGATAAGGTATCATTTTATTCGACAACATATAAATGATGACACTTTATTCTTGGAGAAAATCCTTGG
The DNA here is from genome assembly GCF_046630445.1 of Rutidosis leptorrhynchoides. Lineage (NCBI taxonomy): Eukaryota > Viridiplantae > Streptophyta > Magnoliopsida > Asterales > Asteraceae > Rutidosis > Rutidosis leptorrhynchoides. The sequence continues at coordinate 264,798,479 of NC_092333.1, read as the reverse complement.
TACAAAGAATCCTGTCGATATGTTTACTAAGGTGGTTACGACGGAAAAATTGAGGTTTTGCATTACCTCAATTGGTCTTCTCATGAATTGATGAGAGAAGACCCCAGCTAGAGATGTGAATGGTGTTACAAGTTTAACAAGTAGTATTGAAGACCTTTTATCGAAAGTCTACTCATCCGAAGAATGTGTTGAGCGTGCGTGTCCCAAATGATATTTGGCGGTAATCGAAGGTGGTTTAATGTTCTTGGTAAATTCATTGATATGAATGGAGCTTGTTCAAAGTCTCTAAGTGGGAGATTGTTGGAGTGTGGAGACATTTAAACAAAACTGGAAAAAGTGTCACTAAAAACTGTTTCAACACTTGCACGGATTTTGCAGATTTCGGTAAGCGTGAAACAGAGAAAAACAGATCAAAAACAGAGCAAATTGATTGTGCGCGGTGATGGTGCGCGGCGCGCTCCCTGCGCGCACTAGAGAAGTTTTGATCAGAAGGCTTGCTCGAAGTTTGGGAGTGTGCACGGCGCACGTTTAAGTGTGCACGGCGCGCACGATGTCTGGCAGCAAGTGGGCAACTTGCACACATGGGATCCGATCTTGATTGATTCTCCTTTCACTTTAGGTGCTTAGTGGGTTGCTTTACACCACTAATTGTGGCTGTGATCATGTCATTAGTGGGTGTAAAGCATGGCTAGTTGATTTATCTTTCATGATTACTAGCACACTTGAAGATCAAGTTGTAGTTTGGTTGGTTTCTTGTTTGCTCTATATATAGAGCTCATTCATAGTCATTGTAACACACCACTCTCAAATATTCAGTAAATAAACGATCTCTAGTTGGTCCGTGGACTAAAGCAATCACAACGATTGCATATAACCACGTTATATCTTGTGTCGATTTACTTTTTCGCATTTATTATCTTTCGTTCATTAAGTGGGTTGAGTGATCTTGATAGTATCACTACTCGGCTAGTAATCTTGTAGAATTACTAGCGTTGTTTGGGTCCTAATATCCTAACAGCTTTATGATGACACTTCTTACAAGCTATGTAAAACCATGGCTCTTCGGGTAGTACAAAAATTATTTTTGCTACAAAAACATAGACACCAGCCTGCAAATGTTAGTTGTATTTAGTTATTTTTAACAAACATTAAGATATAAAAAAATAAAATACAAAGTGCAGTTACTGTAATGCAGGATATATTATGAAGTTAATTTTTCACTAACCTTAGTGATTGGTAGCTCACTACAACCTACGCAAGTTACTTATGTAAACCATTCTAGAAGACTATTGGTAGGTGGTTTTAGGGATGGGGCTAGAGACCCTACCGAGTCATCAGTCGCATGAAGTTCAAGAATCCTGCAAGGACAAAACATTGGTAATTCGGTTGTCACGGACATTTAAGTATTCAGGATATATTGAATACTTCGGTTGTTACAATTAATGTGAGACACAGTTTGTATTATATACCTTTTCCTGAAATCTGAGACACATTGAACATTCGCGTCAATCAATTGCTGTTTCCCAAATCGGTCGTGATAGTCCGTTTGTCTACAATATTCATAGAACATGATTAATATACTTTTATTCCAACTACTACACCACTTTTGAAAAAAGGTCCAACAGATTCTATTTAATTACATGAAAGTATGAAGTAATTTAGTAGACATTATTATACAAATGAAATAAATTAAGATGTTACTCCAAATCTTTCAGTTCTAAATTTATATATTTAGATTTGAGTTCGTCACGATTTCTGAATTGCTTAACTCCACTGTAATACTGCAATCTACCAATGACATCTGAAACAAAGTTAAAGAACAATAGTAAGCTAATTATTAGTTACATAAATAAGAATAATATGTTTGAAAAACTATTTTATAGAAATTGTTCTTACCTGCAGTTACCTCCTCTTCCATTTGACTGTTTGCCAGATCTGTGAATGGAATAAATTTGAAACTATTGTGTCCAACCCATTCAGTGGAATCAATATTAAGAACAATGGTTTTTGGAGTAATCATCATTTTAGATTCGTGTTCCCAATGCACACCACTACCTTTAAATGGATTGTTGATAACAAATGCGTTTTTCAAGTAAAAATTATGTTGTAATTTCATAATAGGTTCATACTTATCCTTAAGTAGATTTTTAATTATAACTCCAATCCTAGCACCCTGTTAAAAATTAAAACAACGTTTACACATTGATTTTAGATAAGAAAAGTTAAGTATCTATAACATATCTTATCATGATATATACCTCTTCATCTGAAACAAACAAATCCAAAAAAAGTTTTCCATTATCGAAATTCTTTGTGGTGAGTGTCTCAACTTTTAAAACCTTAACACGAATGTTGATGTTAGGTATCTTTTGGTTATGTCTACTAATCAAAACATGGCTCATAGCCATTTGAAGAAGCAGAGAGAAGATGAATGAATGTTGGATGAATGAAAGCAAACATGTGTAGTTTTAATAAGATTGATGGACTGATGAATTTAGAATGAAATGGAAAGGTTATGAAATAGTTATTTTAGGGATAGATCACACATTGAGGAGTTTTTGGGATACAGTTAAGGAGTAAGCGGATTACATGGAGTTTAAAATTATCCACTATTTATAATTATGTGTGATTACTAGCCTTTAAGAGCCCGTGCGTTGCACGGTTACTTTTAATCAAACAAACTGAATATCGCTTATGCTATATCAATTAACAAAACTACCAAAGTTTTAGTATATTACTTGTAACATTAACTAACCATTCAAACATAAAAAATACGAATGTTTTCATTAAGTATAAAACCTAAGAAGGTTATATATGAAATGTTTTGTAATCATTAAATAACCAAAGTTTTAACATTCGACCAATTGAACATTAACTATAGGTATTCTTCAACGTCTTCGAGAAGGAACACTCCTTTAAGCCCAAAAGCCAATAATTAACCTCGGCCTATTTAATAATACTCAAAATAAACTTCTGCCCAGAAAACGTTATGTAGATCACATGTTTAACCATTTAAGTTTAAATCTCTGACCCTACTATTCCAAGACTAATATCCTCTTCTCTAATATTTAAAGACGTTACCATTTGGTACAATTTGTTAGAATAAAGCACAAAAGTCAACAACGGTCAAATTACCATTTAAGGTAATTTAACTTTAGTTGCACACTTCATCACTTCCTATTAGAGACAAGTCACAAGATCACACTAACAGCCAAGTTAACGGGTCAACTGCAGCCTGCACTTCCACTTTTGTAAAGGGGGTTCCAAAAGTCTAAATGGAGCCATCCCTAAAGTAGAAAGAGTCGTTGCACATCTTTGTATATATAACCTTAGCTGTATAATCTCATATATCTAATTCAATTTGTAAAAATTAATCAATAATCAATACAAAGATCAGATTAACACTTCAGATTATCTTTTTTATCTTTTGAAACATGGTATCAGAGCGAGTGTACTGATTCTGAATCATAGTAACACTTCAATGGCTCAATCATCAACCATTAACAAAGCCACCATGTCTAAAATCGACGGTAGCTCAAAATTGAACCGAGCTGCCATGTTAATTTTAGACGGTAGCAAGTTCAATAGCCCACAAGATGGAAGAACTTACCTGGACGCTTTATGTCAAAAACCTCCTTGTAGTGAATCAAGGGCTGCCACCACCGACCACCATAGACCACCACAACCTCTGAGGTGTGTTTATTGCGGAATGCAAGAACACACAGTAATTAACTGTTTTAAGCTTATTAGGTACCCCAATTGGTGGCACAAACAACAACGTGGCGGAGCTATGATGGCAGAGGCAACCGGCGTCAATCATAAAGTCACCGGCGGCAACGACACCACAAGAGGTAAAAATCTATCCTTTAATTCCTGGTCTTTGCTAGGATCGACCAAAAGGGTGAAAGGGATAAATCCCTTAAACCCTAATTTGAAACTTCCTATCGATCCATCAGTCAAAAATCCTTATTCCTTGCAAAAACCGACAAAAAGGGTGGAAGGGATAAATCCCTTAAACCCTAATTTGAAACTTCCGATTGATGAGAGGAACCAGAATCGTTTTTATTGTCTGCAATTTCTAGATGAGATTGTAGAAGAAAGCATAAATGGAACAAGCCCCAAAGATGAAAAGGCTGTATCTGGTTATCATGCGTATACAGTAAAAAGAAAGAGAGAGAGGTTAATAAATAAAAGAAGTAAACCAACCCTTTTTTGCAAAAGTCACGGATGGTTTTTAAATAAAGAAAAAAAAAAAAGAATTCTTTAATAAATAAAAAAAAGAAAAAGGATGGTGTGGACTTGCAACAAGTGGGCTTGAAAACAAGTGGGTTTGGTAAAAATAATATGAATGGGCTTATAAATACAAACAATTTGACCAAAAATATTCAAGCCGAGACCCAAAACTTTTGTAAACCAGCCCAAAACACTATTTTTAAAAATCTAATCAAGAGCTCGGGTTATACCGGAAAAGCTAATATGATTTCAAACAACGAAAAGAGTAATGAATGGATTTTTGATTGTGGTGCTACGCACACCATGAGTTTTGAAAAATCCGACTTTTGTTCCGAATCAAATCCTCGGGTTAATAAAATCCAAACGGCCAATGGAGGAGTTGTACAAGTTGAAGGGGGTGGTAGAATTGAAATTACTCCAACAATGAAATTGTCTAATTGTTTATATATTCCAACGCTGTCTCATAAACTTTTATCCGTTAGCCACGTTACAAAAGAATTAAATTGTTCAGTTTTATTACACCCCACTTTCTGTATCCTTCAAGATATCAGGACTGGGGTGATTATTGGACGTGGTACTGAACGGGGCGGGTTGTACTATGTGAACGAAGTAACCCAACAAGGTACCGTGATGCTTGCTCATGGGACACCTACGAGGGAAGCTTGGTTGTGGCATAGAAGGTTGGGTCACCCTTCTGCCGGATACTTACATGCTTTATTCCCTAGTCTTTTTAAATCCAATATTAATTTAAACTGTGAGACTTGTATTTTGGCCAAAAGCCATCGAAATACTTTTAAACCTAGTAATACAAGGAAAGATATACCGTTTGCTTTAATCCATTCGGATGTATGGGGTCCTGCACCGGTCATTGGGGGGAAAAACTTCCGATATTTTGTTCTATTTATTGATGACCATTCTCGCATGACTTGGATTTATTTTCTCACCCACAAATCAGAAGTTTTTGAGAAATTTTCTCACTTTTATAAAATGGTACAAACCCAATTTAATAAAAACATACAAATGTTAAGGTCCGATAATGGGGGTGAGTTTGTAAACTCATCAATGAAACTTTTCTGCGAAAATAATGGGATTATTCATCAAACCTCGTGCGCTCATACTCCCGAGCAAAATGGCATAGCCGAACGTAAAAATCGACTACTTTTAGAAATGACAAGAGCTTTATTAATTGAATCCAAGGCTCCGAAAAGTTTTTGGCCCGAAGCCCTTGCTTCCGCTACCTATCTTATCAACCGTTTACCTACTAAGGTTTTGGGCACAAAAACCCCTAGAGATACGCTTTCCCAATTCCATACCCTTCCGACCTCATTTAGCATTGAACCTCGAATATTTGGATGCTCGGTCTTCGTTCATATTCCGAAACATGAGCGTACCAAACTAGATCCATGTGCGGAAAAATGTGTCATGGTTGGTTATGGAATAAACCAAAAAGGATATCGGTGTTACAGTCCCAAAAGGCGTCATGTTTTTACCACAATGAACTGTGACTTTGTCGAAACCGAATATTATTATGATACCCAACTTACGAGCGAGGGGGAGAAAAAGGATGATGACACTCTAAGTTGGATACAGTGGACACCTAACACTGATAATATCCAAATTCCAACACCAAATCCAAATCCCGAAAGTCCAAATCCCGACAATATCCAAAATCCAAATCCCGATAATATCCAAATAGAAACACCAAATCCCGAAACACCAAATCCCGAAACACTAAATCTCGAAACATCAACACAAGATTCCGAACCTCCTGAAACCTCGTCGAACAATGAACATCAAACCCACGAGGAACAAAATGACACTAATTCCGATGAAACCACCCAACGATATGTCCTACCTCAAAGAGTCAATAGAGGTGTCCCACCTAAACGATACTCACCAGAAAAAGAAGCGCAAAGGTCACGGTATCCTATGGCTAATATTGCACAAGGAAACCTATCCAGTGAAGCATAAAAATTCAACTCTGCTTTATATTCTGAAGAAATCCCAGCGAGTGTTGATCAAGCCATGAAATCTGAAAAATGGAAGAAGGCCATGGAAGAAGAAATGGAAGCACTCCAGAAAAGTGACACATGGGAAAAATGTGTCATTCCTCAAGGAAAGAAACCAGTAGGGAATCGATGGGTGTTTACTATAAAATACAAACCAGATGGTACCATTGAAAGATACAAAGCCCGGCTAGTTGCCAAGGGATATACTCAAAAATATGGAATAGATTATTCCGAGACTTTCTCTCCAGTTGCGAAGATTGATACCATCAGGGTTCTTTTCTCAGTTGCTGCAAATGAAGAATGGCCACTTCACCAATTTGATGTGAAGAATGCCTTTCTACATGGTGAATTAAAAGAATAAGTCTATATGGAAGCTCCTCCAGGATTCTCCGGAAACTTCAAAAATGGGGAAGCTTGTCGACTTAAGAAATCTTTATATGGGTTAAAACAATCCCCACGGGCCTGGTTTGGGAGATTTACTTTATTTATGAAAAAATATGATTTCAAACAAAGTAACTCGGATCATACTCTCTTTTTTAAACGAAAAGGAAATTTAATTACATGCTTAATCATTTATGTTGATGATATGATAATAACAGGAAATGATAAAGAGGAAATTTCTAACTTAAAAATAAACTTGTTTAAAGAATTTGAAATGAAAGACTTGGGCAGACTTAAATATTTTTTGGGGATTGAGGTGTTACGGTCGCAACAGGGAATATTTATCTGTCAAAAGAAGTATGTTCTTGATTTTCTTGCAGAAACAGGTATGATTGATTGCAAACCAGCCGATACTCCAATGATTCCAAACCAGAAACTGTATATGGAAGATGATGCTAACCTTGCTGATAAAGGGCAATACCAAAGGATGGTGGGGAAACTCATCTATCTTGCTCACACTCGACCTGATATAGCACATGCAGTTGGAGTTGTGAGTCAATTCATGCATCAACCACAGGTTCACCATTTGGAAGCCGTAATGAGAATCATCAGATATTTGAAGAAAACAGCGGATCATGGAGTTATTTTTGAGAGACATGGACACCTAAAGACTCAGATATATACAGATGCGAGCTGGGCTGGAGAAAAAGGGGATAGAAGATCTACATCTGGATTCTTCACACTTGTCGGAGGAAATCTAGTGGCATGGAAAAGTAAGAAACAAAAAGTTGTATCTCTTTCAAGTGCCGAGTCAGAATTTAGGGGAATAGCAAAAGGGGTTGTTGAAGCGCTATGGATCAAGAAGTTGCTGACAGAAATCGGTTTTCCTCCAAATGAGGCAATTCAAATCTTATGCGACAATGAAGCAGCAATTGCCATTTCAGAGAATCCAGTTCAGCACGATCGAACCAAGCATGTGGAAATAGACCGACATTTTATTCGAGAAAAACTAGATGGTGAAATCATCTCTCTCCCATCTATCAGATCAGAAGACCAACTAGCAGACATCCTTACCAAATCAGTCAATGGAAGATTATTCAGTGAAGTGCTTAGCAAGTTGAACATTGAAAACCTAACTATTCAACTTGAGGGGGAGTGTTAGAATAAAGCACAAAAGTCAACAACGGTCAAATTACCATTTAAGGTAATTTAACCTTAGTTGCACACTTCATCACTTCCTATTAGAGACAAGTCACAAGATCACACTAACAGCCAAGTTAACGGGTCAACTGCAGCCTGCACTTCCACTTTTGTAAAGGGGGTTCCAAAAGTCTAAATGGAGCCATCCCTAAAGTAGAAAGAGCCGTTGCACATCTTTGTATATATAACCTTAGCTGTATAATCTCATATATCTAATTCAATTTCTAAAAATTAATCAATAATCAATACAAAGATCAGATTAACACTTCAGATTATCTTTTTTATCTTTTGAAACACAATTTACATTTATCAACCAATTTCAAGATCCCAATCCCACCATTATCAAAATCCCATAGCAACCAAAACCCACATAACCATCTTCTAGTATTCAATAAATCAAGTTCCAACAATATAAACTTGCATTATTCATCTTAACCTTAATTTCAGCATCAATAAACCTTAAACATTTCAACTTTCCTGAGATTTTCAACCAGCGCCAATTTTTGCCCAAGACTATCAAACAGCAACAATTGCAACCCAAATAAATTTTGTAATAATGATTCCAACCCAAACCAGATATATAATGGCACATGCGACCCACATCATTACAGCAGTAGAAATGGTGACCCAAATCATCTTTGCAAAAGCAATCGCGACCCAAAAACATACAACATTGAATATTCTGCCCCATAAATGTACCTGGCACCATTTTTAACTCAATGATAGTAAATAGTAGCAATCATTTATATTCTAAAAATAATTCGCTAATGTTAATCGAAATGTACTTACATGCTTATCGACTCGTGGAACTCCGAATAAAAAATTACAAATGTAATCTAAACATTAGAAAGGCTTTTGACATCTCGGGTCTATTTGACCCATTAGAAAGGCTTCATGAGAAGTAAGTGATCTGCACACTGTTTGAATACCAATTGAGATTTGATATAATGGTGGACACAATGAAGTTGCAACTGTTACAAACAACAAACACAACATCAAGAAGGAAAAATATACTCAGAATAAGACAAATAGAAATTTGTAAGGAAAAGATAAAAACAACATAAAGCAATATGCATACTACCTGAAGTGATTTCATTATCACGGTTTGAAGAGGCTTCAACATGATAAGCATTATCAAGTGAATGAACAGCAGAAAGTTCGTCAGAAACGATAAAAAAAGAAGATTGGTAAGAAGGTAACCCAACCATACGATTACGTTCACGCAATCACGCAACATATTTCTCTTTTTGATATTTGTCTAGATGACAGTTGTGACGTGTTCGTCGAAGCCTGGGTATCATTGTTTTGATCACCAGGTGATTTCCTTTGACGTTTCTTAGGTGCCATTTCACTTTTACGAAACAGCAGAGACAAAAAATTGCGAACACAATTTCAACAAAAAATCAAATTACAATACCTGCTACCACTGGCCAACAGAAAAAATAACACAAACAACATGTATCAAAAAAAATAATTGCAAATATTAAACACCTTAGATTCATATACAGTTAAGAAACTTTAAAAAAGTTAAGAAACTTTAGAAAAGTACATATGGCCACATAACATAAACAACATATAACCACAATGAGTTCAAAAACATACAACCAAATAGAAAATATGACAAATATTAAGACACAATAAATCTAAGGTTGATAAGTCGTAGAAACAACAATATGGTAGATACGAATATAATCAAGCACGAATAAAACTTTAAAAAAACACAAAAAAAGAACCGTACCTGAGAAGCAAAGAAACGGTGAGTAGGAAAATAACCTGCAAAAAAATACCTGGGCGAAGAGACCAAAAGACGCTAACTTCTGGCCGGAAAAAAACACATCGGTACAAAAAAAAAAAAAAAAAAAAAAAGTTTCCAGCATAACCAAAACAGAACTTACTTGAACGATACGAAATAGTGAAGCAATACGATAACCTGCAACACCAAAAAATGGAAACGATTAACCCAACGGTGGAAACCCCAACTTCAAATGGTTTTGTGCGTGAAAAAAGCTACGAACAACGAAAACCGAAATCAGATTTAAAACATGCAATTGACCGCGGATAAATTAAAGAAGGGAAGTCGAAAGAACCTGCAAAAAGCGTGAGGTGAAATACCTGTTGTTTCGGCAATTAAAGGAATAAATTGATTGAATGTTCAATCTTCACGACCATAGTATATACCGTACACATCATCAAATTTGATGAAGAAGATTTAAATTAGAAAAGGGTTGAGACACCAACATCACGATTTAGTAAAAAAAAGGTTAAACACTAAAACTGACTATCGTGCTCATCCCTCTTTTTCATTCTGACTATCGTGAAACCCTAAAACCCTAAATTCGCAACCCTAATTGAGTAGTAGAAGAAGAAGAACGTAAGAATAAGAATAAAGGTATCGGTGATTTGAGGTATACTGGAGATAATATACATAATTATACCATCAGAAGCAGAAGATGTAGCGATTTAATCTGTTGTAGCGGTGTAAAATATTGCAGCGATCGGAGGTAAAAATCGACGATCCAAAAGGTTGTGGGAGGATGGATGTTGAAGAGAGAGGTTGTAGTTATTAGATCCGTTTTTTTGTAGAGGGTCAGAAGTTAATTACGATGATGATTGGTCCTGTTGTTAATTTGTGGTGATTAACAACAATAATAATAATAATAATACGGATTAATTAGAAAAATTTCAAGTGGCACTGAAATTGTGGATTCAATGTCAGAGTAATGTCAGAGTGACACGTCAGCAATAAGCATCATGCTTTATGTGAGGAATAGAATAGAAATAGATAGATAGATAGATAGATAGATAGTCTTATCACTAAATAACAAAAATAAATTTGAAAATCGTCAAAACTGTAACATTTTTACATATGCATAAACTTTGCATTTACTTAAGTTTTAACATAAATGGATCAACCGTTTATGTTGTACGAAGCAACTAAAAATATCAAAACAAATTGTAATTATGTATGTATAATATCAAAACGTACAAGTGTCAGACACCACCAATTTTCGTTTTTTCTTTTTCTTTTTCTTTTTAATTCACCAAATGGTGACACGTGTCAACAAACCCATCTTCTCTCTTCCATCTACACTTTTTTCAAACCTCAACACCTCAAATCCTTAAAACGTCGGCGACTGAAAACTACCGCCGATTGGATCGCCAACCATTACATCTGATTTAATCACTACAATATTGCGCACGGATCCGTATAAATTTTTTAGGGTTTGAAACGATTTAGGGTTTACAACGTTATTTTCAGCGATTTAGGGTTTACAGCGTTATTTTCAGTGATTTAGGGTTTGCAGCGTATGTGTGATCAAACAGAGGTTTTAGGGTTCGATTTGTTGTTTGATGCATAAGGTTTATTAATTTTTTAATTTATCCGTTTCACTGGCCGATTGTTTTTTCTTTCATGTCTCAGTTTCTGCCATAATACAAGGTATTGTTGCAATTCTATTATTTGATTAAATGTGTACTCTCAAATTAGGGTTTGCTATCTTACTCATGATGATGATGATGTACTTATCTCAGTTTTAGTTGACGTTTAAACGATTGAAGCCGAATTGAAAAACAGAAAATTATGTAAATGATGACGCTGAAGACGATAAAAAAGAAGGAATTAAATTCTGTACATCAAAAACTTATCGTACTCAATTAGGTCAGCAAAATTGGCCCAAGTGTTTGAGAAATCATTAAGTTTATTTCATTGGAGGTAATATTAGTGATTTTGTTGGTTTTGATTTTTAGCTATTGGCATCATGTATTAGTTAAAAATGTTGACTTTTATATCGCCGAAGTATTAGTAAGCACTCATCTATTCAGTATTATCTTATTGTTAGAATTTGTTCTTTTTCAATTTTGAGAAACCACTGCAATTCAGCAAAGAGGAGTTGTTCCCATTGACAACGGTCTTGATATTATGTTACCAAACTCAATTGGGAACCAGAATTAATATTGAGAGGTATGTTTTCTACTTTGAATGATCGATTATGACTATGAATTTTGTAGATTTATATGCTAAAGGTGCATTTGAGGTGACTTCGTCCCTATAACATGAAATTATTTTTTGAATGAGTTTTTATTCTTTTTTGAAAGATCCTTTGATAATTTGTTTGTATGAGGTTTTATGTTTTTTTAGATGTTTTTTTTAATGCAATTATTTTTTGTTTTGTAGCCTATAGCATCTACAGTTAGAAAAAAACATGTAGCATCAGTTATTGCATTAAAGATTCACTAAAATTGCATTTTTTGTGTTTAAACATGTAGTGATATGTTGATATGTATATATAATTATAAGTAAAAAAGAAATTTCTAACTTATTGAACCATAAATGTGTGTAGGGTACATTTTCGTTACAAAGAAGCTGAGACCACACGAGTGTGTTGTGGGTGAACTTAATGAAGCCACAAGTAAGTTCCATACATCGAATCTCTGAAAAATGGTTCTCACTGTGAGGTTAGTTTTTGTAAAGAAGGAATTACTATTTAGCCATTCCTTTTAATTGGAAAATTTTAATTAATTTAGTCAAGTGGGTGTCATATGAGTACGAATGATTGAAGGTATGTCAATTTGAAGAATTGTGATCCTTTTAATTCGACAATTTTGTTTTACTTTGCTTATAGCTTTTTGAAATTCATCACTCAGTATACACATCAGATGTTCAATGGAGTACTATATGTCATGATCCCGTGATTCGGAAAACAAAACCAATTTATACCAAATTAGTTTTACAAATTCTGCTTACACTTGATACCAACAAAGTCTAGAAAGCATTTTAATACTTGACAATTTATATTATGCAAGTTTTATATATATTGACAAACCTGACTACTTGTTTGTAAGTGCTATGAATTTCATAATAATTCGTAAGTGCTTTTTTTATCAGACTGGGGGAACCAGTCCATTTTCGAAATACTAGACTCAAGGTAATGCTTACATATCTTGACTTCTGATTGTGATCAAGAGTTTATGTCAAGAAATTTTTTAGATGTGAAATATACATATCATGACATATTCCTGCTTTTCGATTTAAATTTTATACAATTTTTCTATGGTTAATATAATTTCATATCTTAACTATTAACTTTTAATCGATAACATTTGTAAATTATAGTATACACAATTAATGTAATAATGTGTAACTTCTTATCAAAGAAAACAAATCAGCTCCATAAATAAATCTTTGACAATAGCACAGTTCTTAAGATGGATAACTTCTACATATGAAATATTTAAATTTCGAATGTTGTCCCACTTGACAGATGGCACTAATTACCCTTTCTGATATTTCTAATTAAATGATTATTGTGTAGATCAATAAAAACCTAACTTCAGTTTTGGAAGGAAATGGTAGCCCTTTGAAGATTATATAGTTAAATGAGTTTAAATTGTTTATTTATGATCTTTTGACACATTTGGCCAATTTGTTGTCCGATTGGGCAATATTACTTTGTACATTTCCACTATGTCATATTAAGTGAATTTTCAGGTTTTCATATTATTGCAAATGAGTGGTGGGTATAATTTTGGTTAAATGGGCAATTTTGACCCATTTAAATATAGTGCATATTTTGATCCGTTTGGGTAGTTTTGGGAATTTCAAGTTACCAAGGCTTTTAAAATGTTTTATTGGGAGCTGTGGAATGATTGTGCGAAGTTTCTAAGGATTAAGTTTACATGCTGATGTGATCATAATTGTCAAATGTATGTGGTATGCTCACAATCATTCTACTATGAACTGATCTTTAGTTGTGCTTTGTTTTTAAATTGAATGTCTTTCAATTGTACTCAAATCCTGTGTTGGATGGAATTTTTAGAATTGCGCTGCCGTGATGTTGCATTTTACGGGTTCAAGTCATGGTGTGGCTTTGTGGAACTTGTGTCGTTAGTGGTGATTTATATAAGGTAAAGTGACATTTTTCTCTTCTGACGTTTAATCTCAAATTCTTCTCTGATTGAACACTAGATGGAGAATATAATGACCATGATCATAATGGAAAGTGAAGAGCTCAAGCTTGGGCTTTGTGATCTTGTGGCTACAACAAGATCGAAAAATATAATCAGGTTGTGATTATGCTGTGAACCTTCACCATAGCAGGTGCAAAGTTTATGATTATTTACATTCTTCACCAAGTGTTGTTCCTCTTGGTGAGTATTTAATCAGCTTGATAATTTGGTTTCGATCAAGTTGCTTAGCGTCTTGCTGTTTGGATTCATCAGAGTTTAACATTTGACGATACTGTGTATGGTTTTTGCATTTAGGTTATTGCTATGCCGAGTATTGCTTCTGTGAGGTTGAATGTCTGAAGTGTTAGTCACTTGAAGCAAATGTTCACAATTTAGAGTGTGAGTTTGCTACTTTATTGAATTTTAAAAATTATGATACCATATTAGCATTGGTTCAATTTAGACATATCTACACGTACAATAGTTACTTTTTTTTTCCCTAACATGAGTTATATTTGAGCTGGAAGTCATTGAGATCAAACACATTGTGACTTTACAACATGATCCCATAATCTCACAGATTCGATCAACAACTTAAGATTTTGATAATTGCAACTGATGGCTCAATTAAAAGTCACTTAGTCGTAACTTATGGGGTCAAATGGGCTTCAAGCAATTTTTTCCGGGTGGGTGAACCCCAAATGATGGTTCCCATTTGATGATTTTCCTCATGTATATAAGCTCTAATTATCAGCCTCCACATCTATTTAAAATTTATTTTTATTGTTACTATCAACCAGGTCCCACTCTTATTAGTATTCTGCCAAGTTTAACATATCTGAAGAGATGAAGAGGCGTGTTTATGAGGAACAACAACTTTCTTGTGGTACCTCTAGACGTTGTTAGAAGACAAATGCAGGTTGATATCTTTTTACATTTCTTTTTTAGTCACATCTTTTTTAGCTACTCAACTTTGTGTTGCTATTATGTTATGTTTTTTATAGGTTGAAAATCCGGTGGTGCTACACACAAGAATACATGGATGGGGCTTAACACAATTATTTCGCAACAATGTTGGAAGCAATTATGGGGCTTACCACGATTGTTTCGCAACAAGGTTGGAAGCAATTATTTGTAACTTGGATAAAGCATAGGTAACTTTGTAACAATCACTATAATCAATTGGTTGTTGCGTTGTAACTGTATTCATTCCGTGCAAAAAATACTACTTCGTATCAATAATGAAGGGTTTCGTCACTCTAACTGTATCATACATCTAATTTGTATCAATAATAACATTTTGAATACTATTTCGTCCACAAGAATACTTGTGATACCCTATAATATATACGTTTTAAGTTTGCTTGATTAAGAGTCGCCGTGCAACGCACGGGCTCTTAAAGGCTAGTACCTAATAATATGTAATTATAATATGAAAATAAATTGTAAGATCTGTTTACAGATAATATTATTTATTTATATGTTACATGTGTTGAACAATTTCAAGAACATCATCTTCAAATTTGTATGTATTACTTTAGCAGTTTGATGAAAAAATAAAAATTATGCCGTATAACATACCGTTAGAAAGCCGCCTAACGACCAACGTTATTTCGGTCACAAAATCCTTGATCGATAACTCTATATGAATATTTTTAAACAAACATTGCATTCATTTATTTAAAAAAGATTTTTCAAAAAGGAAAACCAAACATTTGTAAGTTTTAAAGACAAACCAACTATAATAAATGTCGATCAAAATGTCAACCAACAACCAAGATAACCAAATGTATGAAAATTGAATGCAATATTGATAAATGTATAAATAAAATCTGCCACACAGTATGCAGCCTCTATCCAGCGGAAACAAATAGTCATATGACTTATGTACCTGAGGATAAAACATGCGAGTAAAAGTCAACATAAAAACGTTGGTGAGATATAGGTTTAATTTAAAATTTTTAATATCATTAGACTACAAGATTTAATGTTGAGAAACGTCTTAAAAATATTATTACATCTTTCCCGTGAGCACCTGGTTAACCCAACTAACTCATTTTATCTACCCTTTTATGGACCATACACTGTACATGTGTATCTTCTACGAAGTACTAAACATTCCCTTGAAAACTAGCGCGACTAGGAAGGAAAATGAGGCCGTCAAGCCCGATAGATTTATCAATAGAATTTGCGCCTACAGTGCACAATCCGTAGTTAAAAGTTACCAAGCTAAGGTATATTTTCGTACAACTCACAAATGAATAATTTACCATGTTGACTCCCTTGTGTCTAACATGTAAAAACGAAAAGCATGTATTCTCAACTCAAAAAAATTTAAAATAGTAGAAAAATGAGACTATAACTCACCTTAGAATGCAATGTAGAAAAATCACAGATATAAGAATAACAGAGATCAGACATGATCTAGAGTTTAACCTAATTAATAAAAGTAGGTTAGAATATAAACTAACTTCGGTCAAGTCAATTTATGAAAGCCCTAGTACTTGAAGTGACTTTAGGATTATGTGATAAAAAATTTGAATAAGTAAATGCTTACATTCTATTTTTAGTAAGTTTCTATTTTTAGAGATTTTCCACTTTTAGTAAGTTTCTATTTTAGGAAAGTTTATATTATTTAGAAAATTTTCTTATTTAGAGTGTCAACTTAAGTCAAACGAAAAGTCAACTAAAAGTCAACTTCAGTCAACCTAAGTCAACTTTGATATTTTATGTATCATTAGTTTCATTACTACTTATTATAATAGTATATGATATAATATAAGTTACTTTATAAGTTTACTTATATTGAATGAATTAAAATTAATTATAATAAGTTTAAATGATATAATTGTATATAATATAAGTATTTTATTTAATGATTAAATATTAATTATAATATAAGTATGTTAAATTAATTATGAAATATTAATTATAACATAAGTTCTTTTATTTTAAATTATTATATCATAAGTGTTTTATTAATTAAATCATGTCATAAGAAATTTAATTAATAATTACTTATTAGTTTACCTTTTATCATAAGTAATTAATTAAATCAATGATAATTAATTTATAACATAAGTTTATAATAAGTAATTCATATTATAAATGTTTAATTATATGTAAACATATGTATTTATTTATGTAAAAATAAATTATGAATTTAATTTATATAATTCATTTATTAATAAATAATAATGTTTAAATTTTCTTTACTAATAATTATCTTTATATTATAAGTATTTTACAATATTAATAAAGATTATTATTTATTTCTTTTACTACAAGTATTGTTCTATATAATTATTTTATTTCTACATTAAATATATTTATAGAAAAATTCATATAAAATAATCTACAAGTCCGTTTCGACACGTAATTCACGTCCTTGAAATAGTATGAACGAACCCTACAACATAAGCTCACACATCAGGCACGGAACCCAATACACAATTCTACAAATTTTGGATTTTATATTATATATATACTAATACTAAAATTTGTAAAAATCATATCATTTAATCCGTACGTCCGTTTTTAAGACTTTTATATATTTTTGATTCGCAACATCGATCCGGACATGATGAACTTTTCAAATCAGTCTGAATCAGTCACGAATTTCGAGGTTACATCAGCTCTAATTATTATTTTATATATTTAATTTATATAAACTTCAAAAATTCATAACTTAAGTTCTATACATCCGTTTAATACGAATCCTAAACGAAAATCGCACTACTCATCAAGAGGAACACGCTGAGCAACAAAGTTTCATTGAAAAATCACGAAAAGATTACCAGAAAAAGCAAACTCAGTTCTGTCCGGAATTCATTTAACCGAAAAATCATGTTTTTAACATATTTTAATTATTTAAACATCACCACAATTTAATTCATACACTATAGCTATACATACAAATATAATAACACAATAATTATGAAGAATTAAAAAAGATAGAGTTTTATGACTACCTCAAATCAAGAAACAGAAGAGTTAGATGTGTAGATCGCATTGCAATAAACACGAATATGTTAACCAGCTTGAATTATGATGAACGATTGTGAATAGGAGATCAAAATTATATGATGAAGATGATGGTGAAGTCATGGGAGAGGAAGAGAGAAAAGAGGAGAGAGGGTTTTTAATTTTTGTTATTTTGTATAAATAAGGAGATAATACAAATTATATGGGATAAAATAAAAGCTGCAAAATTTTTTGGGATTATCCCCATCCATTTTCGGCCGACCCCCTTCTTTTATTTATATTTTCATTTATATTTTTAAAATTGATATCATCCTAATTAGTTTGATATTTTCTTAATTTAAAACTAAATCAAATATAGATAATCTTGGAAGAAAAGTCATCAAATAAAATCTTTTTTTTTATATTCGGCCGATGGAGTATATATATATATATATATATATATATATATATATATATATATATATATATATATATATATATATATATTTGTTTACAAATCTTATCTAATACTTAAACCTTATCTTTATTTTGAATTTATAAATTAATTAATTAAGTATATGACTAATTTTAAATTAAATAAAAGCAAACTGAATAATATTTTTTTATAAAAACTTTCGGCCAATATATGCATTATTTATATTTTTTTAAAACTATATATCACTCTTTATTTAGTTTATTTAAAATTACAAAGTGGGCTAATTATACATTAAAAGAAAAGATGGACTAGCCATTGAGCTATCAAAATAATTCGACTATATTGGGTCAAATTGGCCAAACTCAAAAGCTTGGCCAAAACCTTTGCCCGAACGATGAATGAACTCGATTCGGTATATAGAACATTACACGACTTATGATATGTATGACACCCGATATTTATTCCAACAAAAGGACAACTTTTTATTTATGATACAAACGTTTTTACAATACAACGGAAGTGTTACATTATTTTGACAAGTCTATAACATACTAAAATAAAACGACAAGTCTTCGGGTGCCATCTGGTCCTACGATTTCCATTTCCACGAGCCATCTAGGGATGTCCTGAGATATACGCGTACATGCGTATTTTGTATGTTTGTGTACAAAATATCATACATAATATGCATTCATGAAGTAAAATGCAACATATAAAAATATAGTGAGATCTCTGTCCAACTGGGTTAACCAGGTTTCTGCATCAATTTTGTATGACAAGTGGCCGCTTGTGTACTAGTCGTGCCTTTATTTATATATGTGAGC
This sequence comes from Rutidosis leptorrhynchoides, assembly GCF_046630445.1. Lineage (NCBI taxonomy): Eukaryota > Viridiplantae > Streptophyta > Magnoliopsida > Asterales > Asteraceae > Rutidosis > Rutidosis leptorrhynchoides. The sequence continues at coordinate 264,779,487 of NC_092333.1, read as the reverse complement.
CAACGACCGTTACGTTTCGGCTTTTTATATCCTTACATATATTTATGAGCCAACGACCATTATGTTTCAGCTCATGGTTACATGTCGACTAGCATGACATAAATATGTATAAAAACAATATCCATGCTATTTAAATGCAATTAAACATTTAGCCAGGTAATCACGTAATATATTGCATATATCCCAGTTTTGAAAATAACATGAAATTCACCTTGCTAGGTTAGGTTACAATATTATCGAGTTATCAGTTCAACCTATACATAATTAGTTTAATCATTATGAGTTTCAAATATATTAATAATAGATAAAATGGCCATTCCTTATTACTATCATGGATTCATACTACGGAGTAACATTACTACTATTGTAACGACCATGGATTTTCCAACGTTTAATTATTAATAATTTATTATTAATGCTTGTGTTTTAATAAACGTGTTCTTATACGTGTTACTTGTTACCGTATTTAACTTTTCATGGCCCGACTTGTCTTTGTGACACACGTACTTTTCACGAATAATATTTTTGAATATTATTTACACTCATGATTAATTAATATTGATAATTTTTAATTAACTAATGTTAGTAGTTAATTACTTGGGCCTCATTTAGTTAATTGCATACTTACTTGGACTTGGGCTTTTATTATTGAAAATGGATTTGGAAGCCCACCCTACTCTCTTAATGGACTTGTAAGCCTATGTTTTATGCTAGTATTACCTTAAGATGAAACTTAGATTAATTAGTGAATGAAAGACTAGTTATTTGTATACTTACATATCTTTCCCACACCATTTAGCTTTATTACTACTTCTAGCTTACACCATTCTCCCACATATGAAAGTGCATTTGATTCCTTCCTCTTTGATGGCAAAACCGTCGACTTTCAATGGTGTGGGAGGGAGTTCAAATTTTTTTATTTGTTACTTATTTACTTGTATCCCATCTCATTTTTCACACACACTTACTTGGATTTTCATTTCTCTCATCTTTTCTCTCTACTTTGTAAGTAACAAGCTTTATATTTCTTTTCTTTTTCCTTCACAAAACCGCCACCATCATCATTAAATTACTTGTCTTGGTTTGTTGTTTAATTACTTGTTGTTGTTTGTTGTTGTTTGTTGTTGTTAAAGATCAAGTTTTCTAACTTGTATCTTCATGTAATCTTAGTTACTTCCATCTTTTGTTTGATGAAGAACCAAGAACAAGAATTTAAACTTACTAGTTTATGGTTCTACATTTAAATGTTTTCAAGATTTAAAGTTCATAAGTTTCATAATCACACATGTGTTCATATTTTGTAGACTTAAATCCTAAGATCCAAACTTTGATTTGAATCTTCCTAAGTATGAAACAAACATGAACATAATACTTGTACTTTAATTTAATTCTTTCTTTTGTAAGTACTTTAAAGTTGTGATGTTGTTAATTTGGTCAAGTATTACTAGTTAATCTTGATCTCATATTTCTTGAAACTAAAAGTTAACTTTATAAGTTCAAGAACATGGAAGTATAACTTTTTAGTTATAACTTCATATACTTGTGTTGGATCTAAGCTTCTATAGCTTATGGTCTTCTAATTTTGTTGTAAATAAGAGCTTACAAGCTTACATACATTTTACTAGTTGAAAATCTAAGTTTCATAACTTATGGTTTCATTAAAGTGAAGATCCAAGTTCTATAACTTAGGATCTAACTTAAGAACACTAGATCTAGACTTTCTAGTCTAGGATCTTTAAGATCTAGCTAAGAACTATGTTCTACAACTTAAGATCTTGATTATTTAGTTTACTTTCAAGTTTGTAGCTTAATATTACTTTTATAACTCATGTATGTGTCGGATCTAAGATCTTGATGTAACTTTGATTCATCAAACTACATACAACTCTTAACTGAGTTAAATATGTTAGACTTACACTAGTGTTATGATGGTCAAATCTTGGTTAAGATGATGCAAACCTATCAACGAGTTGTACACTTGAGGCTATACGCATCAAGGATGAGAACCGTGATGCGCATCAAGCACCAAGAACCCACTGGAACACATTTAGCTACTGTTTCTGGAACTGATCAGACTACCTGGGCTACTGAAAAGTTGATTTTCAGTTAGTTCGGTTCGATTAGATGATTTTTTGTTTAGAACTCGTCTTAATCCAAGTTACGGATTAGGATCTATGGCTTCCCGAAAGTCACTACACCCTATTAACGTTGTGCTAAAATTTCTGACTCACTCGTACTTAAACCATCACCACGGTCAAACGAACACGAGTTTGATTCTGGAAATTGGTCAGACTCTAGGGGACTCATATACAGAGCCATGGCCACTGGTCTCACCTCATTTCAGTTTTTATAGAGGTCGTGGCGACTGAACGAAATCACCCTTTATTTCAAACCCTAGTCTTGACTTAAAACTTACTTTACACTTTTTGTTTAATGATGAATGATGATGGTACTTAAGACCTAATTTACGTACTTTTAAACCTTCGGGAACGATTTACTGACTTACTAACTTTTGACTTAGGTTGAGGACTTTTCGGACCAACCACTTGCTTACTATTCCCACGTATCGACTTTTACTACTTTCCGCTGTGAGTTATAGCATCCCTTTTTACTTTAACTATTTTGGGAACTGAGAATACATGCGCATTTTATGTTTTACATACTAGGCACGTGTACTTAAACTTTATATATGTGTGGGTTATACAACGGCATAAACTTTCCCCTTAGCTCGGTAACGTTTAGTCATCGGTCTTTGAACCGGTGAACGCGAATCTTAGATATGGATCCATAGGGTTTGACATCCCCACTCGGGCTAGTAGTGCTAGCATTTAACGGGTGTTTAATTCTTCATAAACATACGCACTCGCCAAGTGTACTTTTAGGGGGTTATAAACGTTAAGTTAGTTACCAAGTGCCCACAGTTATACATATACTTTTCATACTGTTTTGAAACGTTGTTGAAGCACTGAAATCTCGTGGCCTACCTTACATTACTGTTATACTTAAACTATAGCTCACCAACCTTTGTGTTGATGTTTTTAAGCATGTTTTTCTCAGGTGCTTAAGGTTTGCTTGCTTCCGCTGTACTAGTCATGCTTTGTAGACACCCATTGCGCTTATTAGAGATGTCACCGCATGAAACGTTTATTTTGCATTCAAACTATATTACTTTTGAAACGATGTATTTGTAACGACCTATGGGTCACGTACTATTATTGCATGCTATTGGTAGAAGCATACTTTTGGTTGTTAAATATTTGACGTTGGTTAAAACGTCACTTCATTTTATGAATGCAAACTTATTTTGGAACCGCATATAGTGTTTGACCTTGTAATGATCCTGTTGTTGATGATCTGTACACGATGGTTTTGTACGGGGTATCACATTTGGTATCAGAGCATTGGTTGTAGGGAATTAGGTTGCATTAGTGAGTCTAGACCGGACCAAGTAGGATTCACTAATAGGACTAATCTGCAACTTGCTAGTTTACTTGTTTCTGCAGAACTTGCTGCATGCTGCTGCTTACTTTTACTGCTATATGCCGTATACTGTTACTTTCTTTCACTACTGCATACTATTACCTGCTTTCGATTGCATGATACTTGTCGTTATTGCCATGCTATTTACTGCTATAGATGATCTAGACTGTTGTAGTTACTTTGCCTAATACGTGCTTGCTTTATGACTTACTGACATGGAAAAAGTTATTTTTCCTTGTTCAGATGTCGGATATTCCATCTGTTATCATTTTGGAGAGCGACTCAGACTCATCCGCCACCTCACCTGCCATGGTTGCCGATTCTCAGATTCCGTCGTCGACACCCTCCAGTGACTCTGGCGCTTCATCCTCTGGAGCCAGTAGCCATCCACCCGCCCCAATGATCACCTCTGACGGAGCTGAGGACCTACAGGAGATTCCAGCTCCACTTGTCCCAGGACCCTCGGAGCCACAACACCATTCTGGTGGTGCTGTGATTCCCGCGGAACTTGGGGAAGGTCCGTTCCGTAATGAGCATAACCATTTAGCGAAAATGAACCCCCAAGCCCCACCAGTTAACCAGCCCATTCGTAATGGGTGTACTTATAAGGAATTCCAAAGCTGCAAGCCCCACAACTTTAGTGGTACTGAGGGGACAGTTGGTCTCACTAGGTGGTTTGAGAAATTAGAATCTGTGTTCTGTGTAAGCAACTGCTCAGAGATGAACAAAACAAAGTATGCTTCATGTACGCTGTCGGACGGCGCACTAACCTGGTGAAACACACTTGCTCAAGCTAAGGGTATTGATGAGGCGTATGCTACCCCGTGGGAGGAATTTAAGGGGGCTATGATCGAAGAATACTGCCCCAGAACGGAGATACAGAAGATGGAAACTGAGTTTTGGGGATTGAAAGTGGTAGGAAACGATCTTGATGGTTATAACCGTAGGTATCTGGAATTAGCTCTGATGTGTCCCACAATGGTTACCCCGGAGTTTAAGCGTATGGAAAGATACTTGTGGGGACTTCCTAAGACCATTAAGGGAAATGTCACCTCTTCTAAGCCAGCTGATGTCCCGGAAGCAATGCGCATGGCGCACACCTTAATGAACCAAATTATCGGCGATGAACCGGAAAAGGCAAAATCCGAATCGGGGGTTAGCAGTGAGAAGCGAAAGTGGGACAATAACAAGGGGAGAACCTATGATCAAACCCCCGCTAAGAGGTACAATGATGGAAGGAACCCCAATCGAACACCAACTTGAACCCCAACTACAAGGGTAGTCTGCCACAGTGCAAGAGGTGCTACAAACACCATACCGGGTACTGTAATGTTGTCTGTGAAAAGTGCAAAAGGACCGGGCATATTGGCAAGGACTGCAAGATCACCACCATGACTGGGAAGCCGAACCCCACGGGACCGAGAAAGTGCTATGAATGCGGACAGACGGGCCACTTCAGAAATGAGTGTCCCAACAAGCGAAAGGACGACGGACCACCGCGCGGCAGAACTTTTAACGTAAATGCAAGGGATGCCCGTGAGAACCCCGACTTGGTCACAGGTATATTCACTATCAACAATCTATTAGCTTCTGTCCTATTTAATACTGGCGCCGATAGGAGTTATGTATGTAGACACTTTTGCTCTAAGATAAATTGGTCGTTAGTTCCTTTAAAGGAGAGTATGCTTGTAGAGGTAGCCAATGGAAAACTTGAGAAAGTTGACCAAATTAGCCGAGGAGCTATTATTAACATAGCTGGTGTGGATTTCGAGATTGACTTGATACCCATTAAATTGGGAAGCTTTGATGTTATTGTCGGTATGGACTGGTTGACCAAGATAAGGGCTGACATTATCTGTGGAGATACAGCCCTTCGTATACCACACGGAGACGGTGAGCCACTGATTATTTACGGAGAGAGATGTAGCTCGAAACTGAATCTCATTAGTTGCATGAAAGCGCAAAAGATCATGAAGAAAGGACGTCTTGCTGTTTTAGCACATGTGAAAACGTTAGAAACTGAGGTGAAGAGTGTGGATGACGTACGAATTGTGAACGAATTTTTCGATGTCTTTCCGGAATAATTTCCTGGATTACCGCCACCGAGAGCAGTAGAGTTTCAGATCGATTTAGTGCCAGGAGCTGCACCCGTAGCTCGCGCACCTTATCGACTCGCACCTTCCGAAATGCAAGAGTTGCAGAGCCAATTACAAGAACTGCTAGACCGTGGATTTATCCAACCAAGTTTCTCGCCTTGGGGCGCGCCTGTTTTATTTGTGAAGAAGAAAAACGGATCATTCCGCATGTGTATCGACTACCGTGAACTCAACAAACTGACGATCAAGAATCGGTATCCTCTTCCCTTAATTGAAAGTCTTTTTGATCAACGACAATGATTGAGCGTTTACTCTAAGATCGATTTGCGATTCGGTTATTACCAGTTGAGGGTGAAAGAGAGCGACGTGATGAAGACTGCATTCAGAACTTGTTATGGTCACTATGAGTTTCTCGTGATGCCATTCGGTTTAACCAACGCACCTGCCGTGTTTATGGATCTCATGAATCGTGTATGCAAGCCATACCTGGATAAGTTCATTATCGTCTTCATAGATGATATCCTCATCTACTCCAAAAGCGAAGAAGAACATGAACAACATCTTCGTCTAGTGCTTGAACTCTTGAGACAAGAGCAACTTTATGAAAAATTCTCTAAGTGTGAGTTTTGGTTGAAGGAAGTCCAATTTCTGGGTCATGTTGTGAGCGACCAGTGTATCAAAGTTGATCCCGCAAAGATTGAAGCTATCAGCAAGTAGGAAACTCCCACTACTCCGACTCACATTCGCCAATTTTTAGGCCTCGCCTGTTACTACCGAAGATTTATTGAAGGTTTCTCTCTGATTGCGCGTCCTTTGACCACGTTGACTCACATAGGGAAGAAGTTCATTTAGGAACCCGAACAGGAATCTGCATTTCAAACCTTGAAGAAGAAGTTAACCACCGCACCTATCTTATCACTTCCTGAAGGTAGTGACGATTTCGTCGTTTATTGCGATGCTTCGAAAAGTGATTTTGGTTGTGTACTGATGCAACGAACAAAGGTTATCGCTTACGCCTCTCATCAACTGAAGATTCACGAGTGAAATTACACAATGCACGATCTCGAGCTTGGAGCCGTTGTCTTTGCATTAAAACTGTGGAGACACTATCTTTATGGAACAAAGAGCACTATTTTCACCGACCATAAAAGCCTCCAACACATCTTCGATCAGAAGCAACTAAATATGAGACAGTGTCGATGGATCGAGACACTGAACGACTATGATTGTGAACTTCGTTATCATCCTGGCAAGGCCAATGTTGTAGCTGACGCTTTGAGCCGAAAGGAGAGGATGACACCTCTTCGGGCACTGAACATCACCATTCATTCGAACCTCAATAGATAGATCCGAGCAGCCCAAGAAGAGGCTCTCAAAGAGGAGAACATATCTCGTGAATACTTGAACATTCTCGTTTGTCGATTTGAAGTTAAGGAAACTGGACTCCGATGCTATGCCGGAAGAATTTGGGTACCCCGTTACGGAGATCTATGAAACCTTATATTAGATGAAGCCCACAATTCGAGATATTCAATTCATCCAGGAGCCGGTAAAATGTACCACAATCTTAAGGAACAGTACTGGTGGCCTAATCTCAAGAAGAACGTTGCAACTTATGTTGGAAAGTGTTTGACTTGCTCGAAAGTTAAGGCCGAACATCAGAAGCCTTCTGGGTTACTTCAACAACCGGAAATCCCGCAATGGAAGTGGGAAAGAATAACAATGGATTTCATTACGAAGTTACCAAAGACAGTGGGCGGATACGATACCATCTGGGTTATCGTTGGCCTTCTTACCAAATCTGCACACTTCTTAGCCATGAAGGAAACAGATACTATGGAAAGACTCGCTTAACTATACATAAAAGAGGTTGTATCTCATCATGGTGTGCCCTTATCGATCATCTCAGATCGCGATCCCCGTTTTGCTTCCAGATTTTGGCGTTCCTTGCAAGAAGCCTTGGGAACACGTCTCGACATGAGTACTGCGTATCACCCACAGACCAACAGACAAAGCGAACGCATGATTCATACTTTGGAGGACATGTTGCGTGCTTGTGTTATTGATTTCGGAAAGGCTTTGGAAAGGCATTTGCCACTAGCCGAATTCTCTTACAACAATAGTTATCATTCGAGTATTAATGCCGCACCTTTTGAAGCGTTGTATGGCTGCAAGTGCCATTCTCCTATTTATTGGGCCGAGGTAGGCGAAACGCAAATCACCGGACCCGAGATAGTCCATGAAACAACTGAGAAGATTGTCCAAATTCAAGCGAGACTTAAGACGGCCCGTGATTGCCAAAAGAGTTATGCAGACCTTAAATGTAAAGACTTTGAATTCAACGTGGGTGACCGTGTAATGTTGAAGGCCGCGCCTTGGAAAGGTGTGATCCGTTTTGGAAAACGTGGGAAGTTAAACCAGCGATACATTGCTCCTTTTGAAATCTTGGACCGTGTTGGACCCGTTGCTTACCATTTGGATCTTCTGACTCAATTGAGCTCCGTTCATCCTACTTTTCATGTATCGAATTTGAAGAAGTGTCTTGTTGAACCGGAACATGTCATACCATTGGAGGAACTTATAATTGATGAGAAACTCCACTTCGTGGAAGAACCTGTCGAAATTATGGACCGTGAGGTTAAAACTTTGAAACACAACAAGATTCCAATCGTCCGAGTATGATGGAATGCCAAACGAGGACATGAGTTTACCTGGGAACGAGAGGATCAAATAATGCAGAAGTATCCTCACATTTTCCCAACTCCTCCATCTACCTCAGCTTAAAATTTCGGGACGAAATTTTCTTTAACAGGTGGGTAATGTAACGACCCTGGATTTTCCAACGTTTAATTATTAATAATTTATTATTAATGCTTGTGTTTTAATAAACGTGTTCTTATACGTGTTACTTGTTACCGTATTTAACTTTTCATGGCCCGACTTGTCTTTGTAACACACGTACTTTTCACGAATAATATTTTTGAATATTATTTACACTCATGATTAATTAATATTGATCATTTTTAATTAACTAATGATAGTAGGTAATTACTTCGGTCTCATTTATTTAATTGCATACTTACTTGGACTTGGGCTTTTATTATTTGAAATGGACTTGGAAGACCACCCTACTCTCTTAATGGACTTGTAAGCCCATGTTTTATGCTAGTATTACCTTAAGATGAAACTTAGATTAATTAGTGAATGAAAGACTAGTTACTTTTATACTTACACATCTTTCCCACACCATTTAGCTTTATTACTACTTCTAGCTTACACCATTCTCTCACATATGAAAGTGCATTTGATTCCTTCCACTTTGATGGCAAAACCGTCGACTTTCAATGGTGTGGGAGGGAGTTCAAATTTTTTTATTTGTTACGTATTTACTTGTATTCCATCTCATTTTTCACACACACTTACTTGCATTTTCATTTCTCTCATCTTTTCTCTCTACTTTGTAAGTAACAAGCTTTATATTTCTTTTCTTTTTCCTTCACAAAACTGCCACCATCATCATTAAATTACTTGTCTTTGTTTGTTGTTTAATTACTTGTTGTTGTTTGTTGTTGTTAAAGATTAAGTTTTCTAACTTGTATCTTCATGTAATCTTGGTTACTTCCATCTTTTGTTTGATGAAGAACCAAGAACAAGAATCTAAACTTACTAGTTTATGGTTCTACATTTAAATGTTTTCAAGATTTAAAGTTCATAAGTTTCATAATCACACATGTGTTCATGTTTTGTAGACTTAAATCCTAAGATCCAAACTTTGATTTGAATCTTCCTAAGTATGAAACAAACATGAACATAATACTTGTACTTTAGTTTAATTCCTTCTTTTGTAAGTACTTTAAAGTTGTGATGTTGTTAATTTGGTCAAGTATTACTAGTTAATCTTGATCTCATATTTCTTGAAACTAAAAGTTAACTTTATAAGTTCAAGAACATAGAAGTATAACTTTCTAGTTATAACTTCATATACTTGTGTTGGATCTAAGCTTCTATAGCTTATGGTCTTCTAATTTTGTTGTAAATAAGAGCTTACAAGCTTACATACATTTTACTAGTTGAAAATCTAAGTTTCATAACTTATGGTTTTATTAAAGTGAAGATCCAAGTTCTATAACTTAGGATCTAACTTAAGAACACTAGATCTAGACTTTCTAGTATAGGATCTTTAAGATCTAGCTAAGAACTATGTTCTACAACTTAAGATCTTGATTATTTAGTTTACTTTCAAGTTTGTAGCTTAATATTACTTTTATAACTCATGTATGTGTCGGATCTAAGATCTTGATGTAACTTTGATTCATCAAACTACATACAACTCTTAACTGAGTTAAATATGTTAGACTTACACTAGTGTTATGATGGTCAAATCTTGGTTAAGATGATGCAAACCTATCAACGAGTTGTACACTTGAGGCTATACGCATCAAGGATGAGAACCGTGATGCGCATCAAGCACCAAGAACCCACTGGAACATATTTGGCTACTTTTTCTGGAACTGATCAGACTACCAGGGCTACTGGAAAGTTGATTTTTAGTTAGTTCGGTTCGAGTAGATGATTTTCCCTTTAGAACTCGTCTTAATCCGATTACGGATTAGGATCTATGGCCTCCCGAAAGTCACTACACCCTATTAATGTTGTGCTGAAATTTCTGACCCACTCGTACTTAAACCATCACCACGGTCAAACGAAGACGATTTTGATTCTGGAAATTGGCCAGCCTCTAGAGGACTTATATACAGAGCCATGGCCACTGGTCTCACCTCATTTCAGTTTGTATAGAGGTCGTGGCGACTGAACGAAGTCAGCCTTTATTTCAAACCCTAGTCTTGACTTAAAACTTACTTTACACTTTTTGTTTAATGATGAATGATGATGGTACTTAAGACCTAATTTACATACTTTTAAACCTTTGGGAACGATTTACTGACTTACTAACTTTTGACTTAGGTTGAGGACCTTTCGGACCAACCACTTGCTTACTATTCCCGCGTATCGACTTTTACTACTTTCCACTGTGAGTTATAGCATCCCTTTTTTACTTTAACTATTTTGGGAACTGAGAATACATGCGCATTTTACGTTTTACATACTAGGCACGAGTACTTAAACTTTATATATGTGTGGGTTATACAACGGCATAAACTTTCCCCTAGCTCGGTAACGTTTAGTCATCGGTCTTTGAACCGGTGAACGCGAATCTTAGATATGGATCCATAGGGTTTGACATCCCCACTCAGGCTAGTAGCGCTAGCATTTAACGGGTGTTTAATTCTTCATAAACATACACACTCGCCAAGTGTACTTTTAGGGGGTTATAAACATTAAGTTAGTTACCAAGTGCCCACGGTTATACATATACTTTTCATACTGTTTTGAAACGCTGTTGATGCACTGAAATCTCGTGGCCTACCTTACATTACTGTTATACTTAAACTATAGCTCACCAACCTTTGTGTTGACGTTTTTAAGCATGTTTTTCTCAGGTGCTTAAGGTTTGCTTGCTTCCGCTGTACTAGTCATGCTTTGTAGACACCAATTGCGCTTATTAGAGATGTCACCGCATGAAACATTTATTTTGCATTCAAACTATATTACTTTTGAAATGATGTATTTGTAACGACCTATGGGTCACGTACTATTATTGCTTGCTATTCGTAGAAGCATACTTTTGGTTGTTAAAAAATTGACGTTGGTTAAAACGTCACTTCATTTTATGAATGCAAACTTATTTTGAAACCGCATATAGTGTTTGACCTTGTAATGATCCTGTTGTTGATGATCCGTACACGATGATTTTGTATGGGGCATCACATTTGGTATCAGAGCATTGGTTGTAGGGAATTAGGTTGCATTAGTGAGTCTAGACCGGACCGAGTAGGATTCACCAATAGGACTAATCTACAACTTGCTAGTTTACTTGTTTCTGCAGAACTTGCTGCATGCTGCCGCTTACTTTTACTGCTATATGCCGTATACTGTTACTTGCTTTCACTACTGCAGGCTATTACATGCTTTTGATTGCATGATACTTGTCGTTATTGCCATGCTATTTACTGCTATAGATGATCTAGATTGTCGTAGTTACTTTGCCTAATACGTGCCTTGTGTTTTTGCGAAACTGCGTATTTGTGCCTACTGTGCTATTTTATACTCTGGAATATGACTACATGTGGATTACTTTCGTTTATATGTTAAAACATGCCTTTGAGTACGTAGGTTACTTAACTTGATCACCGGAAGCCTTTATGACAGTTAGTGTCACTTGACGTTTCGAACAAACTGCGTACTGCGTACACGCTTAACTTTTTTCGTAATCGGAATATTATGACTACGAAATATTAATTGTTATTTTATAATAATAATTACTTGGGTTTTTGGATGCTTAATTACGCTTAGTAATTTACTTATGCTTAATAGTTAGTCTTGTTGGACTTTCTACCTTGTTGGGCCTTAGCCCACCCTACACTAGTTAGTGGACCATTTAATTAGCCCAATTATAAGTAACTAGTGACCCGTTAATATGTAAGACAAATGCCCATTTATTAGAGGGAACATACTAGCATTTTTGTCAAGCATTATCCTTAATGTTTCATGAGATTCCAACATAAACACCAACTTTAAACAACCATTAATCAAAAAGTAAACTTTTGTCCCCCCCTTGTCCCCCCTAATTCCAACGGCCATGTACCCCCTCCCTCACCCCATTCACCTATAAATACAAGCCTCATTCCATCCATTTTACACTTGCTTTCATTTGTAATTCACACACACGCACTCTCTAATTCTCTCTCTAGTCTTTCTCTCCCTAAAAGTGTAAGTATTTTGAATTTCTCTTCTTCTTCTCCTTCTCATCATCACGAATTCATCATCATCATCATCATGGGTCTAGATTTTTAGCTTTGATCTTGATTATATCTTGTAGATTCAAACTTGGATTTGAATCCTTCAAGAACACGGAAGATTCAAGCTTTATAGCTTTGAATCTTCACCTACTTTGTAGATCTAAATCTTTTTACTTTAATCTTGTTATTTTGTTACAAAGATTCAAACTTGTGTTTGTAATCTTCATGTATCTTAAAGATCCAAGCTTTATGATTCAAGATCTTCAAGAACAATCAAGATGCAAGCTTTCTAGCTTGGATCTTCATATCTTTTGTTGGATCTAAGTTTCTTAACTTATGGTCTCATTATTTTGATATAAAGATCAAAACTTGTGTTTATGGTCTTCATATAACTTAAAGATCTAAGCTTTATGCTTCAAGTTCTTCAAGAACACTAAAGGTTCAAGCTTTCTAGCTTTGTGACCTTATAACTTGTGTGAAAGGGATCCAAGCTCTCTAGCTTAGGGTTCCATCACCTCATTTGACTTAGATTATGTTCATACTTGTTTGATTGATGTAAAGTTTGTAGCTTTAGTTGTAAATGTAACTTGTAATTGTGTTAAGACTAAGGATATGATGTAACCTTGGTTTATCATCCATCTAAGACTCTTAAATGAGTTGTGTTCTTACTTGGTCTTAACATATTGTGTGTTGATGGTGGAATCTTGGTCAAGTTGATGCTAACCCATCAACGAGTTGTACACTTGAAGTTACAAGCATCAAGGATGAGAACCGTGATAAGCATCAAGCACCAAGAACCCCACCGAAGAAATTGTTTACTGTTTTTTGAGATCTGATCAGTAACCTGGGCTACTGTAAAGTTTATTTTCAGTTATTTTGGTTCGAGTAGATGATTTTCCATTTAGGCCTCGTCTTAATTCGAGTTACGGTTTAGGATTTATGGCCCTCCGAAAGTCACTACGCCCTTGTAACGTTGTGCTGAAATTTCTGACCTACTCGCACTTAAACCGTCGCCACGGTCAAACGAAGAAGAGTTAGGTTCTGAAAATTGGTAAGCGGTTAGAGGACTCGATTCGGAGCCATAGCCACTGACTATGCGTCTTTTCGATTTACGTAGAGGTCGTAGCAGCTGATCCAAATCAGCCTATTGTTTCGATCTCTATACTTGTTAAACTTACTTAGCTTTTACAATGATGAATGATGATGATGATGACACTTAAACTTATTTTATACACTATTAGAACTTATAAGGACAACATACTGACCTAGTAACCTTTGATTTAGGTTGACAACCTTTCGGACCAACTTACTACTTGCATACTTTCATTACCGACTTTACCGCTTTTATCACTGTGAGTTATAGCATCCCTTTTTTACTTTAATTATTTTGGGACTGAGAATACATGCGCTTTTTATATTTTACTTATTTGACACGAGTACTTAAACTTTACATATGTGTGGGTTATACAACGGCATAAAGAATCCCCTTAGCATGGTAACGTTTAACTATTGGTTTTTTAACCTGTAGACGCGAATATTAGATATTGTTCCATAGGGTTTGACATCCCCACTTGGGCTAGTCACGCTAGCATTTAACGGGTGTTTAATACTTCGAGGACATACGCACTCGCCAGGTGTACTTTTAGGGGGTGATATTTATATTTACGTTAAGTCTAGTTACCATGTGCCCAAGGTTATACATATACTTTTCATACTGTTTTGAAACATTGAAATCTCGTGGTCAATCTTATATTACTGTTACAATTTAAACTATAGCTCACCAACATTATTGTTGAAGTTTTTAAGCATGTTTTCTCAGGTGCTTAGAGGTTTGTTGCTTCTGTTGTTTAGACTTGCTGTCTTGGTGTTTTAGACTTGCTGTTAAGGACCTGCTGTGCTAGAATTCCGCTGTATAATCTTAGAGATGTCTCAATCATGGAACTTTTTCTTTTGCATTCGTAGTTTATGTTATTTTCAAATAATGACTTTGTAACGACCTTTGTGTCACGTTATCTTTTGTAAACGCTATGTTTTTATGAATGCAAACTGGTTTTCAAACAGCATGTAGTACTTGACTGTGTAAAGATCCTGTTGTTGACGAATCATACACGATGGTTTTGTACGGGGTGTCACATTTGGTATCAGAGCATTGGTTGTAAGGAATTAGGTTGCATTAGTGAGTCTAGACCGGGCCGAGTAGGATTCACTAATAGGACTAATCTACAACTTGCTCGTTTACTTATTTCTGTGAAATTGCTGTATGCTACTGATAGATATTACTGCATGTTACTGCTTATTACTACTGAATGCTACCGCTTACTTTACTGCTGTATGAACTTACTGCATGCTACCGCTTCCTTTTACTACTATGTGAACTTGTTGTAAGCTATTGCTATTCTCGCTATTGCATGCTACTATCCGCTTTTGATTGCATGTTACTTCTGCTTAGTACTGTTATTATTGCCATGCTATGTACTGCTGTAGATGATCTAGGATGCTGTAGTTACTATGCCTGATTACGTGCTTGCTACCCGTCTGCTTTTCGCCGTACCGACTTGGAGAATTTACCTTTCCTAGTTCAGATGTTTTTCTGAACCCTTTTCTCACTCGCCTAACCCTAAGGATTAGTATTGTAATCCACCTGTTACTACCGTACCACCGTTCTAGAGATCGAAACATTACTTCACGTAATCCAGGAAGAGTACCCCTCAGATTACACGCTCACTAAGGTTGATCCTCGGAGGAGGAGATATGCGAGGACTTGTCGGAGTAACCGCACCCTGAGCTCACCCTAATTAGCCACGTACAACGTATGAACATTAGAAGGATGTTCAGTTTCTGCAAGATGACTCGTATCTCGTACACTTTTACGGCCGTCACTTATCTCTTTCATCTTTCACCACTGCTCGATGATCTAACGACACTTCTGGATTTAGGTCCCCAACACTCTTAGGAATTGGAGAAGTCAGGAGGACATCTCCTTTCACAAGGTCAGAGTACCTTCTACTGATGCTCAACCATACCCAAGGACTTGGGAGTTGCCTCAAGACATATCATATTACTACTTGCTACACGTACAACTTGACACGAGACCTAGATTGAATTTCTAGAAAGGAACCTAACGACGTTACCCGAACCCGAACATTTTGAAGAAATTTCGGGACATTTAGGCATTGATACATGACCTACGGAACCTACGCACCTACACCGAGAAACCAAGAAATTAATTTCGTAGATTTTGTTTTGAGATAACATAGATAAAGCACCGTTAGATGAAATTAAGTAGAACTCGAAGTGATCACGTTACATTAACCATATGGAGTGATATTGGAATGAACGTACGATTTAGTACAATATAATGACGCCAGGCCAGCGTAATTATGTTGAAGTAAATCATGCAGAAGTCCCAATGTCACTATATAAGGGAGATAAAGCGATTCAAAGAAAATTTTGGTAGGAACCACTTGAGTTTACGCATTATGGTCTGTTAGAGGTAGGGAAAGAATAACCACTTAGCCCAGATACTGTACAAGAAGGGCCTTGATTGCAGAATTGATAAATCAAAAATCTGTTATAGATATAGACGTCCAGGACACTTAAGGAAAAGTTTTCAAATAGGAAAAAAAACTTTGAACTTACTTGCGGTAGAGCAATCGTTATGGAGACGCGCATGGATCCTGATTATAGTTAGGGGACGATTCATCATAACGTTTTATTTTCTCGAGGTTGTTTATTACTAGAGCGATAGAAACCTTATATCTAAGGACCTTAGTGTTATGACTAATAAGCCATTAACAACCATGAGGGTTAAGTATTCTATAGGACAAACAAATGGTAAGCTGGCAGAGATAGAGGAATAATTTAAGGTAGTACCTTAAAATTTACAGGTGGGTTATTTGGAGATGACCTCTTGTAAACAAAACTTGAAAGTTTTAAAGTAGTAGTGAAAAGGATTAGTTACCTACGCACAAGCAGATGTTGTTTGAGAAGATTGATAGAATTTTCAGGGTGGTATAATAAGATTTGGTAAGAACGAACCTTAAGAATAATCTAATGCTCATCAAGTTAGGAAGCTTGATGTAATGGATGGAATGAACTTTAGGATTAACCTAATACTCTTCAAGTTAGGAAGCTTGATGAAATAGTTGGAACGGACTGGCTTTCAAGGATGAAAGCGAAAGTTATTTATAGTAGGAAGATTGTTCGTATACCTCATGAGAATGGTGAGCCAAAAGCCATCTGGGTTACTTCAACAACCCGAGATCCCACAATGGAAATGGGAAGAGTTGACAATGGATTTCATCCCGAAGCTACCAAAAACAATAGGCAGTTATGACACTATCTGGGTTATCGTTGACCACCTCACCAAATTTGCTCACTTCCTAGCCATGAAACAAAGCAATACAGTGGATAAACTCGCACAACGATACATAAAGGAAATTGTATCCCGTCACTTCAGCGATTCAGATTCTATATTAAGGACTACCCAAGAATCCTATTTGATACTCATTCTTACGCGACTCTAAATCCTAACTTATTCCGAGAGATTTCTTATTTGATGATGATCACACCATCATCCTTCTTACTTTGATATTAGTCATACTAGTTCGAAATTACCAAGATCAATGGGTAGTTAATTCCCATTCTCATACTCTCCCTTTCGTATCTCCCTTATAAGAAACAACTTCACACTTAAGCATTTTTGGTCGAAGGGCTTATGCCCTACTAATAGTCATCAACCACATTTAAATTCAATAGTTTTCATTACCTCGTAACATTTTTGCTCAAATATCACCCGAAATTTTCAAAAATCTTTTACTCATAAACCTTTTTGTAACCTCCGAAATATGAAAATTTTGTTTGCCAAAATTTTACTCACACTATTTTACTGTGCGATCCTCTCAAAGTTTTATAAAAATAAATTTATTTTATTGTCATTCGTACAAATTTTAGAAACCGTATATGTTATATATAATAAAGTAAATAATTACTTATTTTTGACTAGTACATATGAAATATTACTTTCGCTTTTACAAAACAATTCTTTTATTCAAAAGATATTCTACTTGGAGTAGTCTATATTTACTAAGAACTTCGTTTCTTTCCTTACATTGTCACCTAAAACGATTTCTATAAAAAAAATTTTGTTGCTTATTATACAAAATTCTTCGTTGCTTATTCGTATCTAAGTCATTATGAAGACACTACAACCGTCAAAATTGAGAGTTTCATGTGTGTGTGTGTGTATGTGATGAAGGCACTTACTACCACGTCATGCAGAGCCTTCGGGCATCCACTAACACTTAAACCATTCAAAATTACTGCGTTACCCCAGGAATCTTATTTGTCACACCTGTCGGAGCAATGCTCTTTCTTACATAACTCTAAGTCCTGACTTATTGCAAGGGATTCACATTTAGTGATATTAACACCATTAGTATTCCGACTTTAACATTAGTCATAACCTATTTGGCATTCTGCAAAGTCAAGAAATGATTAACTTCTCGTCCTCATGCTCTATCCTTCATACCTCACTTTTTAGTAACGGCTCTGCACGTGAACATTTTTGGCCCAGAGACTTCTGTCCTGACAATTATCAAAACTACATTTAAATCATTAGTTTTCATTACCTAGTAACATGTCACCCGATGATTCAAAGATTTTCACTCAATACTCGTAACCTCTGAAATACGAAAAACTATGTTTATCAAAAATTTTACACGTTGATTTTTACACGTTGTTATTTGCACGGACCTCACGAGATTTATGGACAAATGAAAATAATAAAATTTTTCTGTCACTTATGCGATTTATAAAATCATATATGTATGTATATAATTAAGTTAACAAGTTTATCTTTACTTATTTTGGTTGGTACATACTAAGTGATACCTTCAAATTCTTTAAAAATCGCTCCTTTGATGAGTGTTTAACTAAAGTCAAATGGTTTTGTGCAAAATAGTACACGTTGTACATACTGCTAAATTCACTAAGAACTTCGTTCCGTTTATGTTGTCACATCAAACGTTTAAAGGTTTTTCAAAACTTTCTTGGTTGATTTTATTAAAGATTTTCATATTAGACTACACCATGTATGGACCACACTTCTTCTCGCCCTCCGTTAGGGATGAAACTTACTATTAAGATCTTTGTTAGAAACCCTTGAGCCAATTTGGATGGCAGTTTTATAAAAATTATTAAGAAGTCTTTGCGCTCATGAAATGTTCCCCTTAAGGTTAGATTTGGCAAAATCGCGGGCCGATAAATCAGTTTTCTGATGTACACTCAGTGGTCACCCTATCGTAGGGAAAGCACTAGGCGGGTTTCTACTCTCAATGTTTCACGGCTAAATCGCAACACCCTCATAAACGTCATCTCTATGAATTAGTAGGTTGAGGTACAAGGAATCGTTTTTGAGATTCTTTTCACTTAAAGTAAACCATTCTTTATGACCAAGGGTTCACATATCCTTTCATCCGCGCATCCCCATAAGTATAAGGATAAATTCGGATCAATCCACTCGAAGAGTTCACTCTGGTTCAAGGATCACACCTTTCGTACGATTTTCTTTTAGAAATGTAATATTAAATACTTTAAGAATCTATGAATCTTGTTATCCTCTTGAAAGGGACTGCTTAAAATGTCTATAACACAGATACACATTCCTTCCTTCGTTGGTTGTAACTATATGTTATTCTAGTTAATGATAACGATAACTTCAACATGTAACTGAATGGATAAAGTTACATTATGGAACTGTGCTTTCTTTCCATCCAAGGATAAGTTCACATGCGGTATATTGTGATTGCCATGTTTTCCATTCTATCTGTCAGCTTGGTACTACGATATAAGCGCTCAATGTTTTAGATGAGTTTGGTAACTTGCATGATGTATTCTATGCATCCAGCTTACTGAAGATGCCTGTAGGGCTAAAAACATCGTCTTTCCTTCTGTAGGAATATATTCAGATGACATATTCGTGTTAGCAAGAAACGAAATAAACTTGTTGATCTCTTAGCATAAGAGACTTAATTAATGGCATATACATATTCTTACTTTTATACGCCCAAGTACCTTTCCAAGGTAAATAGCCCACTTCTGAGCCCACGAGTCTCACGAAACTTTGATACGCTACTTCTTATTTAAATACGGTACCATTTTTAGTCACTCCTCAAATTTCGGGATGAAATTTCCATTAACAGGTGGGTAATGTAACGACCCGACTTTTTCGACTTGCTTTTGTGCCTTGTGTTTTTGCGAAACAGCGTATTTGTGCCGACTGTGGTATTTTATACTCTGGAATCTTACTACATATGGATTACTTTTGTTTATATGTTAAAACTTTCCTTTGAGTACGTAGATTACTTAACTTGATCACCGGAAGCCTTTATGACCGTTAGTGTCACTTGACGTTTCAAACAAACTGCGTACTGCGTACACGTTTAACTTTTTTCGTAATCGGAATATTATGACTACGAAATATTAATTGTTATTTTATAATAACAATTACTTGGGTTTTTGGATGCTTAATTACACTTAGTAATTTACTTATGCTTAATAGTTAGTCTTGTTGGACTTTCTACCTTGTTGGGTCTTAGCCCACCCTACACTAGTTAGTGGACCATTTAATTAGCCCAATTATAAGTAACTAGTGACCCATTAATATGTAAGACAAATGCCCATTTATTAGAGGGAACATACTAGCATTTTTGTCAAGCATTATCCTTAATGTTGCATGAGATTCCAACATAAGCACCAACTTTAGACAACCATTAACCAAAACGCAAACTTTTGTCCCCCCTTGTCCCCCCTAATTCCAACAGCCATGTACCCCCTCCCTCACCCCATTCACCTATAAATACAAGCCTCATTCCATCCATTTTACACTTGCTTTCATTTTTAATTCACACACACTCACTCTCTAATTCTCTCTCTAGTCTTTCTCTCTATAAAAGTGTAAGTATTTTGAATTTCTCTTCTTCTTCTCCTTCTCATCATCACGAATTCATCATCATCATCATCATGGGTCTAGCTTTTTAGCTTTGATCTTGATTATATTTTGTAGATTCAAACTTGGATTTGAATCCTTCAAGAACATGGAAGATTCAAGCTTTCTAGCTTTGAATCTTCACCTACTTTGTAGATCTAAATCTTTTTACTTTAATCTTGTTATTTTGTTACAAAGATTCAAACTTGTGTTTGTAATCTTCATGTGTCTTAAAGATCCAAGCTTTATGATTCAAGATCTTCAAGAACAATCAAGATGCAAGCTTTCTAGCTTGGATCTTCATATCTTTTGTTGGATCTAAGTTTCTTAACTTATGATCTCATTATTTTGATATAAAGATCAAAACTTGTGTTTATGGTCTTCATATAACTTAAAGATCTAAGCTTTATGCTTCAAGTGCTTCAAGAACACTAAAGGTTCAAGCTTTCTAGCTTTGTGACCTTATAACTTGTGTGAAAGGGATCCAAGCTCTCTAGCTTAGGGTTCCATCACCTCATTTGACTTAGATTATGTTCATACTTGTTTGATTGATGTAAAGTTTGTAGCTTTAGTTGTAAATGTAACTTGTAATTGTGTTAAGACTAAGGATATGATGTAACCTTGGTTCATCATCCATCTAAGATTCTTAAATGAGTTGTGTTCTTACTTGATCTTAAAATATTGTGTGTTGATGGTGGAATCTTGGTCAAGGTGATGCTAACCCATCAACGAGTTGTACACTTGAAGCTACTGTGATGACCCGGGAATTTCCGACCAAATTTAAACTTGATCTTAACATGGTTTCGACACGATAAGCAAAGTCTATTAAACTGAATCTCAAAAACTTTGAACTGTGTTCATATATTCATTGACATTCGACCATTTCCGACGATTCACGAACCATTATTTGTAAATAGATATGTATATATATCAATAGGTAAATATAAATAATTATATATAAGAAACTATTATATGCAATTGTAGTTATTAATTATATGTAAATTAATATAAGATATAATAAATTTTATTATTAAATGAATATATAAAGTATACTATATATATGTGATTTTGAATTTATTTAGTGAACGACAGTGTCACTAATTTATCATTCGATCAATATTAAGCAAGTTAAATTCAAACTATTGTAATTTCGAAATAAACGGTGATCCGAAAACAAGTTAAACGGATTATAGCTTTGTTAAAAATATAATTAGAATCTATTTGATTAATTTTAACATTTAGTATTTTTACTTGGGGTTGGGAGCTCATAGTTAATGTAATTTTTATTTAAATAATTGTATATAATTAATGACCAATTTTACACCCTAAAAGACTGAAAGAAATAAAGTTATTTAATTTAAAATTTTAGAATTTTTCTGAAGACTTTTATCCGCCACGGATTTCGCACGATACACAATCCGTGAAACCTGTCGATAGAAACAACCAAAAACTCGGCTGCTTTACTTTATCTGTTACACGTAAATTCAATTATTACACATTCATTATTCTCATTTGATATTTGAATTATTATTATATTAATTTATTGCTTGTCTAACACCCACTTGTTTATGAATTAAACTACTTTTCTTTTGTGATTGCCAATTAATTTCACCCGTTCCTATCATGTATCAATTATCATTACTATTTAGTTACTTTATCAAGTTACTATATCTTATACAGCTATATCTATCTATATTTATATGTACGCATGAGATTTCAACACTCACAAGACTCATTTTTTTTTCTGGAATTCCACACCACACAAACACTTTTGTGGTCAATTACCACTTATTTAAATATCCACTTGCATTACTAGTACACATACATCTCCTCACACATGTAACCAAACCATCCTCGATAGAACTTGCTTCCATTCCATCGAACACCACTTGCGGTTGCATGGTTGGCCGAACAAAATACGTCACTCTATCACTTTCTTGCTTCAACCCAAACGTACACCACCACTTTCACCCATCCACCACGATCACCCCAGAACCATATAACTAAACTGTATATTTTTTTTTACTCTGGTCAAACTATGTATCTTGCTTTACTTAAAAACAACTGTATTGTATTACATATATAAGATAAGATTCAGTGTTAGTTTCATGGTTATCCAGCTGGTTTCGGTTTTGGTCTAGTACTATGGTCGAACTAACTATCTATCTGTTTTTTTTTTTTTTCATTACAACCAGTTCATTTCAATTCTACTTATATAATAAACGAAAACTGAAACCCAACCCAAATACCCACCAAGCTACGGTTGCAACTGCTTCTGTCCACTCGTGTTATTGTTTCTGTGTTGGAATCAACGAACCACCATGAACCACCTGCAACAGCTCCACCGTAACCAACTACTGTTCGCTACTGCACTTTTACTTCTTTTCTTTCCGTTCGAACTACACTCATACAACTCATGTTGTTGTTGCTGCACCATTTGTGTCTATTAAAATGATGAAATGATGATGGATCTGTGAAAACAAAATGATGATGATAAAGACGATGATACATGAGAATGATACATGATGATGAGTGGGTGACGAACTAATGATGTTATGATCAAGCTTATCATTATAATTATGATTGTAATTATGATTATATTTATAATTATAATTATGATTATGTTAAGATTATGATTATGATATTATTGTTGATCGTGATTTTAAGAGGACTAGCGTTGATGATGAAGATATTAAATTGAAGATGAACCGTGATATTTTTTGTTATGATAGATGATGGTGATAAATAGATAATGATGTTAAAAGGAATGATGGTAAAAGTGGTGTTATAATCTTAATAAAGAAGGAGGCAGAAACATTTGATTTAAAAGGATTTAAGGTGTTAATTAATTCATAAAGTAATGGATAGCTCATTGGGTTGGAGGTTGTGATGAGAAGCGAGAGGTTGCAGGTTCAATCCCCGACCATGGAAAGATCTTTTTGTTAAATTAACAATAGATCTATTGGGCTGCCAGTTTCGAAGTTGGGCCGAATTTGGAAGATGGGCCGAGATTCTTATCTCAGTTGAGCAGAACTTGAAGTTGGGCCGATGGCAAACAAGACATAGAATAAGAATTACAGTGTAAAAGAATTTGCGTATGAGATTTTGTCAGATAAAAAGGAACGGACGAGTGGTCTAGGGTATTGTGGGTTAAGCGTGAGGTCATGAGTTCGAGTCTTGTCAAGGACAATTCTTTTTGCAGAAGGGTTTGTGAATCCGAGGTCAACCCTACATTGTTCAATATAGTCATATGTATTTTTACTACAAAATACATTAGGTGAGTTTCATTTGCTCCCTTTTGAAATGCTTTTACAATATATATATTTTTGGGACTGAGAATACATGCGCTGCTTTTATAAATGTTTGACGAAATAGACACAAGTACTTAAAACTACATTCTATGGCTGGATTATTAAATCGAATATGCCCTTTTTATTAAGTCTGGTAATCTAAGAATTAGGGAACAGACACCCTAATTGATGCGAATCCTAAAGATAGATCTATCGGGCCTAACAAGCCCCATCCAAAGTACCGGATGCTTTAGTACTTTGAAATTTATATCATGTCCGAAGGAGGATCCCGGAATGATGGGGATATTCTTATATGCATATTGTGAATGTCGGTTACCAGGTGTTCAATCCATATGAATGATGTTTTTGTATCTATGCATGGGACGTATGTTTACGAGAAATGGAAATATGAAATCTTGTAGGCTATTAAAATTATGAAATGATTATTTATGTTAAACTAATGAACTCACCAACCTTTTGGTTGACACTTTAAAGCATGTTTATTCTCAGGTATGAAAGAAATCTTCCGCTGTGCATTTGCTCATCTTAGAGATATTACTTGGAGTCATTCATGACATATTTCAAAGACGTTTTATTCGAGTTGTTGATTTCATCAAGATTATTATTAAGTCAATTATAGTAAGATATATTACGAAATGGTATGCATGTTGTCAACTTTCGATGTAATGAAAGATTGTCTTTTCAAAAACGAATGCAATGTTTGTAAAATGTATCATATAGAGGTTAAGTACCTCACGATGTAATCAACTGTTGTGAATCGTTTATAATCGATATGGACTTCGTTCGGATGGATTAGGATGGGTATCTACAGTTGGTATCAGAGCGGTGGTCTTAGCGAATCGGGTCTTCATTAGTGTGTCTAACTGATAAGTCGTTAGGATGCATTAGTGAGTCTGGACTTTGACCGTGTCTGCATGTCAAAAGTTTTCTTTATCATTTTTGTCGGAAATCATCTGCTTATCATCCTTAGGAAATTACTTGATCATTATTTTTAGTCTAGACACATCTTACTACAATGATTGCATTAATAGTGTATAGACAAAATCCATATCTTAGCGTATCTATCACTGTAGACCTTATCTTACAAGTTTCCTTAATTTTCTCCGTAATTCACGGGATCTTTGGAAGTATGTATAGATATTCTATATATAATTAGAATATCATTCGATATTCAAAAATTATTTCATATCAAAACCCTTTAACTGATCGTGAGAGATGGATCCTACACCTAGTTTGGATTCCATTAGTTCCGGAAGCGATTTCGAAATGTATATTGAAGCAGACTCTGAAGTCAATGAACCAGAAGTGCCTCAACCATTTAGTTATTTTTCTTTCTGGAGGAGATGGGGGTGGGTCCGAGACTTACTCACTCGATGGAGAAATGAAGAAGGCGAGCCCTACCGCGAACCAAACTTACCTCTTAACATCGGAGAAAACGATGTACTCACCGTTGAACCTTTTCGCAACACTGTATTCACCCTTCTTGCTAAAATATTCCGCCTCGAAGGTCGCATTACTGCGATCTCAGAAAATATTCAACCTCTACTTCCGAATACGAATCGAAGAGGAATAGTAGAAGAAGTTAGGGAACTTTGAATTGATAATCAAGATCTATCAAATCAGATGAGTGGATGGATAGAAATGATAGAGGGTAGGATAGAAACCCTGACAAGAATGGTGCGTGATCTACAAGCTATACTTACTATACCAACATCATCACCAACCTCAGCACCAACAACACTTGCAGCACCGACATCAACAGTACCACAATCAGCAGCACCAGCAGCATAACCAATATTGTAGTGACCCGAACTTTTCTGAACCTTTCTATGATTATATGTTTAATGAAAACTATATTTACATGATTAAATTTTTCCAACATGTTAAGCAATCAAACTTGTTAA
Organism: Rutidosis leptorrhynchoides; assembly: GCF_046630445.1. Lineage (NCBI taxonomy): Eukaryota > Viridiplantae > Streptophyta > Magnoliopsida > Asterales > Asteraceae > Rutidosis > Rutidosis leptorrhynchoides. The sequence goes on along the minus strand of NC_092333.1, from coordinate 264,753,849 downwards.
GACTTGGTTAATTGAAACGAAAATTTTGTAAACGTCTGATTACCCAGTTTGACCAATGATTCACGAACACTATAAGTTGTATATGACATGATGATACATAAATGAATAAATATATATGTTTAACATGATATAATGATCATCAAGTATCTCATTAAAAATAGTAACAATAAGTTATATACTTAAAAAGGAGACTATTGACGTATGAAACTCGAAACCATACATATAACGATTATCGTTATAACCACGTCTTACTAAATATATATATTAATACATTGTTATATTATATATAACAAGATAATATGATAATTAAATATATCATTAAGTGTATTAACAATGAACTACATAAGTAAAAACAAGACTACTAACTTAAGGATTTCGAAACGAGACATATATGTAACGATTATCGTTGTAACGACATTTAAATGTATATATCATATTAAGATATATTAATATATCATAATATCATGATAATATAATAATTTAAAATCTCATTTGATATTATAAACATTGGGTTAACAACATTTAACAAGATCGTTAACCTAAAGGTTTCAAAACAACACTTACATGTAACGACTAACGATGACTTAACGACTCAGTTAAAATGTATATACGTGTAGTGTTTTAATATGTATTCATACACTTTTGAAAGACTTCAAGACACTTATCAAAATACTTCTACTTAACAAAAATGCTTACAATTACATCCTCGTTCAGTTTCATCAACAATTCTACTCGTATGCACCCGTATTCGTACTCGTACAATACACAGCTTTTAGATGTATGTACTATTGGTATATACACTCCAATGATCAGCTCTTAGTAGCCCATTTGAGTCACCTAACACATGTGGGAACCATCATTTGGCAACTAGCATGAAATATCTCATAAAATTACAAAAATATGAGTAATCATTCATGACTTATTTACATGAAAACAAAATTACATATCCTTTATATCTAATCCATACACCAACGACCAAAAACACCTACAAACACTTTCATTCTTTAATTTTCTTCATCTAATTGATCTCTCTCAAGTTCTATCTTCAAGTTCTAAGTGTTCTTCATAAATTCTACAAGTTCTAGTTTCATAAAATCAAGAGTACTTTCAAGTTTGCTAGCTCACTTCCAATCTTGTAAGGTGATTATCCAACCTCAAGAAATTTTTGTTTCTTATAGTAGGTTATCATTCTAATACAAGGTAATAATCATATTTAAACTTTGGTTCAATTTCTATAACTATAACAATCTTATTTCAAGTGATGATCTTACTTGAACTTGTTTTCGTGTCATGATTCTGCTTCAAGAACTTCGAGCCATCCAAGGATCCGTTGAAGCTAGATCTATTTTTCTATTTTCCAGTAGGTTTATCCAAGGAACTTAAGGTAGTAATGATGTTCATAACATCATTCGGTTCATACATAAAAAGCTATCATATTCGAAGTGGTAAACTAGTAATCACTAGAACATAGTTTAGTTAATTCTAAACTTGTTTGAAAATAAAGTTAATCCTTCTAACTACACTTTTAAAATCAACTATACACATAATCTATATCTATATGATATGCTAACTTAATGATTTAAAACCCGGAAAGACGATAAACACCATAAAATCGGATTTACGCCGTCGTAGTTACAATTGGGGGCTGTTTTGGTTTGGATAATTAAAAACTATGAAAAACTTTGATTTAAAAGCTATACTTCTGGGAAAATAATTTTTCTTATGAACATGAAACCATATCCAAAAATCATGGTTAAACTCAAAGTGAAAGTATGTTTTTCAAAACAGTCATCAAGATGTCGTTCTTTCGATGGAAATGACTACCTCTTTCAAAAACGACTTGTAACTTGTATTTTAGACAATAAACCTATACCTTTTCTGTTTAGTTTCATAAATTCAAGTTCAATACGAAACCGTGGCCGCTTAAATCACTCAAAACGGATTAGAAACGAAGAAATGGCGAGCAAAACAAAATTGGTAAAAACTACTCATTTTAGCTACGTGAAAATTGGTAACAAATCTATTCCAACCATAACTTAATCAACTTGTATTGTATATTATGTAATCTTGAGATACCATAGACACGTATACAATGTTTCAACCTATCATGTCAACACATCTATATATATTTCGGAACAACCATAGACACTCAATATGTGAATGTTGGAGTTAGCTATACAGGGTTGAGGTTGATTCCAAAATATATATAGTTTGAGTTGTGATCAATACTGAGATATGTATACACTGGGTCATGGATTGATTCAAGATAATATATATCGATTTATTTCTGTACATCTAACTGTGGACAACTAGTTGTAGGTTACTAACGAGGACAGCTGACTTAATAAACTTAAAACATCAAAATGTATTAAAAGTGTTGTAAATATATTTTGAACATACTTTGATATATATGTACATATTTGTTATAGGTTCGTGAATCGACCAGTGGCCAAGTCTTACTTCCCGACGAAGTAAAAAATCTGTGAAAGTGAGTTATAGTCCCACTTTTAAAATCTAATATTTTTGGGATGAGAATACATGCAGGTTTTATAAATGATTTACAAAATAGACACAAGTACGTGGAACTACATTCTATGGTTGAATTATCGAAATCGAATATGCCCCTTTTTATTAAGTCTGGTAATCTAAGAATTAGGGAACAGACACCATAATTGACGCGAATCCTAAAGATAGATCTATTAGGCCTAACAAACCCCATCCAAAGTACCAGATGCTTTAGTACTTCGAAATTTATATCATATCCGAAGGGTGTCCCGGAATGATGGGGATATTCTTATATATGCATCTTGTTAATGTCGGTTACCAGGTGTTCACCATATGAATTAATTTTATCTCTATGTATGGGATGTATATTGAAATATGAAATCTTGTGGTCTATTATTATGATTTGATAATATATAGGTTAAACCTATAACTCACCTACATTTTTGTTGACGTTTTAAGCATGTTTATTCTCAGGTGATTATTAAGAGCTTCCGCTGTTGCATACTAAAATAAGGACAAGATTTGAAGTCCATGCTTGTATGATATTATGTAAAAACTGCATTCAAGAAACTTATTTTTGATGTAATATATTCTTATTGTAAACCATTATGTAATGGTCGTGTGTAAACGGTATATTTTAGATTATCATTATTTGATAATCTACGTAATGCTTTTTAAACCTTTATAGATAAAATAAAGGTTATGGTTGTTTTAAAAATGAATGCAGTCTTTGAAAAATGTCTCATATAGAGGTCAAAACCTCGTGACGAAATCAATTAGTATGGAACATTTATAATCAATATGAACGGGACATTTCAGTTGGTATCAGAGCGTTGGTCTTAGAGAACCAGAATTTTGCATTAGTGTGTCTTATCGAGTTTGTTAGGATGCATTAGTGAGTCTGGACTTCGACCGTGTTTACTTGAAAAATGATTGCTTAACAAATTTTGTTGGAAACTATATATTTTTAACATGTGAATATTATGTGATATATTAATCTCTTAACGTGTTTGATATTATGTGATAGATGTTTACCTCTAGAACAAGTCCCATTGACTCACCTAATAATAATGAAGAGTCAAATATAAATTGGAATGATTCGTGGACTGATTCACAAGTTCCCGAAGAGGAACCGGAAGAAGAGTCGGAACCGGAAGAAGAATCGGAACCGGACGAAGAATCGGAACCGGAAGAAGAAAGAGAACCAGTGGGGGAAATAATAAAACGATTAAGTAGAAGAAAATCCTCAACCAACCGACCAAAGTTAATTATGGTCAATGGTGTTTCCGCCAAGGAAGCAAAGTATTGGGAGGATTACCAATTCTCCGATGAATCGGATCCCGACAAGGATTTCGATGATGTTATAGAAATAACCCCAACACAATTTAATAAGGCAAAAGAGAACAATAAGGGAAAGGGCATAAAAATAGAGAAATTTGATTCTAAACCCGATGAACTTTATATGTATCGTCAACACCCGTATTTCTTAAGTTGTGACAATAACCCGGGAACCTCTAAACCACCAGGTTTTTCTAAACCAATGTGAAAAACGACGGCTCGTATTAGGGGAACATCATATATCCCTAGAAACTTGGCAAAACGAACCAAAACCGAAGAAGAAGAAGAAACGAGCGAGTCGGAATAAGATAGTTGTATTCGTGTGGTGTAATATATGTAATATAGTGTGCTTATGCTTTATGATATATGTAAAAATTGCTTGTATTAATAAGTATTTTTTTTTTATGAATCTAACTCTTGTCTATTTTACAGTATAAAAACATAAAATGGATAGACAATCCAATATTTTAAGAGACCTACCCGGTGACATGATTGATGAAATCTTGTCTAGAGTCGGTCAGAATTCCTCGGCACAACTATTTAAGGCGAGATCAGTTTGTAAGACTTTCGAAGAATGTTCCAAGAATGCCTTGGTTTATAAAAGGCTTTCGTTCGAAAGATGGGGGATATCACATTGGGAAATCCATAAGTTACGATGTGTTTACTTTGACGCATATATTGCGGGGAACCCAAATGCTATTTTACGCAACGGGTTAAGAAATTATTTTGACTCAATATATCCGAATATAGGAGTTTGTGATATAGAAAAAGCGGCTAACATGCAATATAAAGAAGCATGTTATGCTTACGGGTCAGTAATGTTCGCTTCTCACCAAAGTGAGAACCAGAACATCGGGCTACAGCTATTAAACAAAACGTTCCCACAAGTGACGGACTCAGTAGTTGGGGTGAGAAACAAGGTTTTTAGATTGTTACGGGACTGTTGGACATTACGTAACCCTCGTCCCTTTGATGACGTTACAACACGCTGTCTTATCAACGGCCATAACGGTTATGTTCCACAAAACCAAGGATGGGAAGTAGTCCTAGTAAAACCAGAATGCATGACTTGTTTCTGGAAGTATGAATTACGTGTCTTTATTGCCTTTACTGAACGACTTGTGTAGTAGCTAGAATTATCTTCACAACTATCTTGTATCAAAGTTATTGTGTGCTATATTTCATGTTATATGTAAAATAAGCGGTATTGTAAGTTTGCAAAAAATTGTGAAAAAGTTTGAACGCGAAATATTATTATAATCAGTTTTTCATATAGAATTGTAGTAGTTGAATTGTATATTAGCTACTAAGTATGAACTTAACGGGTAGGTACTACCCGAATTTAAATTTATAAAACGCTAATATGAAGAAAAAGCTTTTATAAATGAGTTCATATTATGCTACGAGATACTATTGACTACTCTTAATATTCTGTATGATTAACTTGTTTCATTTGACTATTTGAAGGAAATGGCACCGACTACTCGACAAACCATGAATATGAGCGAAGAGGAATTTCGTACCTTTCTTGCTGCAAACATAGCCGCAGTACAGGCTGCGCTACATACCAACAATAACCTTGGATCTAGCAGGACAGGAAATTGTGTAGGATGCACCTACAAAGAATTCACTACCTGCAAACCTTTGGAATTTGATGGAACCAAAGGACCGATCGGATTGAAACGGTGGACCGAGAAGGTCGAATCGGTGTTTGCCATAAGTAAGTGTACTGAAGAGGACAAAGTGAAGTACACTACGCATACCTTCAAAGGTACTGCATTAACATGGTGGAATACCTATCTAGAGCAAGTGGGACAAGATGATGCTTACGCACTACCGTGGTCAGCATTCAAGCACTTGATGAACGAGAAGTACCGTCCCAGAACCGAGGTCAATAAGCTCAAGACAGAACTTAGAGGGTTACGAACCCAAGGATTTGATATTACCACGTATGAAAGACGATTCACAGAATTGTGCCTATTGTGTCCGGGAGCATTCGAAGATGAGGAAGAGAAGATCGACGCGTTTGTGAAAGGATTACCGGAAAGAATCCAAGAAGATATAAGTTCACACGAGCCCGTCTCCATACAACAGGTATGTAGAATGGCTCACAAACTAGTGAACCAGATTGAGGAAAAATTAAAGAACAGGCGGCTGAAGTGGCCAATGTGAAGCAAGTCAAAAGAAAGTGGTAGGAAAACGGTGATAAGAATCACCAATACAACAACAACAGCAATTACAACAATAATCGCAACAACTATCCCAACAATCGCAACATCAATCGTAACTACAACAAACGGCCCAACAACAACAACAACAACAACAACAACAACAACAACAACAACAACAACAACAGCAATTACAATCATCCCAACAACAATAACAACCGCAACAACAATAATAATCAGAAACAGCTATGCCAAAGGTGTGAAAAGTATCACTCGGGGTTCTGCACCAAATTTTGCAACAAGTGTAAAAGAAATGGTCATAGCGCAGCGAAGTGTGAGCTCTACGGACCAGGGGTTAACAGAACAAAAGGAATAAATGGTGTTGGAACGAGTAATGGTGGAGCAAGTAGTGTCGGAGCAAGTTATGCCAATGTAGTTTGTTATAAATGTGGAAAACCGGGCCACATTATTAGAAATTTCCCGAACCAGGAGAACACGAATGGACAAGGCCGCGAAAGAGTTTTCAATATTAATGCGGCAGAGGCACAGGAAGACCCGAAGCTTGTTACGGGTACGTTTCTTATTGACGATAAATCTGCTTATGTTTTATTTGATTCGGGTGCGGATAGAAGCTATATGAGTAGAGAATTTTGTGATAAATTAAGTTGCCCATTGGCGCCTTTGGATAGTAAATTTTTACTCGAATTAGCAAATGGTAAATTTTTGTCAAGAAGAAAGATGGTACATTCAGGTTGTGTATCGACTACCGAGAGTTTAACAAACTTACCATCAAGAACCGCTACCCACTACCGAGAATCGACGACTTATTTGATCAACTACTAGGCTCGTCTGTTTATTCGAAGATCGATTTACGTTCTGGATATCATTAAATGCGGGTGAAGGAGGATGATATTCCAAAGATTGCTTTTAGGACGCGTTACGGTCATTACGAGTTTATGGTTATGCCGTTTTGATTGACTAACGCACCAGCTATGTTCATGGACCTCATGAACCGAGTGTGTGGGCCATATCTTGACAATTTTGTCATTGTTTTCATCGATGACATACTTATTTACTCGAAGAATGATCAAGAGCACGAAGAACATTTGAGAAAAGTGCTAGAGTTGCTGAGAAAAGAAAAATTGTACGCTAAGTTTTCAAAGTGTGCATTTTGGTTGGAAGAAATTCAATTCCTTGGTCACATAGTGAACAAAGAAGGTATTCAGGTGGATCCAGCAAAGATTGAAACCGTTGAAAAGTGGAAAACCCCGAAAACTCCGAAACACATACACCAGTTTTTAGGACTAGCAGGTTACTACAGAAGGTTCATCCAAGACTTTTCCAGAATAGCAAAACCCTTGACTGCATTTACGCATAAAGGAAAGAAATTTGAATGGAAAGATGAACAAGAGAAAGTGTTTCAATTGTTAAAGAAAAAGTTAACTACGGCACCTATATTGTCATTACCTGAAGGGAATGATGATTTTGTGATATATTGTGACGCCTCAAAGCAAGGTCTCGGTTGTGTATTAATGCAAAGAATGAAAGTAATTGCTTATGCATCTAGACAATTGAAGATTCACGAACAGAATTATACGACGCATGATTTGGAATTAGGCGCGGTTGTTTTTGCATTAAAGACTTGGAGGCACTACTTATATGGGGTCAAAAGTATTATATATACCGACCACAAAAGTGTTCAACACATATTTAATCAAAAACAACTGAATATGAGGCAGCGTAGGTGGATTGAATTATTGAATGATTACGACTTTGAGATTCGTTACCACCCAGGGAAGGCAAATGTGGTAGCCGACGCCTTGTGCAGGAAGGACAGAGAACCCATTCGAGTAAAATCTATGAATATTATGATTCACAATAACCTTACTACTCAAATAAAGGAGGCACAACAAGGAGTTTTAAAAGAGGGAAATTTAAAGGATGAAATACCTAAAGGATCGGAGAAGCATCTTAATATTCGGGAAGACGGAACCCGGTATAGGGCTGAAAGGATTTGGGTACCAAAATTTGGAAATATGAGAGAAATGGTACTTAGAGAAGCTTATAAAACCAGATACTCAATACATCCTGGAACGGGGAAGATGTACAAGGATCTCAAGAAACATTTTTGGTGGCCGGGTATGAAAGCCGATGTTGCTAAATACGTAGGAGAATGTTTGACGTGTTCTAAGGTCAAAGCTGAGCATCAGAAACCATCAGGTCTACTTCAACAACCCGAAATCCCGGAATGGAAATGGGTAAACATTACCATGGATTTCATCACTAAATTGCCAAGGACTACAAGTGGTTATGATACTATTTGGGTAATAGTTGATCGTCTCACCAAATCAGCACACTTCCTGCCAATAAGAGAAGTTGACAAGATGGAGAAGTTAGCACAACTGTATTTGAAGGAAGTCGTCTCCAGACATGGAATACCAATCTCTATTATCTCTGATAGGGATGGCAGATTTATTTCAAGATTCTGGCAGATATTACAGCAAGCATTAGGAACTGGTCTAGACATGAGTACTGCCTATCATCCACAAACTGATGGGCAGAGCGAAAGGACGATACAAACGCTTGAAGACATGCTACGAGCATGTGTTATTGATTTCGGAAACAGTTGGGATCGACATCTACCGTTAGCAAAATTTTCCTACAACAACAGCTACCATTCAAGCATTGAGATGGCGCAATTTGAAGCACTTTATGGTAGAAAGTGCAGGTCTCCAATTTGTTAGAGTGAAGTGGGGGATAGACAGATTACGGGTCCGGAGATAATACAAGAAACTACTGAGAAGATCATCCAAATTCAACAACGGTTGAAAACCGCCCAAAGTCGACAAAAGAGCTACACCGACATTAAAAGAAAAGATATAGAATTTGAAATTGGAGAGATGGTCATGCTTAAGATTGCACCTTGGAAAGGTGTTGTTCGATTTGGTAAACGAGGGAAATTAAATCCAAGGTATATTGGACCATTCAAGATTATTGATCGTGTCGGACCAGTAGCTTACCGACTTAAGTTACCTCAACAACTCACGGCTGTACGTAACACTTTCCACGTCTCGAATTTGAAGAAATGTTTTGCTAAAGGAGATCTCACTATTCTGTTGGACGAAATCCAAATCAATGAAAAACTTCAATTCATTGAAGAACCCGTTGAAATAATGTATCGTGAGGTTAAGAGACTTAAACAAAACAAGATACCGATTGTTAAGGTTTGATGGAATGCTCGTAGAGGGCCTGAGTTCACCTGGGAACGAGAAGATCAGATGAAGAAGAAATACCCGCACTTATTTCCAGAGGATGAGCCAACACCTCCAATCGCTTAAAATTTCGGGACGAAATTTATTTAACGGGTAGGTACTGTAGTGACCCGAACTTTTCCGAACCTTTCTATGATTATATGTTTAATGAAAACTATATTTACATGATTAAATGTTTCCAACATGTTAAGCAATCAAACTTGTTAAGACTTGGTTAATTGAAACGGAACTTTTGTAAACGTCTGATTACCCAGTTTGACCAATGATTCACGAACGCTATAAGTTGTATATGACATGATGATACATAAATGAATAAATATATATGTTTAACATGATATAATGATCATCAAGTATCTCATTAAAAATAGTAACAATAAGTTATATACTTAAAAAGGAGACTATTGACGTATGAAACTCGAAACGATACATATAACGATTATCGTTATAACCACGTCTTACTAAATATATATATTAATACATTATTATATTATATATAACATGATAATATGATAATTAAATATATCATTAAGTGTATTAACAATGAACTACATAAGTAAAAACAAGACTACTAACTTAAGGATTTCGAAACGAGACATATATGTAACGATTATCGTTGTAACGACATTTAAATGTATATATCATATTAAGATATATTAATATATAATAATATCATGATAATATAATAATTTAAAATCTCATTTGATATTATAAACATTGGGTTAACAATATTTAACAAGATCGTTAACCTAAAGGTTTCAAAACAACACTTACATGTAACGACTAACGATGATTTAACGACTCAGTTAAAATGTATATACATGTAGTGTTTTAATATGTATTCATACACTTTTAAAAGAATTCAAGACACTTATCAAAATACTTCTACTTAACAAAAATGCTTACAATTACATCCTCGTTTAGTTTCATCAACAATTCTACTCGTATGCACCCGTATTCGTACTCGTACAATACATAGCTTTTAGATGTATGTACTATTGGTATATACACTCCAATGATCAGCTCTTAGTAGCCCATGTGAGTCACCTAACACATTTAGGAACCATCATTTGGCAACTAGCATGAAATATCTCATAAAATTACAAAAATATGAGTAATCATTCATGACTTATTTACATGAAAACAAAATTACATATCCTTTATATCTAATCCATACACCAACGACCAAAAATACCTACAAACGCTTTCATTCTTCTATTTTCTTCATCTAATTGATCTCTCTCAAGTTCTATCTTCAAGTTCTAAGTGTTCTTCATAAATTCTACAAGTTCTAGTTTCATAAAATCAAGAATACTTTCAAGTTTGCTAGCTCACTTCCAATCTTGTAAGGTGATCATTCAACCTCAAGAAATCTTTGTTTCTTACAGTAGGTTATCATTCTAATACAAGGTAATAATCATATTCAAACTTTGGTTCAATTTCTATAACTATAACAATCTTATTTCAAGTGATGATCTTACTTGAACTTGTTTTCGTGTCATGATTCTGCTTCAAGAACTTCGAGCCATCCAAGGATCCGTTGAAGCTAGATCCATTTTTCACTTTTCCAGTAGGTTTATCCAAGGAACTTAAGGTAGTAATGATGTTCATAACATCATTCGATTCATACATAAAAAGCTATCATATTCGAAGTGGTAAACTAGTAATCACTAGAACATAGTTTAGTTAATTCTAAACTTGTTCGCAAATAAAGTTAATCCTTCTAAATACACTTTTAAAAACAACTATACACATGATCTATATCTATATGATATGCTAACTTAATGATTTAAAACCCGGAAACACGATAAACACCATAAAACCGGATTTACGCCGTCGTAGTTACAATCGGGGGCTGTTTTGGTTTGGATAATTAAAAACTATGAAAAACTTTGATTTAAAAGCTATACTTCTGGGAAAATGATATTTCTTATGAACATGAAACCATATCCAAAAATCATGGTTAAACTCAAAGTGAAAGTATGTTTTTCAAAACAGTCATCAAGATGTCGTTCTTTCGACGGAAATGACTACCTCTTTCAAAAACGACTTGTAACTTGTATTTCCGACAATAAACCTATACCTTTTCTGTTTAGTTTCATAAATTCAAGTTCAATACGAAGCCGTGGCCGCTTAAATCACTCAAAACGGATTAGAAACGAAGAAATGGCGAGCAAAACAAAATTGGTAAAAACTACTCATTTTAGCTACGTGAAAATTGGTAACAAATCTATTCCAACCATAACTTAATCAACTTGTATTGTATATTATGTAATCTTGAGATACCATAGACACGTATACAATGTTTTGACCTATCATGTCGACACATCTATATATATTTCGGAACAACCATAGACACTCTATATGTGAATGTTGGAGTTAGCTATACAGGGTTGAGGTTGATTCCAAAATATATATAGTTTGAGTTGTGATCAATACTGAGATATGTATACACTGGGTCGTGGATTAATTCAAGATAATATATATCGATTTATTTCTGTACATCTAACTGTGGACAACTAGTTGTAGGTTACTAACGAGGACAGCTGACTTAATAAACTTAAAACATCAAAATGTATTAAAAGTGTTGTAAATATATTTTGAACATACTTTGATATATATGTACATATTTGTTATAGGTTCGTGAATTGATCAGTGGCCAAGTCTTACTTCTCGACGAAGTAAAAAATCTGTGAAAGTGAGTTATAGTCCCACTTTTAAAATCTAATATTTTTGGGATGAGAATACATGCAGGTTTTATAAATGATTTACAAAATAGACACAAGTACGTGGAACTACATTCTATGGTTGAATTATCGAAATCGAATATGCCCCTTTTTATTAAGTCCCCTTTTTATTAAGTCTGGTAATCTAAGAATTAGGGAACAGACACCCTAATTGACGTGAATCCTAAAGATAGATCTATTGGGCCTAACAAACCCCATCCAAAGTACCGGATGCTTTAGTACTTCGAAATTTATATCATATCCGAAGGGTGTCCCGGAATGATGGGGATATTCTTATATATGCATCTTGTTAATGTCGGTTACCAGGTGTTCACCATATGAATGAATTTTATCTCTATGTATGGGATGTATATTGAAATATGAAATCTTGTGGTCTATTATTATGATTTGATAATATATAGGTTAAACCTATAACTCACCAACATTTTTGTTGACGTTTTAAGCATGTTTGTTCTCAGGTGATTATTAAGAGCTTCCGCTGTTGCATACTAAAATAAGGACAAGATTTGGAGTCCATGCTTGTATGATATTATGTAAAAACTGCATTCAAGAAACTTATTTTTGATGTAATATATTCTTATTGAAAACCATTATGTAATGGTCGTGTGTAAACGGTATATTTTAGATTATCATTATTTGATAATCTACGTAATGCTTTTTAAACCTTTATAGATAAAATAAAGGTTATGGTTGTTTTAAAAATGAATGCAGTCTTTGAAAAACGTCTCATATAGAGGTCAAAACCTCGCGACGAAATCAATTAATATGGAACGTTTATAATCAATATGAACGGGACATTTCAAGTATCAACAACAACAACATCAACACACGTCTCAACCTCGCAATCTATACCTCAATCATAATCATCGTTCTACGAATCGTTCTACATAAACTGTTTTCGTCCTTCGCGATGATTATGTAATCTCTAATGTTTTAGAGATTATGTACTCTAGTTCTAGCCTTAGATCTGATGAGTTTAATATCACATTGACTCATTAAATCCATGATTATGTCTGAAGAAAATATATATGAATATATGTTTTCATAAATATGGTAATTAAAAGCTTTATTGTACAAACTGTTAATGGTGAAAATATTTTAACGGGTAGGTAAGACCCGAGGAATATTTAGATTTCACATTAATAAGTTACATTGTACGTTCTTCGTATCTGATTCATCAGTCTTTTCCTATCCTACTCACTTCCACCGACATACGTATCTGTTCACCGCAGAATAACCATTTTCATTCAATTTCATATTTGAATTTTGACCTATCAGAATCCAACAAGTGGCATAATGAAGAAAACATTTGACGAAATAAAATTTGTTTGAAACAAACAATTTAACTATGAAAAGAAATTTTGTTAAGAATCCACGTTAACTGTTCCTAGCTAATTGTTCCCAGCTAACTGATTACCCTTTATTTATCGCAATTTAATTCTCGCAATATTACGTTCTCGCAATTTACATTCTCGCACTTTATTTATCGTCATTTAATTTCTTTTATTTATTTTTACGCACTTTAAATATCGGGACACGTGTATAAGGTTTTGACATATCATATCGACGCAATATATATATATATATATATATATATATATATATATATATATATATATATATATATATATATATATATATATATATATATATATATATATATATATATATATTATTTGGAATAACCATAGACACTCTATATGCAGTAATGATCGAGTTCTCTATACAGGGTTGAGGATGATTCTATAATAATATATATACTTTGAGTTGTGATCCAGTCTGAGACATGTATACGGGTCACGATACGTATTAATTAATTCAAATATTATAAACTATATATGAATTATTGAATTAGTAACTGTGGACTGCAAACTGTGGACTACCAAGATTGGACAATTAAAAATGAATTAAAATATTGATTATAACATATGAAACTAAACAATTCTTCAAGTTTTCCACTTGATTTCATTTTTAACCTCATTTGTATCTTGACGATTACAATCTGCGTTCAAACTTTTCATGATTCTTGAAAATACCTCAATCGAGAAGATGAACCAACCGCACTTCATCAACGAAAGAAAAGATTGACGCATATAGTTATGCACCTGAAAATACTGGTAACCTGAGTAAATATTTAACATGTATATGTGCTAACTCCTTGGCGTTATTATTACTGAAAGTAACTTTACAATCTCTCTTCAAATTAGCCAATTTTGTCACAGCTCCAACAAGTCAACTTCAATTTTTCGTTTAAAAACAACCTTATTATAACCCTGATATAAAAGTTGCCTTTCGTCATCAATACCGGAAAACCGTTTATATCTCACTACATTAGCAGCAAATTTACCAGCAACATCATTGATCTTTGACCTTATGAAAAGTTATTATATTCATTGAAATCCTATCATCTACTCATCTGCATCTGATAACGAGAATTGACGTACCAAATACCGAGAATTAGCAATCAGTACCTTGAAAAACTCACAGCATATTTACATCAACAGTTATATGTACAACATTTATCTCTTAGAATTATGATCTTTCATTCTGAAATTCTGAAAAGCACTCAGTCTACAAATCAATACCACAAATTATGAAAAAGCTGAATACAGCAGCAAAAAAAACTGTACACGACCTTAACCGTCGGAAGTTTGATGATAAAGAATAATATGTTGGAAAAGCTCAGAAACGTTGGAACTGGAAAACGGATAGAGTTAACCATGAAGGAGACCAAGGACAAATACAAGGACCATACCATATATTCAAAGAATCCAGATAATTCTGGATCCGTTGAAATCTTTAGAGAATATCTTGCTCCGAAGTCATGTTAAAATCTTGCGAAAAATCTTTCTCCATCAACCATCGAACTTAGAAATTCCAAAATATCATCATCAATATCTTTGATATTTCTGAGGATATTTTCATAAATATTCTCCTCCGAAATTATATACCTCTTCGTGCTTTCTGTGTATCATTATATTGGAAACATTCAAGATAAAATTTAGTACCGAAAAGCAGATTATGCGTAACTATGAATAAAGCCGTGGACAAATCATAAAGAATAAGTTTAACTTTAAAGAATCCAAATGATTCAATGTCTGCTAAAATATTTAGTGAATATCTTGCTCCTTACTCTAAACCCTTGTAGACAATAGTTTCTATCATCTTCTGATCTTAGATATACCGAGATATTATCGTATCTTTCATTATAAATATCCCCCATATTTCTGGAGATATTTTTATAACTATTCTTATCTGAAATCATTAATCTCTTCGTGCTATCAGTGTAACATCATATAAAAACTGTTAGTTTCTATATTCTGTAAACTTTCGAGCTTAAAATATAAATGTTATTGAAGTAATGTTGGGAACTGATGCATGAGTTAGTCTAATATAATGACACTTGATCAACGTGATTATATTACAGTAAGTCATGCTGAGTTTCTAATGGAACATGATGATTCACAGATCATATCGTCATCACGTGCCATGTTACACAACTCTTTCATTCAAATTAACTTCTGATCATATCAAGAAAATATATTCTTGATAGTTCTATTCTCAGTGATTCTGGTAATTTGACAAATCAAATCGTGCTATTACGTTCTTTCTTGCTTAGAACATTAAATTTATTAGGAACTCCACACCTACAAATTCTGGACCAATACTTGCGAAAAGAAAACAAAAGCATGAAGCTCCGAAATAGAAAGGGGGTATAAATCGCAGCAAATAAGAGAGATCATTAACTGTGGATGACAATGATTATAGCAGACAGAAGCAGGAACACCGAAATATAAGAGAAAATATGAAGCCCAATAACAACACGGAGATTACAAACCGTAGATATTAATACGAATAGAAATATAAAGACACGGTAGAATTAAGAATAGTATCATCCCAAGGTAATAGTAGAAGTAAAAAGATTCTTCTTAAGGAAGATTAAAAAGAAGGATGACAGAAAGGATAATTAGGAAAATATCAAGGATTAGAACTGGATGAAGCATATAGACTGATAATTTGAAAGTATGAATTAAAATATAGAAAATGGGAGTGGTAGGAAGTAATGGAAAGGAAGAAGTTCATTTATAGTGGAAATACCGGACCGATCAATTGAGGCAGATTATCGCATTCAATTATAGAGATCTTAACTTTCATAAATCCCGAAGAATCAGATCTTATAGATTTCGAAGATTTTCTTTGAAATCCCTTGATTTCCGGAAATCAACTGTGACTACGTCACCAAACAAGACGAAACTACATTTATTTATTTCACTCTTTTATGATAGCTCCATTCATACTCTTCGAATAATCAAATTGTTTTATCCGCATTACTCAATGATGATAAAACTCTATTTATCAACTCATATTCATCATGAAATCATTTTTATTGTTAACCATGACCACCTCACTCAAATTTCGGGACGAAATTTCTTTAACGGGTAGGTACTGTGATGACCCGGGAATTTCCGACCAAATTTAAACTTGATCTTAACATGGTTTCGACACGATAAGTAAAGTCTATTAAACTGAATCTCAAAAACTTTGAACTGTGTTCATATATTCATTGACATTCGACCATTTCCGATGATTCACGAACCATTATTTGTAAATAGATAGGTATATATATCAATAGGTAAATATAAATAATTATATATAAGAAACTATTATATGCAATTGTAGTTATTAATTATATGTAAATTAATATAAGATATAATAAATTTTATTATTAAATGAATATATAAAGTATACTATATATATGTGATTTTGAATTTATTTAGTGAACGACAGTGATACTAATTTATCATTCGATCAATATTAAGCAAGTTAAATTCAAACTATTGTAATTTCAAAATAAACGGTGATCCGAAAACAAGTTAAACGGATTATAGCTTTGTTAAAAATATAATTAGAATCTATTTGATTAATTTTAACATTTAGTATTTTTACTTGGGGTTAGGAGCTCATAGTTAATGTAATTTTTATTTAAATAATTGTATATAATTAATGACCAATTTTACACCCTAAAAGACTGAAAGAAATAAAGTTATTTAATTTAAAATTTTAGAATTTTTCTGAAGACTTTTATCCGCCACGGATTTCGCACGATACACAATCCGTGAAACCTGTCGATAGAAACAACCAAAAACTCGGCTGCTTTACTTTATCTGTTACACGTAAATTCAATTATTACACATTCATTATTCTCATTTGATATTTGAATTATTATTATATTAATTTATTGCTTGTCTAACACCCACTTGTTTATGAATTGAACTACTTTTCTTTTGTGATTGCCAATTAATTTCACCCATTCCTATCATGTATCAATTATCATTACTATTTAGTTACTTTATCAAGTTACTATATCTTATACAACTATATCTATCTATATTTATATGCACGCATGAGATTTCAACACTCACAAGACTCATTTTTTTCTGCAATTCCACACCACACAAACACTTTTGTGGTCAATTACCACTTATTTAAATATCCACTTGCATTACTAGTACACATACATCTCCTCACACATGTAACCAAACCATCCTCGATAGAACTTGCTTCCGTTCCATCGAACACCACTTGCGGTTGCATGCTTGGCCGAACAAAATACGTCACTCTATCACTTTCTTGCTTCTACCCAAACGTACACCACCACTTTCACCCATCCACCACGATCACCCCAAAACCATATAACTAAACGGTATATATTTTTTTTTTTACTCTGGTCAAACTATGTATCTTGCTTTACTTAAAAACAACTGTATTGTATTACATATATAAGATAAGATTCAGTGTTAGTTTCATGGTTATCCAGCTGGTTTCGGTTTTGGTCTAGTACTATGGTCGAACTAACTATCTATCTATTTTATTTTTTTTCATTATAACCAGTTCATTTCAATTCTACTTATATCATAAATGAAAACTGAAACCCAACCCAAATACCCACCAAGCTACGGTTGCAACTGCTTCTGTCCACTCCTGTTATTGTTTCTGTGTTGGAATCAATGAACCACCATGAACCACCTACAACAGCTCCACCATAACCAACTACTGTTCGCTACTGCACTTTTACTTCTTTTCTTTCCATTCGAACTACACTCATACAACTCATGTTGTTGTTGCTGCACCATTTGTGTCTATTAAAAAGACGAAATGATGATGGATCTGTGAAAACAAAATGATGACGATAAAGACGATGATACAGGAGAATGATACATGATGATGAGTGGGTGACGAACTAATGATGTTATGATCAAGCTTATCATTATAATTATGATTGTAATTATGATTATATTTATAATTATAATTATGATTATGTTAAGATTATGATTATGATATTATTGTTGATCGTGATTTTATGAGGACTAGCGTTGATGATGAAGATATTAAATTGAAGATGAACCGTGATATTTTTTGTTATGATAGATGATGGTGATAAATAGATAATGATGATAAAAGGATGCTGTGATGTTATTAATGATGATAAAAGTGGTGTTATAATCTTAATAAAGAAGGAGGCAGAAACATTTGATTTAAAAGGATTTAAGGTTTTAATTAATTCAGAAAGTAATGGATAGCTCATTGGGTTAGAGGTTGTGATGAGAAGCGAGAGGTCGCAGGTTCAATGCCCGGCCATGGAAAGATCTTTTTGTTAAATTAACAATAGATCTATTGGGCTGCCAGTTTCAAAGTTGGGCCGAATTTGGAAGATGGGCAGAGATTCTTATCTCAGTTGAGCCGAATTTGAAGTTGGGCCGATGGCAAACAAGACATAGAATAAGAATTACAGTGCAAAAGAATTTGCGTATGAGATTTTGTCAGATAAAAAGGAACGGACGAGTGGTCTAGGGTATTGTGGGTTAAGCGTGAGGTCACGAGTTCGAGTCTTATCAAGGACAATTCTTTTTGCAGAAGGGTTCGTGAATCCGAGGTCAACCCTGCATTATTCAATATAGTCATATGTATTTTTACTACAAAATACATTAGGTGAGTTTCATTTGCTCCCTTTTTAAATGCTTTTGCAATATATATATTTTTGGGACTGAGAATACATGCGCTGCTTTTATAAATGTTTGACGAAATAGACACAAGTACTTAAAACTACATTCTATGGCTGGATTATTAAATCGAATATGCCCTTTTTATTAAGTCTGGTAATCTAAGAATTAGGGAATAGACACCCTAATTGATGCGAATCCTAAAGATAGATGTATCGGGCCTAACAAGCCCCATCCAAAGTACCGGATGCTTTAGTACTTTGAAATTTATATCATGTCCGAAGGAGGATCCCGGAATGATGGGGATATTCTTATATGCATATTGTGAATGTCGGTTACCAGGTGTTCAATCCATATGAATGATGTTTTTGTCTCTATGCATGGGACGTATGTTTATGAGAAATGGAAATATGAAATCTTGTGGGCTATTAAAATTATGAAATGATTATTTATGTTAAACTAATGAACTCACCAACCTTTTGGTTGACACTTTAAAGCATGTTTATTCTCAGGTATGAAAGAAATCTTTCGCTGTGCATTTGCTCATCTTAGAGATATTACTTGGAGTCATTCATGACATATTTCAAAAGACGTTTTATTCGAGTCGTTGAGTTCATCAAGATTATTATTAAGTCAATTATAGTAAGATATATTACGAAATGGTATGCATGTTGTCAACTTTCGATGTAATGAAAGATTGTCTTTTCAAAAACGAATGCAATGTTTGTAAAATGTATCATATAGAGGTCAAGTACCTCGCAATGTAATCAACTGTTGTGAATCATTTATAATCGATATGGACTTCGTCTGGATGGATTAGGACGGGTATCTACAGCTACAAGCATCAAGGATGAGAACCGTGATGAGCATCAAGCACCAAGAACCCCACCAGAGCACTTGTTTACTATTTTTCGAGATCTGATCAGTAACCTGTTCTACTGTAAAGTTTATTTTCAGTTAGTTCGGTTCGAGCAGATAATTTTCCATTTAGGTCTCGTCTTAATCCGAGTTACGGTTTAGGATTTATGGCCCTCCGAAAGTCACTACGCCCTTGTAACGTTGTGCTGAAATTTCTGACCTACTCGCATTTAAACAGTCATCACGGTCAAACGTAGACGAGTTAGGTTCTGAAAATTGGTAAGCGGTTAGAGGATCACATACGGAACCATAGCCACTGACTACGCGTCTTTTCGATTTACGTAGAGGTCGTAGCAGCTGATCCAAGTCAGCCTATTGTTTCGATCTCTATACTTGTTAAACTTACTTAGCTTTTACAATGATGAATGATGATGATGATGACATTTAAACTTATTTTATGCACTATTAGAACTTATAAGGACAACATACTGACCTAGTAACCTTTGATTTAGGTTGACAACCTTTCGGACCAACTTACTACTTGCATACTTTCATTACCGACTTTACCGCTTTTATCACTGTGAGTTATAGCATCCCTTTTTACTTTAATTATTTTGGGACTGAGAATACATGCACTTTTTATGTTTTACTTATTTGACATGAGTACTTAAACTTTACATATGTGTGGGTTATACAACGGCATAAAGATTCCCCTTAGCACGATAACGTTTAACTATTGGTTTTTGAACCGGTAGACGCGAATAT
This sequence comes from Rutidosis leptorrhynchoides, assembly GCF_046630445.1. Lineage (NCBI taxonomy): Eukaryota > Viridiplantae > Streptophyta > Magnoliopsida > Asterales > Asteraceae > Rutidosis > Rutidosis leptorrhynchoides. The sequence continues at coordinate 264,733,198 of NC_092333.1, read as the reverse complement.
TAGATATGGTTCCATAGGGTTTGACATCCCCACTCGGGCTAGTCGCGCTAGCATTTAACAGGTGTTTAATACTTCGAGGACATACGCACTCGCCAGGTGTACTTTTAGGGGGTGATATTTATATTTACGTTAAGTCTAGTTACCATGTGCCCACGGTTATACATATACTTTTCATACTGTTTTGCCCACGGTTACCAACATTACTTTACTGTTTACAAACTATAGCTTACCAACATTCGTGTTGACTTTTTAAGCATGCATTTCTCGTGGCACCAAGACCAGCAGTTTAAATCAGTATTCAAAATAGTATGAAAAGTATATGTTTAACCGTGGGCACATGGTAACTAGACTTAACGTAAATATAAATATCACCCCCTAAAAGTACACCTGGCGAGTGCGTATGTCCTCGAAGTATTAAACACCCATTAAATGCTAGCGCGACTAGCCCGAGTGGGGATGTAAAACCCTATGGATCCATATCTAAGATTCGCGTCTACTGGTTCAAAAACCAATAGTTAAACGTTACCGTGCTAAGGGGAAAGTTTATGCCGTTATATAACCCACACATATGTAAAGTTTAAGTACTCGTGCCTAGTATGTAAAACGTAAAAAGTGCATGTATTCTCAGTCCCAAAATAGTTAAAGTAAAAAGGGATGCTATAACTCACAGTGATAAGAGCGGTAAAGTCGATAATGAAAGTATGCAAGTAGTAAGTCGGTCTGAAAGGTCGTCAACCTAAGTTAAAGGTTACTAGATCAGTAGGTTATCCTCATAAGTTCTAATAGTGCATAAAATAATTTTAAGTGTCATCATCATCATCGTTCATCATCATAAAAGTTTAGTAAGTTAGACAAGAATAGAGATTGAAACAATAGGCTGAATTCGGTCAGCTGTTACGACCTCTACGTAAATCTAAAAGACTCGTAATCAGTGGCTATTGCTCCATATATGAGTCCCCTAGTTGCTAACCAATTTCCAGAACCAAACTCGTCTTCGTTTGACCGTGGCGATGGTTTAAGTGCGAGTAGGTCAGAAATTTCAGCACAACGTTAATAGGGTGTAATGACTTTCGGAAGGCCATAAATCCTAAACCCTAACTCGGATTAAGACGAGGTCTAAACGGAAAATCATATACTTGAACCGAAATAACTGAAAATCAACTTTCCAGTAGCCCAGGTGGTCTGATCAGATCCCGAAAACAGTAAGCAAGGTGCTCCAGTGGGGTTCTTAGTGCTTGATGCTCATCACGGTTCTCATCCTTGATGCATGTAGCTTCAAGTGTACAACTTGTTGATGGGTTAGCATCACTTTGAACAAGATTCTACCACAACACACAATATGTTAAGACCAAGTAAGAACACAACTCATTTAAGAGTCTTAGATGGATGATGAACAAAGGTAACATCATATCCTTAGTCTTAACACAATTACAAGTTACATTTACAACTAAAGCTACAAACTTTACTTCAATCAAGCAAATATGAACATAATCTAAGTCAAATGAAGTGATGGAACCCTAAGCTAGAGAGCTTGGATCCCTTTCACACAAGTTTTAAGGTCACAAAGCTAGAAAGCTTGAACCTTTAGTGTTCTTGAAGATCTTGAATCATAAAGCTTGGATCTTTAAGTTACATGAAGACCATAAATACAAGTTTTGATCTTTATAACAAAATAATGAGATCATAAGTTAGAAAACTTAGATCCATCAAAAGATATGAAGATTCAAGCTAGAAAGCTTGCATCTTGGTTGTTCTTGAAGATCTTGAAGCATAAAGCTTGAATCTTTAAGTTACATGAAGATTACAAACACAAGTTTGAATCTTTATAATAAAATAACAAGATTTAAAGTTAAAAGATATAGATCTACAAAGTGGGTGAAGATTCAAAGCTAGAAAGCTTGAATCTTCCATGTTCTTGAAGGATTCAAATCCATGTTTAAATCTACATGATGTAATCAAGATCAAAGATAAAAAGCTAGACCCATGATGATGATGATGATGATGATGATGAATTTGTGAAGATGAGAAGGAGAAGAAGAAGAAAAATTCAAAATACTTACACTTTTTTAGAGAGAGAAAGACTAGAGAGAGAATTAGAGAGTGAGTGTGTGTGAATTACAAATGAAAGCAAGTGTAAAATGAATGGAATGAGGCTTGTATTTATAGGTGAATGGGGTGAGAGAGGGGGTACATGGCCGTTGGAATTAGGGGGGACAAGGGGGGACAAAAGTTTGCTTTTTGGTTAATGGTTGTCTAAAGTTGGTGCTTATGTTGGAATCCCATGTAACATTAAGGATAATACTTGACATAAATGCTAGCATGTTCCCTCTAATAAATGGGCATTTATCTTACTTATTAATGGGTCACTAGCTATTAATAATTGGGCTAATTAAATAGTCCACTAACTAGTGTAGGGTGGGCTAAGGCCCAACAAGGTAGAAAGTCCAACAAGACTAACTAGTAAGCATAAGTAAATTACTACGCGTAATTAAGCATCCAAAAACCCAAGTAATTATTATTATAAAATAATAATTAAGATTTCGTAGTCATAATATTCCGATTACGAAAAAAGTTAAACATGTACGCAGTACGCAGTTTGTTCGTAACGTCAAGTGACACTAACGGTCATAAAGGCTTCCGGTGATCAAGTTAAGTATCCTTCGTACTTAAAGGCACGTTTTAACACATAAATAAAAGTAAACCATGTATATTAAGATTCCAGAGTATAAAGTAGCACAGTACGCACAAATACGCAGTTTTGCAAAAACACAAGGCATAAAAGCAAGTCGAAAAAGTCGGGTCGTTACATTACCCACCTGTTAATGGAAATTTCGTCCCGAAATTTGAGGAGTGACCAAAAAAGGTACTATTTTTGAATAAGAAGAAGCGTATCGAAGTTCCGAGAGACTCGATGGCTCGGAAGTGAGTTAATTGCCTTGAAAGGTACTTCGGCGTATAACAGTTTGAATAGGTATATGCCATTAATTAAGTCTCTTGTCCTAAGAGATCAACAAATTGATTTCGTTTCTGGTTAACATGAATATGTCATCTGAATATATACCCACAAAAGGAAATATGATGTTTTTAGCCTTACAGGCATTTTCAATAAGCTGGATGCATGAAATGCATCTTGAAAGTTACCAAACTCATCTAAAACATTAAGCGCTTATGTCGTAATGCAAAGCTGATAGGTAGGATGGAAAACATGGTGATCATAACCATGCGATTTGATATCTGGATAGTGTTAGCCATGGATTTTACTAACCCCTTGATTTCGGAAGGAGACCATAGGCATAAAGAACTCGATATTTAAGAACGTTTCATTTGACTATATGAATTGAAACTTTTGATGAAAGTGACTAATCGGACTTATATGCAATGAAAGCCATAATTATTTATAGTGCCTTCAGGACGGTCTAAACGAACAACGAAGGATATCACCTAGTTTACCATACTTCAGGTGAACTTATCCTTAGATGGAATGAAAGCACAGTTCCATAATGTAACTTTATCCTTTAAGTTACATGTTGAAGTTAGGGTTAACATTAACTAGAACAACATATAGTTGCAACCAGCGAAGGAAGGAATGTGTAGAGTAACCATATCCGTGTTACAGACGTTTTAAGCAGTCCCTTCCAAGAGGATAACAAGATTCATAGATTCCTAAAGTATGTTACTTTACATTTTCGAAAGAGAATCGCACGAAAGGTGTGATCTTTGAACCAGGGTGAACTCTTCGAGCGATTTGTTCTGAATTTATCCTTATACTTAAGGGGATGCGCGGACAAGAAGATAGGTGGACCCTTGGTCATAAAGAACAGTTTACTCTAAGTGAAAAGAATCTCAAAAACGATTCCTTGTACCTCAACCTACTGATTCATAGAGATGATGTTTACGAGGATGTTGCGATTAGCCATGAAATATTGAGAATAGAAACCCACCTGGTGCACTTCCTACAATGGGTGACCACTGAGTGTACCTCAGAAAACTGATTTATCGGCCCGTGATTTTGCCATGTCTAACCTTAAAAGGAACATTTTTCAAGTACAAAGACTTCCTAACAAATTTTTATAAATCTGCCACCCAAAGTGGCTCAAGCGTTTTTAACAAAGATTTTAATAGTGAGCTTCATCCCTAACGGAGGGAGAGAAGAAGTGTGATCCCTACATGGTGTAGTCTAATACGAAAACCTTTAATAAAATCAACCGAGGAAGTTTTGAAAAACCTTTAAACGTTTGATGCGACAATATAAATGGAACAAAGTTCTTGGTAAATTTAGAAGTACGTATAACGAGTACCATTTTGCACAAAATTATTTGACTTAAAACAACTCAATAAAGGAGCGATTTTTAATTATCTTGAAGGTATAACTTAGTATGTACTAACCCAAAATAAGTAAGGGTAAATTTATACATATATGATTTTATAAATTGCATAAGTGACTGAAAAATTTTTAGTACTTTCATTTGTCCATATATCTTGTGAGGACCGCACAAATAAGCAACGTGTAAAATTTTTAATAAATAGGGTTTTTCGTATTTCAGAGGTTACAAGTTGAAAAAGATTGAGTGAAAAATCTTTGAATCATCGGTTGACATGTTACTAGGTAATGAAAACTAATGAATTTAATGTAGTTTTGATGATTATCCGAACTTAAGTCTTTGGTCCAAAAATGTTCACGTGCGAAGCCGTTGCTAAAAAGTGAGGTATGAAGGATAGAGTATGAGGATGAGAAGTTAATCGTTGCTTGACTTTGCAATATGCCAAATAGGTTATGGCTAATATTAAAGTCGGAATACTAATGGTGTTAATATCACTAAATGTGAATCCCTTGCAATAAGTCAGGACTTAGAGTTATGTAAGAAAGAGCATTGCTCCGACAGGTGTGACAAATAAGATTCCTGGGGTAACGCAGTAATTTTGAATGGTTTAAGTGTTAGTGGATGCCCGAAGGCTCTGAATGACGTGGTAGTAAGTGCCTTCATCACATACACACACACACATGAACCCCTCGGTTTCGACGGTTGTAAAGTCTTCATGATGATTTGGATACGAATAAGCAATGAAAACAATTTTATATAACAAGCAACAAAATTTTTTATAGAATTCGTTTAAGGTGACGATGTAAGAAAAGAAATGAAGTTCTTAGTAAACTAGGGTTATGTACAACATGTACCATTCAAGGTAAAATATCTTTTCAATAAAAGATTTGATTTGTAAAAGTGAAAGTAAGATCTCATGTGTATTTGTCAAAATAAGTAATCATTTACTTTATGTTATATAACATATATGATTTCAAAAATTTGTACGAATGACAAATAAAATAAATTTAATTTTATAAAACTTTTGGGAGGATCGCACAGTAAGATAGTGTCTGTAAAATTTTGGCAACAAAAATTTTCATATTTCGAAGGTTACAAGTTGGAAAAAGACCGAGTAAAAGATTTTTCAAAATTTCGGGTGACATTTGAGCATCAATGTCAGGAGGTAATGAAAACTATTGAATTTAAATGTGGTTGATGACTATTAGTAGGGCATAAGTCCTTCGACCAAAAATGCTTAAGAATGAAGTTGTTGCTTATAAGTGAGATACGAATGGGAGAGTATGAGGATGGGAATTAACTACCCATTGATTTTGGAAAGTTTCACACGGGTATGACTAATATCGACGTAAGAAGGGTGATGGGGTGATTATCATCGATTAAGAATTCTTTTGGAATAAGTTAATATTTAGAGTCGCGTAAGAATGAGCATCAGATAAGATTCTTGGGTAGTCCTTAATATAGAATTTGAATTGCTGGAGTGACGGGATACAATTTCCTTTATGTATCGTTGTGCAGGTTGGTCTATTGTATCAGTTCCTTTCATGGTTAGAAAGTAAGCAGATTTAGTGAGGCGGTCAATGATAATCCCGATAGTGTCATAACTGCCTATTGTTTTCGGTTGCTTCATCGTCATCCCTTCCCATTTCCATTGTGGGATCTCGGGTTGTTGAAGTAATCCAGATGGCTTTTGTCTCACCATTCTCGCGAGGTATACAAATAATCTTCTTACTATAAATAACTTTCACTTTCATCCTTGAAAGCCAGTCCATTCCAACTATTTCATTAAAGCTTCCTAACTCGATGACTATTATTTTAACCCTAAAGTTCATTCCAACTTTTACATCAAGCTTCCTAACTTGATGAGTATTAGGTTAATCTTAAGGTTCATTCCAACCAAATCTTATTATACTGCCGTGAAAATTTTTATCAATCTTCTCAAATAACATCTGCTTGTGCGCAGGTAACTAATCCCTTCCAACTACTACTATAAAACTTCCAAGTTTTGTTGGCATGAGGTCATATCCAAATGACCCACCTGTTAATTTTAAGGTACTACCTTAAATTACTCCTCTATCTCTGCCAGATTATCATTAGCTTATCCTATAGAATACTCAACTCTCATGGTTGTTAACGGTTTATTAGTCATAACACTAAGGTCCTTAGATATAAAGTTTCTATCGCTCTAGCATTAAACATCTTCGAGACAATAAACGTTGTGAAGAAATGTACCCTAACTAAAATCAAGATCCATGCGAGTCTCCATAACTGAGATAACGATTGCTCTACCGCAAGTAAATCAAAGTTTTTCCTGTTTGAGAACTTTTTCCTTAAGTATCCAGGGTGTCTATATCTATAACAAATTTTTGGGTTAGCAATTCTGCAATCAAGGCCCTCCTTGTACAGTGTCTAGGCTACGTGGTTATTCCTTCCCTACCTCGAACAGACCATATTGCGTATACTCAAGTGGTTCCTACCAAAATTTTCTTTGAATCACTTCATATTCCGTATATAGTAACATTGGGACTTCTGCATGATTCACTTCAATATAACCACGCTGGCCTGGCGTCATTATATTATACTAAATCGTACGTCCATTCCAACATCACTCCATATGGTCAATGTAACGTGATCACTTCAAGTTCTACTCAATTTCATCCAACGATGCTTTATCTATGCTATCCCAAAACAAATTCTACATAATTAATCTCACGGTTTCTTGGTGTGGGTGCGTAGGTTCTGTAGGTCATGCACCAATGCCTAAATGTCCCGAAATTTCTTCAAAATGTTCGGGTTCAGGTAGCGTCGTTAGGTTCCTTTCTAGAAATTCATTCTGGGTCTCGCGTCGAGTTGTATGTGTAGCAAGTAGTAATACGATATGTCTTGAGGCGACTCCCAAGTCTTTGGGTATGGCTAAGCATCAGTGGAACATCCGTGTTACATCCGTCCCACATCGGTTGGAGAGGGGAACGAAGCATGCCTTATAAGGGTGTAGATACCTTTCCTAGCATGACGCATTTTGGGACCACAAGCACAGCAGATCCCATGAGAACTCTGCAGTTAAGCGTGCTCAGGCAAGGGCACTACCAGGATGGGTGACCTTCTGGGAAAGTGTTCGTCGTGTGTGGTCGCCAAGAAAAATCCTTAAGCAACCTACGGGGGAGACAAGGGTACGTCCCTATCTCTGCAAAGCGGACAATATCATGCTACGGGGAACGTTTTACCTGGGGTGTTACAGATGGTATCAGAGCTAGGCCCCGGACCAAGCGTTCACAGCGAGGACGCTGTGTCCCATTAGGAGAGAGGATTGTAACATCCGTGTTACATCCGTCCTACATCGGTTGGAGAGGGGAACGAAGCATGCCTTATAAGGGTGTAGAGACCTTTCCTAGCATGACGCGTTTTGGGACCACAAGCATAGCAGATCCCATGAGAACTCTGTAGTTAAGCGTGCTCAGGAAAGGGCACTACCAGGATGGGTGACCTTCTGGGAAAGTGTTCGTCGTGTGTGGTCGCCAAGAAAAATCCGTGAGCAACCTACGGGGGAGACAAGGGTACATCCCTATCTCTGCAAAGCGGACAATATCATGCTATGGGAAACGTTTTACCTGGAGTGTTACATTGATGATCCGTACACGATGGTTTTGTACGGGGCATCACAACTGTCATGGCCATTCCTTGTTTATTAATTTTAATATAATAATAATAATAATAATAATAATAATAATAATAATAATAATAATAATAATAATAATAATAATAATAATAATAATAATAATAGTAGTAGATAAAGTATAAGTAAGGAAACTTACTTGACTTTTCTATCCACTAGATGAGCCGATTTGTGTGTATGTATATTTAGTTTTTGAGAGTTGATGGGATAAAAGTGAAGTAGGCTTACATGGTATTTATAGTCAAAAATTAACCAGCTTGTCATTACTCTATATATAGTAGGTAATCATTAGTATGTATACATGTCAACTTTGTATTCAATACTTTGTTAACAAGTATTCCAACTCACCAATTTTATGATCCGCTCATACAGTCAGCATGTTATCTATTACGTAGTATTAGTCTAAGTAGTAGTATAGAATGTTCTAGCATCATTTAATATACTATTAGTATATAAAAAAAATTAAAATGAAATAAATAATATTTCAATATATATATATATATATATATATATATATATATATATATATATATATATATATATTTTATAATAAGGATGTTACAATTCCTCACACCTTATAAGAATTTTGTCCTCAAAATTTGATCAATCAAATAGGTAAGGTAATTTAGATCTCATTTATGACACAGGTACCCATGTAGCTTCTGAATCATGATGATATCGCCATTAAACTTTGACCGAAGGAATAGACTTATTCCTAAGTTGTTTAATTTTTCTATCCACAATTGCTTCAGGTTGTTCTATAAAACTAAGATTTTTGTCAGCACTTAATTCTTCCAATGACATTATTGTTGACTCATCTATAAGGCACTTTTTGAGGTTTGACACGTGAAATGTGTCGTGCATCCCTTGTAGTTCTTTAGAAAGACTAAGTTTATAGCCGACATTACCTATCCTCTCGGTAATTGCAAACGGTCCTATATAACGAGGACTTAGTTTTCATCTTTTGCCAAATCTGACCACTCCTTTCCATGGTGCTATCTTTAACATAACGTTATCACCCTTATTAAATTCAATCGATTTTTTTATTCTATCTGCATAAGACTTTTGACGATATTGTGTGGATTTAATTCTATCTCGAATCTGAACAACTTTATCAGTTGTTTGTTGCACAATCTCTAGTCCTGCCATTTTCTTTTGTCCAATCTCATTCTAATATACTGGCGTTCTACATTTTCTACCATATAAAGCTTCAAAGGGTGCCATTTTAATGCTGGAATGATAATTGTTATTATAGGAAAATTCAACTAATGGTAAATGATCATCCCAACTACCTCCAAAGTCAACTACACAAGACCTAAGCATGTCTTCTAGGGTCTGTATAGTCCTTTCATTTTGCCCATCAGTTTGTGGATGATATGTTGTACTTAAGTTAACTCGAGTACCCATCTCCTTTTGAAAACTTCGCTAAATCGTTGATGTGAATCTTCTATCTCTATCAGACACAATTGATAGGGGTATACCATGTCGACTTACTATTTTGGTAACATATAACCTTGCTAGTCTCTCCAAGGTGTATGTTTCTCTTATGGGTAAGAAATGTGCTGATTTGGTTAATCTATCAACAATTACCCATATGGCATCATGACACTTTTGAGTTCTAGGTAGTCTCACAACAAAATCCATTGTTATATGATCCCATTTCCAAACAGGAATCTCTAAAGATTGTAAACAACCATATGGCTTTTGGTGTTCGTCTTTGACCTGGAGACATGTGTGACATCTCTCAACAAAATCTCCAATTGACTTCTTCATTCCTGGGCACCAATACATCAACTTTAAGTCCTTGTACATTTTAGTGCCTTCAGGATGTATTGAATATCCGGACTTATGAGCTTCACTTAAGATAATTTTTCTAATGTCTCTATAACGACCCTCAATTTTTCCATTCTATATTTTTTCTTATTAAATGCCCAACTAAATAATTAAACTTAACAATTATACTTTAATTAACGATTGTTAAGAATTATATTAATTAAATTTATGTAATAATTAATAAGTTAATAAAAGATAAAAATAATAAGCTTATTAACTTTTGTGAATAAATAAATAACTTTAAAACTTGTGTACTTAAAATATTTAAACTTGGATAATTAAGGAACTATTGAAGCTAAAATAAAGTACAAGGACTTAAGTGAAAAAGTTAAACCCTAATCACCTAAAACCCTAATCGATTTTAAGAGGGCAAAATTACCCTTTTACCCTCCTAATTTTCGGCCCAAACCAACAACCCTAACCCCCTCTTCAAGCCAACTTGTTCCCTAAGTAATTCTTAATTAAACCCTAATTCTAGAATCCTCCTAACACTCCTATAAATAGAGGCCTAAGCTGACCCATTCTATGTACCAAATCACAATTACAACTCTCTCTCAAAATCTCTCTCCCTCTCTCCTTAGTTTCGGCCAAAACCGAAACCACCACCACCATCACCATCAAAATCCATCACCACCTTTAAGGGTTTTCCAAGTGATCTTCAAGTGTTCTTCGCGTTCTTCATAGATCTTAAAGGTGTTCTTCAAATCTTCAAGGTTTTGATCATCATCTTCAAGTGTTCATCAACTTTTCTTGTTAATCTTCATCCATCTTCGTCAAGGTAACAAACCCTAGATCCAAAACTCTTAAAGTTTACTTTCAATTCATGTTATAATCATAATCGTATTCATACTAGTTCATATATATATATATTGTTCTTGTAAAAAAATAAAATAAAATATATATACATATACATATACCTACGGTATATATAAAAAAAGGATTTTTAGTTTGATCTTCCAAACCCTAAAGATTATTAAGAAGATTTGTTAATGGTTAAAAGGGGTAACTAGATATGTACATACCATAAATAGATACACTATGCCTATTTGTAAAAGAAAAATATATAAAACATATATATACATATATATATACGAGTATATACATATATAAAAAAATATATATATAAATATTATATATATATATATATATATATATATATATACATATATACATATACACGAAAATATATACATATATGTATATTAACCCTAATTACACCTAAACTATACTACATTAATTAAAACCCTAAAACCCTAATTCTACTTTAATTACTAAAACCCTAATCATTACCTAATCATTACTACATTAAACCCTAATTTATTAAACCCTAGGACATTAATTAAACCCTAGACATTTATTACAAACCCTAATCATTAAAATACTACCTTAATTAATTAAACCTAATTAATTAATGAAACCCTAATATTACTTATACTATTATTTAACACTTACACTTATACTATTATTAACACATATACTATACTACCTATATTAGAACGCATAAATTTTTTTTTGATATATATTGGATATATATAGATCTTCGAACTTTCATGACGAATGGTTTCTACGAAACTTTAGGCGGAAGGGTTTAGATTTTCCAATTTAAAGGATCATATAGCTCAAGCCCCTAGACCTAAAATGGCCACTCGAAGGGAAAGGGGTGATTGGAAGTATATCTAATATGGCAAGTATCCTAAAATGGAAACTTTCTAAAAGTAGAAACTTACTAAGAATGGAAACTTAGTAAAACAAACTATACTTAAACACTTACATACTTAAACTTAAACTTGGGCAAAACACTTACTACTCTTAAATGTCAATTGGTTGACTTTTCTGCTCACTCATCCAACTTTCTATTTCGAGGAATAACTAGCTCATCTCTCTACTTACTAAGGTGAATTCATAGCCCCACTCTTTATTGCTAGCAAACTTATTTACTTTTATTGGGGTGAGACACATGCCACTTTTACTATTTACAGTTTAGACACAAGTGCCAACTGTTAAAACTATGCTATACCCGGCTATGTCCGACTAAGTCCCTACAGTGATATTTTTAATTGCTCGTTGAATGCATGCTTAATTATTGGGGGTAGGCCTATCGGGAGTAACGTCCCCGATACATTTGACCAAGTCATTGTATTAATAATGAAATTAAACCGACAAGTATAAACTAGAACTTGTCTTTGGGGAAAACTTGAACGTTTAGTCTAAATATCACGCATTGGCATAACTTTTTGATCCTACGAGATCAACTTTACAAACTAAATCTTGTTGTCTAAAACAACGGTCAAACTTATTTGTTAAACCTATGAACTTCACTCAACCTTTTGGTTGACACTTTAGCATGTTTTATCTCAGGTGCTGATTGATTCAAGCTTTCTTACTTACTACTTATGTGATGCTACTTGGATATAGGATCAAGAGATATCGCATTTACTACTTTTTCATTTGAACTTTTACTTTATTCCTTTGTAACGACATTTCATTTTCCGCTGCGTACTCAATAAAGTTTATTTTATCATTTATTATTATTATCGTATATTATAATATGTTGGTTTATTTGATATTAAGTCACATTTCACCCAGGCCCTAACTGGGGGTGTGATAGATTGGTATCAGAGCAAACCAGGCTGTTATAGAGAACCAGGATTGCATCTTTATGTGTGCCTTATTTGCTAGCTAGGGTGCCTTAGCAATCTAGGAAACTATAACCTTTCCTGCCTTAGACTTAAAGCACTTAGGATTGCCCTATAATCTTAACACTTATGCTTTCATAAACTTGACTTAAAGATTCTAATCAGAAGTTTCTTTCCTAATGATAGGATGTCAAGCTCAAGCATTAATAAACCAACTCTTTTCAGGCCAACCGAAGGAGATACTAAAGGGTCTTCCAGTGAAAGATCAGTCCAAAGTCCACCTTATGGCTTTGGTGGTCCTCGTTCCCCAAACTATAGTCCGGATACTCTACCTGTATCTCCTGATTTTCACCCAACTCAAGGCTCTGAAAGCGAAGGAGAGAGCCCTGCTGATCCTGCAGACTCTGGCTCTTTTCACTCATTGGTACATAAACCAATGAGTACTCCCGAATGGGATGCTCTTCAAGACCTCCCTAACTACGACAACAAATTCTCAAATTATGAGCCTGAAGAAGAGCCTATTGAAGAATCATCTGAAAACTCAACTCTAAAGAGAAAGCAACCCAAACCCGCTACCAGTCCATTATTTTGTAATAATATGGAGCACGTAAGGGTGAAGTGCGATATCATCAACCTTCAGAATAGTTGTGAGAAGAATAGGGAATATAGTAGACGCCATGTTGCTCGGATAGAAGTGCATCTAAACAACCTAGAAAAAGAAAACAAAATCTTGAAGGAAATCATCAAAGAGTCCCTCGACTCTTAAACCGAAAGGCTAGAGAAACTTGTGAAGGGTAATATGGAAAAAGTGATGAAACAGTTTGAGGACGAGAAGAAGAAATATGAAGACTACTTCAATCTTAATATTTCTTAGTTATTTTTCCATTTTCCATCGATGTAAAGGCTATGCCTTAAACTATTTTCTATTTCCGAATCGTTTATTAAAAGGCTTATTTAACGCCTCGTTCCTTAATAATATAAAGTGTTTTATTTATATCATGTGATATCAATATTTTATCTTATTCATACTTGTAATTGCTCAAACCTATAATTTTTTAACTTATCAGACTTATGTGAACTTCTATGTAGCAACATCATGGTTCGTCCAGCTGCACCTACTGTTAACAATATCGTGTTGACTACCGAGCAATTCCAACAGTTACTCACTGCCGCACAAGGCAACGCTCAAGCTAATAATGTTAATCCTCAACCGAAACCTTGTTCATACAAGGACTTTACAAACTGTCATCCTCCCGCATTCAAGGGAAATGAAGAAGTTGTCGAACTAGTTCGTTGGTTCGAGAAGATGGAGTCCATTTTTCGTATTTGCAATTGTGGTGATGATGATCGAGTAAAGTATGCCACTAGCTCATTAGGTGGCAATGCTTTAACTTGGTGGTCTGCTCATGCCAAGTCCGTAGGGATTGATAATGCTAATGCAATTCCATGGGACGAACTCAAAAGCATGATGATTAATAAATTCTGCCCTCGAAGTCAAGTTCAGAAACTTGAAGCTGAGTTCTGGGAACTCAAGGTGAAGGGAACTGATATTGAAAGATACACCAACCGTTATCTTGAGCTTTCTACTCTATGTCCCGCGAAGTTTCCTACCGAAGCTAGAAGGATTGAACGATATATTGAAGGTCTCCCCGAGGATGTTCAGGGGATGTTATTGCTGCCGAGAAGGTTACTCTTGATGTTGTGATTCTTATGGCACAAAATTTGATGTTGGCCAAGAGAAGAAGAGCGTCGGCTAGTAAGCAGGTTGAGACCAAGAGTAATGATGGTAAGAGGAAGTTTGAGTCATCTCAAGATTCTACTCAAAATGCTAGTAAGAAACCTGCGGAAGGTACAAGGTCGAATTATAAGGGTACCTATCCTTTCCGTGTTCGTTGTGAGAGGCATCACCCGGGGAAGTGTACTGCTATTTGTTCGTTGTCTAAGAAAGTGGGACATGTTGCTAAGACGTGTAAGACTCCTCCAAAGGATAAGGCTATTGTTCCAGCTAAAGCTCCTCCTACTTGCTACACTTGCGGAGAAAAGGGACACATTAGTCCAAATTTCCCTAAGAAGAAGGATAATCCCGCCCCTGGAACTAATACTGCTGCTGCGAAGGGTCGTGCGTTTGTTATCACTGCTTCTGAAGCTCGAGATGAGGATGAGGTCATCACGGGTACATATCTTGTCAATAATTGTTATGCCACTATTTTATTTGATACTGGTGCCGATAGAAGTTACGTGTCTAGTAATTTTTGTACCCTGTTTACTGAAAAGCCTCAACCCTTAGAAACTAAATGATTAGTGGAAGTACCTAATGGAAAGATTATGCAAGTCGATAAAATCTATAAATATTGTAACCTAATCCTAGCCAATAAAGAATTTAAGATAGACCTTTTGCCGATCGAGCTCGGAAGTTTTGACGTCGTAGTTGGAATGGATTGGTTACGTCCATTACATGCTGCTATCACGTGTTACGATAAAACTGTTCATGTTCCGTTGGGAAATGGAGATACTCTCATCATCTAAGGTGAAAAGAGTGGTTCTAATCTCAATATTATCTCATGTATCAAAACTCGCAAATACCTTATGAAAGGTTATCCAGCTATTCTAGCCCACTTTAAGATGATTGAATCGAAAGAGAAGAGTATTGACAATGTACTAGTGGTTAAAGACTATCCCGATGTGTTTCCCTAAGATCTTTCTGGTCTTCTACCTCCTCGACAAGTTGAATTTCAAATTAATTTAACTCCCGGTGCTGCACCTATTGCTAAAGCTCCATACCGATTAGCACCCTCCGAGATGAAGGAATTATCCAACCAACTCCAAGAACTATTTGATAGAGGTTTCATTCGTCTAAGCTCGTCCCCATGGGGAGCTCCTATTCTATTCGTTAAGAAGAAAGATTTTATGTTAAGGATGTGCATTGATTACTGCGAACTTAACAAGCTTACTATCAAGAACCGTTATCCGTTGCCACGTATTGATGATCTATTCGACCAACTCCAAGGGTCAAGCATCTATTCAAAGATTGATTTGAGATCCGGTTATCACCAACTCAGAGTCAAGGAATCCGATATTCCTAAGACTACTTTTCGCACTCGCTATGGGCACTATGAATTTTGTGTCATGCCTTTTGGTTTGACCAATGCTCATGCTGTGTTCATGGATCTTATGAACCGTGTTTGAAAACCTTATCTCGATAAATTCGTCATTATTTTCATTGATGACATTTTGATCTACTCCAAGAGTGAGGAAGAACATGAGCAATATTTGCGCATGATTCTTGAACTCTTACGAAAGGAACAACTTTATGCTAAATTTTCTAAGTGCGAGTTTTGGCTCAAAACTGAACAATTTCTTGGACATGTTGTTGATGGAAACGGAATACATGTCGATCCAGCCAAGATTACTGCTATTCAGAACTGAGAGATACCAAAGACTGCGAAGCATATTCGTCAATTTTTGGAACTTGTCGGTTACTATTGAAGGTTTATAAAAGATTTTTCCCAACTTGCTAAACCTCTTACAAAGCTAACTAAAAAAGGGAAGAAATTTGAGTGGTCCAAAGAACAGGAATCTGCTTTTAAGATTCTGAAGGAGAAATTGACCACAGCCCCGATTCTATCCTTACCCGAAGGTACTGATGATTTTGTTGTTTACTGCGATGCTTCAAAGCAAGGCTTTGGTTGCGTTCTAATGCAACGAGAAAAGTTATTGCCTACGCATCTAGGCAGTTGAAGAAACATGAAGAGAACTATACCACACATGACCTTGAGTTAGGTACCGTGGTATTTGCATTAAAGATATGGAGACATTATCTATATGGTCATAAAAGTCTTCGACACATCTTTGATCAAAAAGTTTCTTCAACCCTAAACATTAATTAAAAACCCTAATCATTTATTACAAAGCAGATTAATTAAACCCTAAACATTTATTACAAACCCTAATCATTAAAATACTACCTTAATTAATTAAACCTAATTAATTAATGAAACCCTAATATTACTTATACTATTATTTAACCCTTACACTTATAATATTATTAACACATATACTATACTACCTATATTATAACGCATAAAAACATTTTTGGATATATGTTGGATATATATAGATCTTCGAACTTTCTTGACGAATGATTTCTATGAAACTCTAGACGAAAGGGTTTGGATTTTCCGATTTAAGGGATCCTATAGCTCAAGCCCCTAGACCTGAAATGGCCATTCGAAGGGAAAGGGGTGATTGGAAGTATATCTAATATGGCAAGTATCCTAAAATGGAAACTTTCTAAAAGTTGAAACTTACTAAGAATGGAAACTTAGTAAAACAAAGTATACTTAAACACTTACATACTTAAACTTAAACTTGGGCAAAACACTTACTACTCTTAAATGTCAATAGGTTAACTTTTCTGCTCACTCATCCAACTTTCTTCCGAGGAATAACTAGCTCATCTCTCTACTTACTAAGGTGAATTCATAGCCCCACTCTTTATTGCTAGCAAACTTATTTACTTTTATTGGGGTGAGACACATGCTACTTTTACTATTTACAATTTAGACACAAGTGCCAACTGTTAAAACTATGCTATACCCGGCTATGTCCGACTAAGTCCCTACAGTGATATTTTTAATTGCTCGTTGAATGCATGCTTAATTATTGGGGGTAGGCCTATCGGGAGTAACGTCCCCGATACATTTGACCAAGTCATTGTATTACTTAATAATGAAATTAAACCGACAAGTATAAACTACAACTTGTCTTTGGGGCAAACTTGAACATTTAGTCTAAATATCACGCATTGGCATAACTTTTTGATCCTACGAGATCAACTTTACAAACTAAATCTTGTGGTCTAAAACAACGGTCAAACTTATTTGTTAAAGCTATGAACTTCACTCAACCTTTTGGTTGACACTTTAGCATGTTTTGTCTCAGGTGCTGATTGATTCAAGCTTTCTTACTTACTACTTATGTGATGCTACTTGGACATAGGATCAAGAGATATCGCATTTACTACTTTTGCATTTGAACATTTACTTTATTCCTTTGTAACGACATTTCATTTTCCGCTGCGTACTCAATAAAGTTTATTTTATCATTTAGTATTGTTCTCGTATATTATAATATGTTGGTTTATTTGATATTAAGTCACATTTCACCCAGGCCCTAACTGGGGGTGTGATAGTCTCCGTGTTTAGGAATCCAAATCCTTCCTTTGAACCTTTTGATTCCATCACTGTCATCTTCAAGTAGTTTGAATTGACCTTTTATTCTCTCTGTTTTAAGACTTCCATTTTGAACAACAACTTGTTGTACTTCTCTAATTTTGTTATTTAAATCTAAAGTCAAGTCAATTCTCATTGCCCTAACTTTAATCACCTCAGTTATCTCCTTTCGGCTCAAGGCATCTGCCACTACATTTGCCCATCCTAGATGGTAAAGGATTTCACAATCATAATCGCTTACTAACTCCATCCAACGTCTTTGTCTCATGTTTAACTCTTTTTGATTTAACAAATATTTCAAGCTCTTGTTATCTGTGTAGATCGTACGCTTCGTTCCATACAATTAGTGTCTCCACAATTTTAATGCAAACACTACTGCAGCTAATTCCAGATCATGCGTAGGGTATTTCTTTTCATGTTCCTTTAATTGCCTGGATACATATTCTATAACTTTATCTTGTTGCATTAGTACACAGCCTAGCCCGAGGTTTGAGGCGTCACTATATACAACGAAGTCATCTGTGCCTTCCGGCAATGTTAAGATTGGTGCACTACTCAACTTTTGTCTTAGTGTCAGGAACGATTCTTCTTGTTCAGGACCCCAATCAAACTTACTATTCTTTCTTGTAAGTTTGGTCAAAGGTGTTGCAATCTTTGAAAAATCTTGAATGAATCGTCGATAATAACCAGTTAGACCAATGAAACTACGAATTTTCTTAGGCATTTTCGCAGGTTCCCATTTCATTGCTACATCTATCTTTGCTGGATCCACCTTGATTCCATCCTGATTAACTACATGCCATAAGAATTGAACTTCTCTAATCCAGAACTCACACTTAGAGAACTTGGCATATAGTTTCTCTTTTCGAAGCAAATCTAAAATAGTTCTAAGATGACATTCATGATCCTTTTGATTTTTTGAGTAAATCAAAATATCATCGATGAAAACTATTACGAATTTGTCAAGATACGATTTGAAAATTCTATTCATGAGATCCATAAATATTGCAGGTGCATTTGTGAGACCAAATGGCATTACTAGGAAATCATAGTGTCCATATCTTGTCCGAAATGCAGTCTTTTGAATATCTTCATCTCTAACCTTAAGTTGGTGGTATCAAGATCTCAGATCTATCTTTAAAAAATAACTTGTTCCTTGTAATTGATCGAGCAAGTCATCGATTCTTGGTAATGGATACTTATTCTTTATCGTGACTTTATTCAGGTTACGATAATCAATGCACATGCGCATTGTTCCATACTTCTTTTTGATAAAGAGAATTGGTGCTCCCCAAGGGGATGAACTAGGTCTTATGAATCCTTTGTCCAACAACTCTTGGAGTTGTTTCATCAATTCTTGTAACTCTGTTGGAGCTAGACGATACGGTGATTGAGCTATTGGTGTTGCTCCAGGTACAAGATCGATCTTAAACTCAACTTGCCTTTCTGGTGGAATTCCTGGTAATTTGTTAGGAAAAACATCGGGATATTCAGATACTATATCCACATCTTCGATTTCGTTTAAATTTTATTTCTTTGTATCTATAACATAGGCTATATATGCCACATATCCCTTCCTTAAATACTTCCTGGTTTTCATCATTTTCATGGTTTGGTGCTTTAATCCGAATCATTTTTCTATCACAGATGATTTTAGCTTGATTCTCGGATAACCAATCCATTCTAATTACAATGTCAAATTTGCCAAGTTGTATAGGTACTAGAGTAATAGGAATTTGGGTTTTTTCTAGAGTGATGGTACAGTTATTAATAATATCTTCTACATGAACATGATTCCCATCAGCTATTTCTACTGTATATATATCATTCAGCTGTTCAATACATCGATCTAAGTTATTGCAGAAAGTAGTAGACATAAAACTCCTATTTGCACCAGAATCAAATAAAACTTGAGCATTTGCATTATTGACGAGAAAAGTACCTGACACGACATCGGATGTGTCCTTAGCCTCTTCCTTCATCATTTGAAATGCCCGTATCTTTTCCTTTGGTACTTCTTTCTTCTCAGTCTTGCTAGTTCCTGGAACTCCTCCTCCAAGATCAGGATAATTGGGTCGAATATGTCCTATCTTACCAGAGTGGTAACATGTTTGTTCAACAGTCCTACAATCTTGCGCAATATGTCCAACTTTGTTGCAATTGGAACATCTTTTCTCAAACCCACAAATCCCAGAGTGTGACTTTCCACACGTATTACAAGTTCTTTATGCATTAAATATTTTATTTGACGGTGGTTCAAATCTTCCCTTTTTTACACCACTGTTAAAATTGCTATATCGCCTCTTTTGATCATTATAATTTTGAGATAACTTGTCATGATCCTTGTCGGCAATTTTTGCTGGCTTGACCACTTCAAGAAAAGTTTTAGGCATAGTTACTTGAACTATCCTTTTCAGATCAGGCCTTAGCCCCTCCGTATACAATTCAATTTTTCTGGCTTCATTTGCCACATGGAATGGTGCAAATCTAGATTTCTCAATAAATTTCTCAATGTATACTTGAACAGTATCGTTCCCCATCTCAAGGCGTAGAAACTCGATTTCGAGTTTCACTCCTGGGGCAGTACTTCTCCTTCATCATTTCTTCGAATTTCTCCAATGGAATTTTAGCAGCTTCAGTGATTCCATATGCAGCCCTTTCTCCATTCCACCAGTGAAGAGCTGCAGTTTGAAATAAAGTCATTGCGTATCTTACTTTGAGATTTTGTGGGCAACAACAAGTTTCAAAGCAAACTTCGATATTGCTTAGCCAGTCCATTGCAACTATTGGACCTCCTTTTCCATGGTATATAGTTGGATTAGTTTCCGTAAATTCTTTATATCTAAACCCATTTTCCTTACGCGCTAGAAGCTCAGGACGTTCAGGGTTTTCTGGTTGTTCAAGATTTTCAGGTTGTTCTGGATGTGGTGGTACATTATCATCACCGGTTTCTCTTTGGATTCATGTGTCTATTATCCTATTCGTATTTTCCTTGGTAGCTCTTAAGATTTCCTCCCTATTTTGTTGTAACATTCGAGGTACGGTATCTTGGATAGCTTTAGCAACTATCTTAGATATATCAATTTCAGGGTTTCGTTTTGTGTGAGCAGAAGTAGCTCCGCTACGACCACGACCTCTACCTCTACCTCTCATAGTAGTACTACATTGTCCTATCAGATTTTCATTGACAAGTATTTCGGTGTTAACATTAATAGGGAATGCATTAGCTCCAGATCTTTGTGTAGTCATAATTCTTAATCTATAAAAAAAATGTTACTTTATATTATTCATCATAATAAGTATATTGCTTTTCACCTTTCAGACAAGTCTTAATATATATTTGCTTATCCATTTTTGGATGAGTCTTAATTTATTTGCTTGTCCTATTTCAGACAAGTCTTATTATATTTACTTGACCTTTTCTGAGTAAGTCTTAAATTCTTTGCTTGTCCTTTTCTAGAACCATCCTTAAATTAATTACTAGTCTTTTCCTAAACAAGTCTTAATTTATTTGCTTGTCCTCTTGGGAGCAAGTCTTAGTTTATCAGCTTGTCCTCTTTCGGAAAAGTCTTGATTTATTTACTTGTCCTCTTGGGAACAAGTCTTAATTTATTGGTTTGTCTTCTTGCGAACAAGCCTTATATTCTTTCATCAGATATGTGTTTATATATATATATATATATATATATATATATATATATATATATATATATATATATATATATATATAAGAATTTATAAAAACTTTAAATAAGTAAATCATGTAATTTAAGGCAATAACAACTTGCATGTATGTACAATCAAAACGTTTTCATTATATTCGTTGTAATATACATCATATTTTACATAACAAACTAAAATCCGTAATAAGCACTAACAGACAAAATGTGCTTGTGGTTAGTACATCGTATGCATCATATCATAAACTAATATCCGTAATAAGCACTCATGAACAGAATGTGCTTATACCCGACCGACTATCATACAAACTACTGGTTCAAACTTCACACAAACTACAGGTTTCAAACTAGTACTATGAATACCTATCTTACAAACAAACAACAACTTCCATAACCATCATCCACTACTACTGAGCATAACGGTTCAACAACCAGGTAGAGTATTTTGGGACCAACGGGATAAAGGGGTAACTAGGAAGTGCTCCAATAAAGGGTGTGCATTTAAGCCATATCTTTATGGTTCCAAAAATCCGTCTAACAAATCGCCAAACATAAATCGTCTTGAATTTTGCGTAGTCATAAACATCTCTAATCTTGATAAGCATGGGTCGGTTTATGATCAGATAAGCTACTTCTAAGTCATGGATGTACTGTAAGTTATTATCGATGGCATCTTGATAAAGATGGATCTGGTGATGCAATTCATGTAAGGTGGTAGTGGAAATTATCTTGAGGGGTGATTCATTTTGTGGGATATCCTTTTCATCGTCACTAATAATGATATAAGGTATCGACATGGTTCCTACAACCAAAACAAAAATTGTGGTTAGGTTTTGAATTTAATTAAGTAAAAAAATATTTTTGTGCAATGCGTGAATGATTTAAGACTAGGCACACTATACCTAATTCACTTAAACCTAAGGCTCGGATACAAACTTATGACGCCTGATATTTATTCCAACAAAAGGACAAATTTTTATTTATGATACAAATGTTTTTACAATACAACGGAAGCGTTACATTATTTTGACTAGTATATAACATACTAAAATAAAACGACAAGTCTTTGGGTGCCATCTGGTCCTACGATTTCCATTTCCACGAGCCATCTCGGGGTGTCCTAAGATATACGCCTACATATGTAAGCCTAAAGGCTTAGTGATTTTGTGTGTTTCTGTACAAAATATCATACATAATATGCACTCATGAACTAAAATGCAACATATAAAAATATAGTGAGATCTCTTTCGAACTGGGTTAACCAGGTTTCTGCATCGATTTCGTACGACAAGTGGCCGCTTGTGTACTAGTCGTGCCTTTATTTATATATGTGAGCCAACGACCGTTAAGTTTCGGCTTTTTATATCCTTACGTATATTTATGAGCCAACGACCATTATGTTTCAGCTCATGGTTACCCGTTGACTAGCATGGCATAAATATGCATAAAAGAAATATCCATGCTGAGACGACCCGTCCTAATCCATAAGGACGAATACAATAACATATGGTTACATTGCGAGGCATTTGGCCTCTATATGATACATTTTACAAACATTGCATTCGTTTTTAAAAGACAAACTTTCATTACAATGAAAGTTGATAGGCATGTATACCATCTCATATTATATCTAAACTATAAATGACTTAATCTGTCTTCTACTTAATAATAATCTTGTTGAACTCAAAACTCGAATGTAACGTCTTTTGAAATATGCCATGAATGACTCCAAGTAATATCTTTAAAATGAGCAAATGCACAGCGGAAGGTTCCTTTAATACCTGAGAATAAACATGCTTACAAGTGTCAACCAAAAGGTTGGTGAGTTCATTAGTTTATCATAATCATTCATTTCCATAATTTTAATAGACCACAAGATTTCATTTTTCCATAAATATACATATCATATCAGGCATTTGCAAACTGCATAGAGATAAAAATCATTCATATGGTGAACACCTAGTAACCGACTAACAAAGATGCATATAGAATATCCCCATCATTCCGGGACTCTCATCGGATATGATAATAACTCGAAGTACTAAAGCATTCTAAATTCTAGAATGGGGTTTGTTAGGTCCGTAGATCTATCTTTAGGATTCACGTCAATTAGGGGTACTGTTCCCTAATTCTTAGGCTACCAAGCCAAAAGGGGCGATATTCGATTTCGATAATTCAATCATAGAATGTAGTTTCGATTACTTGTGTCTATTTTGTAAAACATTTATAAAAGCAACGCATGTATTCTCAGTCCCAAAAATATATATTGCAAAAGTATTTAAAAAGGGAGCAAATGAAACTCACAATACTGTATTTCGTAGCAATTATGCATATGATGGCACTGAACAAGTGCAGGGTTGGCCATATGTTGGTCAATTATCTGTCTAACAATTTAGGTCAAGTAGTAGTGTATCATAATCCTAATGCTCGAGACCGATATGCAAAAGTCAACAAAAGTGAACTTGACCCGAAATGACTTTCAAAAATCTATGCATGTTTATTATATAACTTAAATATAGTCGTTTTATATATTTAACTATATTTACCAGATTTTATTAGAGTAAATAATACAAGTCATTTATTAATAATTAATAAATAAAAATTTATATTAAAATTTATATCTGATAAAAATATACTTTTATATATCTCAAGTAATAAAATTTATAGAGTTCAGTTAATATCATAAAAATATAGTGGTATGTATTATTAATGTAATTATATTACGTATGGTAAAAAATATTTTTATATCACATATTTATCTGATAAAATAATATTGATAATAATAATAATGAGTAAAAGTTGTATTATTTTGTAATAATAATAATAATTATTATTATTCTAATAATAATAATAATAATAATAATAATAATAATAATAATAATAATTATTATTATTATTATTATTATTATTATTATTATTATTATTTACTAGTGATGAGATTAATTATAATAAAATGATAATTCTAATCATGATAATTTTAGTAATAACGATACTTATAATAATAATATTTTATATAAAAATAATAATTCTATTCAAAATGATAATTTTTAATAATAATAATACTAAAATGATAATAATAATAATGATATTTTATAATAACAATGATATTTCTATTAAAAATGATAATTTTAATAAAAATGATAGTTTTAATATTAATGATACTTTTAATAATAATAATAATGATAAAAATAATGAAAACGATATTCTTATCTAAATCAATATCTTACAATTATTTTAATTTCATCATGATACTTATACTCATTATTTCCTAATTGATTTGTTTAATAGCTTTTAGTCCTCCTTTATATCACATTTATAATAATGATAATAATGGTAATCATAATAATTAGACGATACTAATATTAGTTTTAATGATAATGATACTAATAATAATGATTATAATAATACTAATGATAATGCTAATAATTATTATAATGATAATAATAATATAATAATAATAATAATAATAATAATAATAATAATAATAATAATAATAAAATAATAATAATAATAATAATAATAATAATAATAATTATTATTATTATTATTATAATAATAATAACCTTAGTGATAATAACGATAGTATTAATAATAACAATAACAGTTTTAATGATAATACTTACATTGATAACAATAATGATAATAATAATAATAATTATTAGATAATAATAATAATAACGATAATGATAACGACTATAATAATAATAATAATAATAATAATAATAATAATAATAATAATAATAATAATAATAATAATAATAATATTAGAATTAATGATAATTCAGTTGACCATATCTTTTAATCCGTTCATCGAAACCACATGATTTCTAAATGAAAAGTTATTAATTTTTCGCCAGCTTTTCAACGACATACATATCATATACCTTATCTGAGTAGCATATGTATTAAATTCGTGATTTATCATAAACTATTTAATGACAAAATTAAGCATATAAGCATGCATAATCATATATACTCGAGCACTAGTCAGGGATAAACTCTTAATATATAAAAGCTATGATATGAATGCTCACGTATCAATATTGAGATTCAATATTGTAGGAAAGTACGTAGATGCAACGGAGATGATAAACACTAGGTTGACCTCACGAACAAAACCATGAATCATACCCATGACCTCCATAGTTATAACCCATAATTTCCTTAGCTCTATCCCTTTCGAAAAACCCGTTTGAAATATCACTTGAACATAACCCCCGTTGTAATATTTTATGTATATACTACTAATATTAATACCATAAGATTAATAATAATCTTTAATAATAATAATAATGATAATAATAATAAT
The DNA here is from genome assembly GCF_046630445.1 of Rutidosis leptorrhynchoides. Lineage (NCBI taxonomy): Eukaryota > Viridiplantae > Streptophyta > Magnoliopsida > Asterales > Asteraceae > Rutidosis > Rutidosis leptorrhynchoides. The sequence continues at coordinate 264,707,514 of NC_092333.1, read as the reverse complement.
AATAATAATAATAATAATAATAATAATAATAAATAAATAAATAAATTAAATAAATATTACAGAGTAATAGATCAGAGATATAAAGAGATATGTGTAAATGAATTGGACCAGAGCTCGATCGAGATTTATAGTCAAATCCTGAAATTCATCATGCGATTACGGAGAGTTTTAAGGTAATATTGCCGCGATTGTGGCTCTGTCTTTTACAGCTCATACTCGAATAAAAAACGTGGGCTGCTGGTTTAATATTATATTTTATATATATTATAATTAATTTATATAATTATTTATATATTATATTATATTCTCATGTATAGTTAATTTGTAAATTTAGTTCCGATTAATTGTACATTGTCACTCGACTAATGTCCCGGTTCCAGTTTTTTGAACGACGTTTCGTACACTTAGAAAACTAGCACTTTGCATTTCGCGACATGTACCTTTATTGATAATTAGACTTAATTCGCCAATAACTTATATCTCTCAGGTGTAACCTGAATGTTCGAGTGTTTTGGTCATTTGCTTCTTTAAATCATTGTTTCGCTATATATATATATATATATATATATATATATATATATATATATATATATATATATATATATATATATATATATAATAGTATTATTTTAAATCAAAACATTTTATGTCAAGGTTAATATTATATTTTATCATTTTATAATATATATATATATATATATATATATATATATATATATATATATATATATATATATATATATATATATATATATATATATATATATATATATATATATATATATATATATATATATATATATATATATATTGTGACGATCGCTCCAAATCCATATGGACGAACTCGTCATTCATCGATTTCATTGCAAGGTATTTGACCTCTATATGATACGTTTTGTAAATATTGCATTCTTTTGAAAAGGCACACCATAAATGAATATTTAAATCAAAGGATTTCGACATCTGATGATTTCTACATATAGACAATCATCGTAATATAATAGTTTACATTAGTACTTCCGTTGACAATGCAGTCAAAATAAGATACATGGTGATGATTTGGTGAATGCAACGTTTCCTTGAAAAATATGCCATGTAAGACTCCATACACATAGCTTGTCTAACATATAAGCAAACAGTGGAAGACTTCTAGGGAACCTGGGAATAAACATGCTAACAAGTGTCAACACAAAGGTTGGTGAGTTCATAGTTTTAATGTAATTTTATAATCTGTACATAAAGGTGGATCACAAGATTTCAGTTGTTTCATCCAGAAACGTTTATCAAAATATTCTACAAGATTGAGCACCCTGGTAACTAAGCTTTAACGTTATAATAAGTACCCCTGTTTAAACATACATGCAACCAACATGTACCATACACGCAATCCAGCATGTACTAAACTCAAATAGTATACGTCTGTTTTATAGTTCAGGCTAGGGTTTCTATACCTGGAATAGACGGGGATGTCAAGCCCTATGGATCCATATATAACTACTCACGCCCACCAGTTCTTCTAACCGGCAGTTACTAGTTACCAAAGCTAAGGGATTTTTGGTTCAAACTCAGTGTAGAATTAAGTATGTAAATACTTGTGTCCATTGCATATAAAATAAAGTGCATGTATTCTCAGCCTAAAAATATTTAAAGCATTTAAAAAGGGAGCAAATGAAACTCACTTTAGCAGCATATAAAGTCGTTCATCAAAATGTGACTGAAACTCGGATTACCAAATAACCGTAGATCTCAACCTAGAGAACATATGTTGGTCAATAAATGTTTATCAAGCTAGGTCAGGTCATAGTGTATCACAATCCTAATGCTCGAGATCGACATACAAAAGTTATCCAAAGTCGTTTCAAAAAGTCAATTTTTGATAATAGTTCAACAAAACGAGACGTACCTTATATAAGGATTCATTTACTCGGTTGATAATATTCAAAAATCAAATTTATCAATCTTACAAACAAGTTGTTTAAATATTAATTGTAGATTCAAAAGAAATTCCAATTAACGTCAATTATAATTTAGTTGATCATATCTTTTAATCCGTTCATCGAAACTATTCGATATCTAAATGAAAAGTTATTGATTTTTCGCCAGCTTTTCAAAAATATGTATATCATATACCTTTTACCAATAATATATGTATTTAATTCGTGATCTATTATAAACTGTTTAACGACAAAATTTAGCATACACGTATGTATAAATATATATACTCGAGCACTAGACATGGATACACAATTAATATGTAAAAGATAAAATATGAGTGCTTACGTATCAATATTGAGATTCAATATTGTAGGAAAGTACGTAGACGTAACGGAGATGATAAACACTAGGTTTGATTCATAAATATACCCCCGAACATTAGCCATAATTTCCTTAGCTCTATCCCGCTTGAAAACCCATTTTGAAAGTGACACGCTCAAGACCTCGTCGTAGTATTTTATGTATAATATTAATACTACTAATAATAATAAGATTAATAATAATATTAATCTTAATATTAATAATAATAATAATAATAATAATAATAATAATAATAATAATAATAATAATAATAATAATAATAATAATAATAATAATAATAATAATAATAATAATATAAATAAAATAAATAAATACGGAGTAAAAATGAATATATATGTGTGTGTGATTAAGCCTGAACTCGCTCGAATTTATAGATGTTTGCTGATCCCTGTGGTCATGCGATCGCATGACTCTGGAGTGCAATACTCATGCGATCACATGAGATCAATTTCCAGCTCAAATTGTTTTTGTAATCTAGCTTGTCGACATATAAATAAATATATAATATATATAATTTAAATAATTAATTATATATTATATTAAATTCACGTGCATAGTTGATTTGTAATTTTAGTTCCGATAAGTCGTACGTCATCACTCGACTTATGTCTTGGTTCCGGTTTTTCGAACGTTCTTTCGTACATTTAGAAAACTTGCATTTTACGTTTCGTGTCACGTACCTTTGTCAAAATATAGACTTAAGTTATCCATAAACTATACCACTCAAAGTATATCTTAAACTTTCGAGTGTTTTGGTCATTTACTTCTATAAGTCATCGTCTCACTATATGCTAATATATATATATAATATATACATTTTCATTTTGAAATAGTGTTTTACTGTAGCAAAGTTACTGCAGCAAAGTTACTGCAGCAAATTTTTTTTACCGTAGCAAATAGTGATTTTCGAAAACACTGTAGCTTTTCGGGAACTGTAGCAATTCAAAAATACTGTAGCAAATTAGTGTTTTACTGGTTCATCTTAAACGTTTTAGTTAATTTATCTAAATATTAATTGAATCAATAATCGAATGTTAATATCGTTTACTAAATAACTTGAAATCATATATATATAAGCACATTAAGTTATATATATATATATTGTTCGTGAATCGTCGAGAACAGTCAAAGAATAATTGATTATATGAATATAGTTTCAAAACTTTCATGACTCAACATTACAGACTTTGATTATCGTGTCGAAAACATTAAATTATTTAAAGATAAAGTTTAAATTTGTTCGGAAATTTCCGGGTCGTCACATATATATATTCATTTGGAAATATAAATTTATATATATTAGAAATATCTATTTAAATATAATATTTAGTTTTTCAAAACTAATTATATTTCAGAGTTTATATAATTTAAAATCGTATTCATAATAAAACATAATTTGATATGAATCATTTATGTACTAGCGTTTACTCTGATTTCTCAAATATTCTAATTAACTTATTTAAATATCAATCGAATGTCATAACCCGACCTTAACCATAAGGACGAATACAATAACATATGATTTCATCGCGAGGTATTGACCTCTATATGCGACATTTTTCAAAAACTGCATTCGTTTTTACAATACAAACCATAGCTTTTATTACAAATACAAGGTTTAAACAACTTAATAATGATTATCGTTTAGCGATAATCTTAGACTTACAAACTTTACATGTGATAATAACAATACGACCTCCAACATATTTTACATTACAAATCCTCCGATATGCAGTTTTATTTTTGACACAAATATGCATACTCAAGATCTTGCTTAAATTCAACATGTTGCAGCGGAAGCTTTTAGTTATCACCTGAGAATAAACATGCATAAAATGTCAACATAAAGTTAGTGAGATATAGGTTTAATGCCGGCAGCGTTATAAATATAGACCATAAGATTTCATATATAAACGTTTTAATAAAAATATTCTAAGTTGTTGAGCACTTGATAACCATACTTAACATTTAATCAACGTCGCATATTCCCTTTATTATGAAATCTTACTACACCGTACCAAGTGTAGTCACCGAAACGAAGTACTGTGCAACCGTTGAATACTGGTCGTCCAGTCCGGTTGGGGTTGTCAGGCCCGATAGATCTATCAACAGGATTCGCGTTTACAATACCTCATGTAAATAATAGTTACCAAGTTACAGGGAAGTATGCCAGTGGTACAACTCAACGTAGAATATATATTTTTAATCACTTGTGTCCATAATGTAAATCATAAAATGCATGTATTCTCATCCCGAAATATTTAGAGTTTAAAAGTGGGACTATATACTCACCTTTGTCTTGAAGGTATTTAACTCGAGTTGGTCTCCGATAGATATCACGAACCTAACCATATATATAATATGTCAACATATTTTCTTTTTAAGTAATCGTTACATATATATATATATATATATATATATATATATATATATATATATATATATATATATATATATATATATATATATATATATATATATATATATATATATATATACTTTTAATACTTTTAATATTTTCTTAGTCCGTAGTTAGCAGTCCGATGTTAGTGGAACACAATTAGTTGCTTAAATAAAATAAATAAAGACCCCATCGTATTTGTATTGATCAGAATTAATCTCGACCCATGGTACCATGTTGTCAAGTGACGTGTTGCGTACATAAAGTACCATGTTGTCAAATGACGTGTTGCGTACAATCATGAGGTCTTATGATTAATCTTCTCGTGTTGTTTACGGATGGTCCTGAAGTATATAAAATCAAATCATAAGTAAATATATATTAAATATTATGTTAATTATCCAAGATATGATTAATCCGATTTTGTCATAATATGATATATTATAGGTCTTGAAGTGTTTTTAAAAATCATATTAGAAGGATCTATTTAGTTTGCGAACAAGTTTGAAATCACTCAAACTATGTTCTTGTTGTTAAAATTTTACAACACAAAATAAGATAGCTATATAAATATGAATCGAATAAGGTTATGAATAAGGTTACTACCTCAAGTTACTTGGACAAAGCTACTGGAAAAGGTAAGAAAAATCTTGGAATCAAAAGAGTGGTGGAGTGGGATTGAAAGATTGGAAGTAATCTCCTTGAAATCGGATGACTATATTGATACGTTCTTGAGTAGGTAAATGAAGAGAGATTAGGGAGTGAATTAACTTGAAAGAAAATTGGAAATGAAATTGTATGTGTGTGTGTGTGTGTGCAAAATAGCATGATTATGGGATGGATATATAGGAGATTTAGTTTGTTTTCTTGCACAAAAGTCACACATGAGGTTAAATGGCTGGTTCCCATATGTAACATCATGTCTAGTGGCTGATCATTGAAGTTTATTGTTGGTATATATCAATAGTAAATACGTATAGAAACTGGGTATGATACGGTTACATATACCCTAGATATACTTGTAGAAATTTTGAGGAATCGGAACGAGAATTCAAATATGGACGGGTTTATAACTGTAAAAGAGGCTCAAAACTGGGCTTTTATTTTTGGGTCAAACAGGGCCAAAATAAAATTTTAAGACATTTTTGTAAAAGAGGCTCTACCCCTTGGACCCCGCCAGGGGTGGCCACCCTTTGGACCCCGCTTATCGGGGGCGCTGCCCCCGAACCCCCGTCATAATCAAGATAAGTTCAAACAAGTGTGCACTCCACACTTCCCCAAACTTGTTCGATATTTATCAAGATTATTTTGGTTACAAATTAATCCCATTACACTTAAATCATATTGGTGACATAGATCACCAACACATTATAGATTGTAAGTATATATGTCAAAGAACGTTACATATAGTTATCGTTTTGAAAACTTAAGTTAGTGGTCTCAAAGTATACTTATAACTCATTGTTGTTAGTTCACAATGAAATGTTAAACCATCCTTAAATCATGTTAAATATGTATAGATATGTACATATATAATCGTATAATTATCGTGTGTTATATAGTTCGTGATATCATCGGTCAAATTGGACGGTCAAACATTGTGTGAAACTCTTTTCAAAAACATAAGTCTCAACAGTTTGGATTGCTTATCATGTTGGTAAGGTTTATTTTATGTAAATATTAATCTCATAAGTATAAAACGATCGAAAAAATCCGGATCGTTACAGTACCTACCCGTTAAATAAATTTCGTCCCGAAATTTTAAAGTTGTACCTATTTTGCGTTGTCGGGAAACAAATGTGGATACTTTTGTTTCATCTGATCCTCTCGTTCCCAAGTAAACTCGGGACCCCTTCGAGCATTCCAACGAACCTTGACGATTGGTATGTTGCTCTGCTTGAGTTGTTTAACTTCACGGTCCATGATTTCGACTGGTTCTTCTATGAATTGTAGTTTCTCGTCGACTTGGATTTCTTCAAGAGGAATGGTGAGATCTTCCTTTGCAAGACATTTCTTGAGGTTTGAGACGTGAAATGAATTATGTACCCTGGTGAGTTGTTATGGTAACTCGAGTCGATAAGCTACCGGTCCGATGCGTTCGATGATCTTGAACGGGCCTACATACCTTGGGTTCAGTTTACCCCTTTTTCCAAAACGTATTACACCTTTCCAAGGTGACACCTTTAGCATAACCATGTCACCGATCTGAAATTCTAATGGTTTCCTTCGGACATCCGCGTAGCTCTTTTGGCGACTACGGGCTGTTTTCAATCTCTCCTTGATTTGCACTATCTTCTCAGTAGTTTCATGGATGATCTCGGGACCAGTTAATTGTCGATCTCCTACTTCATTCCAACAGAAAGGGGATCTACACTTCCTTCCATACAGTGCTTCGAATGGTGCAGCTTTAATGCTCGCATGATAACTATTATTATACGAGAATTCTGCTAATGGTAGATATTTATCCCATCCGTTTCCAAAATCGATCACACATGCCCTGAGCATGTCTTCAAGAGTCTGAATTCTTCTTTCACTCTGCCCGTCAGTTTGCGGATGATATGCGGTGCTCATATCCAAACGGGTTCCCAGGGCCTCCTGTAGTGATTGTCAAAACTTTGATGTAAATCTACTATCACGATCGGATATAATGGAAATAGGTATTCAATGCCTTGAAACAATTTCCTTTATGTACAGTCGTAATAGTTTCTCCATTCTATCTGTTTCCTTTACAGGCAAGAAATGTGCAGATTTGGTGAGACGATCAACTATTACCCAAATAGTGTCATAACCCCATACAGTCTTAGGTAACTTTGTGATGAAATCCATGGTAATACCATCCCATTTCCATTCTGGGATTTCTGGTTGTTGAAGTAACCCTGACGGCTTCTGGTGTTCTGCTTTAACTTTAGAACAAGTTAAACATTCCCCAACATACGTTGCAACATTTGTCTTTAAATTAGGCCACCAATAATGCGTCTTAAGATCTTGGTACATTTTTCCAACTCCAGGATGTATCAAGTATCTTGTCTTGTGCGCCTCATTCAATATCAACTTCCTTAATCCACCCAACTTCGGTACCCAAATACGGTTTGAAAAATATCGAATTCCGTCTTCTCGTATAACGAGTTGCTTCTCATACTTCTTCATTATTTCATTTCCTATGTTTTCTTTAGTAAGAGCTTCTCGTTGAGCCTCTTTGATTTGTGAGTTGAGATTCATACGAATTTTTATGTTCATCGCTCGTACTCGAATTGGTTCTCGTTCCTTTCTGCTTAAAGCGTCGGCCACTACATTCGCTTTCCCGGGATGATAGCGAATCTCACAATCGTAGTCGTTTATCAGCTCAACCCACCTACGTTGCCTCATGTTCAGCTGTTTCTGATCGAAAATATGTTGAAGGCTTTTATGATCAGTAAACACAGTGCATTTAACTCCATATAAATAGTGTCTCCATATCTTCAATGCAAACACTACTGCCCCCAATTCTAGATCATGCGTCGTATAATTCCGCTCATGAATCTTCAATTGTCGGGATGCGTATACAATAACTTTCTTTCGTTGCATAAGAACGCAACCAAAACCTTGTCGCGAAGCGTCACAATATATCTCAAAATCATTGTTCCCTTTAGGTAACGATAAATAGGTGCCGTGGTCAACTTCTTCTTGAGTAATTGAAATGCACTCTCCTGCTCAGAGGTCCATTCGTACTTCTTCCCTTTTTGTGTTAACGCTGTCAATGGTTTAGCTATTCGGGAAAAATATTGAATAAACCTTCTATAATAACCGGCTAAATCCAAAAATTGGCGTATCTGCGTTGGTGTCTTAGGAGTCTCCCATTTTTCAATGGCCTCAATTTTAGCTGGGTCAACCTGAATTCCTTTGCTACTAACAACATGACCAAGAAATTGCACTTCTTTTAACCAAAACGCACACTTAGAAAATTTGGCGTATAATTGTTCTTTTCTTAACAATTCTAATACCAATCTTAAATGTTACTCATGCTCTTGCTCACTCTTGGAATAGATAAGAATATCATCAATGAAAACGATAACAAACTTATCTAAATACGGACTACAAACTCGATTCATGAGGTCCATGAATACAGCTGGCGCATTAGTCAACCCAAACGGCATGACCAAAAATTCATAATGACCGTAGCATGTCCGAAAAGCAGTTTTTGGAATATCTTCTTCTTTGACGCGTAGTTGATGATAGCCCGACCTTAGGTCGATTTTCGAGTAAACACATGATCCTTGCAATTGATCAAATAAGTCATCAATTCTCGGTAGTGGATACTGATTCTTGATAGTTAACTTATTTAATTCACGATAATCTATACACATTCGGAAAGATCCATCTTTCTTCTTGACGAATAAAATCGGAGCTCCCCACGGTGAAGTGCTCGGTCGAATGAAACCACGGTCCAGTAATTCTTGTAACTGGCTTTGTAACTCTTTCATCTCAGATGGTGCAAGTCTATATGGAGCATGAGCCATTGGTGCAGCTCCTAGTACTAGACCTATTTGAAATTCTACATATCTAAATGGAGGTAATCCCGGCAACTCTTCCGGAAATACCTCAGGAAAATCTCTTGCCACAGGCACGTCGTTGATGCTCTTCACTTTTTCCTTCGTTTCGACTTATTAACATGTGCTAGGATAGCATAGCACCCTTTCTTCAAGAACTTTTGAGCTTTCAAACAACTAATGAGTTTTAGCTTTGAGTTACCCTTCTCTCCATAAATCATTAATGGCGTTCTATCCTTACGAGGAATGCGAATTGCCTTCTTGGCGCACACAACTTCAGCTCCTATTTTGGACATCCAGTCCATGCCGACTATTACATCAAAACTTCCTAATTCTACGGGTATCAAATCAATCTTAAATGTTTCTCCGGCTAAATTTATTTTACAATCACGGCAAATTTTATCGGCTTTAATTAGTTTACCATTAGCTAACTCAATCATGTACGTAGCATCTAGAGGTAATGATGAACAATTCAATTTAGCGTGAAAGTCTCTACACACGTAACTTCTATCGGCACCAGTATCAAATATAATAGATGTGGATAAGTTATTAATGGAAAACGCACCTGTAACAAGCTCCGGGTCTTCATACGCCTCTCTAGCATTAATAACAAATGCTCTTCCACGTGCAGATCCGTTATTCTTCTCTGGATTCGGGCACTGACTCTTATAATGACCCTGTTTCCCACACCCATAACAAGTAACAGTGGCCAAGGTAGTTCTATTTGCATTGGTGGCAGGAGTCTTGGTACCGTTTGTATTTGTAGCGGGAACCCTACAATCTTCAGCAAGATGACCTTTTCGATTACAATTGTTGCACACCACATTACAATAACCAGAGTGATGTTTGTGGCATCTGTTACATAAAGGATTTCATCCTTTGTAACCTGAGTTTGAACCGCTACCCGCACCTTGCGTGGTTTCTTGTTTCTTGTTGGATTGTTGATGATTACCTTCCCACTTTCTTTTATTTCCCGATGTCTTGACATCGGTGTTCTTATCCAGAATAATCTGGTCCATCAACTCGTTCGCCATGGTGATAGCTTCATGAATAGTCTTGGGTTTGGATGCTGTAACATTTGCCTTGACCTTTTTAGGCAAACTGTCTTTGTACAGTTCAATCTTCCGTTCTTCGGTTGGTACCAATTTCGGGACATAGCAAAGCTAATTCCATGAATCGCTGATTGTAGTTGGTGAGTTCAGTACCAACAACTTTCAGGCTTCGTAATTCAGCTTCCAACTTCCTAACCTCGTTCCTTGGACAATATTCGTTTATTAGCATTGTTTTGAATTCTTCCCAAGGAGTATCATAAGCTACATCTCCTCCTACGGCCTTCAAATAGTTTTTCCACCACGTGAGTGCACTATCTTGTAGGGTGCACAATGCATACTTGGTCATGTCTTTCTCAATACAACCACTGATTTTAAACACAGACTCAATCTTTTCGATCCACCGGGTTAAACCAACCGGTCCTTCTGTTCCACTGAATGATGAGGGCTTGCAACCTTGAAAAGTTTTGTAAGTGCACCCCACACGAGGATTTGGGTTAAATGCAGCACTTCTTGCAGCCTCGACCCATAACATTCTGTCGTTCACTCGCTGATTGATGAGTTCCTGGATTTCTTGTTCTGTCATTCGGTTCAATCGCGCCATAATCTTCAACAAGAATGAAAAAAATAATTATTCACATGGAATATTATAGATGTAGTATGTATTTACAGTACATCGTAGCTTATTAATAATATGAACCAGTTATTATTATAAAAGCCTTTTCTTCTTATTAGCGTTTTATAATTATATCTAGGGTTGTACCTACCCGTTAAAGTTCATACTTAATAGCTTAGTACGAAAATCAATTACTACCACCCAAATAATACTTAACCATGAAAAATTATTGCATTTCACACTTCACTATTTTACATATGCTTATCTTACATCAAACATTAAGCAAACCACACTAGTAATATTATACAAAACATTATATGATCATATGGTTTAAAACAACAGCGCATCATTTAACCCAAAGCGTTTGTGTTCAAAGAAATCGCTTAAAGGTTATCCTGGTTGTCTCCCTGCATTTTGGCTGAGGAACCGAAGAACTGGATGTCGGGGTAGAACTAATAGGAATAGTGGGAATAGGTTTGGAAGTATCTGGTGGAGTTGGTGCCACAACATCCTCTCTAGACTCGGGATTTGGATTTTCCATTTCAGTAGCCTTTCGTTTCTTTCCTCGTTCGAACTTGTCTTTCGTAATTTCCTGTATTTTTTCCTCCTCAGGATCACTTTCTGGTTCCTCTTCAATTGATTCATCCGGAACTTGTGAGTCTTCCCCAAAGGTGTCGTTTTCATCATCGGATAGGTTAATGACTGGAACACCATCTGAAGATTCTGGTTCGGAGTCGCTGAATGTGATAATAAGTTCTAAGCCAGACATCTATCACATAACAACTAGCACGTTAATACCACATAATATTTACATATTAATTTTTAACCAACAAGGATAAGTAATAGTTTTCGAAATCAAACATGGTCAAAGTCCAGAGTCACTACTGCATCCTAACAAACTCGATAAGACACACTAATGCAAATTTTCTGGTTCTCTAAGACCAACGCTCTGATACCACATGTCATAACCCGACCTTAACCATAAGGACGAATACAATAACATATGATTTCATCGCGAGGTATTGACCTCTATATGCGACATTTTTCAAAAACTGCATTCGTTTTTACAATACAAACCATAGCTTTTATTACAAATACAAGGTTTAAACAACTTAATAATGATTATCGTTTAGTGATAATCTTAGACTTACAAACTTTACATGTGATAATAACAATACGACCTCCAACATATTTTACATTACAAATCCTCCGATATGCAGTTTTATTTTTGACACAAATATGCATACTCAAGATCTTGCTTAAATTCAACATGTTGCAGCGGAAGCTTTTAGTTATCACCTGAGAATAAACATGCGTAAAACGTCAACATAAAGTTGGTGAGATATAGGTTTAATGCCGGCAGCGTTATAAATATAGACCACAAGATTTCATATATAAACGTTTTAATAAAAATATTCAAAGTTGTTGAGCACTTGATAACCATACTTAACATTTAATCAACGTCGCATATTCCCTTTATTATGAAATCTTACTACACCGTACCAAGTGTAGTCACCGAAACGAAGTACTGTGCAACCGTTGAATACTGGTCGTCCAGTCCGGTTGGGGTTGTCAGGCCCGATAGATCTATCAACAGGATTCGCGTTTACAATACCTCATGTAAATAATAGTTACCAAGTTACAGGGAAGTATGCCAGTGGTACAACTCAACGTAGAATATATATTTTTAATCACTTGTGTCCATAACGTAAATCATAAAATGCATATATTCTCATCCCGAAATATTTAGAGTTTAAAAGTGGGACTATATACTCACCTTTGTCTTGAAGGTATTTAACTCGACTTGGTCTCCGATAGATATCACGAACCTAACCATATATATAATATGTCAACATATTTTCTTTTTAAGTAATTGTTACATATATATACATATATATATATATATATATATATATATATATATATATATATATATATATATATATATATATATATATATATATATATATATATATATATATATATATATATATATACTTTTAATACTTTTAATATTTTCTTAGTCCGTAGTTAGCAGTCCGATGTTAGTGGTCCACAATTAGTTGCTTAAATAAAATAAATAAAGACCCCATCGTATTCGTATTGATCAGAATTAATCTCGACCCATGGTACCATGTTGTCAAGTAACGTGTTGCGTACATAAAGTACCGTGTTGTCAAATGACGTGTTGCGTACAATCATGAGGTCTTATGATTAATCTTCTCGTGTTGTTTACGGGTGGTCCTGAAATATATAAAATCAAATCATAAGTAAATATATATTAAATATTATGTTAATTAGCCAAGATATGATTAATCCGATTTTGTCATAATATGATATATTACAGGTCTTGAAGTGTTTTTAAAAATCAAATTAGAAGGATCTATTTAGTTTGCGAACAAGTTTGAAATCACTCAAACTATGTTCTTATTGTTAAAATTTTACAACACAAAATAAGATAGCTATATAAATATGAATCGAATAAGGTTATGAATAAGGTTACTACCTCAAGTTACTTGGACAAAGCTACTGGAAAAGGTAAGAAAAATCTTGGAATCAAAAGAGTGGTGGAGTGGGATTGAAAGATTGGAAGTAATCTCCTTGAAATCGGATGACTATATTGATACGTTCTTGAGTAGGTAAATGAAGAGAGATTAGGGAGTGAATTAACTTGAAAGAAAATTGGAAATGAAATTGTATGTGTGTGTGTGTGCAAAATAGCATGATTATGGGATGGATATATAGGAGATTTAGTTTGTTTTCTTGCACAAAAGTCACACATGAGGTTAAATGGCTGGTTCCCACATGTAACATCATGTCAAGTGGCTGATCATTGAAGTTTATTGTTGGTATATACCAATAGTAAATACGTATAGAAGCTGGGTATGATACGGTTACATATACCCTAGATATACTTGTAGAAATTTTGAGGAATCGGAACGAGAATTCAAATATGGACGGGTTTATAACTGTAAAAGAGGCTCAAAACTGGGCTTTTATTTTTGGGTCAAACCGGGCCAAAATAAAATTTTAAGACATTTTTGTAAAAGAGGCTCTGCCCCTTGGACCCCGCCAGGGGTTGCCACCCCTTGGACCCCGCTTATCGGGGGCGCTGCCCCCGAACCCTCGTCATAATCAAGATAAGTTCATACAAGTATGCACTCCACACTTCCCCAAACTTGTTCGATATTTATCAAGATTATTTTGGTTACAAATTAATCCCATTACACTTAAATCATATTGGTGACATAGATCACCAACACATTATAGATTGTAAGTATATATGTCAAAGAACGTTACATATAGTTATCGTTTTGAAAACTTAAGTTAGTGGTCTCAAAGTATACTTATAACTCATTGTTGTTAGTTCACAATGAAATGTTAAACCATCCTTAAATCATGTTAAATATGTATAGATATGTACATATACATAATTGTATAATTATCATGTGTTATATAGTTCGTGATATCATCGGTCAAATTGGACGGTCAAACGTTGTGTGAAACTCCTTTCAAAAACATAAGTCTCAACAGTTTGGATTGCTTATCATGTTGGTAAGGTTTATTTTATGTAAATATTAATCTCATAAGTATAAAACGATCGGAAAAATCCGGGTCGTTACATCGAATCAATAAACAAATGTTACTATCGTTTACTTAATTAATTTGAAATCATATATATCTAATATACATAAACACGTTTTAAATATATGTTGCAAGCTATTTATATATCTGACAACTAATATTCCAACTCACGTTTTTAAACAAGGACATTTTAATAATCGAGTTCTATTATATCAAAAAATGTTTTGGTACATTTGAAACTAAATCAATTGATTATTATGAAATTTAGTCTTCCACTAACTTTTGTCTAATTTTTGTTATTTGACACTTTGTTCTCATATGTAGATCACTTTACCAATTATTTCGAATACCGTTAAAAAGGAACCATTTCTCAAATCAATGTGGACCTCATAACAGAGACCCCTAATCATATCTCAATGTATCTGATAAATCAATCATTTGATATTATCATTTAATTCCGTCGATAAATATATTAAACATATATCGAAACAAATACATTCGTGTAAAGTATTAAACATTTAATACTTTGTTAACATTTTAAGTTATATATATATATATATATATATATATATATATATATATATATATATATATATATATATATATATACACACACACACATACATACATACATACATATATAATCATATCCATTTATATAATGGTTCGTGAATCGTCGGAATTTGATCGAGGTTAAATGAATGTATGAACATAGTTTAAAATTTTTGAGATTCAACTTAACAAACTTTGCTTACCGTGTCGGAATAATATGAAGATAAAGTTTAAAATTGGTCAGAAATTTCTAGGTTGTCACACATGCTATTTAAATGAAATTAAACATTTAGCCAGGTAATCACGTAATACATTGCATATATCCCAGTTTTGAAAATAACACGAAACTCACCTTGCTAGCTTAGGTTACGATATTCTTCAGTAATCAGTTCAACCTATACATAATTATTTTAATCATTATGAGTTTCTAATATATTAATAACAGATAAAATGGCCATTCCTTATTACTATCATGAATTCGTACTACGGAGTAACATTACTACTATCATGGCCATTCCTTATTTATTAATATTAATATAATAATAATAATAATAATAATAATAATAATAATAATAATAATAATAATAATAATAATATAATAATAATAATAATAATAATAATAATAATAATAATAATAATAATAATAATAATAATAATAGATAAAATATAAGTAAGAAATCTTACTTGACTTTGCTATCCACTAGATGAGCCGATTTGTGTGAATGTATATTTTACTTTTTGAGAGTTGATGGGATAAAAGTGAAGTAGGCTTACATGGTATTTATAGTCAAAAATTAACCAGCTTGTCATTACTCTATATATAGTAGGTAATCATTAGTATGTATACATGTCAACTTTGTATTCAATACTTTGTTAACAAGTATTCCAACTCACCAATTTTATGATCCGCTCATACAGTCAGCATGTTATCTATTACGTAGTATTAGTCTAAGTAATAGTATAGAATGTTCTAGCATCATTTAATATACTATTAGTATAAAAAAATTAAAATGAAATAAATAATATTTCTATATATATATATATATATAAAATAAGGATGTTACAATATGCGACAAGAATAATAACGTAAGTATTAAAATATAAGAATATTTTATTATTTCAATTGACATAGAAATGTCACACAGAAGAATTTGGATTTGAGAAACACGAATATATAATCGTGGGTTAGGAAACCAAGATGATTCACCGAATATAATCATTACACTTAGGAACATACTAACACATAATCACACACTTTCATTGAATAAATAAATATTAGTTATATTATATAGAATAGAATTAATCATTTAGAAGTAATGTGACAATGATGCAAATTAATGAAAGTTAAATATAATCAATTAAGTCGCAGTCACCTAAATGGATATATACATATATAATAATACCAACAACGTAACTAGAGAGTAGTTTATATATGTGTCATAACCCATAATGATCTAAAAATATTTTGGCGTAGAAAAACATAGTTTTTAACTAACGATTGGCTAATACTTAACGGAGAGTTAACGGAAAAGTCGGGTTGTTACATTACCGACCCCTTAACGAAAATCTCATCCTGAGATTCGGTTAGCTTAGGTAAAGGTACTATGAAGTCAAGACGATACACAAAACATGTGAGACTATAAAAAGATGGTTAGCGAGGACTTACCAGTGAAAAATTCCTTATCGTTATGGGCCTCGTTAGTTTGGAGATTATTAGCTCCAGTGTTGGAAGGTCCAACATTCTGTTTCCCTTTCGAACAGTCCTTTAGAAGATGACCCATCTACCCGTAAATCAAACACTTACAGGAGGTAGCCCTACAATGTATCTCTATGTGGACCTTCTTACTGCACTTCCTACACTTCACGGTGCAAAAGCCAACATGGTGTTTTTCATATCGCGTACACAACGGTTTCTTGCACTTGGGGTTAGTCTTGGAAGTAGATCCCATCTGATAGTTGCGAAACATTCCTAGTATCTTGCTTGAACTTGGAGTAAGGTTACCAGCGCGATCCTCAATCCACTTCCTTTTCCTATTTACCCTCTTCATGATAGTAGGCAGCTCCTTTTCTCTCATTTGAATGTCACAGTTCATCCTGTTAGTTTCCATATTAATGGCTCCTAGTGAAATGTCCCGTTATTATTGATTAAAAACGTTCCATATTAATTGATTTCGTTGCGAGGTTTTGACCTCTATATGAGACGTTTTTCAAAGACTGCATTCATTTTAAAACAAACCATAACCTTTATTTCATCAATAAAGGTTTAAAAAGCTTTACGTAGATTATCAAATAATGATAATTTAAAATATCATGTTTACACGCGACCATTACATAATGGTTTACAATACAAATATGTTACAACGAAATAATTTTCTTGAATGCAGTTTTTACACAATATCATACAAGCATGGACTCCAAATCTCGTCCTTATTTAAGTATGTGACAGCGGAAGCTCTTAATAATCACCTGAGAATAAACATGCTTAAAACGTCAACAAAAATGTTGGTGAGTTATAGGTTTAACCTATATATTATCAAATCATAATAATAGACCACAAGATTTCATATTTCAATACACATCCCATACACAGAGATAAAAATCATTCATATGGTGAACACCTGGTAACCGACATTAACAAGATGCATATTTAAGAATATCCCCATCATTCCGGGACACCCTTCGGATATGATATAAATTTCAAAGTACTAAAGCATCCGGTATTTTGGATGGGGTTTGTTAGGCCCAATAGATCTATCTTTAGGATTCGCGTCAATTAGGGTGTCTGTTCCCTAATTCTTAGATTACCAGACTTAATAAAAAGGGGCATATTCGATTTCAATAATTCAACCATAGAATGTAGTTTCACGTACTTGTGTCTATTTTGTAAATCATTTATAAAACCTGCATGTGTTCTCATCCCAAAAATATTAGATTTTAAAAGTGGGACTATAACTCACTTTTACAGATTTTTTACTTCGTCGGGAAGTAAGACTTGGCCACTGGTCGATTCACGAACCTATAAAAAATATGTACATATATATCAAAGTATGTTCAAAATATATTTACAACACTTTTAATACATTTTGATGTTTTAAGTTTATTAAGTCAGCTGTCCACGTTAGTAACCTACAACTAGTTGTCCACAGTTAGATGTACAGAAATAAATCGATATATATTATCTTGAATCAATCCACGACCCAGTGTATACATATCTCAGTATTGATCACAACTCAAACTATATATATTTTGGAATCAACCTCAACCCTGTATAGCTAACTCCAACATTCACATATAGAGTGTCTATGGTTGTTCCGAAATATATATAGATGTGTCGACATGATAGGTCGAAACATTGTATACGTGTCTATGGTATTTCAAGATTACATAATATACAATACAAGTTGATTAAGTTATGGTTGGAATAGATTTGTTACCAATTTTCACGTAGCTAAAATGAGTAGTTTTTACCAATTTTGTTTTGCTCGCCATTTCTTCGTTTCTAATCCGTTTTGAGTGATTTAAGCGGCCACGGTTTCGTATTGAACTTGACTTTATGAAACTAAACAGAAAATGTATAGGTTTATAGTCGGAAATACAAGTTACAAGTCGTTTTTGAAAGAGGTAGTCATTTCCGTCGAAAGAACGACATCTTGATGACTGTTTTGAAAAACATACTTTCACTTTAAGTTTAACCATGATTTTTGGATATGGTTTCATGTTCATAAGAAAAATCATTTTTCCAGAAGTATAGCTTTTAAATCAAAGTTTTTCATAGTTTTTAATTATCCAAATCAAAACAGCCCCCGGTTGTAACTAAGACGGCGTAAATCCGGTTTTATTGTGTTTATCGTGTTTCCGGGTTTTAAATTATTAAGTTACCATATCATATAGATATAGATCATGTGTATAGTTGATTTTTAAAAGTGTAGTTAGAAGGATTAATTTTATTTGCGAACAAGTTTAGAATTAACTAAACTATGTTCTAGTGATTACTAGTTTACCACTTCGAATATGATAGCTTTTTATGTATGAATCGAATGATGTTATGAACATCATTACTACCTTAAGTTCCTTGGATAAACCTACTGGAAAAGAGAAAAATAGATCTAGCTTCAACGGATCCTTGGATGGCTCGAAGTACTTGAAGCAGAATCATGACACGAAAACAAGTTCAAGTAAGATCATCACTTGAAATAAGATTGTTATAGTTATAGAAATTGAACCAAAGTTTGAATATGATTATTACCTTGTATTAGAATGATAATCTAATGTAAGAAATAAAGATTTCTTGAGGTTGGATGATCACCTTACAAGATTGGAAGTGAACTTGTAGAATTTATGAAGAACACTTAGAACTTGAAGTTAGAACTTGAGAGAGATCAATTAGATGAAGAAAATTGAAGAATGAAAGTGTTTGTAGGTGTTTTTTGTCGTTGGTGTATGGATTAGATATAAAGGATATGTAATTTTGTTTTCATGTAAATAAGTCATGAATGATTACTCATATTTTTGTAATTTTATGAGATATTTCATGCTAGTTGCCAAATGATGGTTCCCACATGTGTTAGGTGACTCACATGGGCTACTAAGAGCTAATCATTGGAGTGTATATACCAATAGTACATACATCTAAAAGCTGTGTATTGTACGAGTATGAATACGGGTGCATACGAGTAGAATTGTTGATGAAACTGAACAAGGATGTAATTGTAAGTATTTTTATTAAGTAGAAGTATTTTGATAAGTGTCTTGAAGTCTTTCAAAAGTGTATGAATACATATTAAAACACTACATGTATATACATTTTAACTGAGTCGTTAAGTCATCGTTAGTCGTTACATGTAAGTGTTGTTTTGAGACCTTTAGGTTAACGATCTTGTTAAATGTTGTTAACCCAAAGTTTATAATATCAAATGAGATTTTAAATTATTATATTATCATGATATTATGATATATACATTTAAATGTCGTTACAACGATAATCGTTACATATATGTCTCGTTTCGAAATCCTTAAGTTAGTAGTCTTGTTTTTACTTATGTAGTTCATTGTTAATACACTTAATGATATATTTAATTATCATATTATAATGTTATATATAATATAACCATGTATTAATATGCTTCATATATATTTAGTAAGACGTGGTTATAACGATAATCGCTATATGTATCGTTTCGAGTTTCATACGTCAATAGTCTCCTTTTTAAGTATATAACTTATTGTTACTATTTTTAATGAGATACTTGATGATCATTATATCATGTTAAACATATATATTTATTCATTTATGTATCATCATGTCATATACAACTTATAACGTTCGTGAATCATTGGTCAAACTGGGTAATCAGACATTTACAAAATTTCCGTTTCAATTAACCAAGTCTTAACAAGTTTGATTGCTTAACATGTTGGAAACATTTAATCATGTAAATATAGTTTTCATTAAACATATAATCATAGAAAGGTTCGAAAAAGTTCGGGGTCACTACACCTAGGATTGACGTTGGGTTATGGTAAGCAACGTAACCTAGTACCTCAGTAGGAAACCCTGACACGTACCTCGCAATGCCAACAATATCAGGCGTGACCAAACACGGACACAATATGTATAGTTCTCTGAATTGGGCATTATAACTAGCAATGTTAGATCCGGTTACCCTCAAACCCAAAAGCTCATTTTCCCATCTCATTCGCTCTTGCCTGGGACCATAGTTCTCGGTAATGCCGTCAAGTCCTATGTTAGCCAGCACTTCTGTCACTTTCTGATCAACGAGTTCTTCAATTCGAGCATCGATAACTCCCTTATCCGACATGTTTCCTTCAAAAGAAGGTGGTACCCCAAGTTAGATTCAATGAAAACAATGCCATAAAAGTATACTAGCAACGAGTAGTATTACGTAGTAATTGATAGTATATAGTAAGAATTCTTGAGAGTGACAAGTAGTGATGATATGGATGGTCAATATTAGTGATAGGTATTAGTGAATGACAGTAGTAATCATTAAGGATAATAGTAAGTAACATTAGTGTAGTAGTATTAGGGAAAACAATAGAAGTGGAGTAATAGTAGTGAAAACAGTGGTAAATAAGAAATGAGTAGTAGTGGTATGTGAAAGTGAGTAGGTCTATATAGTGTCTTTGTAGTGTTAAATAATGACGGGTGTACACATAGATAATAGGTTACAAATGATAGTTATCAAGTGATCACATTTAAGTTATATTGACCAAATTTAAATTTTTCTTTGTCCCGTTTCTAATCCCCTTTGTCATGATGTTGGAACTTCTATATTAGCTCCGTAATATAATCCTGATCATTATATTACCCTAACTCATACGTTAATTTCGACATTACTTCATAAGTTCACATCAACGAAATTAATTTATAGTTAATGAATTTTAAGCAACGAATTTACGTACTATTTTATAGATTAACAGTCATACATAACTAAGTATTAAAGATGACAAAATTATATAGTATTTTAAGTTCGAAGTCAACATCAGTATATATATATATATATATATATATATATATATATATATATATATATATATATATATATATATATATATATATCACTCAAGTAACAATAATGGTGATAATAATAATAACGCAAGACAAACTCACACATAAATAAAATAAGAATAACATAATAACCAAAATATAAAAATAAACGATAAGATCGAAGAATAGTAAGTTGTGTATCTCTAAATAAAGGACTAAACACGTCCATTTGTCATAACTCAAAACAAAGTAATCATCAACAATAAGATATAATAATACTAAGCTATATTAATCAGAATCATCACTTTCTGGAAACCTTCATTCTAGACTAAGTAAGCGCGGCATAACACGCGACTTAAAAGCAGTCAACTCATCTTGTACATCAACATAACTACACCTGAGACGTTTATAGTCTCACCGAACAGATGTTGCGGCCTTACGTTTCTTCTATAAAATCGCAACTCTGGCTGAGAATTTCTCCACAATCTTCTTCAACTCTCCAACCTCATCAGCAAGGGAGGGTGAAGTCTTTGCAACACTAGAGGATGGTGTAGTAGGAAAATGGTGAACACCACGGTGTGACACCGGTGAAGTATCAGGAAAAATCGAGTGTTGAGAACTCGGCGCAATAGGGTGTGCTTCCTCAGATTCTACATCTTTCTCGGTTTCTCTTCCTCCTCGGAATCCTCTTCCTCCTCAGAATCCTCGTGGTCGGTGATGTGCAAAAGTGTGCAGTGCTTAATTTTCCTTTTCAAAATTTTAAATTCATATAACCTTTTTAATTCACTTTTAACACCCTAACGAGCAACAAGACCCTATCAGATGTAGTATTTTAGGTTATCGTCCCAAGAGAGCGTAGTTGCATTTTTAGTTGGTTTATTATATAGCTTAGTTGTTATTAAAGAACTAAATATAGATTTTTATGTGTTTTAAGATTATAGATTTTAATCTCTTAGGAAAGAGATGATTTAAAGTAAACAAAATAATAAAATAACAAGCAAGCGCATGAAGATTCAAAATAAACAATTATAAATAAAAGCAGTTAAATGAGCGAATAACTCATACGAGAACCATATTAGGCAAGTTTCATAACTTATATTAACATAAATCAAGATAACAATCATAGACCAATTATTATCCTTAAGTAGGTTAAGACCAGTGTTGCATATCATTTAATAAGAAGGACTTAAAGCATATGTTAGACACGTAATGTGCATGACTAACATCTCAATTTATAGTATTCAATTCAATTACATGATACATATCAACCTTATGATGCAGATCAACATGCAAATATACTGACAAGTTATATAAGCTATTAAACATCAAGTAGATCAACTCAAGTTACTAGCTGAAAGTCAATTATTACTTGGTTTTCATGTAATCATTAATCAAACACATCTAAACAGAGGATCTTCGACTAAGCCTAACAATATTAAATACTATTATTGCCATGACCCCCGTCTCGATTTCCCAAGATGTGGTGTGAACTTTAACATAGTGTCCCAGGTTATAGTCAACGTAGTAGCAGAAACATAAATATTATCACATCACAGTCTCTGTTTTTAGTTTTTGGTACATCGTGGTTACAAAATACAAATACAGACGTAGTACAAATACAAATACATCATAATCTAGCTTATCAATACTAGATTTATCGAAAGACATTTTTAAACTTCCACGATGCCCGACCTGAAAATGCTTCAAAAGCTAAGTACCTGAGATAAATACTTAAAAATGTCAATATAAATATTGGTGAGTTCATAGGTTTAGTTATAATGCATAAGTTATTGGACCTCAAGATTTCATGTATAAAACAGTTGAAAAGTTATTCTAGTTTATGAGCTTTCGATATCGAACGTTAACGTAAAAGTACCCGAAAACAAGCTTCACTTAAGGTCTAAGTGCATATGGTCGAAGGTTATGCATTCGATAGCCTAGAAGGCCTATCCTGATGTGAGGAGTCACCCTCAAATAGATCTATTCATAGTATTCGCGTTCACCAAACCGGTAATTAACGATATCAAAATCGGGCTTTCTAAATTGACCTTTGTTACTCAACATAGAATATAGTTGTAAGTACTTGGATCCAATATGTAAAACAGTAAACAAGTATTATCTCATCCCAAAAGTATAAAAGATTGATTAAAAATGGGACTACGAACTCACAAGTGATGCGGTGCAAAGCGTTCACGGTAATCGGTCAGATTGTGTTCGGTGTTCCGGGCTTAAGACCTAATGAAATTTTATAAGGTCAGAGGTCATACTATCTAATATAGTACTTAGGTTAGGTTTAAGATCAATCCCTTAAGTAATCTTACATGTCCAATTCGGTTCTCGGTTTCAAAAGTTACTAATTCATAGTTTTGAGTGTAGACCGTTTTTGACTAGTTTTATCATAACATAAGTGTAGGTGTTTCTATTAATCTAGACATCCATTTTAAGTGAGATTACCATCTCTAGAAAGATCTTTAAGTTAAATTTTCAAAAATGTAAGGTTCTGCTTGAGATTCAAAATAAAATTTGGTCAAAGGTTTACTTCTTTACAAGTGTGCAAAACAGTTCAGTTTTACACTATGAGTTCCTAGGGGAGTTTAAAAATAGAAAAACTTATTTATTTGACTCAAGAGTTTCACTGAAGTCTTAGAACATATAAAAGTGCTTATTCTCAAAATGAATAGTCTCCAGGTCTTCATTAATCTTGTTGTTTGAGATAAGGTTTTAGACCAATTTCTGTTCAACAACATCTTAGGTCAACTTGATGGTACTATATCTCAATGATTTCTTAATGGTTTTTAGTGATTTAGCTATCCATGGTTTCCTTATTAAGTATAGTTTTCAAATCAGAAGCCTTTGGTTCAATATCTATCTTATATTTTGATTTATACATGATTCTTTAACACTTGGTCAGATTACTTTGAATCTGAACCTGTCTCATCAAATAAAAATTAAAAATGACATGTTCTTTGAGATAAATCATGAAATCTTTACTAGAAGTCTAAAACACATATATGAACATCATATAAATTCATGAGTTCCAGATAGAAACCATAGGTTGGTGTTTAGGTCATGAACTTCAAGTAAAAATTTGGACAGATCAAAGATAAAACAGTTTTACAAAGTTTAACCACTTTAGTTCTTGGTTTAGCTTCATTTTAAGACATAGGACATGTAGAGATCTTAAGTTTACTAATCTAGAGTCAAGATCATGGTTAGCTATATAGTCATCATTGAGTGATTTAACACTCTAGATCAAGCTTTTACACCATGAAAGTTCTTTATTATGACTAGAAATGATGAATAGATTAAGTTAGTTTGTTATACCTTGATGATATGTGATCCTAAAAAGAAGATGATCAAGAGAGGTATTTAGATCTGTATTTAGAGAGTATAAAAGTGTGAGAGAGAAAGGAGAGTGATCAAATGAGAGAATGGGAGGTAGAGGTGGGTTTATATAGAGATGGTGGTTCATGGTGGTGTTGGACGTGGCACAAGGAGGAGGAAGGAGGGGATGACTCACCTTCTTGCCATTAATGGAAGTCATGATGATGTTTTGCATGGCCTTTTGCTTAGGGAGGAAGTATTAGTAGAGCTGATATGATGATATGGATGATGACGATGATGAAAAACGATGATGATGATGATGGTGTAGATGTTCTAGTCAATTTTTGGTTTCCAATTGTACATGTACTTGTGTAGGCTTTCTAATATATAATTCTTAGATGTTTACTTGTATGTTTAGAGTTTAGGAAGTAAGCTAAGGTTAGGTTTTAATCAAGATAGGTTAAGGTTGGTTAAATGAAAGAAATGGCTAAGTACAAAGTAATCAAGACTAGTTGTGAAAATGATGAAGTGTAGAAATATTTTTATCTTATGATCAAATGTTCAAATGAAATTGCTTCAAGTCTTTAATCTAAATACTTGGTTAATAAGTTTAATTATTAAGTTGATATATATATATATATATATATATATATATATATATATATATATATATATATATATATATATATATATATATATATATATATATATATATATATATATATATATAAGATATAATTTATAGGTTTAGGGTTTATGATAATCACTACTACATTTCGGCTCATTTAGAGCCCTTCATATTGACGTGTTCACTACATAACACGTCTAATTTATCAAACGGAACACGTCTAATTAAGGTTTTTACAAAAAATAAACACGGAACACGTCTAAATAATAGTAGCAACACGTCTAATTAGAAATCTGCAACACGTCTAAATAAGTATAACACCTCTAATTGGTAACCACGTCTATTAAGTTTTGCCGGGAACACGTCTAAATGACGAACACGTCTAATAAGTTACAAAAAAACGTCTAATTAGTTTGCAACAAACGACTGTTAACTGAAACATGTCTAAATAAGTTTAAATAAGTTAACGGATTATATAAGTTAACGAGCTCCGTTTAATCAACCTAACCCTTACAGTTCTGTTAACATAAGTTAACAGAACACGTCTAATTAAACTTTTTAACCTTCCCTCATCTTAATTATTATCGTTATCGTTATCGTTATCATTATTATTATAATTATAATTATAATTATATTTATAATTATCTTATACTCCCTTCGTCTCACCACAAGTGTCCACATTTCCATTTTGGGATGTCCCATTTCAAGTGTCCACTTTGTGTTTCAACCAATGAGAAGAGGTTATTCTGGAGAGAGAAGATTTCTGATTGGTTGAGAATGGAGTTAGTGGAATTTTCTAAAACTGTGTGTAAAAAGTAAGTAGACACTTGCAGTGGGACGAAGGTAATATCTTAAAGTATATACTAACTTCCAGAATCGGCATCTGCTCTCAAAATAAAAAGATAAAAACCTACCTCTTCATTCGTCCCTCATTCCTCCGGAACTTTGTTCCCAAAAACTTCCCAAATCAAATAACTCCACCCATCTTTCTTCTTCATCCACCTCCATCTTCATCAACCATCTATAACACCAAAGAAAAACCTTCCTCCTCAAACCTCACACACCCCCAATTTACTCCACAGTCGTCGCCACCATCAACACCGCCGACGACCAGCGCTGCCTTTGCCACCTACACCACCGCCTCCACTCAACCGATTTCTCCACAACCCGCCAACACCACCACTTCCACTCTTTTAATTAGCTACCATGAAGAATTAATCCTAGGGTGTGCAATTAGATACATCATGTGTCAAGTTTTACAGCACTTTATATCAAAAGGTTAGTATTTTTTGATTTGTTTATGAAGTATTATTTTTGTATCTTTATCTTTATTCTTGAATTGATAAAATTTTGATTTGTGTTCGTTAGATAATACATTTGTTTTTGGTAATGATAGTACGATGTTATCTTCTAGGTCAGCAATCTCGCTTTCAAAATTGGTCAAGAACAAACTATTGAAGGTAATTGTTGTCCTTCTCAATCGGTTAATTAGGGTTTCAGTCATCGATTGTGAGTGCTGAACTAAGGTAATTTTTGATTTTATAATTTCACTATGTTTGATTTTTTTCTTCAGTAATTTTTTATTCATCTCTACATTTTTAGTTTAGTAATTGTGTTCAAAACTCGATTCTTGAACACAAGGATGCTGATCATTATGGGGCAACATCCCCGAAGAAGTTGTAAGCTACTATTCTTAGTCCGTTCATTTATTGTTGATTCTCTAGAGTTTGTGTATGCCCAATTTTTAGTCCGTTGATGAGTATCTTTTGCATATGTGTATCGACGCTAACTTGGTGTGTTCATTCACTTTTTAGTATAGCTAACAATCTCAGCCCATATAGGTATGAATGTTTTGAGTTGTTTTTTAACAGTTAATATATGCCGTTCCAATTGATTAAGAGTGTGCATACGTAAGCTACTTACTTGGGTCTTAACTGATTATGGTTCAACCTGTTTTCATTTAGAATGGTAAAATTGATTACGGTTACTACTAGGGAAGAAGTAATTACTGAATTGCAATAAGTGCAGTTAGTGGATTTACGTAGGATATTGAGATTTTGTTCTGGTCTTTTACCTACTGAATAATATTTTTCGGCAATTCCAGTAGGAAAATTTCAATCAGGGTTGGACCACATGTGTTTTGCATTTGTATTTATGAGTTTGTAATGAGTTTGATTTTAATTTAATGGAGGTTAAGTCGTAGATTTGAATATTTGGTTACTTATGATGTTAATCTAATTAGTATTGTAGATATGAATTTGGAATGAGTTTGGTGTCAATCGAGGTTAAGTCTTAGATTTAAAGATTTAGTTATCTAAGATGTTAATCTAATTAGTATTATAGATAAGATGTTAAACAACTGACATAAAACAATATATTTATGTACCTGTTTTAAAATATTTAGCATCGAATTATCTCTTTTCTCTATAACATTAAGTATTATTATAGTTAATATGTTATTTTTATTAAATATGATAAATGGTAATGGTAATGGGCACATTGAGGTGAAACTAATGGTTTATTAATATTCTGGTACTATTGCAGATTACAATAAGAGATTATGGGAAGGCTTTGAAGATCCTTAACATGATGATTTAAACTGCATGTCAAATTGCGAGTGCAATTATGAAAATCCTTAACATTTCTTCATAAAAGTAACGGGCTGTAACATATTTGATTTGATGTGTAGATCATGGAATCTTTCCATCCACAACTCAAGATTCAGTACGAATGATGCCTGGATTCATGATCGTTCAATTTTGAATGGTCGTGAAGTTCACTGTGTAAACTATCCAAACTTCACAAGAACATTCAAACACATGGGTTGGTTCAACTTCATCTTTCTTCAGGTGATAGTATATACTTTGCCTATGAGTGAGTTGATAAATACATATGTAAGTAGTATTGTTGGATACATTATTATTACTTTTTTCAACTTATGGTGCAAAATTAAACGATGTTGAACTGTTCACTAGTAAGTGCAGCTGAATTGGACATGTTTCCATGTAGAAGTGATTCAATTGTATAGCAGCTGAATTTGACAGTTGCAGTAGGAGAACCCAACACAAAAAAAGAGTTCTAGTTAACAATTTCTCGTTCAAGGTATCTTAAATATTCTTTCTAAGTACAAAGCATTACATAACTAAACATGTGAAATTATTTTATAATGTTGTTGGCAGGGGGAGAGGGAGGCAAGATTGACAGAGGGATGGAAAAGAACCAACCATAGCTACCTTATATTTGTTTAGTGTTTTATTAGTGTTTTTTAGTGTAGAATTCATCCATTGTAAATTACATATATGATATTTATATATATAGTTTGGTTTTGTAGTAAATTTAATTTGGTATATTTGATGTATTTTGTATTGGCGGGTGTTATTTGAAATATTTGATATTTTAATTTATTTGGCGCTAGAAATTATTTGGCGGTATTTGGCAGGTATTATTTAAAATATTTGAGTTTAACCATGGTTAAAATTTATTAGAACACGTCTAATTGCAACTAATGGAACACCTTTAATTGCAACTAACGGAACACGTCTAATTGCAACTAACGGAACACGTCTAATTGTAAATAACGGAACACGTCTAAAAGACTTAACGGAACAGCCTAATCTAACGATTTGACAACAGGTCTAATTACTAGTTTTTAGAGCGGCTCCTTGAACCGCACTATATGAGTACACTCATTTGGAACCCTCACATATAGACGTGTTGCGGAACACGTCTAAAAGCCTTTTTTCACACGTCTAAAAGAGCCGGAATGTAGTAGTGAATGAGCTAGGGTTCAAAGTAGTAAGCTAGGGTTTTAGGACATTATGCAAAATGTGTGAGGTAACACTCTATCAAGTAAAACCTAAAATGCATCCTCAGAGTTATACAATCCCTATAAACAACCCAAGACAGAGATCATTAAGTTTACTCGTCATGTCGGAAATTGTAACTTAAAGATGTCAAACTAGACAACTTAAGTCGAAAAGCTAGAGTTGTGACATTACCTACCCGTTAAGAAAAATTTCGTCCTCGAAATTTAGGAGGTACTTCGATTATCGAACAAATGGGGATATTTCTGCCTTATATGTTCCTCGCGTTCCCACGTGAACTCTGGACCTCTCCGTGCATTCCAACGAACTTTAACAATTGAGATTCTACTATGCTTCAGCTTCTTCACCTCACGATCCAATACCTCTACTGGCTCCTCAACAAAATGTAATTTGTCATTGATACTTAATTCTTCCAAAGGAATCACTAAGCTCCTGTGGTAGTTTCAATACCACTAAGCATTATGAATACCACAAAGCTCCTGTGGTAGTTTCAATCTATATGCAACTGGACCAATCCTTTTAATAACCTCAAAAGGTCCTACATATCTCGGGCTCAGCTTTCCTCGCTTCCCAATCCTTATTACTCCTTTCCATGGAGAAACTTTTAACATAACTCTGTCACCCACTTGAAATGCTAAAAATTTCCTTCGGACATCGGCATAACTCTTCTGCCTACTTCTCGGCGTCTTTAGTATTTCTTGAATCTGAAAGATCTTCTCAGTTGTCTCATGGATAATCTCTAGTCCTGTCAATTGTGAATCACCAATATCACTCCAACACAATGGTGATCTACATTTCCTTCCATACAAAGCTTCAAATGGTGCAGCCTTAATACTCGAGTGATAATGTTGTTATACAAAAACTCGGCTAAAGGTAAATACTGATCCCATCCATTTACAAAGTCTATTACACATGCTCGGAGCATATCTTCAAATATCAGAATAGTTCTCTCACTCTGCCCATCGGTTTGGGGATGATAAGCCGTACTCATGTCCAAACGAGTACCTAGGGCTTTTTGCAAAGATTGCCAAAATCTTGAAGTAAATCTGCTATCTCTATCAGAGATAATATAAACTGGAACTCCATGCCTAGAGACAATCACTTTGATGTATAAGCTAGCCAATTTTTCCATCTTGTCGGTTTCTTTCATGGGTAGGAAATGTGCAGATTTCATAAGTCGATCCACTATTACCCAAATAATGTCATAACCCTTTGCATTCTTCGGTAATTTCGTAATGAAATCCATCGTAATTCCTTCCCATTTCCATTTCGGAATCTCAGGTTGCTGCAATAACCCTGATGGTTTCTGATTTTCGGCCTTAACCTTCGAACATGTCAATCATTTCCCAACATAAGTTGCAATCTCAGACTTCATGTTCGGCCACCAATAGAATTCCTTTAAGTCATGGTACATTTTCCCAGACCCTGGATGAATTGAATATCTTGTCTTGTGTGTTTCATCCATCACAAGCTCTCTCAATCCACCAAACTTTGGAATCCAAATTCTGTCTGCAAAATATCAGGTTCTGTCACTCTTGACTTTAAACTTCTTATCCTTCTCACTAATTCCTTCCTTCTTCACGTTCTCTTCCTTCATAGCTTCCAATTGTGCATCTTGAATACGAGATACAAGGTTTGTCTGAATAGTCATATTCAATGACCTAACTCTCAGAGGTTTAACCCTTTCCTTGCGACTCAATGCATCAGCTACAATGTTCGCTTTCTCTGGATGATATCGAATATCACAATCGTAATCATTTATAAGCTCTACCCACGTCTTTGTCGCATGTTTAACTATTTCTGATTGAAAATATGCTGAAGACTCTTGTGATCTGTATATATGGTACACTTGGTCCCATATAAATAATGTCTCCATATTTTCAATGCAAACACAACAGCTCCTAATTCCAAAACATGAGTTGTATAATTCTGCTCATGGTTCTTCAGTTGACAAGATGCATACGCAATGACCTTCTTTCTTTGCATTAAACCACATTATAACCCTTGTCGAGATGCATCACAATAAACAAGAAAATCTTCATTTCCTTCCAGTAGTGATAATATAGGTGTGGTTGTCAACTTCTGTTTCAACATTTGAAAAGCAGATTCCTGTGCTGAGGACCATTCAAAATTCTTATCCTTGTGCGTCAACACCGTTAATGGTCTTGCTATCTTGGAGAAATTCTAAATAAATCTTCTATAATATCCAGCAAGTCCTAAAAATTGACGAATTTAAGACGGGTTCTTAGGCACTTCCCAATTCTTAATAGCCTCAATCTTGGTAGGATCAACATGGATACCTTCTCTATTAACCACATGACCCAAAAGTTGGACTGAATTGAGCCAAAAACCACACTTTGAAAATTTAGCATATAACTGCAATTTTCCAAAAGTTGCAAAACTAATCTCAAATGTTGCTCGTGCTCTTCCTTATTCTTGGAGTAGATCAAAATATCATCGATAAATACTATGATGAATTTATCTAGATGCGGTTTGCAGACTCTGTTCATCAGATCCATAAATACTGCAGGGGCGTTGGTTTAACCAAACGGTATTACCAAAAATTCATAATGGCCATAGCGTGTTCTAAACGCTGTCTTAGGCACATCGTCCTCTTTGACTCTCAATTGATGGTACCCTGATTTGAGATCGATCTTGGAATAAACACTTGACCCTTACAATTGGTCAAATAGATCGTCTATCCTTGGTAACGGTTAACGGTTTTTGACTGTAAGCTTATTCAGCTCTCGATAGTCAATGCACATTCTGAAAGATCCGTCCTTCTTCTTCACAAACAAGATTGGTGCACCCCACGGAGAAACACTAGATCGAATGAATCCTTTATCTAATAATTCTTGGAGTTTATTTGACAGTTCTTGCAGTTCTGAAGGAGCTAATCGATAAGGCGATTTGGAAACTGGTGCGGCTCTGGGAACTAAATCAATCTGAAATTCAACTTGTCTATGCGGAGGTAGTCCTGGCAAATCTTCTAGAAATACTTGAGGAAACTCACGAACAACTGGAACATCCTCCGATCCAATCTCTTTGGTTTTGAGTTCTTTCACGTGCTCGAGAATGGAAGGATATCCCTTCTTTAGATATCTTCGAGCTCTCATACAGGAAATAATATTAAGGTTTACCTTGCTCTTATCTCCTTGGATGACTAAGTTCTCACCATTCTCAAGAGGTATATGGATAGGCTTTTCCGCACAATTAATGTCCGAACGATTCTTAGATAACCAGTCCATACCAATAACAACATCGAAACTTCC
This sequence comes from Rutidosis leptorrhynchoides, assembly GCF_046630445.1. Taxonomy (NCBI): domain Eukaryota; kingdom Viridiplantae; phylum Streptophyta; class Magnoliopsida; order Asterales; family Asteraceae; genus Rutidosis; species Rutidosis leptorrhynchoides. Next base: position 264,674,913 of record NC_092333.1, on the reverse strand, counting down.
TAACTCAACAGGCATTAAATCAACCTCGAAAAAATTGTTTGACAAATTTAAGGCACAACCTCGCATAATCGTATCTACTTTTATCAACTTACCGTTTGCCAATTCTACAGCATATCTAATGTCTAAGGCAGTTAAAGGCCTATTTATCGCAACACTAAAATCCTTAGCTATAAAACTTTTATCAGCGCTGGTATCGAATAAAATAGAAGCTAAATGATTATCGAGGAGGAACGTACCCGTGACTAACTCTGGGTCCTCACGAGCTTCCTTCGTTGTGATCTGAAAAGCTCGGCCCTTAGCCATTTCACCCTTCTTAGCCTTAGGACATTCTTTCTTGAAATGACCTACTTGACCACATCCAAAACAAACATTTTGATTGTTCTTTTCGCCTTTATCATTCCCTGATAAACAAACTCTACAATCCTTTGAGAGATGTCCTTGTTTCTTGCATAGTTCACAAAATACAGTACAAACATCAAAATGATGTTTCGTGCACCTGCTGCAGTAGGGTTTCTTTCCTGCATACTTACTATTCTTACTCACAACCTTGGCAGTTCCTTGCTTCTTGGAATTACCTTCTTGGTTACCATCCCACTTACGCTTCTCAGTCGTAAACTTCACATCTGTCTTAGCATTGATTGGTTGACATCGCACTACTTGCACCATCAAATCATGCGCCATACGAATAGCACTCTGGATCATTTCTGGTTTCGATGACAGAACATTTCCTTGAATGTTTTCTGACAAACCCCAAATATATCTCTCAACTCTCTTATATTCGGGAGTAACCATGGTTAGGCACATTAAAGCTAATCAAGGAATCGATTAGTATATCCTGAGATATCAGTTCCTTCCAACTTTAAGTTCCATAACTCGGTTTCTAGCCTTTGAATCTCACTCCTCAGGCTACTCATCGATCATCTGCTGCTTAAATTCTTCCCATGGCGTATTATATGCAACATCAATACCCACAGACTTGGCAAAATAATTCCACCAGGTTAAGGCTTCATCCAAAAGAGTACATGATTCGAACTTCACTCGATCATTGTCTGCGTACTCACTGATTTTGAATAACGATTCTAGTTTTTCAAGCCATCTCATTAACCCTACGGGTCCTTCCGTTCCTGAAAAACTCTGGGGCTTGCAACACATAAATGCCTTGTAATTGCGTCGCAGTTGAACGTTTGCCACTTCGGGTCTCCTTTCATTCGTGGTATTTGCTGCGCGTCCTGCTTCAGCGTTAGCAACCACTTCGGCTACTCTTTGAGTTACTATCTCCTCGATTTGAGCAGCATTCATTCCCGTGTTTGGATTTCTCTTCGGGGGCATTTTTCTAACAAAAAAAGACAATTCAAATACTTGAGATATTATAAGTAACATATATATAATTGTTCATAATATGAAAATGAACTCAAGCAATCATAATATAAAAGTTATCGATTAAGATAGGCTTTTCAATATTACAAAATTTGGGTAACTAACCTACCCGTTAGTTCCTTTCATACATATAAACAACTATTACATTAGTTACTTAACCTATAATATTCAAAATATGAACATCTAAAGAGTGTTAAAAAATCAACACTCCTAATCACAAACGATAGGTCTAAGGTGGTGCAATGGTGTTAACCACCGAAATCACTTCATTCAAACGAATGTTCAAACAAGTCCCTTACTCCGTAAGGTCACGATTCCTAGCCGATAAATCATCCACACGATGCTTCAACAACTGAATCTCCTCCTGCTGTGTACACTGAACACCCTCAATCTCATTAAAACGGGAATAGTTACCAGCCCGATTCTCCTGGATATACAAATAATCAACCGTCCCTTGAAGTTGTTCGATACATCTCTCATGCCTAAACATCCTAGCAAACAAGGTATAAATCGTATCCTGTTGTGATTGACCCATTAATCCATCCCTGCAATTAATGGTCGGAGGCACATTATGTTCATGATACGGGGTTCCTTCTTGTTGGTTCCATCTACCTAGAATTTCCCGAACCCATATCCATCGTTGCCAGAATGGTTGGTACATCTCAAACTCATTCCTATTAGAGTTGTCGTCTGAATCATCACTAACAATGATAGGTGCAGTCACGGTGTTGGATCCCATAGAACTAGACGAAGCCATCTTAACATACACAACACATAAAAGTTAGCCTATAGAATTTCCAACGAGTAAAAGTAATAATATATGGCTCGAAAAATAGTAGAGACCGGAAATTTTTTTGACTCGGTTATAGGTGGGACACACTAATGCAATCCTTGTTGGTCAGGTCTAGACACACTAATGTTGTCCACATTCCCTATAACCTAAGCTCTGATACCATCTCTGTCACTACCCCCGTCTCGATTTCCCAAGACGTGGTGTGAACTTTAACATAGTGTCCCAGGTTATAGTCAACGTAGCAGCGGAAACATAAATATTATTACATCACGGTCTCTATTTTTTAGTTTTTGGTACATCGTGGTTACAAAATACAAATACAGACGTAGTACAAATACAAATACATCATAATCTAGCCTATCAATACTAGATTTATCAAAAGACATTTTTTAAATTTCCACGATACCCGACCTGAAAATGCTCCAAAAGCTAAGTGCGGGGTTGTAAAAAACGGCCGAAACGGGCGCCGCAACGGACGCCGCAACGGATTTGCCTTAGTATCGTTGCAACGGGCCTTGAAATGGCAAAAAAGACGGTCAACGCTTAAAAAACGGTCAATGACAGAAAATGTCATACCCCCAAATAGGGCCGGGGAAATATGACTTCACAATATCACAACACAAGTATGTATAAAGTGAGAACGACTCTATATGAGACGTTTTAATTAAAAACCAATGTATTAACGCAGTGAAATGTATTAAGTCATTACGATTGAATCCTTAACAAAAGTAAATGTAAACTAAATTGTTTTAATGCAATATTGTAAATGATAATATGCGGACTCCAAAAGCAGCAAAGTCCAAATAGCACACTGATGTTAAAGCGAAGGGGTACGAAATAGTTATTATTTTTACTACGAAATACGTTACAAATTACACAAGTTTTAATTATTTATTTACAGATGGGATATACCTAAACCTTGCTACAACACTATAGGCAGTGTACCTAATCGTAGAGTAGTATAGTTTTTAGTAAGTCCGGTTCGTTCCACAGGGAGCGGGCTTATTGCACACTATATTTTTAAACAATTATATTTGTACAAAATATATTATATTAATAATATATAAAAGGGGGTTTTTACCGTTTAATGACCGGTTTGTCGATTTTATATTTTAAGTCACAATTAAAACCTAATGTAAAATATTAAAAATAAATACAAGACTTAATTTAAAGCGTAAAGTAAATAACGATAATGAAATTGCGATAAATAAAAGTGCACTTAAATACAATAACGATAAATAAAAGTACGATAATTAAAAGTGCAATTAAATATAAAATAAAGGAAATTAAATATGAAATAAAAGAATTATGCTTATTTAAACTTCCGTAATCATGATGTTTGACGTGTTGATTTTAGTTTTATGCCCATGGGTTAATTGTCCTTTGTCATGGATTATTTAATATGTCCGTCTGGTTTTTGTCCATAACAGTCCATCAGTCATAAATATAAAGTGCGAGTGTCCTCGTCAAATTATCCTTATACCCGAAGTCAAATATTCCAACTAATTGGGGACTTAAACTGTAACAAGGTTTTAATACTTTGTTTAATAATTACACCAGGATATCGACTGCGTGTAACCCAAGGTTTTAATACTTTGTTATCAATTATGCCAAGTGTCCTTGTACATAATTTCACTCCTGTTTTAATAATTCCATAGACTATTAATCCATTCCCGTGTCCGGTTAAATGAATGATTATTCGTACATATAAATACCCCGCCCATCGTGTCCGATCGAGTGTATATGGTTATTTATAGGGACGTCCAATTGTAAATCTTTATAGTAAAATTAACAAACTATCATTTAGTTAAACAAATATAAAGCCCATTAATAGCCCATAGTCTAATTTCCACAAGTGTCGTTCTTTTGTCCAAACCCCAATTATGGTACAAAGCCCAATTACCCAATTTTAATATTTTAGCCCAACATCATGATTACTTCGTCTTAAATAAGCATAATAATAACTTAAGTACGAGACATTAATTTAAAAAGGAGAACATAGCTTACATTGATTATTTATCGCGTAGTGGTACACGGACATAATTTCGACTTCAAAACCCGTAAAATAACCTTTACATAACCTGAACTAATCTAATATAAAACTACCCTATACTATATATATATATATATATATATATATATATATATATATATATATATATATATTATATATTTATTTATTATTTAGTATTATTATTATTATTTATATATTTTTTTATATATATTAAAATCGAACGAATGCATGGCCTTTTATAGGCATTTTGATTTCTGACAGTTCCGCGAGTCGTGGAGTTTTATGCCTGCAAACTCCGCGAGTCGTGGAGTTTGAAAATCCAGCTCAGGATCCTTTGTCTCATAGCTTGTCGACATGATTATATATATATATATATATATATATATATATATTTATAATATATAAATAATTTATATAATTATTTATATATTATATTTTATTCTTGTGCATAGTTGAATCATAATTTTTAGTCCGTTGCGTCGGGCATTGATAGTTGACTCATGTCCCGGTTCCGGATTTTCGAACGCCTTTTCGTATAATTTAATATCTTGTACTTTGCGTTCCGCAACTTGTACTTTTGTCATTTTTAGACGTTTCTCATCAATAAATTGAACCTTTTGAATTGTATCTTGTACATTTGAGCTTTTTGGACGTTTGTGTCTTCAAATCTTCGTTTTCGCCTTTTGTCTTCGCACTTATTTATTTAAACAATTACAATGAAAATATAATACAATTACATATGAAAACCTATTATTTAGGAGGGATATTGCTATGAAATATATGTTCCTTTTTAGCCTTATCAAATATCCCCACACTTGAGCGTTGCTTGTCCTCAAGCAATACAGAACTTGAAATAAAAACATACATGAATCACTTTTTTATTCATCACACTTTGTACATTAGTGATTTTGATATGGTGGTATAAACAATGATAGTGACGATAGAACCATGGTTAAAGGTGGGTGTGTCATCCACAGTTACCTCGGGTTTAGATCAACGACACTTGCAATCAAATAGCCGATTTACTTTCAGTTTCCAAAGCAAAGTGCACATTTAAAAGGCGGTTTACAGTCTCACATGACTATGAAAATGTAGATCCTTAAGGAAATTGGATCTTTATGAAAATATTTGATCTTTTGAAAATTCAATCTAGCTTTTACCCTAGATAAGTTTTCCGGAATAACCCTTCACCGGTGTTGCAAAAAATTTTTGTGGGTTTTGTGAGTTTCAGATTTGAAAATTTTAGCTCAAAACTTATGGTTTTGTGTCACCCACTTGCTAACCTTGTATTAGAAAAGCAACACGTCCAGTATACTTGCTCCGTATATTACCTTTCGGTAAACTACCGTCCAGTTGTAAAGGAAAGCGTTGAACAAGCAACTGTTAAGGCAATGTCCCCTGACATGCTTTTAATTATGGTCTATAATGTGTCGGACGCAATTACTATCCTTGGTAGGAGCAATAGTAAAGCTCACCCTTATAATTTTTCGGTCTGGCACAAGGTCCTGTCTTCGACCATGCTATGCAACCACCGTTCTTACGGTTGACACCCGATTTGGTTCAGGTGACCTAATGAATTACAGGTGAATTCCTAGGATTTTACGTTCAATGGTAATGAACGCATTGAAAATAGGTTTTCAGAAAACAAATCGGTTTTAATTTTGATCAAAATATTTTCTCGTTCAAGCTCGAGTTTAGATATCATTGAATTCCATGAGTTTGTAATTCTCAATCTTTAAAGTCAATCTCAAGGATTGAGTAATATCAGGCTTAAAAGCTGATTTTTAATCTTTAAGGAGATTATCCTTTCTGGGGATCTGATTCATTAGTCTTATCAAGCTAATTTGCACGGCGCCCTCCCCATTTTACGAGACAGACCCTCTCATGGTTAGGATAAGTCTGACCACTTGGTGACCCTTTTTGATGCTGAGGTCCGTGGATTTCCTGCTGATTTTAGTGATGACTTTTCTAGATTTTTCGTCAACCTACAACTGGTCTGGACGACAACTTCTTGACCTAAATCAAGAAGCGCGTGTCTTTTTCGGAAGACTTTACTTCCTTTTAATGATGGAATTGATTCATCGTGTAGATCCATCTTTTCTTTTCTTTCATCGGGTAAAATAGTTAATTTAGTCCAAAATAAAAGCACCTGTAATAAACTTTACAGAAATATGTGATAGATAGTTTTTAATTGAATAACTTGGCACATTCTCCCCACACTTAGTTTCTTTCTTTGCCTTTTTATTCTCCTTTATTCCATTTTAAATGAATTCAATCGTTTTAGAGTATTTCTCAATTTATGTCCTTTCCGAGGTAACGATAATTTCGGTATTAACACCTAGTTTTCACCGTTCATAAATATATATAAACATGATTTTAAATTCATTTAGTTGAAATTTTTTCAAATTTTCATAAAATTTGGCAAATAAACCAAGTATAAACCCGAGAGAATTTATAACCCTTCCCCACACTTGAGATCATGCAATGCCCTCATTTGCATGAAATCAGACTCTAATTATAAATTCATGAGGGTGATTAGTGTAGAAAAGTGATTGAAAATACCCAGTTTGTAATTACAAAGCTTGTCGAATGATAGATGGCGCGCCTCATCGTTCATTCCTTCTTGTTTTATCACACATGCTTTTTTTTTCTTTCAAAAACGGCTGCTTTTCTGAACTGTTTACTAATATTTGAAAAAGCGTCTTTTACCCTAATCATGCATTTTTATTAACGAGTTATGCACTAACCCGAACCCCTAATTTAACGTTAAGTGGGGTTAGACTTCCCCACACTTAGCTGACGACATGTGAAGTCGGTAGAATAAGTTCCACGAATTAAAATAGTGAGCCAGTTATTTACATCTCGGGTGGTATATATTATATCAATGGGTTTAAAGTTTAGACCCACCCGATCGTCACTACCTAATTCTTTTTTAAGTGTAGCTTTTAGTAAATGGATATGTCTCTTTTCTGGTTCTTGGTCAAATGGATCGACATACACCGACATACTTATTTCTATAGGGTGGACAATTCCTAATATTTCCTTCCTTTTATTCTCGTGATCAAATTTTTCACCTCTATTACCCGATTGGGTGAAATCCGAGGTGTCATTATCTATTACAGCTCGTAGTTCATCTTCGGTAGATGACTCGTCTATTGAGAATATTGGGTTGGAAGGTTGTGTAATGGTGAAGTTCGGTTTGGCCTCGAGGGTAAAATTTTCAACGTTATCATTTTCCCAAGAGTACCAATTTGTTTTCCTTACTTCTTCTTCATCCATTGATGGATCGATGATTTCGTCGGTAGAGGCTAATGTGTCGATATGTTGTGAAATTGGTAAAGCTGAATAAAAAGTATCATCGGGATAGTTGGTGATTTCGGAGCTCTCGAATTCATCAAAATTCGATGATATGAGATTTTCTTGCACAATACTCCTCAGATCAACAGGTGTGTAATCTGATAGAGTTTCAGCTTGCCGATTTACAAACTCTCTCATTTGTTCATTTTGAGCATCGAGTTCTTCGAGTTTGATTTTCATATTGTCTAATAAATTTTCAGACACGTAATTTTCCTCGTCTACTGGTTGTTGAGTTTGGATATATTCTTGGGAATAATCCCAATTAGAATTGTATTCCTCATAATCATTCCATTCAGGTTCCGTGGGTGCGTAATTTTTCATAGGAACGTAATAATAACATTCCCATGTTGAGTGATAATCTCCACAGATTTCACAACCAGTTATTGTTTCGCCATTCGTGATCCAAGATTGACCGAACGAATTGTCATCAACACTCATTTGAGAGTATTGATTTAATTGATTTTGGATATCAAAAAGAGTTTCCATAGCCTTGTTTTCAAAATTTTCCATTTTATTGCGATGGCCAAATTTTAGCTACAATGTGGTGCATTTACTAATTATCCTATTAGTTATAAAAATAGAAAAACTTATATAAGTTGTCCAATTAATAGACTTTTCTGCTTTTGCCCACGTTTCGAATAGCCAAAAGATGCAGCAGGGAGCCAGAACCCTTTAAATCGGAAGCTCACAACTCAGCCACTAACAAATCTAACTATTACTACGAAGCCGAAAATTGTCAACGTCCATTAATTTAACCAGTTAAATAATTTTTCTTTCCGTTTGAGATATTAGATAAGAAATAGAGAAAATTTCTAAGTCCTAAAAACTAAAGCGTCGAGAAATAAGAAAGAAAAGAATGCGCGTCGAAAAACGTCGAAAAATAAAAATAAGAAAATAGCGCGTCGTAACTTAAAAGTTTAAAAATTATATCTAAAAAGTTGCGCGTAAAGGTCTAAAGGTAAATGCAATTTTATTCAAAAAACGTCAATTACTTAAAGGCACTAAAATCTATTTAAAACTAAAGCGAAAAACGGCGTCGTAAAATTCCAAAGCGCCTAAATCTTAATCTAAAGAAAAAGCACTTAAGGGATTTTACGGCAAAGCCTAAGAATCTATACATATAAAATAACTACGGAAAAACTAATTTTAAAACTAATTGCGAACGAAAAATATACAAAATATTACAATTACACTAAATAAAAGGATACAAATTATAAAAATTGATAAAATTACTTATTTTTATAAAAAAATATTATTTTTATATTTTTATTTTTATTTTTATATTTTATAAAAGTATTAATTTTTTATATATTAAAACTAAATATAATTAATTATAACTAATTAATTTAAAAACTTAAACTAAATAATAATAATAATAAAGTAATTAGGGTTAAATAATAATAATAATTAATAATACCCCGTAATTAATGCTTTTTAGGGTTTCTTTGTGGCCTGACAGGGCGGCTCCGCGAGTCGTGGAGTTTTAAGCCTGCAAACTCCGCGAGTCGTGGAGTTTTTTTTTTTTTAAATTTTATATTGTTTTTCTAAAATGATATATAAATATATTTATACAAAAATAAATTAAAAATATAGCGTTTCGCCGAGTTCCCCGGCAGCGGCGCCAAAAACTTGATGTTAAAGCGAAGGGGTACGAAATAGTTATTATTTTTACTACGAAATACGTTACAAATTACACAAGTTTTAATTATTTATTTACAGATGGGATATACCTAAACCTTGCTACAACACTATAGGCAGTGTACCTAATCGTAGAGTAGTATAGTTTTTAGTAAGTCCGGTTCGTTCCACAGGGAGCGGGCTTATTGCACACTATATTTTTAAACAATTATATTTGTACAAAATATATTATATTAATAATATATAAAAGGGGGTTTTTACCGTTTAATGACCGGTTTGTCGATTTTATATTTTAAGTCACAATTAAAACCTAATGTAAAATATTAAAAATAAATACAAGACTTAATTTAAAGCGTAAAGTAAATAACGATAATGAAATTGCGATAAATAAAAGTGCACTTAAATACAATAACGATAAATAAAAGTACGATAATTAAAAGTGCAATTAAATATAAAATAAAGGAAATTAAATATGAAATAAAAGAATTATGCTTATTTAAACTTCCGTAATCATGATGTTTGACGTGTTGATTTTAGTTTTATGCCCATGGGTTAATTGTCCTTTGTCATGGATTATTTAATATGTCCGTCTGGTTTTTGTCCATAACAGTCCATCAGTCATAAATATAAAGTGCGAGTGTCCTCGTCAAATTATCCTTATACCCGAAGTCAAATATTCCAACTAATTGGGGACTTAAACTGTAACAAGGTTTTAATACTTTGTTTAATAATTACACCAGGATATCGACTGTGTGTAACTCAAGGTTTTAATACTTTGTTATCAATTATGCCAAGTGTCCTTGTACATAATTTCACCCCTGTTTTAATAATTCCATAGACTATTAATTCATTCCCGTGTCCGGCTAAATGAACGATTATTCGTACATATAAATACCCCGCCCATCGTGTCCGATCGAGTGTATATGGTTATTTATAGGGACGTCCAATTATAAATCTTTATAGTAAAATTAACAAACTATCATTTAGTTAAACAAATATAAAGCCCATTAATAGCCCATAGTCTAATTTCCACAAGTGTCGTTCTTTTGTCCAAACCCCAATTATGGTACAAAGCCCAATTACCCAATTTTAATATTTTAGCCCAACATCATGATTACTTCGTCTTAAATAAGCATAATAATAACTTAAGTACGAGACATTAATTTAAAAAGGAGAACATAGCTTACATTGATTATTTATCGCGTAGTGGTACACGGACAGAATTTCGACTTCAAAACCCGTAAAATAACCTTTACATAACCTGAACTAATCTAATATAAAACTACCCTATACTATATATATATATATATATATATATATATATATATATATATATATATATATATATATATATATATATATATATATATATATATTATATATATATTTATTTATTATTTAGTATTATTATTATTATTTATATATATTTTTATATATATTAAAATCGAACGAATGCATGGCCTTTTATAGGCATTTTGATTTCTGACAGTTCCGCGAGTCGTGGAGTTTTATGCCTGCAAACTCCGCGAGTCGTGGAGTTTGAAAATCCAGCTCAGGATCCTTTGTCTCATAGCTTGTCGACATGATTATATATATATATATATATATATATATATATATATATATATATATATATATATATATATATATATATATATATTTATAATATATAAATAATTTATATAATTATTTATATATTATATTTTATTCTTGTGCATAGTTGAATCATAATTTTTAGTCCGTTGCGTCGGGCGTTGATAGTTGACTCATGTCCCGGTTCCGGATTTTCGAATGCCTTTTCGTATAATTTAATATCTTGTACTTTGCGTTCCGCAACTTGTACTTTTGTCATTTTTAGACGTTTCTCATCAATAAATTGAACCTTTTGAATTGTATCTTGTACATTTGAGCTTTTTGGACGTTTGTGTCTTCAAATCTTCGTTTTCGCCTTTTGTCTTCGCACTTATTTATTTAAACAATTACAATGAAAATATAATACAATTACATATGAAAACCTATTATTTAGGAGGGATATTGCTATGAAATATATGTTCCTTTTTAGCCTTATCACACACAAATCTTTAGAAATTTTCACCTGAGACAAAACATACTTAAAGTGTCAACCAAAAAGGTTGAGTGAACAACATAGGTTTAATATATATAGTTTTAGACCACAAGATTTAGTTATCAAAAGTAAATGCTGAAGTTATGATATCGAAGCATAAACAAAGTTACCCCTGGACACCTTGAACTGTCAGTTTCGTAATCATTATTATGTAACCAAAGACCAACGGTCAAATGGTTAGAGACGTCACTCTCAATAGCGCTATTCACAATAACTAAGCTTACCAAAATTCCAGTAATTAACTATATCATGGTAGGGATTTAGCATGAATCAAAGCATGTCATCACAGTTAAACAGTTTTCAGGTACTTATGTCTAAGCGTAAAACAGTTTGAAAGCAAGCATGTGTCTCACCCCAAAAGTTTAAAATAAGTAATAGAGAAAGTTAAAAAGCGGGGCTATGAAGTTCACCTTAATAGCAGATAGATATTCCACGCAGGTTATATGATCGGAGTGTTGAACACGGAGATCTCAACCTAGAGATATTATGTTCGATTAGTTAATGTCTAATAGACATAATGTTTGTTTATTAATATAGCAAACTATATTAACAGTGACCGTTCTCGAGAAAAATTATATTTATATAAGTGATATTATACTTAGTGTACTTAAGTGTCACTATATAGATACGTGTATAGGTTATACTAATTATAGTATTATTATTTAATTAATCAACTATTGTATATACTTATCATTATATGCTACGTGTATAATTATATCTATGTGATACATACATATATATTCTTTTACTTATTATTATACATGTATGTGTTCAATACTATATGATATATATATATATATATATATATATATATATATATATATATATATATATATATATATATATATATATATATATATATATATATATATATATATATATATATAGTAGGTGTATGTGTTACATATATAATAGTGTAAGATGGTACATATACATATATATACCTATTACTTTTCTTATTATTTACTAACTTATAGAACTTACACAATACACATTCATACATACATACACACATACACACGTGGATATACATACATATATACACATACATATACACGTATGTATATATTTACATATACACACACACACAGACACATACATACAGTGTATACATGCACATACGTACGTATGCATGCATGCATGCATGTGTACCATTATCATTATTATTTACCAATCTTATCTCGTACATAAAATCATAAACTTTTATCATAATACTTACAACTATAACTTAATAGATTTAATGTAGGAATGAACTAGGGTTTATTAGTTATACCTTACGGTTAATGATCCAAGGATTGGTGATGATTTGCGAGTCAGAAAACAGAAAACCAAGCAGCAGTAAACAATGACCCAATTAAGGTCTTTTGGGTCAGAATAAGCTCGATAGGAAACTGAGAACACACAGCAGCAATACTCGATCAAGAAGAGGTTTCTTGAACTTCTTTGGGTCACGTACAGCAGCAGGCAGAAACAGAAAAGAAACCAACAAAAACGCAGCAACAATTCGATCAAACTAAAGGGTTTCTTGGGGCTGTTTGATCGACAGAAAGACAGAAGGTACAGCAGCAGCAAATCAGGCGAATGATGATGGTGTTTTACGATTGCAGATAGGAGATTTGAGAGGTGTGACTCGACTGCACAGCAAGGAGAAAGAGCTGGACAGAAACCGACTGCAGGAAGGGGTTGTTGAGGGTTATTTGGTTTACAGAATATTTGAGGGAATACAGGAGGTTTATGTCGACTGGATGCAGGTTAAGTTTGTAGTGATTAATCTGGAAATCATGATGGCTTTATATAGTTGTTGGAGGTTTCCTAATTGTACTCTAATTCTTGGAGATTAAGGATACTAATGTGAGTTAAACTGGGATTGTATCTTACTTAGGGATCAAGTTTTTATCCTCTACACCTTAACAGCCAATTATATTGTGATACATATGATTTTTTTTATACGGCATACTTAATTATTTATGTATTATATATATATTTTTTTTATTATTATTAATATTAAGGTTATATTTATTTTAATTACATTTTATTTATTTATTAGACCCTAATCTTTTATTAGTTGTTGATTTGGTTCATATTAGTTTATATATTAACTTTTAAAGTTTAAGTAATGTCACTTTTAAGTATTAACATATAGTTTATATAATAAAGAAAATACTCGAATACATAAACTTTATATAACGGAGATATTGATCAAAATTTACTATTTAATCAATGTTTATTAAATAAAGTTCATGAGTACAAGTAGTCCTATTAATTGAACAGTTAAAACAGAAATGAAAAATTGAGGGTCGTCATAGTACCTCCCCGTTAATTTAAACTTCATCCCGAAGTTTTAGGTGGACTTCTCAGATGCACCAACAGTTGAGAATAGATGTGGATATTTCCGTTTCATTTGGTCTTCTCTTTCCCAGTTATACTCGGGGCCTCTTCGTGAATTCCAATGGTTTTTAACAACAAGAATAGAGCTTTGTTTCAAACATTTAACATCATGATCCAGAACTTCTATAGGTTTTTCGGGGAAGTGCAATTAATGCGAAGATCATTCAAGGAAATAACAGATATGTCAAGACACTTTTTAAGATTTGAAATGTGAAATGTATGAACTTTAATTAATAGGAAGTGTTGACTAAAGATTACCATTCTGTCAACGTTTTGTTAAAACAAAGTTTACACTTAATTACAGTGGGGATTGATATTGCTCAATAACATCATATATATCTATCGCAATATCGTGTAAAATGCTCTAGAATCGAGGATAATGAAGGCGTTTCTACAAGTGATAATCCAAGATGCGCAAATTTGTATCGGAAGAGTGATTTACAAAGAGTTTTGATGATTTATGACATTGGTTGATCCCGATATGACTTAAGGTACATTTAGTGCTCTAAAATGGTAAAACAAAGCTTCCAAGGTGTTAGGCTTCGTCCAAATAAAAGAGGATTGAAAAGAAAGCGAAACAGTGGATTTCAGCATATCTGGACGCCGTCCGGGGTTATAGGACGCCGTCCAGCCTCTTGAAACAGGACGCCGTCCTGGATTTGAAGACGCCATCTAGCTCTTAAGGACGAGACGCCGTCCAGCCTTTTTGGACGCCGTCCCGTAGTAGGTTTCAGCCGACTTTTGTGCTTTTTACCTACTTTCTCCACTTTAAAACTACTGTTTTGAGGGACTGTTTCATAACTTACGAACCAGATGTAGTGACCCGAACTTTTCCATGTTTATATATATTAATTGAGATTGATATTTACATGATTAAATGTTTCCAACATGTTAAGCAATCAAACTTGTTAAGACTTGATTAATTGAAATATGTTTCATATAGACAATTGACCACCCAAGTTGACCGGCGTTTCACGAACGTTAAAACTTGTAAAAACGACATGACGATATATATATGGATATACATATGGTTAACATGAGATTATGATAAGTAAGTATCTCCATAAGTATATTAACAATGAGTTATATACATATAAATAAGACTACTAACTTAAGGATTTCGAAACGAGACATATATGTAACGATTATCGTTGTAACGACATTTAAATGTATATATATATCATATTAAGATATATTAATATATCATAATATCATGATAATATAATAATTTAACATCTCATTAGATATAATAAACAATGGGGTAACAACATTAATTGAGATCGTTAACTTAAAGGTTTCAAAACAACACTTACATGTAACGACTAACGATGACTTAACGACTCAGTTAAAATGTATATACATGTAGTGTATTTAGATGTATTAAAATACTTTTGGAAGACTTCAAGACATATATCAAAACACTCATACTTAACGAAAATGGTTACAGTTACTTTTCCATTCTTTTCTTTCATCAAGAATTCTAGTCGTATTCTTACCCGTATTATACACAGCTTCAAAACGTACTTACTATGAGTATATACCAATAGGAACTAGCATGGTATTCCACTCTTGATTATGTCATGTATGACTAATCAATTTTAACTTCTACCATGAGCTAGTCAACTAACTAGAACTCCTTTTAACCCCACTCACCACTCACCAATTACCACTCATCATTCACTCCATTTCACTTCCAATTCTCTTTCTAATTCTCTCTCAACACACACACACACACACACTATTATGAACGTATTTTTCCAGTAGTTAATCATCATCTTCATCAAAAATCACTTCAAGAATCAAGCTATAATCATCATAGGAAGAACACTTCAAGAACACTTCAAAAATCCCTTCAAGTTTACTAATTTACTTCCAAGCTTTCTAATCCATTCCAAGTAATCATCTAAGATCAAGAAACCTTTGTTATATACAGTAGGTTATCTTTATTATTCAAGGTAATATTCATATTCAAACTTTGATTCAATTTCTATAACTATAAACTATCTTAATTCGAGTAAAAATCTTACTTGAACTTGTTTTTGTGTCATGATCTTACTTCAAGAACTTTCAAGCCATCCAAGATCCTTTGAAGCTAGATCATTTCTTGTCACTTCCAGTAGGTTTACCTACTAAACTTGAGGTAGTAACGATGTTCATAATATCATTCGATTCATATATATAAAACTATCTTATTCGAAGGTTTAAACTCGTAATCATTAGAACATAGTTTAGTTAATTCTAAACTTGTTCGCAAACAAAAGTTAATCCTTCTAACTTGACTTTTAAAATTAACTACACACATGTTCTATATCTATATGATATGCTAACTTAATGATTTAAAACCTGGAAACACGAAAAACACCGTAAAACCGAATTTACGCCGTCGTAGTAACACCGCGGGCTGTTTTGGGTTAGTTAATTAAAAACTATGATAAACTTTGATTTAAAAGTTGTTATTCTGAGAAAATGATTTTTATTATGAACATGAAACTATATCCAAAAATTATGGTTAAACTCAAAGTGGAAGTATGTTTTCTAAAATGGTCATCTAGACGTCGTTCTTTCGACTGAAATGACTACCTTTACAAAAATGACTTGTAACTTATTTTTCTGACTATAAACCTATACTTTTTCTGTTTAGATTCATAAAATAGAGTTCAATATGAAACCATAGCAACTTGATTCACTCAAAACGGATTTAAAATGAAGAAGTTATGGGTAAAACAAGATTGGATAATTTTTCTCATTTTAGCTACGTGAAAATTGGTAACAAATCTATTCCAACCATAACTTAATCAACTTGTATTGTATATTATGTAATCTTGAGATACCATAGACACGTATACAATGTTTCGACCTATCATGTCGACACATCTATATATATTTCGGAACAACCATAGACACTCTATATGTGAATGTTGGAGTTAGCTATACAGGGTTGAGGTTGATTCCAAAATATATATAGTTTGAGTTGTGATCAATACTGAGATACGTATACACTGGGTCGTGGATTGATTCAAGATAATATTTATCGATTTATTTCTGTACATCTAACTGTGGACAACTAGTTGTAGGTTACTAACGAGGACAGCTGACTTAATAAACTTAAAACATCAAAATATATTAAAAGTGTTGTAAATATATTTTAAACATACTTTGATATATATGTATATATTGTTATAGGTTCGTGAATCAACCAGTGGCCAAGTCTTACTTCCCGACGAAGTAAAAATCTGTGAAAGTGAGTTATAGTCCCACTTTTAAAATCTAATATTTTTGGGATGAGAATACATGCAGGTTTTATAAATGATTTACAAAATAGACACAAGTACGTGAAACTACATTCTATGGTTGAATTATCGAAATCGAATATGCCCCTTTTTATTAAGTCTGGTAATCTAAGAATTAGGGAACAGACACCCTAATTGACGCGAATCCTAAAGATAGATCTATTGGGCCTAACAAACCCCATCCAAAGTACCGGATGCTTTAGTACTTCGAAATTTATATCATATCCGAAGGGTGTCCCGGAATGATGGGGATATTCTTATATATATATATGCATCTTGTTAATGTCGGTTACCAGGTGTTCACCATATGAATGATTTTTATCTCTATGTATGGGATGTGTATTGAAATATGAAATCTTGTGGTCTATTGTTACGATTTGATATATATAGGTTAAACCTATAACTCACCAACATTTTTGTTGACGTTTAAAGCATGTTTATTCTCAGGTGAATACTAAGAGCTTCCGCTGTTGCATACTAAAATAAGGACAAGATTTGGAGTCCATGTTTGTATGATATTGTGTAAAAACTGCATTCAAGAAACTGATTTTGATGTAACATATTTGTATTGTAAACCATTATGTAATGGTCGTGTGTAAACAGGATATTTTAGATTATCATTATTTGATAATCTACGTAAAGCTTTTTAAACCTTTATTTATGAAATAAAGGTTATGGTTTGTTTTAAAAATGAATGCAGTCTTTGAAAAATGTCTCATATAGAGGTCAAAACCTCGCAACGAAATCAATTAATATGGAACGTTTTTAATCAATAAGAACGGGACATTTCAGTTGGTATCCGAGCGTTGGTCTTAGAGAACCAGAAAATTTGCATTAGTGTGTCTTATCGAGTTTGTTAGGATGCATTAGTGAGTCTGGACTTCGACCGTGTTTTCTTTAAAAATGATTGCTTAACATTTTTGTTGGAAACTATATATTTTTAACATATGAATATTATGTGATATATTAATCTCTTAACGTGTTTGATATTATGTGATAGATGTCTACCTCTAGAACAAGTCCCATTAACTCACCTAATAATAATGAAGAGTCAAATGTAAATTGGAATGATTCGTGGACTGATTCACAAGTTCCCGAAGAGGAACCGGAAGAAGAGTCAGAACCGGAAGAATCGGAACCGGAAGAAGAATCGGAACCGGAAGAAGAAATAGAACCGGTGGGGGAAATAATAAAACGGTTAAGTAAAAGAGAATCCTCAACCAACCGACCAAGGTTAATTATGGTCAATGGTGTTTCCGCCAAGGAAGCAAAATATTGGGAGGATTACCAATTCTCCGATGAATCGGATTCCGACGAGAATTTCGATGATGTTATAGAAATTACCCCAACTGAATTTAAAAAGGCAAAAGAAAATAATAAGGGAAAGGGCATAAAAATAGAGAAATCTAATTCCAACCCCGATGAACTTTATATGTATCGTCAACCCCCGAAGTCCTTAAGTTGTAACAATGACCCGGGAACCTCTAAACCACCAGGTTTTTCTAAACCAATGTGGACAACGACGGCTCGTATTAGGGGAACATCATATATCCCTAGAAACTTGGCAAAACGAACCAAAACCGAACAAGAAGAAACGAGCGAGTCGGAATAAGATAGTTGTATTTGTGTGGTGTAATATATGTAATATAGTGTGCTTATGCTTTATGATATATGTAAAAATTGCTTGTATTAATAAGTATTTTTTTTATGAATGTAACTCTTGTCTATTTTACAGTATAAAAACACAAAATGGATAGATAACCCAATATTTTAAGAGACCTACCCGGAGACATGATTGATGAAATCTTGTCTAGAGTCGGTCAGAATTCCTCGGCACAACTATTTAAGGCGAGATCAGTTTGTAAGACATTCGAAGAACGTTCCAAGAATGCCTTGGTTTATAAAAGGCTTTCGTTCGAAAGATGGGGGATATCACATTGGGAAATCCATAAGTTACGATGTGTTTACTTTGACGCATATATTGCGGGGAACCCAAATGCTATTTTACGCAACGGGTTAAGAAATTATTTTGACTCAGTATATCCGAATATAGGACTTCGTGATTTAGAAAAAGCGGCTAACATGCAACATAAAGAAACATGTTATGCTTACGGGTTAGTAATGTTCGCTTCTCACCAAAGTGAGAACAAGAACATCGGGCTACAACTATTAAACAAAACGTTCCCACAAGTGACGGAGTCGGTAATTGGGGTAAGAAATGAGGTTTTTAGGTTATTACGAGACTGTTGGTCATTACGTAACCCTCATCCCTTTGACGACGTTACAACACGCTGTCTTATCAACGGCCATAACGGTTATGTTCCACAAGACCAAGGATGGGAAGTAGTCCTAGTAAAACCAGAATGCATGACTTGTTTCTGGACGTATGAATTACGTGTCTTTATTGCCTTTGCTGAACGACTTGTGTACTAGCTAGAATTATCTTCACAACTATCTTGTATCAAAGTTATTGTGTGCTATATTTCATGCTTTATGTAAAATAAGCGGTATTGTAAGTTTGTAAAATATTGTATAAAAGTTTGAACGCGAAATATTATTACAATCAGTTTTTCATATAGAATTGTAGTAGTTGAATTGTATATTAGCTACTAAGTATGAACTTAACGGGTAGGTACTACCCGAATTTAAACTTATAAAACGCTAATATGAAGAAAAAGCTTTTATAAATGAGTTCATATTATGCTATGAAATACTATTAACTACTCTTAATATTCTGTATGATTAACTTGTTCCATTTGACTATTTTGAAGGAAATGACACCGACTACTCGACACACCGTGAATATGAATGAAGAGGAATTTCGTACTTTTCTAGCTTCAAACATAGCCGCAGTACAGGCTGCGCTACATACCAACAATAACCTTGGATCTGGCAGTACAGGAAATCGTGTAGGATGCACCTACAAAGAATTCACTGCCTGCAAACCTTTGGAATTTGATGGAACCGAAGGACCGATCGGATTGAAACGGTGGACCGAGAAGGTCGAATCGGTGTTTGCCATAAGTAAGTGTACTGAAGAGGACAAAGTGAAGTACGCTACGCATACCTTCACAGGTTCTGCGTTAACATGGTGGAATACCTATCTAGAGCAAGTGGGACAAGACGATGCGTACGCACTACCGTGGTCAGCATTCAAGCACTTGATGAACGAGAAGTACCGTCCCAGAACCGAGGTCAATAAGCTCAAGACAGAACTTAGAGGGTTATGAACCCAAGGATTTGATATTACCACGTAGGAAAGACGATTCACAGAATTATGCCTATTGTGTCCGGGAGCATTCGAAGATGAGGAAGAGAAGATCGACGCGTTTGTGAAAGGATTACCGGAAAGAATCCAAGAAGATATAAGTTCACACGAGCCCGCCTCCATACAACAGGCATGTAGAATGGCTCACAAACTAGTGAACCAGATTGAAGAAAGAATTAAAGAACAGACTGCTGAAGAGGCCAATGTGAAGCAAGTCAAAAGAAAGTGGGAGGAAAACAGTGATAAGAATCACCAATACAACAACAACAGCAATTACAACAATAATCGCAACAATTATCCCAACAATCGCAACATCAATTGCAACTACAACAAATGGCCCAACAACAACAACAACAACAACAACAACAGCAACTACAACAATCATCCCAACAATAATAATAACCGCAACAACAACAACAATTAGAAGCAGCTATGCCAAAGGTGTGAAAAGTATCACTCGGGGTTCTGCACCAAATTTTGCAACAAGTGTAAAAGAAATGGTCATAGCACGGCGAAGTGTGAGGTCTACGGACCAGGGGTTAATAGAACGAAAGGAACAAATGGTGTCGGAACGAGTAATGGCGGAGCAAGTAGTGTCGGAGCAAGTTATGCCAATGTAGTTTGTTATAAATGTGGAAAATCGGGCCACATTATTAGAAATTGCCCGAACCAGGAGAACACGAATGGACAAGGCCGCGGAAGAATTTTTAATATTAATGCGGCAGAGGCACAGGAAGACCCGAAGCTTGTTACAGGTACGTTTCTTATTGACAATAAATCTGCTTACGTTTTATTTGATTCGGGTGCAGATAGAAGCTATATGAGTAGAGATTTTTGTGTTAAATTAAGTTGTCCATTGACGCCTTTGGATAGTAAATTTTTACTCGAATTAGCAAATGGTAAATTAATTTCAGCAGATAATATATGTCGGAATCGAGAAATTAAACTGGTTAGCGAAACATTTAAGATTGATTTGATACCAGTAGAGTTAGGGAGTTTTGATGTGATAATCGGTATGGACTGGTTGAAAGAAGTGAAAGCAGAGATTGTTTGTTACAAAAATGCAATTCGCATTATACGAGAAAAAGGAAAACCCTTAATGGTGTACGGAGAAAAGGGCAACACGAAGCTACATATTATTAGTAATTTGAAGGCACAAAAACTAATAAGAAAAGGTTGCTATGCTGTTCTAGCACACGTCGAGAAAGTACAAACTGAAGAAAAGAGCATCAATGATGTTCCCATTGCAAAAGAATTTCCCGATGTATTTCCGAAAGAATTACCGGGATTACCCCCACAGCGATCCGTTGAATTTCAAATAGATCTTGTACCAGGAGCTGCACCAATAGCTCGTGCTCCTTACAGACTCGCACCCAGCGAGATGAAAGAACTGCAAAGCCAATTACAAGAACTTTTAGAGCGTGGTTTCATTCGACCAAGCACATCACCGTGGGGAGCTCCTGTTTTGTTTGTCAAGAAGAAAGATGGTACATTCAGGTTGTGTATCGACTACCGAGAGTTGAACAAACTTACCATCAAGAACCGCTACCCACTACCGAGAATCAACGACTTATTTGATCAACTACAAGGCTCGTCTGTTTATTCAAAGATTGACTTACGTTCCGGGTATCATCAAATGCGGGTGAAAGAAGATGATATTCCAAAGACTGCTTTCAGAACACGTTACGGTCATTACGAGTTTATGGTCATGCCGTTTGGTTTAACTAATGCACCAGCTGTGTTCATGGACCTTATGAACCGAGTGTGTGGACCATACCTTGACAAGTTTGTCATTGTTTTCATTGATGACATACTTATTTACTCAAAGAATGACCAAGAACACGGTGAACATTTGAGAAAGGTGTTAGAATTATTGAGGAAGGAAGAATTGTACGCTAAGTTTTCAAAGTGTGCATTTTGGTTGGATGAAGTTCAATTCCTCGATCACATAGTGAACAAAGAAGGTATTAAGGTGGATCCGGCAAAGATAGAAACTGTTGAAAAGTGGGAAACCCCGAAAACTCCGAAACACATACGCCAGTTTTTAGGACTAGCTGGTTACTACAGAAGGTTCATCCAAGACTTTTCCAGAATAGCAAAACCCTTGACTGCATTAACGCATAAAGGGAAGAAATTTGAATGGAATGATGAACAAGAGAAAGCGTTTCAGTTATTGAAGAAAAAGCTAACTACGGCACCTATATTGTCATTGCCTGAAGGGAATGATGATTTTGTGATTTATTGTGACGCATCAAAGCAAGGTCTCGGTTGTGTATTAATGCAACGAACGAAGGTGATTGCTTATGCGTCTAGACAATTGAAGATTCACGAACAAAATTATACGACTCATGATTTGGAATTAGGCGCGGTTGTTTTTGCATTAAAGACTTGGAGGCACTACTTATATGGGGTCAAAAGTATTATATATACCGACCACAAAAGTCTTCAACACATATTTAATCAGAAACAACTGAATATAAGGCAGCGTAGGTGGATTGAATTATTGAATGATTACGACTTTGAGATTCGTTACCACCCGGGGAAGGCAAATGTGGTAGCCGATGCCTTGAGCAGGAAGGACAGAGAACCCATTCGAGTAAAATCTATGAATATAATGATTCATAATAACCTTACTACTCAAATAAAGGAGGCGCAACAAGGAGTTTTAAAAGAGGAAAATTTAAAGGATGAAATACCCAAAGGATCGGAGAAACATCTTAATATTCGGGAAGACGGAACCCGGTATAGGGCTGAAAGGATTTGGGTACCAAAATTTGGAGATATGAGAGAAATGGTACTTAGAGAAGCTCATAAAACCAGATACTCAATACATCCTGGAACGGGGAAGATGTACAAGGATCTCAGGAAATATTTTTGGTGGCCGGGTATGAAAGCCGATGTTGCTAAATACGTAGGAGAATGTTTGACGTGTTCTAAGGTCAAAGCTAAGCATCAGAAACCTTCAGGTCTACTTCAACAACCCGAAATCCCGGAATGGAAATGGGAAAACATTACCATGGATTTCATCACTAAATTGCCAAGGACTGCAAGTGGTTTTGATACTATTTGGGTAATAGTTGATGGTCTCACCAAATCAGCACATTTCCTGCCAATAAGAGAAGATGACAAGATGGAGAAGTTAGCACGACTGTATTTGAAGGAAGTTATCTCCAGACATGGAATACCAATCTCTATTATCTCTGATAGGGATGGCAGATTTATTTCAAGATTCTGGCAGACATTACAGCAAGCATTAGGAACTCGTCTAGACATGAGTACTGCCTATCATCCACAAACTGATGGGCAGAGCGAAAGGACGATACAAACGCTTGAAGACATGCTATGAGCATGTGTTATTGATTTCGGAAACAGTTGGGATCGACATCTACCATTAGCATAATTTTCCTACAACAACAGCTACCATTCAAGCATTGAGATGGCGCCATTTGAAGCACTTTATGGTAGAAAGTGCAGGTCTCTGATTTGTTGGAGTGAAGTGGGGGGTAGACAGATTATGGGTCCGGAGATTATACAAGAAACTACCGAGAAGATCATCCAAATTCAACAACGGTTGAAAACCGCCCAAAGTCGACAAAAGAGCTATGCTGACATTAAAAGAAAAGATATAGAATTTGAAATTGGAGAGATGGTCATGCACCTTGTTGGAAAGGCGTTGTTCGATTTGGTAAACGAGGGAAATTAAATCCAAGGTATATTAGACCATTCAAGATTATTGATCGTGTCGGACCCGTAGCTTACCGACTTGAGTTACTTCAACAACTCGCGGCTGTACATAACACTTTCCACGTCTCGAATTTGAAGAAATGTTTTGCTAAAGAAGATCTCACTATTCCGTTAGATGAAATCCAAATCAACGAAAAACTCCAATTCATCGAAGAACCCGTTGAAATAATGGATCGTGAGGTTAAAAGACTTAAGCAAAACAAGATACCAATTGTTAAGGTTCGATGGAATGCTCGTAGAGGACCCGAGTTCACCTGGGAGCGTGAAGATCAGATGAAGAAGAAATACCCGCATCTATTTCCAGAAGATTCGTCAACACCTTCAACGGCTTAAAATTTCGGGACGAAATTTATTTAACGGGTAGGTACTGTAGTGACCCGAACTTTTCCATGTTTATATATATTAATTGAGATTGATATTTACATGATTAAATGTTTCCAACATGTTAAGCAATCAAACTTGTTAAGACTTGATTAATTGAAATACGTTTCATATAGACAATTGACCACCCAAGTTGACCGGCGATTCACGAACGTTAAAACTTGTAAAAACGACATGATGATATATATATGGATATACATATGGTTAACATGAGATTATGATAAGTAAGTATCTCCATAAGTATATTAACAATGAGTTATATACATATAAACAAGACTACTAACTTAAGGATTTCGAAACGAGACATATATATAACGATTATCGTTGTAACGACATTTAAATGTATATATATCATATTAAGATATATTAATATATCATAATATCATGATAATATAATAATTTAACATCTCATTAGATATAATAAACAATAGGGTAACAACATTAATTGAGATCGTTAACTTAAAGGTTTCAAAACAACACTTACATGTAACGACTAACGATGACTTAACGACTCAGTTAAAATGTATATACATGTAGTGTATTTAGATGTATTAAAATACTTTTGGAAGACTTCAAGACATATATCAAAACACTCATACTTAACGAAAATGGTTACAGTTACTTTTCCCTTCTTTTCTTTCATCAAGAATTCTAGTCGTATTCTTACCCGTATTATACACAGCTTCAAAACGTACTTACTATGAGTATATACCAATAGGAACTAGCATGGGATTCCACTCTGGATTATGTCATGTATGACTAATCAATTTTAACTTCTACCATGAGCTAGTCAACTAACTAGAACTCCTTTTAACCCCACTCACCACTCACCAATTACCACTCATCATTCACTCCATTTCACTTCCAATTCTCTTTCTAATTCTCTCTCAACACACACACACACTATTATGAACGTATTTTTCCAGTAGTTAATCATCATCTTCATCAAAAATCACTTCAAGAATCAAGCTATAATCATATAGGAAGAACACTTCAAGAACACTTCAAAAATCCCTTCAAGTTTACTAATTTACTTCCAAGCTTTCTAATCCATTCCAAGTAATCATCTAAGATCAAGAAACCTTTGTTATATACAGTAGGTTATCTTTCTTATTCAAGGTAATATTCATATTCAAACTTTGATTCAATTTCTATAACTATAAACTATCTTAATTCGAGTAAAAATCTTACTTGAACTTGTTTTTGTGTCATGATCCTACTTCAAGAACTTTCAAGCCATCCAAGATCCTTTGAAGCTAGATCATTTCTTGTATCTTCTAGTAGGTTTACCTACTAAACTTGAGGTAGTAATGATGTTCATAACATCATTCGATTCATATATATAAAACTATCTTATTTGAAGGTTTAAACTCGTAATCATTAGAACATAGTTTAGTTAATTCTAAACTTGTTCGCAAACAAAAGTTAATCCTTCTAACTTGACTTTTAAAATTAACTACACACATGTTCTATATCTATATTATATGCTAACTTAATGATTTAAAACCTGGAAACACGAAAAACACCGTAAAACCGGATTTACGCCGTCGTAGTAACACCGCGGGCTGTTTTGGGTTAGTTAATTAAAAACTATGATAAACTTTGATTTAAAAGTTTTTATTCTGAGAAAATGATTTTTATTATGAACATGAAACTATATCCAAAAATTATGGTTAAACTCAAAGTGGAAGTATGTTTTCTAAAATGGTCATCTAGACGTCGTTCTTTCGACTGAAATGACTACCTTTACAAAAACGACTTGTAACTTATTTTTCCGACTATAAACCTATACTTTTTCTGTTTAGATTCATAAAATAGAGTTCAATATGAAACCATAGCAATTTGATTCACTCAAAACGAATTTAAAATGAAGAAGTTATGGGTAAAACAAGATTGGATAATTTTTCTCATTTTAGCTACGTGAAAATTGGTAACAAATCTATTCCAACCATAACTTAATCAACTTGTATTGTATATTATGTAATCTTGAGATACCATAGACACGTATACAATGTTTCGACCTATCATGTCGTCACATCTATATATATTTCGGAACAACCATAGACACTCTATATGTGAATGTTGGAGTTAGCTATACAGGGTTGAGGTTGATTCCAAAATATATATAGTTTGAGTTGTGATCAATACTGAGATACGTATACACTGGGTCGTGGATTGATTCAAGATAATATTTATCGATTTATTTCTGTACATCTAACTGTGGACAACTAGTTGTAGGTTACTAACGAGGACAGCTGACTTAATAAACTTAAAACATTAAAATATATTAAAAGTGTTGTAAATATATTTTAAACATACTTTGATATATATGTATATATTGTTATAGGTTCGTGAATCAACCAGTGGCCAAGTCTTACTTCCCGACAAAGTAAAAATCTGTGAAAGTGAGTTATAGTCCCACTTTTAAAATCTAATATTTTTGGGATGAGAATACATGCAGGTTTTATAAATGATTTACAAAATAGACACAAGTACGTGAAACTACATTCTATGGTTGAATTATCGAAATCGAATATGCCCCTTTTTATTAAGTCTGGTAATCTAAGAATTAGGGAACATACACCCTAATTGACGCGAATCCTAAAGATAGATCTATTGGGCCTAACAAACCCCATCCAAAGTACCGGATGCTTTAGTACTTCGAAATTTATATCATATCCGAAGGGTGTTCCGGAATGATGGGGATATTCTTATATATATATGCATCTTGTTAATGTCGGTTACCAGGTGTTCACCATATGAATGATTTTTATCTCTATGTATGGGATGTGTATTGAAATATGAAATCTTGTGGTCTATTGTTACGATTTGATATATATAGGTTAAACCTATAACTCACAAACATTTTTGTTGACGTTTAAAGCATGTTTATTCTCAGGTGAATACTAAGAGCTTCCGCTGTTGCATACTAAAATAAGGACAAGATTTGGAGTCCATGTTTGTATGATATTGTGTAAAAACTGCATTCAAGAAACTGATTTCGATGTAACATATTTGTATTGTAAACCATTATGTAATGATCGTGTGTAAACAGGATATTGTAGATTATCATTATTTGATAATCTACGTAAAGCTTTTTAAACCTTTATTTATGAAATAAAGGTTATGGTTTGTTTTAAAAATGAATGCAGTCTTTGAAAAACGTCTCATATAGAGGTCAAAACCTCGCAACGAAATCAATTAATATGGAACGTTTTTAATCAATAAGAACGGGACATTTCACCAGAGAGTACAGAGACGATTTTTAGGAGCAAAATTGGAGAACTCCAAGCTCTTAGAAGAGGCTCAACATCAAGACATCAAAGATCAAAACCTTCATCATCCAAGAACTCCTTGTTCTTGTAGGTTATTCCTTGTTCTAAAACAATCATTTCAGTTGTTAATCTGATTGTTATGTTGTCTGTTACCATGATTGTTGGCTAGTTTCTATAATGTTTGTCTAGATTAATAACCAAGGTATTGGATGTAATCTTATTGATTGAATGTATTATGTGTGATAGATTAAAGCTTGAATTAAGAACCATGCTTATTGCTGTTAAAATCATTTGTATCTAGTTAATTGATATGTTGTTGATAAAGAGAACTCTTGTTGATGTATCATATTGATTTACAATCAACTTGTCTTAGATTGATTGTTTACTAAACCGGACCAAGGGGGTAAACTAGATTAAAATGGTTAAACAAAATAGGAATGAATTGTGTATAGCGAACGCAAAGACAATTGTTATTCAAGTCTTTAATCTAGCTAATCAACTAGTCACAAACGAAAAGGTCTAAGTAATAGGGAACCCTCACTTAGTAATTCTAGTTTGAGTACTCGCTAAAGAGAACTCTTGGCGGGTCGATTTAGGTGATTAGCATGCTTATAATAGTTATTTGATTACAAAAACAAGAACCATAGTGAAAAGGGAACCCTTGATCTTGTGATTGTGTTTGCGTGTTTATTCAAGAGAACTCTTAGTGAACCTATTAGATAACTTACACACATAATTATTCAATCAGGCCTTAATATCAAAACTTACATCCAATACCGAGGGTAAAATATCTAGATGAACATTTCATCTCTTTGATTTAAATCAAAACTATCTTACTTGCTTTCTTTGCATTTATTTTCATCTTATAAATTTAAAAGACCAAAAATATTGTTTTTACATTTAACCTTCTCTGATTTGGCTAAATCGTTAAATGGCCACCAAAACATAAAACTTGTACCTTTAAGTTTCATTTACTTAGTTAATCATAATATAGTTTCTAATTCTAGTTTGGCTAATACAACTGTCCTTGGAACGATACACGGAACTAAACCAGTTACTATACTACTACACGATCGGGTACACTGCCCGTTAGTGTGTAGAAATCTTTAATCGGTATTTTTCCATATTATTTTATACGACACTTCTCGCACATCAAGTTTTTGGCGTCGCTACCGGGGACAGTTTTTTGTCAAAATAGAATTATTAACTAATTTGTGATTAAGTAGTTTCTTAATTATTTTTAAATTATTAATAGTGTTTGATTTTAATTTTGTAGAATCGGTATGTTTAATAGTTTTTGTTAGTTGTGTGATTGACAGATTATAGGTTGCATATGCCACATACCCGAAATTCAGATTCTCCATTGCTTACACCACTTACAGAACCTGATAGAAAGCTTGGTAGAATTCCAAAAGAAGTACTTGACATTTTTGAATCTTCATCAAAGAAAGAAACCTTTGATTCAGAATCAAGTACAACCAAGCCTCAATATTCAGACTTTGGTAAACCCGTTCAACCTCCAAATTTTGAAATGGAAGGAGAAAGACCGTTGGTACCGCGCCAATCAATGGCAGCAAGGATGAAAGCAACCCGGACCGGACAAGGTAGTGCTATTACTCCGCCTACTGGTGAGGTAACTTTTGAAATTAAAGGACCTATTCTTCAAATGATTAATAACAGGTGCCAATTTGGTTGTGGTCCAAATGAAGATGCAAATGAACATATTCGTCTCTTTCAAGAGATATGTCTTCTTTTCAAACTTAAACCAGAAACTGACCAGGCCATATTTTTAAGCCTTTTCCCATGGACACTTCATGGGGAAGCACGAAGTTGGTTAGATTCATTAGCCGAGGCTACGATAGAAACGTGGGATGGTATGTTGGAAAAATTTCTTAAGAAATATTTTCCAGCTTCTAAGTCCGCGAGACTCCAACACGAAATTACCCAATTCTGTCAAAAGCCAATGGAAACCTTGTACGAAGCATGGAATCGATTTTCCAAAATGCTAAGAGGTTGTCCAAACCATGGTTTGGATACCTTTCAAAAGGTCCAAATCTTTTACAAGGGTTGTGATGTTGCAACCCGAATTTCCATTGATCAAGCGGCCGGTGGTTCGCTTATGGACAAAACCGAGCAAGAGGCTTATGAGATAATCGAGAAACTAGCTGATTATTCTCATGAGTGGCATCAAGAATGCCCAATTACTCGTAATGCTCAAGTCCAAAGCGCCGGTGCTTATGATGACTTAGGCTCCCTAAGTGTGAAAATAGACGGTGTTGTCCGAAACATGGACAAAATCACCAAGGAAATCCATAGTATGAAAGTAGGTTGTGAATACTGTGGTGGTCTCCACTTAGGAAAAGATTGTGATGCCGGTTTAACCATGGCTCAAAAAGAAGAAGTGGCTTTCATAAGCCAAAGAAATAATAATCAATTTCAAGGAAGAGCCAAATTTAACCGGAACTTTAACAACCCCTACAACCCTCAAGGTCAAAATTCTAATTACCAACAAGGGTCAAGTAGTGGGTTCCAACAACAAACTCCGGGTTTTTATCAAAAACCCCAACAGGAAGAGAAAAAGTCAAATTTGGAGAGTATGTTGGAAAAGTTAATTGCATCACAAACTCAGCTTGTCACAAACATAAACCAAACCAACGAGAAAAATGAACATCAGTTTAGAAACCAACAAGCCTCAATTCAAAATTTGGAAAAACAAATGAGTGGGTTAGCTAATTTGCTGAGTGAGAGAAAACCAGGTAGTTTACCGGGCGATACCAATAAGAACCCTCGAAATGAGCACGCCAATGTTATCACCACACGGAGTGGTTTAGCATACGATGCTCCAAAAACGCCCAAAAATTCTGATTTCAGTGTTCCGTTTAACCAAAATGATGAACCGGTTAAGGAGCCGGAAAAAGTGGTTGAAAAGGAAGAACGGGAAAAACTCGTAGTGAAACTATATCAACCACCGCTCCCATACCCGAGAAAACAACAACAAGAAAGGCTCGAAGCCGAAAGGTTAAAATTTCTAGATATGTTTAAACAAATAAACATAAATATGCCTTTTATTGATGTGATCTCAGGTATGCCCAAGTATGCTAAGTTCTTAAAAGACTTACTTACTAACCGTAAGAAGATGGAAAGCGTTTCATCGGTCACTTTAAATGCTAGATGTTCAGCGCTGGTGTCCAATACACTTCCCGAAAAGCTTTAAGATCCGGGTAGTTTCACTATTCCATGTCTAATGGGTGACCTTGACTGTATGAGGGCATTAGCCGATTTGGGGGCTAGTATCAATTTAATGCCCTATTCGATTTACCTTAAATTAGCCCTGGAGAACTCAAGACCACACGAATAGGTATTCAACTAGCTGATCGGTCTATAAAATTTCCTCGAGGAATAATAGAGAATTTATTGGTTAAGACCGGGAATCTGATTTTTCCGGCTGACTTTGTGGTTTTAGACATGGAAGTTGATGAAAGAATACCAATTATTTTGGGTAGGCCATTTTTGAATATTGCTAGATGTGTCATTGATGTTTATGACCAGCAATTAACCCTTAGAATTGGTGAAGCTAGTGCGACTTTTGCAATTGACAAGTCATTGAAATATCCTGAATCTTTAGATGATACTTGTTATTTTATGCAAAGCATAGATTCGCATTATGAGTTCTTGCAAGAATCTCCCAAATCGGACGAAACAGGTGTATACGATTTGGCAAGTGGAGATGACGAATTTACTGAAGAAGAAATGGATGTGATGGCCACTTTTTTGATGGCAAATGAGTATGAACCAACTGAGGAGGAAATAGAAAAACTGAGCAAGGATAGCGAGTACCGGAGTAGATCCTCAATTGAGGAACCTCCAATTTTGGAGCTTAAACCGCTCCATGATCATCTTGAGTACGCTTTCCTTCAGGAAGATTCGAAGCTTCCGGTAATTATTTCCTCACTTCTTTCTAAACATGAAAAAGAACGTCTTGTTTCCTTGTTACAGGCCCACAAACCGGCCATTGCATGGAAAATCCATGATATAAAAGGAATTAGTCCTTCTTATTGCACGCACAAGATCTTAATGGAAGAAAATTCCAAACCCTTGGTGCAACGTCAAAGAAGGCTAAATCCTCATATGCAAGATGTTGTCAAGAAGGAACTCATTAAATTGCTAGATGCAGGTCTAATATACCCAATCTCAGACAGTCCGTGGATAAGCCCGATTCATTGTGTTCCTAAAAAGGGTGGTATAACTGTTACCACAAATGATAAGGACGAGCTTATCACGACACGAACTGTTACGGGATGGCGAGTTTGTATAGATTATCGAAAGTTAAACGAAGCTACGAGAAAAGACCATTTTCCGCTACCATTTATTGATCAAATGTTAGAGAGACTAGCAGGAAATAGCTTTTATTGTTTCCTAGATGGTTTTTTGGGGTACTTTCAAATTCCCATCTCCCCCGAAGATCAAGAAAAGACTACCTTCATGTGTCCCTATGGCACCTTCTCATATCGCCGAATGCCATTTGGTCTATGTAATGCTCCCGCGACATTCCAAAGGTGTATGATGGCCATTTTCCACGATATGATTGAGGATTGCATGGAAGTGTTCATGGACGATTTTTCAGTCTTCGGTGACACTTTCGATTCATGCCTTCTAAATTTGGAGAAAATGCTAATCAGGTGTGAGAAGTCAAACTTAGTGCTAAATTGGGAGAAATGCCACTTTATGGTTAAAGAAGGCATTGTCTTAGGGCACAAAATCTCAAGTGTTGGTATTCAGGTGGATCCAGCAAAGGTTGACGTCATTGCCAACCTTCCACCTCCTTCAAACGTAAAGGGTGTGAGAAGTTTTCTTGGGCATGCCGGGTTTTACCGGCGATTTGTTAAGGATTTTTCAAAAATTGCAACGCCATTAAATAAACTTCTTGAAAAAGATGCACCCTTTGTTTTCACAAGTGAATGCACTAAGGCATTCAACATTTTAAAAGAAAAACTTGTCAACGCACCAATAATCATAGCTCCAAATTGGTCATTACCATTCGAGCTAATGTGCGATGCATCGGATTTTGCAGTTGGTTCAGTTTTGGGCCAACGGGTTGAGAAACGTTTTCAACCCATTTATTATGCGAGCAAGACTTTACAAGGAGCCCAATTAAACTACACAACAACCGAAAAAGAGCTCCTTGCGATCGTCTTTTCCTTTGACAAATTCCGATCTTATCTTGTCCTATCGAAGACAATTGTCTTCACAGATCATTCGGCATTGAAATACCTTTTCTCTAAGCCAGATGCAAAACCTCGATTGCTAAGATGGGTCTTGCTTTTGCAAGAATTTGATATCGAGATTAAGGACAAGAAAGGTGCTGAAAATCTCGCGGCGGACCATCTTTCTAGACTTGAAAATCCCAATCTTGAAGTACTCCATGAATCGAGTATTAAAGATGATTTTCCCGGTGAATACCTAATGAGAGTAGAGAAGGTGGAAGATCTGTGGTATGTTGACTTCACCAATTATATTGTTGGGGGGTACCTAGAAACAGGTTGGTCACATCAGAAAAGAAAGAAATTCTTTAGTGACCTAAAATACTATTTTTGGGAAGACCCTTATCTATTTAGGCGATGTGCGGATGGAATTATTCGTCGGTGTGTTTCGGGGAAAGAATGCACCGAAATTCTGCTTGACTGTCACCTTGGTCCAACAGGTGGGCACTTTGGTCCCCAAATCACGGGGAGGAAAGTTTACGAGGCCGGTTTCTATTGGCCTACAATATTCAAAGATGCCTACACTTTTTGTAAGGCTTGTGACGCGTGCCAACGGGCTGTTCAAATCACTAAACGGGATGAAATGCCTCAACAAAGCATCCAAGTATGCGAGGTGTTCGATGTTTGGGGAATTGACTTTATGGAGCCCTTTCCAAAATCTCATTCTTACCTATACATACTTGTTGCCATAGATTATGTTTCCAAATGGGCGGAGGCAAAACCTCTACCAACAAATGATGGCCGAGTTGTGGTAAACTTTTTGATGGAACTTTTCTCTAGGTTTGGCACGCCAAAAGCTCTTATAAGTGACCGGGGCACCCACTTTTGCAATAAGCAATTGGAAAAGGTGTTGAAGAGATATGATCCATAAAATTTCAACATCCTATCATCCCCAGACAAGTGGGCAAGTAGAAAACACCAACCGGTCATTAAAACACATACTTGAAAAGACCGTTGGTGCAAATCCAAAAGAGTGGTCAATCAAGTTAAACGATGCATTGTGGGCCTTTCGCACGGCCTACAAAACACCAATTGGAACAACTCCCTTCCGTATGGTATACGGAAAAGCATGCCATCTCCCGTTGGAGATTGAACACAAAGCGCATTGGGCGCTAAGGGCATGCAATTTGGATTACCAAGAAGCGGGTCGGTTACGTTTGACCCAACTAAACGAATTAGAAGAGTTGAGGCTCGAAGCCTATGACAACTCTCTAATTTACAAAGAAAAAACCAAACAATGGCTCGATAAAAGATTGAAACATCCAAAAGAATTCATGGAAGGAGATCGTGTCCTTGTTTACAATTCCCGTTTCAAGTTATCACCAGGAAAGCTTAAGTCCCGATGGATGGGACCATTTGTGGTTAGAAAGGTGTACCCTTATGGTACAATTGAAATGGTGAACTGGAAGGGTGATACTTTTAAAGTGAATGGCCACCGGGTCAAACACTATGTTGATGGTCCCCTAGAAATTGAGGATGAGGTTAGCCTCAACTTCAAGAACAAAGCATAAATCAAAATGGGGACGAGTTTGGTGAACGACTCGTTAAAAAATGGTTCACAATTGTAAATAGGTTTGAAATGTGTGCACGATAAATTTTAGTTTGGTACAAAATGATTTACGTTTGGCCTTTAAACACGCGCGGCTCAGAAAAACAGGTCAGTGAGTTTTAGTGCAATGGGACGCCGTCCCATTTTCCTGGACGCCGTCTCCATTTAAAGACCTGGACGCCGTCCTCTTTCGCTAGACGCCGTCCCAAAATGAAACCTTGGACGCCGTCTAGAGTGACTGACTCAGAAAAAAAATACGTTTTAAATACCTATCCAACCCATTTCTTAACCACAAAAACACATTTTTATCCATTTCTCTCTGCCAAACACGAAACACTCTCCAAAAATCCTAATTTCTACCTCAATTTCGCGATTTCTTCTTCAAATCCAAGCTTCAAATCATGTTTTCTAGGGTATGGATACTCCATTTTTACACTTTTCTTTATCAATTACTTGAATTGTATGTTTATATCTATAAATTGGTGAAGGATAAGTGTGGGGTGTTTGATTTGCATGATTATTGTTAAGATTAACATGCCTTAGTAGTTTAATTGCCCATAATGTGTTTATTTTGCAAAGATTACATGCTTTTAAGGGTTTGTTCATGATTTTAGGGTTTGTGGAATTTGAATCCGAATTTAGGGTGATTAGTTCATGATGTTGAGTTTGTGTATGATGTTAATGAATCTTGTGAAGTATTTAATTGTGTTGGTGATATTGATGTCAAATTGGCCGGGTCATTTTTGAATGTTCTTGAATTTTTAGCATATTGTTGAATTGTAATGAACTTATGAAGTATGTATGCTTGATTTTCAATTGTATGGGCCTGTTGAAGTAAATTGATGGAATAGAATGCCATAATGTATGATGTTATAATAGGTCATTTGAACTAAAATTGCGAAAAATGTGTTATGATTTGTGATGAATATCATTAGAATGCAAATTTAAATGTTATGACCTATAACACAACATGCTTGAATCCTTGAGTCATAAGTTGATGCTACATTGTGAAGTTGTGATTTTCATTTTTGAAAAGTTATTAACGGGTTTATGTTGACTATAGTTGACTTTGGTTTAAAATTGTGAACATACGCTTTTGCTTAAATGAGTCATAATACTTATGAACTTGAAATGGAATGATTAAGTTCTCTTGCTACTCGGTTATGTTTTAGCTAACATTAACACAACGGTTTCTTTGTTCTTTTGGTTTGGTGTTAATGTTTTGCAGGGACATTCAAGCCGAGGAGGACCGGCAAAGAGAGGAAGGACAGCAGGTTTGGCTCCACCACGACAACCACCACCACAACAGCAACATCATTCATCATCATCGTCAGGAGAAGAAGAAGAGGAGGATCGAAATGATCCTCGAGTTTGGTTGACACAGGTTCAAAACGACGAAGACTACACAGAAACATTTGAGACGATAAACCGTAGGCCTATTAATGCCACTTGGTATTTTATCTGGGGCCCGTTGGAAGAGGCGGGTATGCGCCGCCATGTTTCTAACTTACTCGCCATCCCCTACGGTAGAGTAGTCACCCACGCTTGGGAGCAAGTTTTCAGCATCAACGAACCAATTTATCCGGTGCTGCTTAAAGAATTCTACTCAACTGTGCGGTTTAACAATGTCAGCGATTATTTGTCAAATGACTTTCTTCGATTTCGTTTAGGGGGTGAGTACAGGGGTATAAGTAGTTTTGAGCTATGCCGAGTTTTGGGTATTTTTGAGGAACTCACCGATACCCAGTTAGGTGAATACTTGCGGGCCTCCGATTATGTTGGCCGGCATGAATTTAGTGATGTTTCTTATTGGCGAAGGATTTGTAGGCCGAATGCGGCTGCACAGTTTAGATCAAGCAGGCACATGTACAACGAAATCGCATCCCGGGATGATAAACTGCTTCATAGACTTATCGCATGCACTTTTAATGCGAGGGTTGAGGGTCACGAGAAAGTGAAAATGTTGGATTTATGGATTATGGACCAAATAAAGCGGGGTTGCTATACCGACATTCCTGGGTTGATTATTTCCTGGCCATTGCTACCGAGACACGGCAACAGAAGCCACTTCTGGGAGGCCACTACATCACCCGAATTGCTCGACATTTTAACATAGATTTCAGCAGATTACAGGAGTGTACGAACATCATGAAACCATTAAAAAAGGTTTCTTATATTAATGCTGAAATTCTTATGAAAGATAGAAATGGGCATTTGGTACCTTTTGAGGCAGGTGGCGCAGGTGGCGCAAGTGGCAGTGGCATGCAGCAAGAACAGCGGCAGGAAGAAGAGGCGGAAATGGAGGTACAGACTAACGTTGGTGATCAGGTTCCGTGGCATCCGTCCCAATCAAGTTGGGACAGTTTGGTTGGTAGTGTTAATAACATGAGGTTGAGCCCGAACGAACAAAGGACGCACAACAACCAAATGTGGGATAGTCAGCAACGAATGGAGCAACGCCAGATTGCTCAAGTACATAATACGGGATGGAACAGTTATGGTATTGATTGGAATAACCATAACTCAGAGTTGTTTTATTCCAACCCCGAGCAGTACTATGGAACGACACGTCTGACACCCCAATACTACACGGATCCTGAACATCCACCTCCCCCTCATCTGATTTATAACTCTACCGCTGCGTTGCAGGATGCTCGGAACAAATTTGAGCGGGAATATCCACAGGGACGCCCGTACAGAGATGGTTCGGGTAATTATTTTTGGCCGTATGATAACTAGGCCTGCGTGCCTTTGATCATTTTGTACTTTGTTTTGAGACAATTTAATTTGTGTGGTGTGATTTTAGACAATATTTGGTTTGTAATAACTGGCTAATTGTGTGGATTTATGAACGGTTGTGGTTGTAAAAACACCGTTCTTTTTATTATAAATTGTGTGGTTTGTTAATTTGTGCAGCGTGATTGAACTTCAAAGACTGGCATTAAGTTCAGCGACATTTGATATTATGATGTGTGTATGATGATAATCGCGGAATGGACGATGCTCTTATGCTGGCAGTAAGTTCAGCGGCATCCGTCTACATGTTCCACGATTTGCAGGTTAAAAATTGAAAATTTCTACAATCACCCTATCGCTTTATCCTCTAAATTTAATCCTTTTTCTGATTTCATGCAATGAGGGCCTTGCATGATCTCAAGTGTGGGGTGGGGAATAGAAATTTATCGGGAACTCGTTTCACTAAAATTAAGGCGTTTATTATAAAAATTTTAAAATTTTCAAGTAACCTTAAAAACGATTAAAAGTCCAAAAACCATGTTATACGCATTATGATCTTAAAATCTAGAAAATAAATGTTGGTTTACATTTTAAATTATTAATAGTCTTTGAAGTTGCACTATCATTCAATTATTTGAATGAAAATCCTACTAGTTTAGTAAGCTAACTTGTAGGTCACTTGTACCAAAACGAGTGTAAACCGTGAGAGAGTGGTGATTGTATAGCGTGGTCGGAAACCGGATCTCGTGCCAGATCGAAAACCCTAAGGACGGTCCTCATTGTTTCTCCTAACAAGGACAATGTTGCGTCCGACCACTTGATATGACCAATAGGATGTATCTTTTCCATCCTCAAGGAAGTAAAGTCTTCCGAATGACACACTTACTGATTCAATTCAGAAGATGTATTCCAGACCAGTTGTAGGGTGACAAAAACTCTTGAAAAGTCATTACTGACATCGACTGGAAATCTACCAGGCCTCAACGTCAAATAGGGAAACTGGTAGTCAAAGTTTATCTCAATGAGGGAGATTAACTAGTAAAACGGGGGGGCACCATGTATACACAAAATGTTAGTGATTTATCAGATCCCCGGAAGGATAACCTCCAGAAAGGTAAAATATCAGCTTTTAAGACTGATAAACCTCAATCTTCATGATTGATTTAACGGATTAGATGATTACCTCATAATTGTCAATGATGTCCGGACGTAATGTGTATCCTCCTAACGCACATTATTTTCTACCGACATCTCGTAATGTTAGGTACCGTGGGAGGGATTGGCTTGACCAATAGCGGGAAACCCGCACTCATTTTTAAAAATTCAGAAAATCCGATCAAAATCGGAAAACGTGCATAGTATTAAAAACTAGCATGATATTTTCAAAACCATAAAACGTTTTCATAAGATCCTGTTTTCCCTAGGGTCAAATTTTTCGGATACTTGGCTCTAATCTCCCAAAAATGTGTGTGTGTGTTTCCATTGTGTATATAGCATGCATGTGATTTCAATAAAAGTGTGCTATACTTAAAGCGTGTGTTTCCATTGTGTATATAGCGTGAGTTGTGTTTCATATCAACGTGTGTGTTTCGTGTGCTTCGAGTGATTCATGTAATGTTTGTAATCTATATTGTGTGATTATGTTTGATATTGTTCTACTTTGTAAAGAAAGAATTGCTTGAGGACAAGCAAGGTTTAAGTGTGGGGTGTTTTGATATTGCTCAATAATATCATATATAGCTATCGCAATATCGTGTAAAATGCTCTAGAATCGAGAATAATGAAGGCGTTTCTACAAGTGATAATCCAAGATGCGCAAATTTGTAACGGAAGAGTGATTTACAAAGAGTTTTGATGATTTATGACATTGGTTGATCCCGATACGACTTAAGGTCTATTTAGTGCTCTAAAATGGTAAAACAAAGCTTCCAAGGTGTTAGGCTTCGTCCAAATAAAAGAGGATTGAAAAGAAAGCGAAACAGTGGATTTCAGCATATCTGGACGCCTTCCGGGGTTTTTGGACGCCATCCAGCCTCTTGAAACAGGACGCCGTCCTGGATTTGAAGACGCCGTCTAGCTCTTAAGGACGGGACGCCGTCCAGCCTTTTTGGACGCCGTCCCGTAGTAGGTTTCAGCCGACTTTTGTGCTTTTTACCTACTTTTTCCACTTTAAAACTACTGTTTTGAGGGACTGTTTCATAACTTACGAACCAGAGAGTACAGAGACGATTTTTAGGAGCAAAATTGGAGAACTCCAAGCTCTTGGAAGAGGCTCAACATCAAGACATCAAAGATCAAAACCTTCATCATCCAAGAACTCCTTGTTCTTGTAGGTTATTCCTTGTTCTAAAACAATGATTTCAGTTGTTAATCTGATTGTTATGTTGTCTGTTACCATGATTGTTGGCTAGTTTCTATAATGTTTGTCTAGATTAATAACCAAGGTATTGGATGTAATCTTATTGATTGAATGTATTATGTGTGATAGATTAAAGCTTGAATTAAGAACCATGCTTATTGCTGTTAAAATCATTTGTATCTAGTTAATTGATATGTTGTTGATAAAGAGAACTCTTGTTGATGTATCATATTGATTTACAATCAACTTGTCTTAGATTGATTGTTTACTAAACCGGACCAAGGGGGTAAACTAGATTAAAATGGTTAAACAAAATAGGAATGAATTGTGTATAGCGAACGCAAAGACAATTGTTATTCAAGTCTTTGATCTAGCTAATCAACTAGTCACAAACGAAAAGGTCTAAGTAATAGGGAACCCTCACTTAGTAATTCTAGTTTGAGTACTCGCTAAAGAGAACTCTTGGCGGGTCGATTTAGGTGATTAGCATGCTTATAATAGTTATTTGATTACAAATACAAGAACCATAGTGAAAAGGGAACCCTTGATCTTGTGATTGTGTTTGCGTGTTTATTCAAGAGAACTCTTAGTGAACCTATTAGATAACTTACACACATAATTATTCAATCAGGCCTTAATATCAAAACTTACATCCAATACAGAGGGTAAAATATCTAGATGAACATTTCATCTCTTTGATTTAAATCAAAACTATCTTACTTGCTTTCTTTGCATTTATTTTCATCTTATAAATTTAAAAGACCAAAAATATTGTTTTTACATTTAACCTTCTCTGATTTGGCTAAATCGTTAAATGGCCACCAAAACATAAAACTTGTACCTTTAAGTTTCATTTACTTAGTTAATCATAATATAGTTTCTAATTCTAGTTTGGCTAATACAACTGTCCTTGGAACGATACACGGAACTAAACCAGTTACTATACTACTACACGATCGGGTACACTGCCCGTTAGTGTGTAGAAATCTTTAATCGGTATTTTTCCATATTATTTTATACGACAATTTATACGACACTTCTCGCACATCAGGGATCTATTTGAGTGAGAACTGATGTTGCATGAAATTTTAGCTAAAAGGGCCTAGGTGATTAGAATATCTAGTCTTATGGACTTCCTCCATGACTAGTTCTTGAAAATTTCTGATTAATGGTGATTTTTATAGGATCGACATGTATTCCTTCACTATTAACTACATGTCCAAGGAATTTGTACGGTTCACAGCCAAAATTTACACTTGGAAAAACTTGGCATACAGTTGTTCCTTCTTTAAGAGCTCTAGAATCAATTGCAGATGTTGCTCATACTCCTTCTTGCTCTTGGAATAGATGAAGATGTGATCAATGAAGACGGTTACGAATTTATCAAAATAAAGTTTGCATACATGGTTCATAAGATCCATGAATACAGCAGGAGCATTGGTTAAACCAAAAGGCATGACAAGAAACTCATAATGCCCATAGCGAGTTCGGAAAGTAGTCTTAGAAACGTCAACTTCATTGACTCTCAATTGATGATAGCCCGACCTAAGATCAATCTTCGAATTGAGACTTGATCCTTGCAGTTGGTCAAACAGGTCATCAATATGCATGAATGGATAACGATTTTTGATGGTAGCTTGTTGAGTTCTCGGTAATCAATACACATTCTCAACGTGCCATTTTTCTTCTTGACAAATAGAACGGGTGCTCCTTACAGAGGCAAGCTAAGACGAATGAAACCTTTTTCCAAAGGTTCTTGGAGTTGATTGGTTGATTCCTTCATTTCGGATGGAGTTAAGCGGTATGGTACCTATGCAATAGGTACAGCACCGGGCGTGGATAGTTTACAAGTAAAGGTTAATATGATATCTAGGGTTGATATTTTTAGTTGACAATATAGTGATAAGGAGTAGGTAATGGTACACAATGGTCCTAAGGTTGATCAAATCTTATTCCCATCATGATCCATTAGGATTTCTGCATGACTTATCATAATATAATGACGTTGATCAAGTGTCACTATATTATTCTAAATCATACTTTTATCACTCCATAAGGTTACTACTATGTCATCTAGTCAATATGCATCTTCATCGAGGTGAATGATTCAATGGAAAATAAAAGAAAAGAAAGTAACATCATTCATTAAAAGAAAATAACTAGAGTATTACAGAAACTTAACGAAATCTTCCGAACTGTAGAAGTACTAAACGGTAACATAAAGAATACTATGAAAATTTAAATGTCTCTAGTGGTTTCCAAAAACTCTTCACTGTGCCTCTTCATTCTTCTTCTTATCCGAACATTGATTTTTGAAATGCCCTACTCCTCCGCAGTTATAGCAAGTAGGAATGGTTGCATTTGCCTTTGTGGCTGGAGTTTTGGCTGATGGAGTAACAAATCTACAATTCTTGGCTACATGACCCACCTTCTTGCACTTGGTGCACTTGGCCTTACACCATCCTTTATGATGTCTCTCAGATCTTTTGCAATAAGGACATTTTCCCTTATACAACTTGTTGAATTTTCCCTTAATAAGTTTGTTGGATTTGTTTTTAGAATTTTCTTGCTCCATTCCTTCTCTCTTCCTTTTTGCACCTTATTTCTCCTTATGTTTGTCGATGAAAAAGCTTGTTATGCAAGCAGATTCTTGTATGGTACTCGGGTTCTCCAAGATAACATCTCTTCAGACACTATTAGGCAATCCATTGATGTAGCATTGGATCCCTAGATACTCGGGAGTAGCCATGAGAGCAAACTCTTGAAATCGGTTGGTGTAGCTCATAAGATCAGCATTTACCATTTCAATATTACTGAACACAGGTCTTTCAGTACTCTTGTATGTAGGGGGTGGGTAGCTTATAAAACTTTGATGAGAACGAATAGTCGAAAGGTTTCACGGTACGCCTTTGTTGCCATTGTCTTGAACAGAGGACTCGGAATTGGATTCTTCCTCAACTTCTTCTTCTTCAATCATCTCCTCCACAAACTCTTCCTCCTTGTCATCCCTATCATAGTTATCATTAGTGTGGGATTCTTCCAAATGAGGGAGTGTGGTGGACTAGCAGGGACATAGTTTGGGTGAGTTGGTGAAAATGGCGGGGAAACGGGTCCATAAGTTGGTGTGTGGACAGATCTTTCGGAGTAGGATCCATCGGACTCGTTGTCAGAGATGATGATCGGGCTATTACGAGACATCCTAAATAAAAAGAAAGAGAGATGATTAGGTAGGTTCTAAGGATGACGCAAAAGCACGAATAAAATGTAAGGGGAAAAATGCACTAAAAACTAAAACATGAAAGGTTATAGTCCTATAGATTGCTAAGGCACCTAACTAACACATAAGGTACACATAATATGCAATCCTAGTTCTCTATAACAACCTGGCTCTGATACCACTCTGTCATACCCCCAAATAGGGCCGGGGAAATATGACTTCACAATATCACAACACAAGTATGTATAAAGCGAGAACGACTCTATATGAGACGTTTTAATTAAAAACCAATGTATTAACGCAGCGAAATGTATTAAGTCATTACGATTGAATCCTTAACAAAATTAAATGTAAACTAAATTGTTTTAATGCAATATTGTAAATGATAATATGCGGACTCCAAAAGCAGCAAAGTCTAAATAGCACACAAATCTTTAGCAATTTTCACCTGAGATAAAACATGCTTAAAGTGTCAACCAAAAAGGTTGAGTGAACAACATAGGTTTAATATATATAGTTTTAGACCACAAGATTTAGTTATCAAAAGTAAATGCTGAAGTTATGATATCGAAGCATAAACAAAGTTACCCCTGGACACCTTGAACTGTCAGTGTCGTAATCATTATTATGTAACCAAAGACCACCGGTCAAATGGTTAGAGACGTCACTCTCAATAGCGCTATTCACAATAACTAAGCTTTCCAAAATTCCAGCAATTAATGATATCATGGTAGGGATTTAGCATGAATCAAAGCATGTCAGCACAGTTAAACAGTTTTCAGGTACTTGTGTCTAAGCGTAAAACAGTTTGAAAGCAAGCATGTGTCTCACCCTAAAAGTTTAAAATAAGTAATAGAGAAAGTTAAAAAGCGGGGCTATGAAGTTCACCTTAATAGTAGATAGATATTCCACGCAGG
This sequence comes from Rutidosis leptorrhynchoides, assembly GCF_046630445.1. Lineage (NCBI taxonomy): Eukaryota > Viridiplantae > Streptophyta > Magnoliopsida > Asterales > Asteraceae > Rutidosis > Rutidosis leptorrhynchoides. The sequence continues at coordinate 264,631,224 of NC_092333.1, read as the reverse complement.
TTATATGATCGGAGTGTTGAACACGAAGATCTTAACCTAGAGATATTATGTTCGATTAGTTAATGTCTAATAGACGTAATGTTTGTTTATTAATATAGCAAACTATATTAACAGTGACCGTTCTCGAGAAAAATTGTATTTATATAAGTGATATTATACTTGGTGTACTTAAGTGTTACTATATAGATAAGTGTATATGTTATACTAATTATAGTATTATTATTTAATTAATCAACTATTGTATATACTTATCATTATATGCTACGTGTATAATTATATCTATGTGATACATACATATATATTCTTTTATTTATTATTATACATGTATGTGTTTAATACTATATGATATATATATATATATATATATAGTAGGTGTATGTGTTACATATATAATAGTGTAAGATGGTACATATACATATATTTTCTTATTACTTTTCTTATTATTTACTAAATTATAGAACTTACACAATACATTTTCATACATACATACACACGTGCATATACATACATATATACACATACATATATACGTATGTATATATTTACATACACACACACACACACATATACATACAGTGTATACATGCACATACGTACGTATGCATGCATGTATGTGTACCATTATCATTATTATTTACCAATCTTCTCTCGTACATAAAATCATAAACTTTTATCATAATACTTACAACTATAACTTAATAGATTTAATGTAGGAATGAACTAGGGTTTATTAGTTATACCTTAGGGTTAATGATCCAAGGATTGGTGATGATTTGGGAGTTAGAAAACAGAAAACCAAGCAGCAGCAAACAACGACCCAATTAAGGTCTTTTGGGTCAGAATAAGCTCGACAGGAAACTGAGAACACACAGCAGCAATAATCGATCAAGAAGATGTTTCTTGAACTTCTTTGGGTCACATACAGCAGCAGGCAGAAACAGAAAAGAAACCAACGAAAACGCAGCAACAATTCGATCAAACTAAAGGGTTTCTTAGGGCTGTTTGATCGACAGAAAGATAAAAGGTACAGCAGCAGCAAATCAGGCGAATGATGATGGTGTTTTACGATTGCAGATAGGAGATTTGAGAGGTGTGAGTCAACTGCACAGCAAGGAGAAAGAGCTGGACAAAAACCGAATGCAGGAAGGGGTTGTTGAGGGTTATCTGGTCAACAGAATATTTGAGGGAATGCAGGAGGTTTATGTCGACTGGATGCAGGTTATGTTTGTGGTGATTAATCTGGAAATCACGATGGCTTTATATAGTTGTTGGAGGTTTCCTAATTGCACTCTAATTCTTGGAGATTAAGGATACTAATGTGAGTTAAACTAGGATTGTATCTTACTTAGGGATCAAGTTTTTATCCTCTACACCTTAACAGCCGATTATATTGTGATACATATGATTTTATTTCTTTTTTTTATACTGCATACTTAATTATTTATGTATTATATATATATATATATATATATATATATATATATATATATATATTTATTTATTTATTATTATTATTAATATTAAGGTTATATTTATTCTAATTACATTTTATTTATTTATTAGACCCTAATCTTTTATTAATTGTTGATTTGGTTCATATTAGTTTATATATTAACTTTTAAAGTTTAAGTAATGTCACTTTTAAGTATTAACATATAGTTTATATAATAAAGATAATACCCGAATACATAAACTTTATATAACGGAGATATTGATCAAAATTTACTATTTAATCAAAGTTTATTAAATAAAGTTCATGAGTACAAGTAGTCCTATTAATTAAACAGTTAAAACAGAAACAAAAAATTGAGGGTCGTCATAGAAAAAACGGTCAAAAACGGAAAAAAGGGAAAAAAGGTCAACTTTATATATATATATATATATATATATATATATATATATATATATATATATATATATATATATATATATATATATATATATATGTCAATGTTAGTCAACATCCGTTTCGACCCCGTTTTTTCCGTTGCGACGTTTTGAGGTCGCTAACGTTTCGGCCCCGTCTCACGTCTTTTTCAAACCTACCTGAGATAAATACTTAAAAACTTAAATATAAATATTGGTGAGTTCATAGGTTTAGTTATAATGCATAAGTTATTGGACCTCAAGATTTCATGTATAAAACAGTTGAAAAGTTATTCTAGTTTTTGAGCTTTCGATATTGAACGTTAACGTAAAAGTACCCGAAAACAAGCGTCACTTAAGGTCTAAGTGCATATGGTCATAGGTTATGCATCCGATAGCCTAGAAGGCCTATCATGATGTGTGGAGTCATCCTCAAAAAGATCTATTCATAGTATTCGCGTTCACCAAATCGGTAATTAACGATATCAAAATCGAGCTTTCTAAATTGACATTTGTTACTCAATATAGAATATAGTTGTAAGTACTTGATTCCAATATGTAAAATAGTAAACAAGTATTATCTCATCCCAAAAGTATAAAAGATTGATTAAAAATGGGACTACGAACTCACAAGTGATGCGGTGCAAAGCCGGTAATCGGTCAGATTGTGTTCGGTGTTCCGGGCTTGAGACCTAATGAAATTTTATAAGTTCAGAGGTCATACTATCTAATATAGTACTTAGGTTACGTTTAAGATCAATCCCTTAAGTAGTCTTACAAGTCCAATTCGGTTCTCGGTTTCAAAAGTTACTAATTCATAGTTTTGAGTGTTGACTGTTTTTGACTAGTTTTATCATAAAAGAAGTGTAGGTGTTTCTATTAATCTAGAAATCCATTTTAAGTGAGATTACCATCTATAGAAAGCTCTTTAAGTTCAATTTTTAAAAATGTAAGTCTCTGTTTGAGATTCAAAATAAAAGCTGGTCAAAGGTTCACTTCTTTACAAGTGTGCAAAACAGTTCAGTTTTAAACTATGAGTTCCTAGGTGAGTTTAAAAATAGCAAAACTTATTTATTTAACTCAAGAGTTTCACAAAAGTCTAAGTACATATAACAGTGCTTATTCTCAAAAGGAATAGTCTCCAGGTCTTCATTAACCTTGTCTTTAGAGATAAGGTTTTAGACCAATTTCTGACTTCAACAAAATCTTAGGTCAATTTGATGGTACTATATCTTAATGATTTCTTAATGGTTTTTAGTGATTTAGCTATCCATGGTTTCCTTATTAAGTCTAGTTTTCAAATAAGAAGCCTTTGGTTCAAGATCTATATTATATTTTGATTTATACATGATTCTTTGACACTTGGTCAGATTGCTTTGAATATGAACTTATCTCACCAAATAAAAATTAAAAATGTCTTTTTCTTTGATAGAAATCATGAAATCTTTACTAGAAGTCTCAAACAAATATATAAACATCATATAAATTTATGAGTTCCAGAGAGCAACGACAGGTTGGTGTTTACGTCATGAACTTCAAGTAAAAATTTGGACAGCTCAAAGACAAAATAGTTTTACATAGTTTAACCACTTTAGTTCTTGGTTTAGCTTCATTTTAAGACATAAGGCATGTGGAGATCTTAATTTTACTGATCTAGAATCAAGATCATGGTTAGCTATATAGTCATCATTGAGTGATTTAACACTCTAGATCAAACTTTTACACCATGAAAGTTCTTGATTATGACTAGAAATGATAAATAGGTTAAGTTAGCTTGTTATACCTTGATTATATGTGATCCTAAAGCTTAAAGAAGATGATCAAGAAAGGTATTTAGAGAGTATAGAAGTGTGAGAGAAAAAGGAGAGTGATGAAATTAGAGAATGGGAGGTAGAGGTGGGTTTATATAGAGATGGTGGTGGATGGTGGTGTTGGACGTGGCACAAGGAGGAGAAGGAGGGGATGGCTCACCTTCTTGCCATTAATGGAAGTCATGATGATGTTTTGCATGGCCTTTTTCTTAGGGAGGAAGTATTATTGGAGGTGATTTGATGATATGGATGATGATGATGATGATGAAAAACGATGATGATGATGATGATGATGATGGTGTAGATGTTCTAGTCAATTTTTAGTTTGTAATTGTACATGTACTTGTGTAGGCTTTCTTATGTATAATTCTAAGATGTTTACTTGTATGTTTAGAGTTTAGGAAGTAAGCTAAGGTTAGGTTTTAATCAAGATAGGTTAAGATTGGTTAAATGATAGAAATGGGTAAGTACAAACTTTGTACTACAAAGTAATCAAGACTAGTTGTGAAAATGATGAAGTGTAGAAATGTTTTTATCTTATGATCAAATGTTCAAATGAAATTGTTTCAAGTCTTTAATCTAAATACTTGGTTAATAAGTTTATTTATTAAGTTAATATATATAAAGATATAATTTACAAGACTAGGGTTAATGATAATAAGCTGGGGTTCAAAGTAGTAAGCTAGGGTTTTAGGACTTTATGCAAAATGTGTGAGGTAACACTCTATCATGTAAAACCTAAAATGCATCCTTAGAGTTATACAAACCCTATAAACAAACAAAGACATAGATCATTAAGTTTACTCGTCATGTCGAAAATTGCAACTTAAAGAAGTCAAACTAGACAACTTAAGTCGAAAAGCTAGAGTTCTGACAATTATATAAGTGTAACTCAAATTTAACAGATTTATCACTATTATGTTGTTTAACTTAGTTGCATGCAATTCAATTTAACAAGTTTGATTGACTAGATCTAAACAAGTAGCATGAATCGAATAATAGATCATTTGATTAAGTACTAATCAATCCTAAAATCATGTTTTCTAATCATTAGGCACGGCAAAAAAGTATATTAAAGCATGACAGATTCAAAACAATTTAATTATCATCACAGAAACTCAGTTTATACAGATCTAGAAAAAAACAGAAACTTTACGAATATAAGCACGAAGCCGGCGGCTTCGGCTCAGTCAAGCCGGTGGATTAGACCTAGGAAGCCAGCGGCTTCATCTGATTCACATAAAAAGTTAGTTTTCGTCCACGTAACCACTATGAATGTTTAGTTCATAGTGGTAGATGAACAGATACAGAAAAAGTAACTAAAACGAGATAAACAATAGTATAAAGATAAAGTCATGTACCTCAAAAAGGTAGATGAAAAGTAAAACTTTATTGATCACTTGGTAACTTTTATACACTTGAAATAAAACCCTAATCTAAGAGTTTTCGTGATTTAGAGAAAAACCCTAAAAGAAAAATGAAACAGTACATTAATAACTGATACAGAATGCCTCTATTTATAGTTTCAAAATCGGTGGCCTAAGCCAGCGGCTTCACATGACGGTGACTCCTTTTACAAGTTTAACGTAGGCCGTAAGCAGATAAATGTGTAACCGTACACGAAATGGTTTTGTTTTCATTTTTAGCTTTTTCTTGGGCTTTACGTACACGAAATGGTTTTAGGTCGACTGCTTCAATCACAAGCCGACTGCTTTAAATGATTTTGACATTTTCTGCAGAGTTCTGGAATTTTCTAGAATTTTGTCTTCAAGCCGGCTGCGACTTAATGGAAGGTTAACAAAAACCAACGAAACGTCAAAAACAAAATTTGATTCACGAGAATTGTATTTTGAGGGGGAGAAAAGGCGATATTTCTTGATATTTTTCTACGTTTCGCATACTTTACAGCACAATGACGATTGATTCTAAGATTTCCAAGCTTAAAGCTCAGATCACGGAAATGAGTTCACTTCTTTCTCAAAGAAAAGTGAGAGAAGAAAAGCTAGAAGCTAAAGTATGTACACTGCAACAAAACTATGATCGGCAACAATGAACGTATAAAGAACAAAATGCCTGTGTCATGATAATCATCAAAGGCTCATAAAAGAATAGGAAGATTATCTTTCTGAGATTTCTGGATTGAAAGATCAAATTTCATAGATGTAGTTCAAATCATTTACAAGTTCTACACCGGAAGAAACTTTATCACATCTGAAACCCGAGACGGTGTCAATTGTTGTTAATACTGATCCGATATCAGTAATGGATAAACCAGAGACTACGATTCTGGATTCTCCTCAAACGGTTGAGAAGAAGGTCATCAAGACGAAATCCACTCCTCCTACAATTTCTAAACCCAAGATAACATTTTCCTCAAGTAAAAAGATTTATTCAAGTTACGAGACCAACGTGAATCGTCTGTTTCTGAAAACCACATATGGGGAGAATGGAGAGATTACGGGTTATCTTGATCAATATGGTTGGTTTCTACACAAACCCAAGAAGCCACTCATAGGTCCGAGAAAAACCCCTCGCACCAAAGTTGACCTTGTTTGTAACACTTTAAAGTTTCAGATTTCTCAACAAGTGTCATGTGATAAAAGCGCAATCAAAACTGACACCACACCAGATTCTTCATCACCAACTAAATACTCTTTTCAAGAGTTACTCAAGTTTAAGCCACGGTCCGTGATTATGGCTAAAACTTCATTTCCTTCAGTACCACTGGAACTATTCTCATAAGCTAAACCAAGTGTTCCAGCAAAGTGGAGTGAAGAATCCATAGATGCAATTGATAATACCTACCAGTGGAATTTCAAACAAAGATGATTTGACTTTACTATGGTTTACATATACTTCGGTATTTGACCCGCTCTTTAAAGAGATGTTAAATATCACATGTACCTTGATTGACGTAACTTGTCAAGGGAGAGAAAGTGTTCTTACTAATAGGGGAGCATCGGTTATTCTTTCTAGGGGGAGTGAACACATGCTTACCACGATTCTTGACTCTGATACCTTGATTATGTTTCCGTATTCATCAAAGGGGAGCTATGCATGAAGATTCAACACCGATTATATTTGCGTAGTCTCTGATACCCTTTCCATCTCAGATCAAAATATGTTTAAGAGTTAATCACATTTTGAGGGAGAGATATAAGGGAAAGTATGAGGTCTTCAGCATACTACAATTCGAAAAAGATTCTCATGACTGACGTAAAGACTCTTGAGAAACATTAGTCCAAGACTCGAAATTTCGCTGCATACACAAAGACCATTGAAGGTAGAAGAACTCCAACTTTCAAAGATCTACTTCAATAGCCATGCAAGATTCGAGGAGGAGTTAGTTAGTGATAGCTATGGGCTAAGTTCCCAAAGTGTTTACTTGGAAACATGAGTTGTAGCTAAAATACAAACTTTTGATTTAAACACTAAATTCTGTCTTTTTGCATTAATCGAAATAACCGCCGTTGATAAAACATTTCATGCGGATAATCGAAATAAGTCAGGACACCAAAGAATTATTTAGATTATCCCTACTAATTGAACATGTTTGCGAATTAATGATTTATTCATGGGTTTTTGATGGTTTTATCTATAATTCTCTAGCCACGAAGTTTTTAAATAAACTTGCATGTTAATATAATCGAGCTCAATAAAATTTTGAGGGTTCAATTAATCATATTGAACCGGCTGATTAGCCACATCAACCAAGATTATGCCCTAACTAGCAAAACTACCCGCGCTTCACCGCCAAGTTAGCGTTTACCAGTTAACGATCGGTTATTTCACGATTGGTTAAAAAGAAAGTGGAAAAGAAAGTAAAAGGGTAAAAAGGAGGTGGAAGTGAAAGGTAATTGAAGGGTAAATAGGAAGTGGAAAAGAAATTAAAAATAGATGGGTTATAATAAAGACAGTGAGAAAAAGTGAAAAGAAAAAAAAGGTTACCAAAATACCCCCAAAGTTGGGGGTATTTACAAAGGTGCCATCGTGAACAGTAAATGACAATTATGCCCTAACGAGGGCACGGTACCCCCACTTCGCTGCAGGATAGTCTTGGTCGGTTCAAAAAAGGTTAACGGGTCGGTTAACATTCGGTTCATTGAACGGTAAAAAATGGTTAACGATCGGGCTACTAAATGTTAAAAAAGTATATGAACAAATAAAATGGTAAAATGAAAATAAAATAAATATAATTAAAAAAAATTTTTAAAAGAAAAAACGCTATATCAAAATACTCCTAAAGTTGGGGGTATTTTCCATTATGAATAGTAAATGACAGTATATTAGATAAATATTACTAATTTATTAGATTTAAAATTTACTATATTTTCATAAGTATGACGATAGGTCTGTAATTTTCATACGGTTGAAAATAATGCAAGCCTTTTAAATGGTACGTTTTAACGTAAGTCCTAATGCTAGGGTGAATAAGTCCAAATGAACACTCTGTGATAGTGTACCCATTATCTCGGCCACAAAATTGATATTAAGGAGGTATTTTACGAAGAAATTGGACCACGAAGATATCACGATAACCAAGGCCAAAGATCAGGAAGTAGTCATGATAGTGCTCCAAATGAACATGTATTTAGTAGCAATATCCTCCCAATATGTAAATTATTTAGTTGTAATTGTCCTATTTTAAGTTGTAATCGTTTATATTAAATAAGTGCGAAGACAAAAGGCGAAAACGACGATTTGAAGTCGCAAATAACCAAAAAGCTCAAATGTACAAGATACAATCCAAGTGGTTCAATTTATTGATAAGAAACGTCTAAAAATGACAAAAGTACAAGTTGCGGAACGCAAAGTACAAGATATTAAATTATACGAAAGGACGTTCGAAAATCCGAAACCGGGACATGAGTCAACTCTCAACGCGCGACGCAACGGCGCAAAAATTACAAGTCAACTATGCACATAAATAAAATATAATATTTAAATAATTCTTAAAATTATTTATATATTATATTATTATTTAATTATGTCGACAAGCTAAGATCCAAAAAATTGTGAGCTGAAAAATCAAACTCCACGACTCGCGGAGTTTGAAGGCCAAAAACTCCACGACTCGCGGAGCAGCCAGATTCCAAAATGCCTATAAAAGGCCACGAGCTTCTGCAGTTTTAAAAAAAATATATATATAAATAATAATAATAATACTTTGTAATAAATAATAAATAAATATATATATAATATATATATATATATATATATATATATATATATATATATATATATATATATATAGTATAGGGTAGTTTTATATTAGATTAGTTCGGGTTATGTAAAGGTTATTTTACGGGTTTTTGAAGTCGAAATTCTGTCCGTGTAACACTACGCGATAAATACTCAATGTAAGCTATGTTCTCCTTTTTAAATTAATGTCTCGTACTTAAGTTATTATTATGCTTATTTGAGCCGAAGTAATCATGATGTTAGGCTAATTACTAAAATTGGGTAATTGGGCTTTGTACCATAATTGGAGTTTGGACAAAAGAACGACACTTGTGAAAATTAGACTATGGGCTATTAATGGGCTTTATATTTGTTTAACTAAATGATAGTTTGTTAATGTTAATATAAAGATTTACAATTGGGCGTCCCTATAAATTACCATATACACTTGATCGGACACGATGGGCGGGGTATTTATATGTACGAATAATCGTTCATTTAACCGGACACGGGAATGGATTAATAGCCACTAGAATAATTAAAACAGGGGTGAAATTATGTACAAGGATACTTGGTATAATTGATAACAAAATATTAAAACCTTGGGTTACACTCAGTCGACATCCTGGTGTAATTATTAAACAAAGTATTAAAATCTTGTTACAGTTTAAGTCCCCAATTAGTTGGAATATTTAACTTCGGGTATAAGAATAATTTGACGAGGACACTCGAACTTTATATTTATGACTGATGGACTGTTATGGACAAAAACCAGATAGGTTTCAAATACATCCAGGACAAAGGACAATTAACCCATGGGCATAAAACTAAAATCAACACGTCAAACATCATGGTTACGGAAGTTTAAATAAGCATAATATATTTTATTTCATATTTCCTCGTACTTTTATTTATTGTCATTTTAATTATTGTTATTTATTTTATATTGTTAGTTAAATATCGTCATTTACTTTACGCTTCGCTTAAAATATAAAATCGACAAACCGGTCATTAAACGGTAAACTCCCCTTTTATATATTATTATATATAATTATATATATTTTATATAAATATAGTTAATTAAAATATAGTGTGAAATAAGCCAGCTCCCTGTGGAACGAACCGGACTTACTAAAACACTATACTACTGTACGATTAGGTACACTGCCTATAGTGTTGTAGCAAGGTTTAGGTATATCCATTTTGTAAATAAATAATTAAAACTTGTGTAATATTTCGTCGTATTTTGTATTTAAATTAATACTATTTCGTACACCCCGCTGCACACATCAAGTTTTTGGCGCCGCTGCCGGGGACTCGGCGAAACGCTATATTTTTAATTTATTTTTGTATAAATATATTTATATATATTTTTAAAAAAACAATATAAAATTTAAAAAAAAACACGTTTTTCAAACTCCACGACTCGCGGAGTTTGCAGGCTTAAAACTCCACGACTCGCGGAGCCGCCCTGACCAGCCTGACCAGAAACCCTATTTCGCATTAATTACGGGGTATTATTAATTATTATTATTATTTAACCCAAATTACTTTATTATTATTATTTAGTTTAAGTTTTTAAATTAATTAGTTATAATTAATTATATTTAGTTTTAATATATAAAAAATTAATACTTTTATAAAATATAAAAATAAAAATATAAAAATAATATTTTTTATAAAAATAAGTAATTTTATCACTTTTTATAATTTGTATCCTTTTATTTAGTGTAATCGTAATATTTTATATATTTTTCGTTCGCAATTAGTTTTAAAATTAGTTTTTCCGTAGTTATTTTATATGTATAGATTCTTAGGCTTTGCCGTAAAATCCCTTAAGTGCTATTTCTTTAGACTAAGATTTAGGTGCTTTAGAATTTTGCGACGATTTTAAAATTTTAGTGCCTCTTACGTCACGACTCGCTACTTTCTTATTTTTATTTTTCGACGTTTTTCGACGCGCATTCTTTTTCTTTCTTATTTCTCGACGCTTTAGTTTTTAGGACTTAGAAATTTTCTCTATTTCTTATCTACTATCTCAAACGGAAAGAAAAATTATTTAAGTGGTTAAATTAATGGACGTTGACAATTTTTTGCTTCGTAGTAATAGTTGGTTTTGTTAGTGCCTGAGTTGTGAGTTTCCGATTTAAAGGGTTCTGGCTCCCTGCTGCATCTTTTGGCTATTCGAAACGTGGGCAAAAGCAGAAAAGTCTATTAATTGGACAACTTATATAAGTTTTTCTATTTTTATAACTAATAGGATAATTAGTAAATGCACCACATTGTAGCTAAAATTTGGCCATCGCAATAAAATGGAAAATTTTGAAAACAAGGCTATGGAAACTCTTTTTGATATCCAAAATCAATTAAATCAATACTCTTAAATGGGTGTTGATGACAATTCGTTCGTTCAATCTTGGATCACGAATGACGAAACAATAACTGGTTGTGAAATCTGTGGAGATTATCACTCAACATGGGAATGTTATTATTACGTTCCTATGGAAAATTAAGCACCCACGGAACCTGAATGGAATGATTATGAAGAATACAATTCAAATTGGGATTATTCCCAAGAATATTTCCAAACTCAACAACCAGTAGACGAGGAAAATTACGTGTCTGAAAATTTATTAGACAATATGAAAATCAAACTCGAAGAACTCAATGCTTAAAATGAACAAATTAGAGAGTTTGTAAACCGGCAAGCTGAAACTCTATCAGACTACACACCTGTTGATCTGAGGAGTCGTGTGCAAGAAAATCTCATATCATCGAATTTTGATGAATTCGAGAGCTCCGAAATCACCAACTATCCCGATGATACTTTTTATTCAGTCTTACCAATTTCACAACATATCGACACATTAGCCTCTACCGACGAAATCATCGATCCATCAATGGATAAAGAAGAAGTAAGGGTGACAAATTGGTACTCTTGGGAATACGATAACGTTGAAAATTTTACCCCCGAGGCCAAACCGAACTTCACCATTCCACAACCTTCTAACCCAATATTCTCAATAGATGATTCATCTATCGAAGATGAACTACGAGCTGTAATAGATAATGACACCTCAGATTTCACCCTATTGGGTAATAGAGGTGAAACCTTTAATCCCGAGAATAAAAGGAAGGAAATGTTAGGAATTGTCCACCCTATAATATGTATGTCGGTGTATATCGATACATTTGACCAAGAATCAGAAAAGAGACATATCCATTTACTAAAAGCTACACTTAAAAAAGAATTAAGTAGTGACGATCGGGTGAGTCTAAACTTTAAACCTATTGATATATTATACACCACCCGAGATGTAAATAACTGGCTCACTATTCTAATTCGTGGAACTTATTCTACCGACTTCACATGTCGTCAGCTAAGTGTGGGGAAGTCTAACCCCACTTAACGTTAAATTCGGAGTTCGGGTTAGTGCATAACTCGTTAATAAACATGCATAATAAATTAGGGTAAAAGACGCATTTTTAAAGATTAGAAAACAGTTCAGAAAAACAACCATTTTTGAAGAAAAATATGTGTGATAAAACAAGAAGGAATGAACGATGAGGCGCGCCATCTATCATTCGACGAGCTTTGTAATTACAAACTGGGTATTTTTAATTACTTTTCTACACGAATCACCCTCATGAATTTATAATTATAGTCTGATTTCATGCAAATGAGGGCATTGCATGATCTTAAGTGTGGGGAAGGGTTATAAATTCTCTCGGATTTGCACTTAGTTTATTTGCCAAATTTTGTGAAAATTTAAAAAATTTTCAACTAAATGAAGTCAAAATCATGTTTATACATATTTATGAACAATAAAAACTAGGTGTTAATACCGAAATTATCGTTACCTCGGAAAGGACATAAATTGAGAAACACCCTAAAACGATTGAATTCATTTAAAATGGAATAAAGGAGAATACAAAGGAAAAGAAAGAAACTAAGTGTGGGGAGAATGTACCAAGTTATTCAATTAAAAACTATCTATCACATGTTTTTGTAAAGTTATTGCAGGTACTTTTGTTTTGGACGATTTTAATCAGTTTTACCCGATTTACTCTAATATATTTGAAAGAAAAGATGGATCTACACGATGAATCAATTCCATCATTAAAAGGAAGTAAAGTCTTCCGAAAAAGAAACACGCTTCTTGATTTAGGTCATGAAGTTGGCGTCCAGACCAGCTGTAGGTTGACGAAAAATCTAGAAAAGTCATCTCTAAAATCAGCAGGAAATCCACAGACCTCAGCATCAAACAGGGTCGCCAAGTGGTCAGACTTATCCTAACCATGAGAGGATCTGTCTCGTAAAATGGGGAGGGCGCCGTGCAAATTAGCTTGATAAGACTAATGAATCAGATCCCCAGAAAGGATAATCTCCTTAAAAGATCAAAAATCAGCTTTTAAGCCTGATATTACTCAATCCTTGAGATTGACCTTAAAGATTGAGAATTCAAACTCATGGAATTCAATGATATCTAAACTCGAGCTTGAACGAGAAAATATTTTGATCAAAAATTACAAACCGATTTGTTTTCTGAAAACCTATTTTCAATGCATTCATTACCATTGAATGTAAAATCCTAGGAATTCACCTGTAATTCATTAGGTCACCTGAACCAAATCGGGTGTCAATCATAAGAACGGTGGTTGCATAGCATGGTCGAAGACAGGACCTTGTGCCAGACCGAAAAATTATAAGGGTGAGCTTTACTATTGCTCCTACAAAGGATAGTAATTGCATCCGACATGTTATAGACCATAATCAAAAGCAAGTCACGGGACATTGCCTTAACAGTTGCTTGTTCATCGCTTTCCTTTACAACCGGACGGTAGTTTACCGAAAGGTAATATACGGGACAAGTAAACTGGACGTGTTGCTTTCCTAATACAAGGTTAGCAAGTGGGTGACACAAAACCATAAGTTTTGAGCTAAAATTTTCAAATCTGAAACCCACAAAACCCACAAAAATATTTTGCAACACCGGTGAAGGGTTATTCCGGAAAACTTATCTAGGGTAAAAGCTAGATTAAATTTTCAAAAAGATCAAATATTTCCTTAAGGATCTACATTTTCATAGTCATGTGGGACTGTAAACCACATCGTTACTATCATTGTTTATACCGCCGTATCAAAATCACTGATGTATAAAGTGTGAAGAATAAAGAAGTGATTCGTGTGATTTAATTTCAAGTTCTGTATTGCTTGAGGACAGGCAACGTTCAAGTGTGGGGATATTTGATAGTGCTCCAAATGAACATATATTTAGTAGCAATATCCTCCCAATATGTAAATTATTTAGTTGTAATTGTCCTATTTTAAGTTGTAATCGTTTATATTAAATAAGTGCGAAGACAAAAGGCGAAAACGACGATTTGAAGACGCAAATGACTAAACAGCTCAAATGTACAAGATACAATCCAAGTGGTTCAATTTATTGATAAGAAACGTCTAAAAATGACAAAAGTACAAGTTGCGGAACGCAAAGTACAAGATATTAAATTATACGAAAGGACGTTCGAAAATCCAGAACCGGGACATGAGTCAACTCTCAACGCGCGACGCAACGGTGTAAAAATTACAAGTCAACTATGCACATAAATAAAATATAATATTTAAATAATTCTTAAAATTATTTATATATTATATTATTATTTAATTATGTCGACAAGCTAAGATCCAAAAAATTGTGAGCTGAAAAATCAAACTCCACGACTCGCGGAGTTTGAAGGCCAAAAACTCCACGACTCGCGGAGCAGCCAGATTCCAAAATGCCTATAAAAGGCCACGAGCTTCTGCAGTTTAAAAAAAAAATATATATATAAATAATAATAATAATACTCTGTAATAAATAATAAATAAATATATATATATATATATATATATATATATATATATATATATATATATATATATATATATATATATATATATATATATATATATATATATATATATATATATATATAGTATAGGGTAGTTTTATATTAGATTAGTTCGGGTTATGTAAAGGTTATTTTACGGGTTTTTGAAGTCAAAATTCTGTCCGTGTAACACTACGCGATAAATACTCAATGTAAGCTATGTTCTTCTTTTTAAATTAATGTCTCGTACTTAAGTTATTATTATGCTTATTTGAGCCGAAGTAATCATGATGCTGAGCTAAATATTAAAGACGGGGTAATTGGGTTTTGTACCATAATTGGGGTTTGGACAAAAGAACGACACTTGTGGAAATTAGACTATGGACTATTAATGGACTTTATATTAAATTAACGATACCTCGTTAATTTAATATAAAGGTTATGATTTGAAGTATCTATATATCACCACATACGCTTAATCGGACACGATGGGCAGGATATTTATAAGTACGAATTATTGTTCATTTGACCAGACACGGGGATGGATTAATAGTCAATGGACTCATTAAAACAGGGGTGGATTACATTCAAGGGTAATTGGTGTAATTGTTAACAAAGTATTAAAACCTTGGTTTACACACAGTAGATAACCTGGTGTATTCAATAAGCAAAGTATTAAGACCTTGTTACAGTTCGAATCCCAAGTTAGTTGGAATATTTGACTTCGGGTATAAGGTTAAATTTGCCGAGCAGTTTATAATTATGACCGATGAACTATTATGGACAAAAACCAGATAGGTTTCAAATACATCCAGGACAAAAGGACAATTAACCCAGGACAATAAATTAAAATCAAAATGTCAAACATCATGGTTACGGAAGTTTAAATAAGCATAATATATTTTATTTCATATTTCCTCGTACTTTTATTTATTGTCATTTTAATTATTGTTATTTATTTTATATTGTTAGTTAAATATCGTCATTTACTTTACGCTTCGCTTAAAATATAAAATCGACAAACCGGTCATTAAACGGTAAACTCCCCTTTTATATATTATTATATATAATTATATATATTTTATACAAATATAGTTAATTAAAATATAGTGTGAAATAAGCCAGCTCCCTGTGGAACGAACCGAACTTACTAAAAAACTATACTACTCTACGATTAGGTACACTGCCTATAGTGTTGTAGAAAGGTTTAGGTATATCCATTTTGTAAATAAATAATTAAAACTTGTGTAATATTTCGTCGTATTTCGTATTTAAATTAATACTATTTCGTACACCCCGCTGCACACATCAAGTCACGAGATTGCATAAGTTAAAGAGATATGGAAGATATTCCATCCAAACAGTGGGCGGTGCCTCCTAGATAATAAAGGAAAGCATCTTCCTTTCTTTCGTCAGCCACTGTAGCTCCGCCACTCCACTAAGGGAAAGTCCACCAATACTTCTACAACTATCTTGGAAATTGATCAAGGCATTGAGACCAGGGATACGCTCCTTGGTCAGGCTATAGAAAGGGAAACACAATCCCTGAATGGGACATGCTCTCAACAATCACTAACACACACACACATACACACACACACACACACATTGAACATACTTCAATGATCATTCAAACCTTAGTGGCGTAAAGTGATATACCTTCCCATTACCTTCGGGGAATCACCAAAAAGCCTTTAAACACCATCTAAATCACTCAATTGCTCAAGTCACTTATACTTTATGACCAGATCAACCTAATCTTAAGCTACCTTAAGATTATCCGAAAAAGTGTACAAACAATTGGCGCCATTCGTGGGACGAAACATACAAAATGACACTTTGTTTAGCACGAAATCACCATGGTTGATCCTGATTCACCCCCAGGGTTTCTCCTACCACAATTTAACACCCAAGCTGAAGGGAGTACTCGAACCCCAGTCACTCCCACTATGCCTATAACCAGGAATCGTAATAACCCAGAGCAATCACCCTTGTTGGGTAAAACCTTCATCCTCAAAAACTATGATAACATTAGAGAAGTTATTAAAAAGTTACGAGTTGAAGGTCACCTTCAAAGCAAATGAGTTCGCACTTACGATAGAGAAGAGTATGATGAAGAATTGGAAATGGAATCTTCGCCCAGGCAAACTCCCCTACCAAAACCTCACGTAGATCTGAAACCAATTGCACCAAACAACAACGGAGGTCCCATTATCTCACCAAACAACAAAGGATGTCCCATTATCTTAACAGAGGTCCCATTATATCTCCAAACAACAACAGAGGTCCCAATTCTTGGGGGGCCATTTCCTTGGTATCATCCGAACACGCTATACATTAATCCTTCAATGAACCAGCAAAATACACCGGTACCTCCTCGGTCTCAAATACCTTCTTGGAACAGAGGATTTTGGGTGTATCCTTCACCACAAACAGGATAGAGCAGGACCATAGTATGGTACCAACGGCACATACGACATTTCCCAGCCTAATGCCAATGTAGATGTCGATAAGTTCTGGAAAAATCAGAAGACACATTTTGTCTCAAGCATAGAGAACAACCCACTCCCAAGTGGAATGAAAATACCTTCACACCTAGGTATTACGAAGCAAAAGAGGATCCTGATGACTATATTGACGTTTTCAAAGGTGCAGCAAGAATGTCCAAAAGGGACAAGGCTGTGGCATGTCATGCTTTTTCATACATGCTTAAAAGTGATGCAGGAACCTGGTTTGATTCCCTAGTTAGGGACTCAATTTCAAGTTTTGATGAACTAAAGAGACAGTTCAGATCAAAGTTCATCCAACAAAAACGTCATAAGAAGAGTCACCCTACAGCATCATGGAAAAAGATGGTGATGGAAGCAGGGCATTCTTAAGTCGATACACTAACAAAACTCAATAGATCCCTGGTTTACTAGAAACACAAAGAATTTCGGGGCTCCTATATGGATGTAGGACTCGATCCCTAATCGAACATATCACCCGAGATATTCCCAATAGTTACGAAGCATTGCCCGATAAAGATTATGTTTGGCTAGACGCGAAGGAAACCGCTGGAACCTTCACATATGAAGATCAGCCCAAGGCACAGAAGAAGAGATGATAAGGGCCGGTATGTTCCTTATCGAAGAGAACATAACACCGGATCCTGGGCACACTCATCAAAAATCTGAAGGAAATCCTCTCCACAGAAAAAGCAGCACAAGGATTCAAAGCTCCACCAAAATTATCAAACAAAGGAAAACTGAAAGATACGAGAAAGTTTTGTGATTTCCACAACGATTATGGTCATGAAACAGACGAGTGCATTGACTTAAGGTTAGCAATTGAAGAAGCGGTGCGGTCGGGAAAGTTATCCCATTTGGTCAAAGGGATATGGAAACCCAAAACACCTAAGTTTACTGAACCAGTTATCGAAGATAAGAAGCCTAATGTGAGTAAAGCAATACTGGTCGTAGACAGTTACTTCACTGTTGAATCACAAAGATACTACAAAAGAGTGAGACCGAGCCATATCATCGAATGGGAAGAAATTTCCTTCCCAAAATTAGATACCATCACCCCATCTGACTAACCTGTCACCATCAACGGGTTGATCTTCAACATAGAGGTACATAGAATCTACCTCGACAATGGAAGTTCATGCGACAGAATGTATGAACATTGTTTCGAACTACTGAACCCAACAATTAAAGCTCTTTTAATGACACTAAGGGTCCCTTGGTAGGTTTCTCAGGAGAAAGCTGCTGGTTAATTGGGGAAATTGACCTTGACTTTGTATCCTAGTAGCAAATGAAGAATACCCACAAGAAGAGAAGATATTCATAAATCCACACTAAAACAACCATGATAAAAATATCAAGAGTTCCTCAAAAGGAAAACCAAGGCAATCATACATATATGTGATCACAAAAGTGAAGTAAATACACAATAGATTCTTCACAGAAGAATACTAAGATATTTACAACTAAAGTGCTCTCAGGAAGAACACATTAAAACTACAAGTAAATATACACTAGAATGCCAAAAAATATTTACAAAACAACATGTATTCCTCAAAATGCATAGCAAGTACATAATGGGTTCTTCACATAAAAAGAACACCAAGATGCTTGAAAAAGCTGAGTTGCATTCATCAGCAGCAAGTACATAACGGGTTCTTCACATAATAAGAACACCAAGATGCTTGAAAAAACTGAGTTGTATTTGTTAGCAGAATACATGACAAGTACATATTGAGTTCTTCATTTAAAAAGAACCCAAAATCACTTACAAAACTAAAGTGTACCCATTAAAGGAATATATAGTGAGTTCTTCGGATAAAAAGAACACCAACAAAATATATTACCTAAAAAATACCCAACAAGTTCTTCGTAAAGAAGAATACTAAGATATTCATAAGCAAGTATATTCCACGAATGAATACCTAGAGGACTCCTCACAAAGAGTACTTTTGTAAAATTAAAGTATTCCCAAGAGAATACAACACAACAAGTTGCTTGATTTCACGCATAAGCATAAGATAAGAGCAGAAAATTACCTAAGACACTAGGGCATACATTACATCGTTCTAAAAAAGGCTCAAGGGACACATACAAGAACACCACCATTAGTTGTAAATCGTTCAACTGGCACAAGGGCTACAAATTACAGACATTCTCTTAAAAGGCATCAAAGGTCACACATAAATTGTTCAAAGGGCAACACATAAGCCCACATACAGTCAAAAGATTAAGATAACAAAGGTCAAGGTTGATTACCATCAGCACAAAGCTTTAGCAGCTCAACCGGCTTAGCACATGCTGCATCAACAAGACCATTACCCTGGTTAGTATATGTAACGACCCTACATTTTTCGTTATCTTTTACCGTTAATTATTTAACGACCGTTAACTGTTATTCGTGCCACGTCATTTCTATGACCTATATTATTATTTTTGTAATAATATATTAATTATTATGTGTTATATGAATATTTGTATTCATATCTTAAATTGTACGTTTCTACGTGTCGCGGATTTCTATCCGGCGAATCTTTTCGGTTTTCAAACCAACGGTCGAGCTTTTGGGATTTTTAAGTCCTAATTATTTTAAATATGATATTTTAATGTCATATGTTTATATTTAGTGTTTATATATTTTATTCGTCGCGTATTTGTTATCTCTCCGAAAAATCAATCACGTAGTAGCGTTTTCGCGTTTCGGGTTTCGTTCGGGCGTTCGGGCTAAAAGCTTTTAGTCCATAATTCAATATGGCCCACAAGTGGGGCCCACCCTTCTGTTTTTGGCTGAAAATATCAAGGGGAGGGGGGTGGTTTTGCCAAATTTTGTAACTAGTGATGCATTTGTTCAAAACACCACTTTTACTTCTCATTTCAACCTAAACCTTAATTTGTGAAATCCTCTCTTCCTCCTCCCTTTTCTTGGCTGTCACCTACATCCTCAACATCACCATCATTCACCAAAAATTCAAGCTTGATTCATGGGGCTTTTTGTATAATCAGATTCTCCTTATCGCGCTCTATACATCTCTTGTTCTCGTTTCTTGATTTGGGTTTGAACACAAACCCTAGATTTTTCATTTTTATATATTTTTACTGATTATGATCTTATTTTGATGTTATAGTGCTTGTATGTTGTTGGATTATTGATTGTATGCATAGAATCACTCATTATCGCATATTTTCGGTTTGATTGAATTGGGACAGCAGCTTTTTCGTTCATTTATGATTGTGTAACTGATATAAAAGTGAAATTAAAGTATCTATATGAGTTCCTCTCATCAAGCCATTAATTTTAGACTCCGGATTCATGTCATTTTGATTCCCGGAACTCTAGATATGATTAAAATGGTGTTTTGTTAAGATTAAATTGTGAAAACGAATTGGTACATGTATGGTCTGACTTTGTGATCATTTTTAGAGTCTTTAGGGTGTACTAGTGTGTTAGGAATGATGATGGGATGAACTTTCATGTTTGGGCCATCGAAATCCGAGCCACGGTTCACCCGTTATGACTAAAACACGTTTTTAAGCGGATTGAAGATCCAAACTGATTAGTGGCTGTAAGTCACGACTTGTTTGCTATTCTTGGGGTGTTCTTGAGCACACTAAGGTGTCGGGTGAGTTGGTTAGGCGAACATATATATAAGACTCGCCGAAAACTGATTCCCGGGGCTCAAGTTATGACCCGATGAACTTTTAATTAAAACTTATGGTTATTAATTATGACTTATGATAAAAATAATGACTTTCATTATTAATAAATTACTTATGATATAAAAAGTAATTAATTTAATTTAAGACTTATGATATATATTTATTATATCATTTATTAATTACTTATGATTTAATTAAACATTTAATTAAACTTATGATTAATAATACTTTTATTATCAATGAAAAATGGGGGATGATTCTCACACACACTTTTTTGATCCTCACACATCAATTGAGTATTATTAGAAGAGTAAAAAGTTAAAATAGGTGTGTGAGGATCAAAAAAGTGTGTGTGAGAATCATCCCCCATGAAAAATACTTATGGTAAGTATTAAACTTATATTATGAGATTATTATAATAAGACTTATAATAAGGATTAATTAATTATTTAATTATTATAAGGCTTAGTTATTATTTAATTATAATTTAATTATTAAATACTTATGATTTAATAATTAAAATTAGAAACTTATGATATGATTAATAATTCATTATTAATTAATGATACTTATGATATGACTTAAAATTTATTGTTAATTAATAATACTTATATTATGATTAATATTTAATTAATTAATTAAATACTTATGTTATATTAATTATATCATTTAAACTTATGTTAACTTTAATAATTCATTTTAATTTAATTAAACTTATGTTATAACATAATTATACATATTTAACTTTAATTAACATTATAACTTATATTATTATTACAATTTACATTTTAAAAACTAATGTTGACTATGTTTGACCAAGGTTGACTTTTGAGTTGACTTTTTGTTGACTTTGACTTTCAGTTGACTTTTGTTGACTTTCTAATTAAGGAAACTTTCCTAACTTATAAACTTTCCAAAAATAGTAACTTTCTAAATTTTGAAACTTTCCAAAAATAGAAACTTTCCTAAAATAGGAACGTTCCAAAAATAGAAACTTTCTAAAAATGGAAACCTGCTAAAAACAGAAAGTGTGTGTCCGTACGCTATTCCGATCAAACCGATGCATGTTGAGTGTTGTTCTATGTCTACTTGCAACATGTACAATAGCTATCATACTAAGACTTGGTCTAAGTTAGTTATTTATATCGACCTGCTTTATTTATAGGTCGGCGTTGTGATCATTCCTGATCACTTTACTTCATTTGCTGTTCGAATATTTGTGTGGCTACTTCGTTGCTATTAAGGTGAGTTATAGTCCCATTTTTCTATTTTAACTCTTTTGGGATGAGAATACATGCAATTTATTTTATATTTTGGACACAAGTAGAAGTTGATTTAAATTATTCATTGTGAGTTGAACAAAAATATTCCCTAGTCTGGTAACTGTAATCACTGGTTTCTACTGGTGAACGCGAATCCTACGGATAGATCTATCGGGTTTGACAACCCCATTTCGAGCTAGTCGCGCTAGCAATTTATAATCGGAATGTTTAGTACTTCGTATTTATTTGAAGATACACTTGTTCGGTGTATATTATTTATTATGTTTGGCAAGGGTAAATAAATAGTTAAGTGGTTACCAGTTGGCTCACGGTAAATGGAATAATGTTTTTATATGATTTCTAGCATATAATTTTTTGGTCCAAAAAGGAGTTTTTATGTTTTCAAACATAAATTTTATTGGTTAAAAATAAATATTGTTTGCAATATTAAACCTATAATTCACTCAACATTTTTGTTGACAGTTACTCGCATGTTTTATTCTCAGGTTCATGATTGATTGCTTCCGCTGTGCTTAGAGAGTCTGCATATCTATTATGGCAGCTTTTGTTAAACAATAACTTGCATTCTATTTTGATACATTTAATAGTGGATGCTGTTGACTTTGTTTTGGTCAACTTTTGGTTAAGTAATAATGTATGGTTTTTCTAAACTTACATATTTTGATAGGTTTCCTTTTTAGGAAATTATTTTTAAATAAAGAATGCAAGATTATTTATTAAATTCATATAGAGTTATGATCAAGCTGTGTGACCAAGATAACGATGGTCGTCAAGTGTACTTTGACTGGTCGTTTCAGTATACTTAGGGTAATCTTCCAACCAAACAAGGCTCTTTTCCGCTAACTCCTCCAAAAGGGTACACCTCTCATGTTGCCTAGCTGCAAAAACAATATCAACAAGATACTTACTTAACTCCTTGCTATTAACCAACTACTTGCACACATGAGGAACCACTTAGGAAACAACTTTGGAATAATCAGACCTCAAACCATCACACCTTTTCTTCTAATCATCTAGCTCAACAACCACATCCCTCAACTTTTGACGAAGGACCTCACTCTCTGCACCCAAGCTTACCAATCATTCCTTGTCAAGGTCTGCTGCACCTTCTTCCTTCTTATCTCATCTTTGGCTGATTTCACCTCCTCCTCCCAGGATGGATTCATCAATATCTGATGATGCATCTTCTTAATCAACTCACCATTGGACGCAATTACATGCTTCAACCCATACACTTCTGTTTCCATAGCCATCAGATCCTTGTTATGATTCTTTTCGAGGATCAGAGTTGGAAGCTTCATAATACCATAACAAGCAGAGGGAGAAGGCAAAGTTGGCAGAGGATCTACACAAATAAATAAAACATACTAAGTATCAACTACAATGGATACATGGTAAGGAAAATAAAATAAGAAGACAAACCTGTAAGAGTATTCTCATCTGAACCTTCGGCATGCCCAGAGTTTTTGGCATTTTCACAATCAAATGATAACCTTATCCTTTTCACAGAGGAAGCTTGAACAACTTATTTCTTCATCTTAGTCGCCATTTGGCGCTTCGAAGCCCTAAGTTGGATCTATTCAGAAGCAGGAGAATCAGGATGAGCATAAATGAAATGACTCAAACCGTTTAATTTAAAACCGGCCAAATTTTTTTTTACAGTACGAGAGCGGCGCACCAAGACTAGGTGCGGCGCACTTGAAGACCCAGAAGCAGCGCTCTTGTCTCCATAAGTGACACTCCTGACACTTGATGAAAAACTCCATGAAAGACTGACTAGGAGCGGCGCTTTTAATGCAAAAGCGGCGCTCATGTACCTGGGAAATGTTGTTTCCGTTTTTATTAAGTGTTGACCCAAACCACATACTCAACAACGTGTGCTAAGGACCCCAAGTACATTCGATTCATAAAATAAAAGTGTTTATACAACAAAATGGGCACCATGACCCTTGGGACTCCAACGACCCGTTACATGCATCAATGTAGCAATTTTGACCCAAATAGTTTAATTTCCAAACATTTAACGAGCATGGTGTTTGGGACTAAACTACCCCACACTTAGGCCAAAATCCAAAAGCATCCACTATCATAACAAAAGTGGAAGATCTCTAATCTAAATGAATACCCTTGCCTTTATCCACGCTAGAGCCTAAAAAGATAAACAACGAGAGGGTAAGCAAAACGCTTAGTGAATATAATAATTATACACATACATATATAATATACCTACTTGCAATCACTTACTCACATATCGCATACATGCTAGCAATTTAATTAGCATACGAACTCCAAGTATAAAGCTAATAACCTCCAATACCGCAACTAGCATAACCAAATAGCATATACACGAAACAATATAATATGCCACCCTATAATACGTATACAACCATATGGTTAACCATACCCGCGCCATGGTGCTACCGGCTCCATGGTTCACACCATACGCATTTGTCATGATGCTTCTGGCTCCGTGGTTCACATCACAACTCGAGTCATACTCATGTTAAGGCGCTACTGGCTCCGTGGTTCACACCTTAACAACTCGTGCCATAGTGCTATCGGCTCCGTGGTTCACACTACAACACCCGTACCATGATGCTACCGGCTCCGTGGTTCACATCATAGCACACCCGTAAATGTTATGGCACTACCGGCTCCGTGATTCATACCATAGCACACAAATAGATATGCTATATACATACACGCATAAGTATTCCACTCACCTTAATGCCTTCTGTGAATGATAAATCAAGCTAGCAACCTTCAATGTAACGTACCTATTACATTATGCAAATAATCAATCACATAATCAAGTTGGTCAACCAACTCACCCACCATCTTAGGGTCATTTTGACCCATAGTGCAAATGTGACCCATTTGCACCTTTAACCCTCACACTAGGTCAAGATTACACCAAATCGCTAACATCAATCGAAAATGGTCTTAATATCAACTTATTAACACAAGGTTAGTGCATCTACACATTCATTAGAGAACTTAGCACATTCAAAACTCATTTGACCCATTCCAAGGTCAACAGACCCATTTGGATCATCCACCACCCAATTTACACCCATTTACCAAATCAACAAGGTGTGCTAGTTGATAATGCTAAAAACAAACATATATTTCATAGCATTATCTTTCAAGAAAGACAAGCTTTTAGTTGCAATTGTTCAATTTATAAGTGATATTCATTTAAATAATAAAAGGTGAAGACAAAGGACAGATTCGACGAATTGAAGACGCAAATGACCAAAAAGCTAAAAAGTATAAAGTACAATCCAAGTGGTTCAAATTATTGATGAGAAACGTCTAAAAATTACAAGAGTATAAGCCGTGAAACGTAAAGTACAAGATATTAAATCGTACGAAAAGGCGTTCGAAAATCTGGAACCAAGACATGAACCAACTTTCAGCGCGCGACGCAACGGACCAAAAATTACAAGTAAACTATGCACAAGAATATAATATAATATATAATTAATTATATATATTATTATATATTATATTTATAAGCAGCCCACGTTTAACTCAAAGAGATGAGATGGAATCCAAAGCTCCGCGACTGCGGAGCTATGGAGCAGAAAAATGCCTCACTCGCGGAGATGTACAGTTCAACGTAGGCCTATAAAAGGCAACGAATTCTGCTCGATCAAACACACCTTTTTCTTTTCCTTTCTCTCAACATATACGATATATATTTATATATTATAATTTTAATTTAAGTTTAATAATAATAAGGTTATGTTAGCGAATATTTTAAGTTTGTAAGTCGAAACTCTGTCCGTGTAACGCTACGCTATTATTAATCATTGTAAATTATGTTCACCTTTTTAAATTTATGTCTCATAGCTAAGTTATTATTATGCTTATTTAAGCCGAAGTAATCGTGATGTTGGACTAAATATTAAGATGGGGTAATTGGGCTTTGTACCATAATTGGAGTTTGGACAAAAGACCGACACTTGTGGAAATTAGACTATGGGCTATTAATGGGCTTTATATTTGTTTAATTGAATGATAGTTCGTTAATTTAATATAAAGATTTATAATTGGATGTACCTATAAATAACCACATACACTCGATCGGACACGATCGGCGGGATATTTATAAGTACTAATAATTGTTCATTTAACCGTACACGAGAATGGATTAATAGTCAATGGACTCATTAAAACAGGGGTGAATTACATACAAGGAAAATTGGTGTAATTATTAACAAAGTATTAAAACCTTGTTATAGTTTAAGTCCCCAATTAGTTAGAATATTTGACTTCGGATATAAGGATAATTTGACGAGGACACTCGCACTTTATATTTATGACCAATGGACTGTTATGGACAAAAACGGTATGGACATATCGAATAATCCAGGACAAAGGACAATTAACCCATGGTAATATACTAAAATCAACACATCGAACATCATGATTACGGAAGTTTAAATAAGCATAATTCCTTTATTTTATATCTCATCGCACTTTTAATTATCGTACTTTTAATTATCGCAATTTTATTTATCGTCATTTTATTTATCGCACTTTTAATTATCGCACTTTTATTTATCATCATTTACTTTACGCTTTAAATTAAGTTATATTTATGTTTAATATTTTTCATTAGGTTTTAATTGTGACTTAAGTTTTAAAATCGACAAACCGGTCATTAAATGGTAAAACCCCCTTTTTATAATAATAATAATACTACTTATATATATATATATATATATATATATATATATATATATATATATATATATATATATATATATATATATATATATATGTGTGTGTGTGTGTGTGTATGTGTGTGTGTGTGTGTACACAAATATAGTTATATAAAATATAGCGTTAAACTTGGCTAGTTCCCTGTGGACGAACCGGACTTACTAAAAACTACACTACTGTACGATTAGGTACACTGCCTATAGTGTTGTAGCAAGGTTTAGGTATATCCACTCTATAAATAAATAAATAACTTGTGTAAAATTGTATCGTATTTAATAGTATTTCATAATATAATTAATAGTATTTAGTACCCCGTCTCTTAAACATCAAGTATTTTTGGCGCCGCTGCTGGGGAATCATCGTAAACGCCGAAAGCGAAACGATATAAAAAATAAAAAATATATATATATATCTATTTAGGTGTTTTAAATTAAAAAGTTCATTTTTTTAGAATTATAAAAATTAATAAGTAATTTTTAATATATAAGTTTTATTTAATTTTTTTTATAAACTAAAACAAAAATTTAAATATAAAATATATTAAAGCTGAACCTGCATAATTTGAGCGTGCACCTCATCTGAGGCTGCATCCTCCGCACTCGCGGAGTTATTGGGCAACTAAAATCAGCACTCGCAGAGCTGCTGTGACAGGCCAACCTAGTACGTGCATTAATTGCGAAATTAGGGTTATAATTATTATTAATTATAAATAGGTTTTATATTTAATATTAATTAGTTTTAGTTTAATTAAATTTGTATTTTTAAGTTTTAATTAGTTTTATTAATTTATAAAATTAATACTTTTATAAAATAATAATATAAAAATAATATTTTTATAAAAATTGTATTTTTATAACTTTAGTTTTATTTTTAAATTTTGTATCTTTTTAATTGTTTATTCGTATATTGTATATTTTATCGTTCGTAATTTGTTTTAAGTTTAGTATTTTTGTCGTAGTTATTTTTATTTCTAGATTTTTAGGCTTTGCCGTAAAATCCCTTAAGTACTTTTTCTTTAAGACTAATATTTAGGTGCTTTAGAATTTTGCGACGCTGTTTATAAATTTTAGTACTTTTTAAGTTTCGACTCGCTCTTTTTTTTTCCACCTCTTATTTTTCAACGCACTTTTTCTTTCTTATTTCTCGACGCTCTAGTTTTTAGGACATATAATTTTTTTTCTTTTCTTTAAATTTTGACGAAAATTATTTTAAGTGGTTACATTGATAGACATCCAAAATTTTCTGGTTCGTAGTAATAGTTGGATTTGTTAGTGGCGAGTTGTGGGCTTCCGATTTAAAGGGTCCTGGCTACCTGCTGCATCTATTGGCTATTCGAAACTTGGGCAAAATCAGAAAAGTCTATTAATTTGATAACTTATATAATTTTTATCTTTATAACTAATATGATATTCAGTGAATGCACCGAGCAAAACGTTCACCACCTGTAACTCGATCAAGACATCTAGCCAATATTGTCGCTGTTGATTTTTCTTTAAAATCGTCATCTAGTCGACCAAGTACTCCAATTCAAATTTCCGATAATCCATTTTTTGAACCCGACCTCACAATTGAGAACCCGGAGGATATTCAAGGACAATTCAGAGATCCTGAACCACTAATCATTCCTCCTGAACCACAAATCACTCATCCAGAGATTGTCGAGGAAGAAACCATTAAGTCAGAATCCTCTAGTGATTCAGATTCAACAAACTCAATCATGGAAAATCTGGAACCTCTAAGTATGGAAGACCGAATGAGAGCTAAACGCACTGGCCAAGGTCATGCCATTACTCAACCAGACATTAATGTGGCAGATTATGAAATCAAAGGACAAATCCTACACATGGTAACTAATCAATGCCAATTTAGTGGTGCGCCGAAGGAAGATCCAAATGAACATCTTCATACTTTTAATAGGATCTGTACTCTATTCAAAATTCGAGAAGTTGAGGATGAACAGATATATCTCATGTTATTTCCCTGGACTTTAAAGGGAGAAGCCAGAGATTGGTTAGAATCGTTACCCGAAGGAGCGATTGACACATGGGATGTTTTAGTTGAAAATTTTCTTAAACAATTCTTTCCGGCATCTAAAGCAGTGAGACTTCAAGGAGAAATTGTTACGTTCACGCAAAAGCCAAATGAAACTCTATATGAGGCGTGCACAAGATATGGTAAGTTGTTAAGAGGATGTCTGCAACATGGTTTAGAAACTTATCAAATAGTATAAATATTCTACCAAGGATGCGACATTACTACACGAAAAGACATCGACATAGCAGCTGGTGAAAGGACCCGTTCATGTACATTATAAACGATTCTCAATAGTTGATTACATTGCGAGGTATTTGACCTCTATATGATACATTTTTCAGAAATTGCATTCGTTTTTAAAAAAATAAACTTTCTTTACATCGAAAATTGACAGGCATGCATACCATTTCATAATATCCAACTATAAATGACCTAATCTGTCATTTACTTAATAATAATCTCTATTGAACTCAAAGACTTGAATGCAACTTCTTTTGAAATATGCCATGAATGACTCCAAGTAATATCCTTAAAATGAGCAAATGCACAGCAGAAGATTTCTTTAACACCTGAGAATAAACATGCTTTAAAGTGTCAACCAAAAGGTTGGTGAGTTCATTAGTTTATCATAATCATTCATTTTCATCATTTTAATAGACCACAAGAATTTCATTTCTAGTTCTCATAAATATACGTCCCATGCATAGAGACAAAAATCATTCATATGGTGAACACCTGGTAACCGACATTAAAAAGATGTATATAAGAATATCCCCTATCATTCCGAGAAATCCTTCCGACATGATAAAAACGAATTCGAAGTACTAAAGCATCCAGTACTTTGGATGTGGTTCGTTAGGCCCAATAGATCTATCTTTAGGATTCACGTCAATTAGGCGTGCACTAATTCTCAAAATTAGTGATGTTCCCTAATTCTTAGGCTACCAAGCAAAAAGGGGCATATTCGGCTTCGATCATTCAACCATAGAAAGTAGTTTCATGTGCTTGTGTCTATTTTGTAAAACATTTTTAAAGCTGCATGCATTCTCATCCCAAAAATATTAGATTTTAAAAGTGGGATTATAACTCACGTATCAATATTGAGATTCAATATTGCAGGAAAAATACGTAGACGCAACGGAGATGATAACTACCAAATTGACCTCACGAGCATACCCATGAACCATACCCATCACCTCCATAGCCATAACCCATAATTTCCTTAGCCCTATCCCACTCATAAAATTCGTTTTGAAATTAATGCACTCATGACCTCATCGTAGTATTTTATGTATATACTAATAATATCACTCTTAATAATACTAATACTAATAATAATCTTAATATTAATAATAATAATAATTTAATTAATATAAATAATAATACTCCGTAAGAAGGAAAAATGAGAAATGAATCACAAAATGAGTCGAATTCGGTTTTAAACACATGTTAGCCACCAAACCCCCTCATGCGATCGCATGAGTATGTGAGGGGACCTCCATGCGATCGCATGAGGCCCTTTTACAGCTCACTTTGGCTAATCAAACTTGCCGACACCCTATCCTTTACATATAATACATATAACACGTTTTATTTATATATTAATTAATATATAATATATTTAATCTTTAGAATTAATTAAATATTATATTATATTTACTCTCATGGTAAAAATATAATTTTTACAAAAATGACACGGTCGTGGTCTTACGACTCATGTACCACTTTCGATTTTTCGAGCGCACTTTCGTACGTTTAGAAAACTAGCCTTTTACGTTACGCGACGTGTACCTTTAGTAATAGTTTGATTTATTCATCAATAAATTACTTTGTAAAAATGTATCTTATAAAATTTGAGCGTCGTGGTCATTTGCTTCTATAAATCAGTGACTCATTGTTTACCAAAATATTTTATTTTAAATTAAGACGTTTTATGACGAGATCAATATTTATATATATATATATATATATATATATATATATATATATATATATATATATATATATATATATATATATATAGAAATATAAATTTTGTATCCAAAATCTTTCATCTAACTATATAACATTTAGTTTTTCAAAACTATTTATTTTTCAAAGTTTATTTTCATTTCATTTAGGAAAATAGTTTAGCGTGTAACGTTTTTCTTTTTAAGAATTTAAATGGATACAAGTACTAATCGTTTTTAAATATCAATTACGTCACTAGGCGGGTGTCACTACCGTATACTTAATTTGAAAACATATATATTTAATGAACACGTTTCAAATACACGTTACTACCAATATTTCAACTTACGTTTATTTATTTAAAGGCAGTTTAGATAGACAAGTCCCGTTATATGAAAAAGTGTTTTCGTACAGTTGAAAACTACATCAATTGATTACTATGGAATTCCATCGACAAACATATGGAACCAAATACTATATTGTAAAGTATTTATACTTAATATTTCGTTAACGTTATCAAGTTATAATATATACACATATACATATATAATCATATTCGTTCGTATAATAGTTCGTGAATCTTTGGAATTTGGTTGAGGTTAAATGAATGTATGAACACAGTTTAAAATTCTTTAGATTCAACTTACAAACTTTGCTTATCGTGTCGGAATAACATAAAGATTAAAGATTAAATTTGGTCAGAAATTTCCGGGTTGTCACAGTACCTACCCGTTAAAGAAATTTCGTCCCGAAATTTGAGTGGAAAGGTCGTGAATGATAATAAGTATGTTTTCATGATGCATACGGGCTGAAAATTAGAGTTTTATCATCAGTGAAAATTTTAGATAAACAAACCGTTTATATGAAGAGTACGACTGAAGCTAACATAGAAGAGTGAAATGAGTAAGTGTAGATTCATCTTATCATTTGACGTAGATAAAATTGATTTCCAGATTTCAAGGGATTTGAAGAAAATCTTCGTAATAAGATTTGATTCTCCGGTAACCAAGGGAATTAGGATCCGCTTTAAATGTGATCGTCCCTTTTAATTGTTCTGTTGGAGATTTTCTTATAAATTCACCTCCTTCGTTTCCTTACAACACTCACCTTCTGTTGATGTATTTTATGCAAGTCCCTAGACATCAACCCACGTCCATTGCAGGTAAAACAGTTTACAGTGAAAGGACCCGTCCTAATCCATCTGGACGAAGTCACCAACATCTGGTCCCATTGCGATGATCGACTCCAAATAATGTCTTTAAAATGAGCAAATGCACAGCGGAAGGTTTCTTTCATACCTGAGAATAAACATGCCTTCAAGTGTCAACCAAAAGGTTGGTGAGTTCATAAGTTTATCATAAAACAATAAAATTCATCATTTTGATAGACCACAAAATTTAAATGATGCATGATACAAATGGGCCCGAATCCTATACCCACCTGTAATGTACATGCGATATCTTTTAAATACAGTACACCTTTCTCGTGTACGAAATCATCTTTCATAAATCTTAGTAACCGTACACATATCTCGTGCACAAAAATAACATACACATAACCTGTGCATAAAATCATTCTCTCGATACATAACATTCATATCAATTGGTGGCAATTATCATGTCCACATAATTCAACGGTGGCAATTATCATGTCCACATAATTCAATGGTGGCAATTATCATGTCCACATAATTCAACAATAATCCACAGAACTTCTGTCTGCATAATAATTCATTCGAGGAATGTTTTGTTTGTGTCTATCTCGTCAAATATTTATAAAAGCATTTCATGTATTCGCAGTTCAAAATATATTTCAAAAGCATTTAATAAAGCAGTTGTAAAAACAATTATAAAGCAGCGCATGTATTCTCAGTCCCAAAAATGTAAAGAGTAAAAGGGATCAAATGAACTCACGCATATAAATATTGTAAAATAGTTAATAAAGCATTTGCATGTATTCTCACCCCAAAAATGTAATGAGTAAAAAGGGAGTAAATGAACTCACCATACTGTATTTTGTAGTAAAAATACATATAATGACATTGAACAACTGAACAATGCAGGGTTGGCCTCAGATTCGCGAACCTATAGCATTTATGTATATATTAACACACATAATTGTAGTCGAACAAATTTATATATTATATCTTAAATTATATATCTTATATTTTTAGTTTATATATTTATTTAAAATAATTAATATTTAGATAGTTTTATATATATATATATATATATATATATATATACATATATATATATATATATGTGTGTGTGTATGTGTGATTAGTATTATGTTGAAAATCAATAACTTGTTATATGTAAATATTTATATAATTAGTGTTAATATATTTATTTTATAATTTTATGTAATACTAATATATTATGTATCAAATATATTTTTATGTATCTAATATTTCTTAAATAATAATAATAATAATAATAATAATAATAATAATAATAATAATAATAATAATAATAATAATAATAATAATAATAATAATAATAATAATAATACTACTACTACTACTACTACTACTACTACTACTACTACTACTACCTCAGAGAAGTAGTCCTTAAAAATGATGCCCAAGTCTGAGTTTGAACCCGCGACATCTCGCTAACCTGATAATACCTTTAACCATTCCTCTGTCCATGCATATCTGATTATAACTAAGGTTTTAATTTATTTAACCCGAAATTTATCTATTTCCCTTTCTCTTCTTCTTCTTCTAAACTTAAAATCATCATCTATAACATTATACAATTGTGATCATCCTTATGATCGTAATTCCATCACAGTCATCATCATACCATTATAAATTTATCATCACATATCGTCATTCATTATCATCTTTATCATGTATCATGTATAGCATCACCCTTGTTGTTTAGTCTTTATTTAAAAAAAAAATATATTCACATAGCCGCTGTAATACTAGCGATAGAAAATGTTATGACCCAACATCTTTAAATGAAGTCCAATTACAATCCATTATTGAAAGCCCGGTTAATTTCTAGAAGCCCAATTAGCATTCTTCATTCGGTATCTGGTTTTCTTAAACTATCCTCCAATAGAACATAAACGTGTGTGTTTGGTTTGTTTAATTGCTCATCATCTAACTTCATTGCTTCTTGTCTGCCACTAAGTTGTCACTAGATGTATATTATATTCCAATGCATCCCACAAATAAAAAAAAGAACCGAAGCCCAATTACTATCATGGGGTGTTGGTGTTTAAAATAAAAACGAATGCCGCCCAACAGTTACATGAAAGAGTTCGGTTTCTTTTAAAATATGATGTAGGGTTAATCATGTCGGCTTTTAGAAAAGAAATTACATGATAACAGCTGTAGTTGAATTGCACGATTCAAATGGGAAAGAAATAGGACAGCTCAAAAGTTCTTATCAAGTGGGGTTTGTTTGCATTGTGTTTTGGTCGGCTCATAGCTTTAATTAATGGAATGTGCGGTACTTTGTAATTAGGATCCAAGAAATCCCCATCATGCTCTTTATGTTTTTGTCGACCGAAACACAAAAATATATAAAAGGCAGTCGATGGTTTCGAGGGTTTTTGGTCTATAGGGTGGTGAAGTGGGTGAGTTTACGTGTATAAACAAACTTGCAGTAGCAATCTAATGAGATTGATCAATGATATGATGGTAGCAATGGTGGCGGTTTGATTAAAACTAAATGATAGTGTGTTGTAGGGTGTTGTAGTGGTTTGCTACTGCTACAGCAACTTAAAAAGTGCTGGGTGTGGGGTGATGGAGGATTGTGGTGTTTGTTCGAACAAGAAATAAGATCAGGGAGTAAGTAACTTACTTGAGTGCGAGTGGGAGTTCGATACAGATGAGGTGATGATAAATGAATGGCAATAACGATCGTTTTGGGGAGATAGTCATCGAACAAGAAAGAATATCTTTGGATGGTGGTATGTTTATGATGTTTTAGTAGGTTCACAGAGAAACAAGATAAATGAAGGTGGTTTCATGTTTTGAAAGAGAAGAAGAGAAGTAATTGAGTTTATGCATAGTTATATGTATGTATATTAAGTTTGCTAAAACCCATTACATCTAATCCTAAATTCACGGATTTGTATCGATTGTTTTACATCCCAATTTGGTCGACAATCCCATACCTGCTCAGTGTACGAATGAAAAAAAAATATAAATTGAAAATGACCTTCAACATATTTTGGTTGTTACCTGTGATCAGGATCTGATTTGGTATCATTTATCAGACATGAAACAAATTTGGTACAAGGTTGATGTAGATATAAAGCTAAATCGTACGCTTATCCTTTGAATTATAATTTATATACTAAATCTTGATAATTAATAATATTCTAATAATAATTATATTAAATATTAATAGTAATAATAATTAGTGATCATATTATTAATACTAATAATAATAATATATATTTTCTAATACTAATTACAAAAATAATAATTTATAATAATAATAATGATAATGATAACTTTTAATAATAATAAGTCACAATAATAATAATAATATTAGTGAAAATGATAACATCATAAATGATATTAATATTAATAATACTAATTATCTTAGTGTTAATAATGATACTAATAATATTTATATATAACAAGTTTCATAGTTATATAATATTACTAACTCTAGTATTGATTTTAATATTAAAGATAATAGCAATAATAAATATATATTATTACATATTATATATTATATATTGTATAATATTAGATATTATACATTTTAATAATAACATCTAAGATAATGAAGATATAATAAATTACATGTTTCTATTTTTATATAATAATACTAATAACACTGATTTTTGGTATTATTAATAATAAAACCAATAATATTATAACAAATATATTTTTAACCTTTAGTTAGTAATATTAAATGATAACATATGTTGAATATTTATACTTTTATAAATAGTTTTTAATAAGAATGATATATAGATTTTATATCATATCTTTTCATTTTAGTAATACTTAATTATTATTATTTAAGTTTTTATTTCCAATTGGTAAAGTGTATTTTTAAAATATTACATATACACTAATATTTATATTTGTATATATTTATTTACATTTTTAATTACACACAATTGTTCGTGAATCGTCGGGAATAGTCGGAGTCAAATGCATTCATGAAAAATTGTTCAAACATTTTGAGACTTGATTTAATAAACTTTGCTTATCGTGTCAGAATCATAATAAGATTTAAGTTTAAATTTGGTCAGAAATTCCCGGGTTGTCACAGTACCTACCCGTTAAAGAAATTTAGTCCCGAAATTTGAGTGAGGTGGCCATGGCTAACAATAAAAATGTTTTCATGACCAACATGAGTTGTAATTAGAGGTTTATCATCATTGAATAATAATGATAAAATAATTCGATTATTCTAAGAATACGAATGGAGCTATAGCAAAAGAGTGAATTGAAGAAAATAAGATTTTCCTTAGCTTTTGACGTAAACAGGGTTGAAGTCTGGAATTCAAGAGATTTAAAGAAAATCTTCGAAATCTAAAAGATTTGATTCTTCAGCAAATCAGGAATTTAGGATCTCTCTAATTAAATGTGGAGATTTGCCTTGATTTCTCTATCAGATATTTCATTATAAAATAACTTCTTTCGTTCCATTACTTTTACCATTCCTATACTAAATTCCCAAATTCAAAAGATTGTAAAGAATGCTTAACCCAGTCCTGATCCTTGTCCTTATCCTTACTATCACAACAATCATCCTCCTTTTCCAACTCCCACCAAAGGAATCTGTTTTCTTCTACCTCACCCTTGGGGTTACAGTGTTTTTAATTCTCCCATGTCTTTATGTTGCGATAAACATTGATATACACGGTTTGTAGTTTATGTGTTGTTATCGGGCTTTATATCTTCCCTTATACTTCGAAATCCTTGCTTCTGCTTTCTATAATCATTGTCATCTACGGTTAATACTCTCTCCTATTTGCTGCGATTTATACCCCTATTTACACTTCGAAGCTTTATGCTCTGTTTTCTCTTTTATCCAATAAGCACATTAAGTAATGGTCCAAAATTCGTAGGTATGGAGTTTCGAATGAACTTAATGTTCTAAACAAGAAAGAACGTAATCTCACAATTTGATTTGTTAACTTACCAGAATCACTGAGAATAGAACTATTAAGAATATATTTTCTTGATATGTTCCGAAGTTAATCAGAATGAAAGAGTTTTGTAATATGACACATGATGATGTTATAATCTGTGAATCATCATGTTCCATTTAGAAACTCAGCATGACTTACTGTAATATAATCATGTTGATCAAGTGTCATTATATTATACTAACTCATGCATCAGTTCCTAACATTACTTCAATAACATTCATATTTTAAGCTCGAAAGTTTACAGAATATAGAAACTAACAGTTTCTATATGATGTAACACTGATAGCACGAAGAGATAAATAATTTCGGACGAGAATATTTATGAAGATATCTTCAGAAATATTAAGGATATTAATAATGAAAGATACAATAATATCTTAGAATTTTAGAATCAATTTGTGAGGAAGAAATTCATTCACGATGATTTAGAGCGATTAAAGAGCAAAGTATTCGCTAAAGATTTCAACAGATGCTGAATTATTTATATTCTTTGAAGGCGGGTTTAGTCTTTGTGATTTGTCCACAGCTTCCGTCATGGTTTCACATAATCCGCTTGTTGGTACTAAATTTTCTATTTAACGTTTCCAACACTCTAACCATTCTTTATCATCAAACTTTTGACGATAAAGGTCGTTTACGGTTGCCTACAGTTTTCTGTTGCTTCATTCAGCTTTTTCAAAGTTCAATGTATTGATTCGTAGGCTGGGTGCTTTTCAAGAATTCAGATATCCCTAATTGAAATTCATCAGTCCAGAAGATATACGTTATATATAGGTATATAACTATTGACGTAGGAACTCTGTGAAATTTCAAAATACTGGTTGCTAATTCCCGGTAATTGATGTGGTAATTCTTGTTATAAGATGCGGATAAGGTTTCGATAAATATAATGATTTTTCAAAAAGTCAGAGATCAACGAAGTTGTTGGTAAGTTTACTGCTAATGTGGCAGAATTTAAACGATTATCCCGGTAACGATGACGAAAGGGCAACGTATATATCGAGGTTATAATAAGACTGTTTCGACTGAAAGGTAGACGTTGATCTGCTGAAGCTGTGACAAAATTGGCTAATTTGAAAAGGAATTGCAAAGTTATTTGCGGTAATAACAACGCCAAAGGAGCTAGCATAGATACGTGTTAAACGTTTACTCAGGTTTCGAGTGTTTTCAGGTGCATAACTATATGCATCAATCTTTTCTTCCGTAGATGAAGTGCGGTTGGTTCATCCTGCTCGATTGAGGTGTTTTTAAGAATCATGAAAGGTTTGAAAGCAGATTGTAATCGTCAAGATACAAATGAGGTTTAAGATGAAATCAAGTGGCAAACTTGAAAAGAATTGTTTAGTTTCATATGTTATAATCAATATTTTAATTCATTTTAATTGTCCAATGTTGGTAGTCCACAGTTAGCAGTCCACAGTTACTAATTCAATAATTCATATATAGTTTACAATATTCGAATTAATTAATACTTATCGTAACCCGTGTACAAGTCTCAGACTCGATCACAACTCAAAGTATATATATTATTATAGAATCAACCTCAACCCTGTATAGCTAACTCCAGTATTACTGCATATAGAGTGTCTATGGTGATTCCAAATAATATATATAGATGCGTCGATATGATATGTCAAAACCTTGTATACGTGTCTCGATATTTAAAGTGTGTAAAGTAAATAACAGAAATTAAATGACAATAAATAAAATTGCAAAAATTAAATTTGCGATAAATAAATTGCGATAAATAAAATGTAATACGGAATTAATAGTTAGCTAGGAACAGTTAGCTAGGATTTTGTTAGCGTGGTTTCTTAACAAAATTTCTCATAATTAATTTGTTTGTTTCTAACAAATTTTATTTTGTCCAATGTTTTCTTCATTATGCCACTTGTTGGATTCTGATAGTTCAAATTCCAAATATGAAATTGAATGAAAATGGTTATCCTACGGTGAATGGATTCGTATAGCTGTGGTTGTAAGTAGGATAGTAAATGACTGTTGAATCATATTCGAAGAATGTACAGTGTAACTTATTAATGCGAAATCTAAATATTCCTCGGGTATTACCTACCCGTTAAAATATTTTCACCATTAACAGTTTGTACAATAAAAATTTTAATTACAATCTTTATGAAAACATATATACATATATATTTTCTTCAGATGAAATCATGGATTTAATGAGTAGATAAAATATTAAACTCATTTGATTTACCGTCAGATCTAGAATATATAATCTCTAGAACATTAGATATTACATAATCACCATGTCGAACGAAGATAAATGATGTAGAACATCATGTAGAACGATGATTATACTCGAGGTACAGAATGAGATGTTGAGGCATGTGACGTTGAAACTTGGGTTATTGGTGGTAATGGTATTGATGTTAGTGGTACTGTTGGTGCCGGTGATGTTGCTGAAGCTGATACATTTTGCACCATATTTTTCAAGGCTACAACTCGAACTGGTTGAGGGATTCATCTCGTACGATCAGATGAAGGATTTTCGATAAGAAATAGATTATAGGATGTAGATTGGTACCCTACAATACATAATTCACTTATGCATATATAATACTAAAATCCCATAAGTTACGGTGGAATCTACGGAAGCTGTCAGGCAAAGGTAACAATAACAGATACGCTAAGATATGAATTAGCAGATACGCTAAGATACGAATTTTGTCTATACACTAATCATGCACTCAATACAATAAGATGTGTCTAGACTAAGGATGATAAGCAAGTGATTCTCTAAGAATGATAAGCAAGTAATTTTCGACACGAAATGATAAGCAAAACAATTGACATGCAGACACGGTCGAAGTCCAGACTCACTAATGCATCCTAACGACTATCAGTTAGACACACTAATTCAAGACCCAGTTCGTTAAGACAACCGCTCTGATACCAACTGAAAGGACCCATCCTAATCCATCTGGTCCCATTGCGATGATCGACTCCAAATAATGTCTTTAAAATGAGCAAATGCACAGCAAAAGGTTTCTTTCATACCTGAGAATAAACATGCCTTCAAGTGTCAACCAAAAGGTTGGTGAGTTCATAAGTTTATCATAAAACAATAAAATTCATCATTTGATAGACCACAAAATTTAAATGCTGCATGATACAAATGGGCCCGAATCCTATACCCACCTGTAATGTACATGCGATATCTTTTAAATGAAGTACACCTTTCTCGTGTACGAAATCATCTTTCATAAATCTTAGTAACCGTACACATATCTCGTGCACAAAAATAACATACACATAACTTGTGCATAAAATCATTCTCTCGATACATAACATTCATATCAATTGGTGGCAATTATCATCTCCACATAATTCAACGGTGGCAATTATCATGTCCACATAATTCAATGGTGGCAATTATCATGTCCACATAATTCAACAATAATCCACAGAACTTCTGTCTGCATAATAATTCATTTGAGGAATGTTTTGTTTGTGTCTATCTCGTCAAACATTTATAAAAGCATTTCATGTATTCGCAGTTCAAAATATATTTCAAAAGCATTTAATAAAGCAGTTGTAAAAACAATTATAAAGCAGCGCATGTATTCTCAGTCCCAAAAATGTAAAGAGTAAAAGGGATCAAATGAACTCACGCATATAAATATTGTAAAACAGTTAATAAAGCATTTGCATGTATTCTCAGCCCAAAAATGTAATGAGTAAAAAGGGAGTAAATGAACTCACCATACTGTATTTTGTAGTAAAAATACATATAATGACATTGAACAACTGAACAATGGAGGGTTGGCCTCGGATTCGCGAACCTATAGCATTTATGTATATATTAACACACATAATTGTAGTCGAACAAATTTATATATTATATCTTAAATTATATATCTTATATTTTTAGTTTGTATATTTATTTAAAATAATTAATATTTAGATAGTTTATATATATATATATATATATATATATATATATATATATATATATATAAAAATTAGTATTATGTTGAAAATCAATAACTTGTTATATGTAAATATTTATATAATTAGTGTTAATACATTTATTTTATAATTTTATGTAATACTAATATATTATGTATCAAATATATTTTTATGTATCTAATATTTCTTAAATAATAATAATAATAATAATAATAATAATAATATTACTACCTCAGAGAAGTAGTCCTTAAAAATGATGCCCAAGTCCGAGTTTGAACCCGCGACGTCCCGCTAACCCGATAATACCTTTAACCATTCCTCTGTCCATGCATATCTGATTATAACTAAGGTTTTAATTTATTTAACCCGATATTTATCTGTTTCTCTTTCTCTTCTTCTTCTTCTAAACTTAAAATCATCATCTATAACATTATACAATTGTGATCATCCTTATGATCGTAATTCCATCACAGTCATCATCATACCATTATAAATTTATCATCACATATCGTCATTCATTATCATCTTTATCATGTATCATGTATAGCATCACCCTTGTTGTTTAGTCTTTATTTTTAAAAAAAAATATTCTCATAGTCGCTGTAATACTAGCGATATAAAATGTTATGACCCACATCTTTAAATGAAGTCCAATTACAATCCATTATTGAAACCTGGTTAATTTCTAGAAGCCCAATTAGCATTCTTCATTCGGTATCTGGTTTTCTTAAACTATCCTCCAACAGAACATAAACGTGTGTGTTTGGTTTGTTTAATTGCTCATCATCTAACTTCATTTGTTCTTGTCTGCCACTAAGTTGTCACTAGATGTATATTATATTCCATTGCATCCCACTAATAAAGAA
Organism: Rutidosis leptorrhynchoides; assembly: GCF_046630445.1. Lineage (NCBI taxonomy): Eukaryota > Viridiplantae > Streptophyta > Magnoliopsida > Asterales > Asteraceae > Rutidosis > Rutidosis leptorrhynchoides. The sequence goes on along the minus strand of NC_092333.1, from coordinate 264,589,393 downwards.
AAAGAACCGAAGCCCAATTACTATCATGGGGTGTTGGTGTTTAAAATAAAAACGAATGTAGCCCACCAGTTACATGAAAGAGTTCGGTTTCTTTTAAAATATCATGTAGGGTTAATCATGTCGGCTTTTAGAAAAGAAATTACATGATAACAGCTGTAGTTGAATTGCAAGATTCAAATGGGAAAGAAATAGGACAGCTCAAAAGTTCTTATCAAGTGGGGTTTGTTTGCATTGTGTTTTGGTCGGCTCATAGCTTTAATTAATGGAATGTGCGGTACTTTGTAATTAGGATCCAAGAAATCCCCATCATGCTCTTTATGTTTTTGTCGACCAAAACACAAAAATATATAAAAGGCAGTTGATGGTTTCGAGGGTTTTTGGTCTATAGAGTGGTGAAGTGGGTGAGTTTACGTGTATAAACAAACTTGCAGTAGCAATCTAATGAGATTGATTGATTATATGATGGTAGCAATGGTGGCGGTTTTATTAAAACTAAATGATAGTGTGTTGTAGGGTGTTGTGGTGGTTTGCTACTGCTACATCAACTTAAAAAGTGCTGGGTGTCGGGTGATGGAGGATTGTGGTATTTGTTCAAACAAGAAATAAGATCAGGGAGTAAGTAACTTACTTGAGTGCGAGTGGGAGTTCGATACAGATGAGGTGATGATAAATGAATGTCAATAACGATCGTTTTGGGGAGATAGTCATCGAACAAGAAAGAATATCTTTGGATGGTGGTATGTTTATGATGTTTTAGTAGGTTCACAGAGAAACAAGATAAATGAAGGTGGTTTCATGTTTTGAAAGAGAAGAAGAGAGGTAATTGAGTTTATGCATCGTTATATGTATGTATATTAAGTTTGCTAAAACCCATTACATCTAATCCTAAATTCACGGACTAGTATCGATTGTTTTACATCCCAATTTGGTCGACAATCCCATACCTACTCAGTGTACGAATGGAAATAAAAAATATAAAGTGAAAATGACCTTCAACATATTTTGGTTGTTACCTGTGATCAGGATCTGATTTGGTATCATTTATCAGACATGAAATAAATTTGGTACAGGGTTGATGTAGATATAAAGCTAAATCGTACGCTTATCCTTTGAATTATAATTTATATACTAAATCTTGATAATTAATAATATTCTAATAATAATTATATTAAATATTAATAGTAATAATAATTAGTGATCATATTATTAATACTAATAATAATAATATATATTTTCTAATACTAATTACAATAATAATAATTTATAATAATAATAATGATAATGATAACTTTTAATAATAATAAGTCACAATAATAATAATAATATTAGTGAAAATGATAACATCATAAATGATATTAATATTAATAATACTAATTATCTTAGTGTTAATTATGATACTAATAATATTTATATATAACAAGTTTCATAGTTATATAATATTACTAACTCTAGTATTGATTTTAATATTAAAGATAATAGCAATAATAAATATATATTATTACATATTATATATTATATATTGTATAATATTAGATATTATACATTTTAATAATAACATCTAAGATAATGAAGATATAATAAATTACATGTTTCTATTTTTATATAATAATATTAATAACACTGATTTTTGGTATTATTAATAATAAAAGCAATAATATTATAACAAATATATTTTTAACCTTTAGTTAGTAATATTAAATGACAACATATGTTGAATATTTATACTTTTATAAATAGTTTTTAATAAGAATGATATATAGTTTTTATATCATATCTTTTCATTTTAGTAATACTTAATTATTATTATTTAAGTTTTTATTTCCAATTGGTAAAGTGTATTTTTAAAATATTACATATACACTAATATTTATATTTGTATATATTTATTTACATTTTTAATTACACACAATTGTTCGTGAATCATCGGGAATAGTCGGAGTCAAATGCATTCATGAAAAATTGTTCAAACATTTTGAGACTTGATTTAATAAACTTTGCTTATCGTGTCAGAATCATAATAAGATTTAAGTTTAAATTTGGTCGGAAATTCCCGGGTCGTCACATACAGGCCACCATGATCGCTCGTTATAATCCTATCCGTGTTTGCATGTGGTTACAGGAACTGCAGGAATGAGATTTGGATGTTTTGCTATGTTAGACTTAGTTAGACGTACGAGGGAAGCCTCACTCGTTCGGCTGACAGGCTCATACACACGGTTGATGCTGAGCTAAGTCACAATTACAACCTAAATGAGAAGACACGAGTGAGTGATCACCTGTAAGGCTAATGAAGCCAACTCGTACGTGTGATAGATGAATCATATGGATGAGTCAACAGCAGGGGTATATAAAGTCTTATGTTCTTCATTTTAGGTAAAGCCTCTCATTTGTTACACACACTCAGATCTGGTGAGTTCCTCCGATTTTCTCTCAGCCCAAATCACCTAGGTGGTGAATAATAGCTCTAGATGTTGATCTAATCATACTTGATTTAGTTGTGGTTTGACTAAATTAATCCCAAAAACTTAACCTATTTACTAGAGGGTTTGATTTGCTTATTCCGCCATTGTGTGAGTTAAATCTGTTGATTTCTAAGTTCCTAGTCATGTTTCATCACCTTCTATTCTTTCTCCCTCAACTCATATTTTAAAGTATTCATCAATATGCTCCATCCAGTTCTGATTCTTGATATACTTCTAACTTTCATATCGGTCATTCTTCTTTTTCATCTACCGCCAGAAGAATCTATTTACTTCTACTATACTCTTGGGTTTATAGTGTTTCTAGTTCTCCCATGTCTTTATATTGTTATATGCATCGACATATACGGTTTATAATTTCTGGGTGGTTGTTGGGTTTTATATCTTCTCTTATTTTTCGATGTCCCTGCTTCTGTCTTCCATAATCATTGTCATCTCCAGTTAATGCTTTCTTGTATTTGCTTCGATTTATACCCCAATTTCTGTTTCGGAGCTTTGTCCTTTCATTTCTTCTTCTTGTGGTTAAGCACCGCTTGTAATGGTACAGAATTCGCAGATATGAATTTTGGAATGAACATTGTTAATGTTCTAGGAAGGAAATTGTAATGGCACGATCTTGACTTGTCAAATTATCAGAATACCTCAGAAAAGATCGAATCATCAAGAAAATATTTTCTTGATATTTTTAGAGATTAAGTAGAATACAAGAGTCGTGTAACATGGCACATAATGACAGTATGGTCTGTGAATCATCATGTTTCATTAGAAACTCAGCATGATTTACTTTAATATAATCACGTTGATCAAGTGTCATTATATTATATTAACTCATGCTTCAGCTCCCAACACTACTTCAAAAATATTTCTATTTTAAACTCGAATGTTTCAGAATTTAGAAACTAAAATAGTTTCTTTTATGATGTAATACAGATAGCGCGAAGAGGTAAATGATTTCAGATAAGAATAATTATGGAAATATCTTCAGAAATATGGATGATATTTATAATGAAAGATACGATGATATTTTAGAATTTCTAATATCCGAGGATGATGAAGGATATTGTCCACAGGGGTTTAGAGTCAGGAGCAAGGTATTCGATAATGATTTCAGCAGATACTGAATCATTTGGATTCTTTGAAGGCAGGTTCAGCCTTTGTGATTTGTCCACAGCTTTCTTCATACTTTGCCCAATTCGCTTTCCAGTTCTAACTCTTTTCTTTTTCTGAGCTATGCCAACACACTACTCTTTATTATCAAACTTTTTACTGTTAAGGTCATTTTATAGTTTTTGCTGCTTCATCAACAATTTCGAGAACTATTCCGCAGTTTAGGGTATTTTTCAGAAACTTCACATTCAAGTATGTAAGTCCAGGAGATAGACGTTATATATACACATATAACTGTTGGCGTGGACATGCTGCGAGATTTCAAAATACTGATTGCTAATTCCCGATGATTCGTATGGCAATTCTCGTTACAAGATGCGAATGAGTAAATGATGGGGTTTCGGTAATTATACTGATTCATCGGACGGTCAAAGATCAGTGAAGTTGTGAATAAATTTATTGCTAATGTGGTGAAACATGAAAGGTTCTCCGGTAACAAAAGGGTAATCATATATATCAAGATTATGATAAGGCTACACCGAATGAAAAATCGAAGTTGTCTTGCTGGAGCTGTGATAGAATTTGCTACTTTGAAAAGGAATTGCAAAGTTATTTTTGCTAATAAATGCCAAAGGATCTAACACAGATATGTGTTGAATTATGACTTTGGTTTCGAGAGCTTTTTAATATATAACTGTGGGTAATATGTGGTTGGATCATCATCTCGATTTCTGATTATTTGAAGTGTCTTCAGAAATTTTCGAAGGGTTTGAACACAGATGGTAATCATTAATATACATTTGATGTTCTAACACAGTTTTGAAGTCAAAATATAGCTTTGAAAGATGTAGGAATCTAAAAGTGATGGTACCGGTTATATCTCGAATTGAATTCTGCTATTTCAAAATCAGAATATGTAATTGAGTTTGAATGAGTATGATTGTTTTAATTTCTATGAAAGAATGTATATTATTGTGAAAGTAGGAAGTATAGTTGATAATTTGCTTAATCTGATTTGAAGAATGTAACATATTAATTGTGAATATATATATATATATATATATATATATATATATATATATATATATATATATATATATATATATATATATATATATATTATATATATATATATATCTCGGGTATTACCTACCCATTAAAATTTCACAATTAATATTTTGTACATAAGAATTTTATTACAGTCTTCATGAAAATATATATGTATATATTCTCCTCAGATGTAACATAGATTTTAATGAGTTAATACTAAATTAAACTCATTCGATTTACGGTTGAAACTAGAATTGAATAATTCCTTGAAGGCTTTAGAGATTACATAAGTATTTCTTCAATAACATCGAAATTATGAATCAATACTTCGTTATTTGTTGAGATGTGATGTTGTTTTCGTTAAATTCTTGTGAACTTCGCAAAGTACGAATGATGTTATCTGAAAAGTTTCGGTTACATCAATGATGAAGTGTAAAATCAAATATATACTTGATTTATTAGGAATTGGAATTTGTTGAATTGAGACAGAGATTGTATTTAACGACGGTTAAATCGCGGGCGAGGGACGTACATTATTGCATATTTGTAATATGAATTAACCGAGTAGTTAAGATTCATACACAATAGCTTAGCACGGAAAAATTTATTTTTTATTTCAAAATATATATATATAAAATATACATATAATTTCTTCAGAGGAAATGAGTTAATTCTTCATAACTCGTTGATACAATATACGCGTTATTGATTCGTAATGATGTCCACAGTGATTCTTGAACTGACAGAGTTTTTGATGTTATAGGTGTTGTTGATTCTGATGTTGACTGTACTGACGATGCTGGTGACGTTGATGGTACTGTTGATGCTGTTGGTAAAACAAGTTTAGCTTGTTAATCACATACCATTTTTGTCAGGGTTTCTACTCTTCCTTCTATCATTTTGGTTCGCTTAACTGATTTATGATTAGGGCTAGATTAGATAATCTCTAAGACTTTAGAGATTACATACTTGTCGTGGGATGTTTCTCCAATGAAGTTATGAATTAATACTTTGTCAGTTATTGTTGTTGGTACTCCTTGGTATCTATGGTGCGTATGACATTGATGCTTGTGGGACAGATTGTGAAGTTGAGGTTTACGACGCGGTTGTGGTTGGGGTGGTAATGGTACTTTTGGCATTGATGATGGTGGTACTGGTTATGCTGTCGGTGCTGCTGCTGGTGTTTGTAACCTTTTGCACCATATTCTCCAAAGCCACTACCCGAGCGCGAAGCTCGTTGACTTCTTCTATTACACCGGGGTGATTGTCAGTTCGGACGAGTGGATAAATAAAATCTAAAATTTGATGTAGTATATAATCGTGATGAGATACTCTGGAAATGAGAGAGAAAATGGTGTTTCGAACTGGTTTGCCTGTAAGTGCTTCAGGTTCTTCGCCAAGAGGGTAATGTGGTGGATGGAAAGGATCACCTTCTTCTTATCTCCAATGATTGAGGGGGCTACGAACCCATCCCCAATTCATCCAGAATAGGTGATGACTGATTGGTTGATCCATTCTGGTCACACTGCTTTCGGAGCTTGAGTGAGATTCCATTTGGGAATTCGAGTGACTTGAACTAATGACGAATTCCATTTCGTACGATTGGATAAAGGATTTTTCGATATGAAATGATCTTTCGGCTATCGGATGGTATTCTAATTACATAGAATAACTATATATGTAGAGCAAAAGATTTCGTAAATTACGGAGGAATTTACAGAATATATCAGGCAAAGTCTAAAGTAACAGATACGATAAGATATGATTTAGCAGATACGCTAAGATATGAATTTTTGTCTGTATACTATTCATGCAATCAATGCAGCAAGACGTGTCTAGACTTAAAAATGATAAGCAGGTAATTTTCTACTTAAAATGATAAGTAGATGATTTCTGACACAAAATGATAAGCAAAACTCTTGACATGCAGACACGGTCGAAGTCCAGACTCACTAATGCATCCTAACGACTTATCAGTTTGACACACTATTGCAGACCTGGTTCGCTAATACCACCTCTCTGATACCAACTGAAAGGACCCGTTCGTATACATTATAAATGATTCTCAATAGTTGATTACATCGCGAGGTATTTGACCTCTATATGATACATTTTTTAGACATTGCATTCGTTTTTAAAAAATTAAACTTTCTTTACATCAAAAATTGACAGGCATGCATACCATTTCATAATATCCAACTATAAATGACCTAATCTGTCATTTACTTAATAATAATCATTATTGAACTCAACGACTTGAATGCAACGTCTTTTGAAATATGCCATGAATGACTCCAAGTAATATCCTTAAAATGAGCAAATGCACAGCGGAAGATTTCTTTAACACCTGAGAATAAACATGCTTTAAAGTGTCAACCAAAAGGTTGGTGAGTTCATTAGTTTATCATAATCATTCATTTTCATCATTTTAATAGACCACAAGAATTTCATTTCTAGTTCTCATAAATATACGTCCCATGCATAGAGACAAAAATCATTCATATGGTGAACACCTGGTAACCGACATTAACAAGATGCATATAAGAATATCCCCTATTATTCCGGGAAATCCTTCGGACATGATAAAAACGAATTCGAAGTACTAAAGCATCCAGTACTTTGGATGGGGTTTGTTAGGCCCAATAGATCTATCTTTAGGATTCGCGTCAATTAGGCGTGCACTAATTCTCAAAATTAGTGATGTTCCCTAATTCTTAGGCTACCAAGCAAAAAGGGGCATATTCGGCTTCGATCATTCAACCATAGAAAGTAGTTTCATGTACTTGTGTCTATTTTGTAAAACATTTATAAAGATGCATGTATTCTCATCCCAAAAATATTAGATTTTAAAAGTGGGACTATAACTCACGTATCAATATTGAGATTCAATATTGCAGGAAAAATACGTAGACGCAACGGAGACGATAACTACCAAATTGACCTCACGAGCATACCCATGAACCATACCCATCACCTCCATAGCCATAACCCATAATTTCCTTAGCCCTATCCCACTCATAAAATCCGTTTTGAAATTAATGCACTCATGACCTCGTCGTAGTATTTTATGTATATACTAATAATATCACTCTTAATAATACTAATACTAATAATAATCTTAATATTAATAATAATAATAATTTAATTAATATAAATAATAATACTCCGTAAGAAGGAAGAATGAGAAATGAATCACAAAATGAGTCGAATTCGGTTTTAAAGACATGTTAGCCACCATCCCCCTCATGCGATCGCATGAGGATGTGAGGGGACCTCCATGCGATCGCATGAGGCCCTTTTACAGCTCACTTTGGCTAATCAAACTTGCCGACACCCTATCCTTTACATATAATACATATAACACGTTTTATTTATATATTAATTAATATATAATATATTTAATCTTTAGAATTAATTAAATATTATATTATATTTACGCTCATGGTAAAAATATAATTTTTACAAAAATGACACGGTCGTGATCTCACGACTCATGTACCACTTTCGGTTTTTCGAGCGCACTTTCGTACGTTTAGAAAACTAGCCTTTTACGTTACGTGACGTGTACCTTTAGTAATAGTTTGATTTATTCATCAATAAATTACTTTGTAAAAATGTATCTTATAAAATTTGTGCGTCGTGGTCATTTGCTTCTATAAATCAGTGACTCATTGTTTACCAAAATATTTTATTTTAAATTAAGACGTTTTATGACGAGATCAATATATATATATATATATATATATATATATATATATATATATATATATATATATATATATATATATATATATATATATATATATTTTTTTTTAGAAATATAAATTTTGTATCCAAAATCTTTCATCTAACTATATAACATTTAGTTTTCCAAAACTATTTATTTTTCAAAGTTTATTTTCATTTCATTTAGGAAAATAGTTTAGCGTGTAACGTTTTTCTTTTTAAGAATTTAAATGGATACAAGTACTAATCATTTTTAAATATCAATTATGTCACTAGGCGGGTGTTACTACCGTATACTTAATTTGAAAACATATATATTTAATGAACACGTTTCAAATACACGTTACTACCAATATTTCAACTTACGTTTATTTATTTAAAGGCAGTTTAGATAGACAAGTCCCGTTATATGAAAAAGTGTTTTCGTACAGTTGAAAACTACATCAATTTATTACTATGGAATTCCATCGACAAACATATGGAACCAAATACTATATTGTAAAGTATTTATACTTAATATTTCGTTAACGTTATCAAGTTATAATATATAAACATATACATATATAATCATATTCGTTCGTATAATAGTTCGTGAATCTTTGGAATTTGGTTGAGGTTAAATGAATGTATGAACACAGTTTAAAATTCTTTAGATTCAACTTACAAACTTTGCTTATCGTGTCGGAATAATAAAAAGATTAAAGTTTCAATTTGGTCGGAAATTTCCGGGTTGTCACAGCTGGTGGTTCCATTATGAAGAAAACTATAACTAAATCTTATAAAGTTATTGATAACACAGCCTCCCACTCACATGAGTGGCACCGGGAAAAAGACATCGTTAGATCATCTAAAGCGGCTAGAGTCGATTCTAGCCATGACTTTGATTCCATTTCTACAAAGATAGATGCTTTCGAGAGACGAATGGAAAAGATGACTAAGGATATTCACGCAATACGAAGTAGTTGTGAGCAGTGTGGAGGATCACATTTGACAAAAGATTGTCTCAGTATTGAACAAACAATGGAACAAAGAGAGAATGTTTCATACATGAACCAAAGGCCTGAAAATAATTATCAGAATAATTATCACCGCCAAGACCAAACTACAATCAGAATTATAACCGAAATGTTCCATACAACAACCAACAAGGTCCTAGCAATCAACAAGTATCCAACAATACTTACAATCAGCAAAGACCTATTTTTTCAATTAAACCACTACAAACTGATGATAAAAAGCCAAATTTAGAAGACATGATGTCGAAGCTAGTTGAATCTCAAACTCAATTTTTCACATCTCAGAAACAAACCAATGAACAAAATGCTTAAGCATTTATAAATCAACAAGCTTCGATTCAGAATCTGGAACAAGAAGTAAGTAACCTAGCAAGGTTGATAGGTGAAAGAAAACCGGGGATTCTACCTAGCGATACAAATGCTAACCCCCGAAATGAAACAGCTAAAGCCATTACCACAAGAAGTGGTATTACACTTAAACCACCTGAAATGCCTGTAATTTCTGATGACTCTATTCCTACTACACAGGCACCACAGCCTGAGCAAGAGAAGGAAACAAAACCGATAGTTGAAAAGGTTAATGAGGATAACACAGTTAAGGCTAAACCTTATGTTAAACCATACCAACCACCACTTCCGTACCCGAGTAAAATGAGAAAAGAAAGACTTGAAGCCGAGCAATCCAAATTCTTGGATATGTTTAAACAAATAAATGTCAATCTTCCTTTCATTAATGTGATTTCAGGAATGCCAAGGTATGCCAAATTCCTGAAAGATCTAATCACAAATAGAAAAAAAATGGAAGAACTCTCGGCTGTTACAATGAATGCTAATTGTTCTGCAGTGTTGTTAAATAAGCTACTAGAAAAACTCTCAGATCAGGAAGTTTCATAATTCCATGTTTTCTGGGTAGTCTTAGTTCAATAGAAGCATTGGCAGACTTAGGTGCTAGTATAAATCTAATGCCATATTCACTATACGCTAAACTAGACCTTAGAGAATTGAAACCAACAAGAATAAGCATACAACTAGCCGATCGATCAGTAAAATATCCTAGAGGGATAATGGAGAACATGCTAGTTAAAGTTGGTACTTTAGTATTTCCAATAGATTTTGTTATTCTAGAGATGGAAGAAGATTCTCAAGTTCCTCTCATATTAGGAAGACCATTCTTAAACACGGCTAAAGCAATAATAGACGTGTTTGGTAAGAAACTGACCCTAAGTATAGAGGATGAGAGTGTTACCTTTTCTGTTGATAGAGCCATGCAACAACCGCAATCTGCAGATGATACATGTTATTATATTCAAACTATAGATTCACAAGCAGAATTGTTAGAAGAATTTCCAGAATTACAAGGAACAGGAGAATGTTCTTTAGGAGAAGGGATTAAACCATTTGATGAAGCTGAAATGTTAGCTACACTTATGGCTAATGAATACAAACCAACAACAGAAAAACTTCAAATGTTAAAAGAGGAAGACAGATATCGATACAAATCATCAATAGAAGAATCACTGACATTAAAGTTAAAGCCACTTCCAAACCATTTGGAATACGCTTATTTACATGGTGAATCTAAATTACCTGTAATAATATCGTCTTCTCTTATGGAAAATGAAAAATCCCGACTCATTTCTGTGCTAAAAGCTCATAAACCTGCTATTGCATGGAAGATTCATGACATTAAAGGAATAAGTCCTTCGTATTGCACACATAAAATCCTTATGGAAGAAGGTCATAAAACATATGTGCAATGCCAACGAAGACTAAATCCAAATATGCAAGATGTTTTTAAGAAAGAAATTATTAAACTGCTCGATGCAGGTTTAATTTATCCAATCTCTGATAGTCCATGGGTAAGCCCAGTTTAATGTGTACCTAAGAAGGGTGGCATGACTGTCATCACAAATGAAAAAGATGAGCTTATTCCTACTAGGACTGTAACAGGATGGCGTATCTGTATTGATTATAGAAAATTAAATGACGCCACCAGAAAAGATCACTTTTCCTTACCTTTCATTGATCAAATGTTGGAAAGGTTAGCTGGGAACAGTTACTATTGTTTTGTTGAGAGTTTTTTCGGATACTTTCAAATTCCAATCGCACCCGAGGACCAAGAGAAAACCACCTTCACGTGCTCTTATGGTACTTTTGCTTACAAATGCATGCCATTTGGACTATGCAACGCCCCTGCAACCTTTCAAAGGTGCATGATGGCGATTTTTCATGACATGATAGAAGAATGCATGGAAGTTTTCATGGATGAATTTTCCGTCTTCGGTGATACTTTTGAAACATGTCTAGTTAATCTTGAACGAACGCTAATTAGATGCCATTTCATGGTTAAAAAACGCATCGTTCTTGGTCATAAAATTTCAAAGGAAGGAATTGAAGTGGATAGAGCTAAAGTAGATGTAATTGCTAAACTTCCACATCCCACCAATGTTAGAGGAGTTAGGAGTTTTCTAGGGCATGCAAGTTTTTACCGACGTTTCATAACAGATTTTTCTAAAATTGACACTCCTATGAATAAACTCCTTGAAAAGGATGCTCCATTCATCTTTTCAGATGAATGCATCAAATATTTTAATATTCTTAAAGAAAAACTCACTAATGCTCCGATCATGATAACTCCAAATTGGAATCTACCATTTGAACTCATGTGCGATGCAAGTGATTTTGCAATGGGAGCCGTTTTAGGACAAAGGATTGAAAAACGATTTCAACCTATCTATTACGCTAGTAAGACGTTACAAGGAGCACAAACAAATTACACAACTACTGAAAAAGAACTCCTTGCTATTGTCTTTGCTTTTGACAAATTTTGTTCATATCTCGTTCTAGCTAAAACGGTGGTCTATACCGACCATTCTACTCTTAGATACCTATTTTCAAAACAAGATGCTAAACCACGATTAATCCGTTGGATCTTACTCTTACAAGAGTTCGATATTGAAATCCGAGATAAAAAAGGAGCAGAAAATCTCACCGCTGATCATCTTTCTCGTCTTGAAAATCCTGAATTAGAAGTTTTAAATGAATCGGCCATACAAGATAAATTTCCTGATGAATATCTCTTGAAAATCGATTATAGTGAAATTCCATGGTTTGCAGACTATGCAAACTATTTAGTATGTGGATTGCTTGAAAAAGGGTTGTCGTACCAAATTTCATGACCCGTCCTAATCCATCTGAACGAAGTCCATATCGATTATAAACGATTCACAATAGTTGATTACATCGCGGGGTACTTGACCTCTATATGATACATTTTACAAACATTGCATTCGTTTTTAAAAGACAAACTTTCATTTACATTGAAAGTTGACGACATGCATACTTTTTCGTAATATATCCATCTATAATTGGTTTAATAATAATAATCTTGATGAACTCGACTACTCGAATGCAACGTCTTTTGAAATATGTCATGAATGACTCCAAGTAATATCTCTAAGATGAGCAAATGCACAGCAGAAGATTTCTTTCGTACCTGAGAATAAACATGCTTTAAAGTGTCAACCAAAAGGTTGGTGAGTTCATTAGTTTATCATAAACAATCATTTCATAATTTTAATAGACCACAAGATTTCATATTTCCAATTCTCATAAATATACGTCCCATGCATAGAGACAAAAATATCATTCATATGGATTGAAAACCTGGTAACCGACATTAACAAGATGCATATAAGAATAACCCCTATCATTCCGGGAAATCCTTCGGACATGATAAAAATGAATTCGAAGTACTAAAGCATCCGGTACTTTGGATGGGGTTCGTTAGGCCCAATAGATCTATCTTTAGGATTCAGGTTACCAAGCAAAAGGGGCATATTCGGCTTCGATCATTCAACCATATAATGTAATTTCGATTACTTGTGTCTATTTCGTAAAACAGTTATAAAAGCAGTGCATGTATTCTCAGTCCCAAAAATATATATTGCAAAAGCATTTAAAAAGGGAGCAAATGAAACTCACCATACTGTATTTTGTAGTAAAAATACATATGACTAAATTGAACAATGCAGGGTTGGCCTCAGATTCACGAACCTATATCATTTGTATATTTATTAATATACATAATTGTAATCGAACAAACATATATATAATTTTATTTGTTATATTCTTTATATTAATAGTATATATATATTTTCATATATTCATTTTGTATATGAAGATATTAATTTTTGTTATGTTATATGTATTAAATATATCCTTATATATACATATATATATATATATATATATATATATATATATATATATATATTTTATTTGTTTGTTGTTAAAAATAGTGATAATAATAATACTATCATAATTTTAAAATGACAAAAATAATAACAATGTTAATACTTAATATTACTAATAAAGGTAATAATGTTAATAATAATTCTATTTATGATAATAATAGTGATTTTAATAATAATACTTGTGAAAATATTAATTTTATTATTAATGATAATTATAATACTGATTTTAGTAATTTACATAATGATACTCGTGATAAATAAAAAAAATAATACTTATGTTAATATTATCAGTTCTATTATTTATAAAAAGATGTTAATACTAATATTTACGAAAATGATAATAATTCGTATTATAAATCTATCAATGTTAATAATATTATAGTTTTGAATTTGATAATAATATCATAATTAATACTTATATAATAATAATAATAATAATAATAATAATAATAATAATAATAATAATAATAATAATAATAATAATAATAATAATAATAATAATAATATCATACTTATAATTATAATGTTAACAACAATTGTGGTACTTATAATAATAATAATTATAATACTAATTCTAATCATAATAATAACAATAATAATAATATTAATAATAATAATAATAATAATAATAATACTTATTCAATAAAACTTCTAAAATTTTAATAATGATACTTATAATAATAAAGATAGTATCATTCATAATTTTATTATTAATGATCACCATAATTAATATTAACATCATAATAATAACATATTTAATAATAATGAAAATAATAATAATAATCTTAATAATGAAACTACCTCAAGAAGCCTTTCAAAAAAGAATTGACAGAAACCAAGATCGAACCATAGACCTCTCGTTCCCAACCATCACCCTCTAACCACTCGTCCGTTTTTCTTTTTCTAATCTAAACCCATTACCAAAAATACATAACCCGTATTCCCTTTTAATTAATTCATCTTCTTCTTCATAAATTTTCAGTCGACCAGTAATTCACAAAATCCTAACATAACTATAATTTGTTTGTTTTAGACTTTATAAACGAAACATAATACACATGCTCATGGTATTTTAATTTACAGAAAAAGATTAAAAGAAAAGAATAAGCAGTTGCAGTAACTCGATGAACATGATGAATTTGAAAGTTGATTTTGAATTCTGTGTGTGTTTAGATGATGGTTATAAAACGAAATGTGTTCTAAATCACTCCTAGAAACTTCTGAGACCATTAATTTCAACAGAAACATCGTATAATCCTTCAATTCGATTTTAGAACATCGTTTGACTTTTTATATCAAGAACTTTGACCTCGAAATTCTTACTCAATACTAAAAATTGAGGTTTGAAACTTTCCAGAAAGTTAAAATGAAAGATTTAGAATAGAACTACATTAATAGAATTTGTAATTAAACTCTAATTCGATGTTTTGAAAAAAAATAAGAATAACAGAGGTGTCGTGTGATTTTTCTTGAATTTTTTTTTTTGATTTTGATCAAAGTAAATACCTTAAATGATATTAGTATTTGATAATTGTTACTGTAAATCCCTTCGCTGCTTTTAACACTGACATTGATTGAATTAATTAAGAAAATCAGTAGTCGACAGAATTTTCTTCATCAGGTACAAAAATATGGATAAAAATATAAAAGGGGGATCGATTGATATCTGATTTTTGGATTGACTTGCTGTAAAGGAATCAATTAACAGATAGATATAAATGTCTATATAGAATGATCGTGATAGTATACTGAATCCTTCTTTGTTGGTTACTCCTTTTAATAAATAATTGAAAATATTTTATTAATAATAATCTAATAATAATAATAATACTGCTAATAATATTTACTAATAATAATATTAATAAAGATACTAATAATAATGATAAAGAAAATAATAACATGATAATAACATTAAGGATAATGATAATAAAATTAATGATAAAAATAATAAATAATAATATGATGGTATTAATAATAATCAAAATAATAATTTTAATAAGTTTATTACTAATAGTTAACAATAATGATAATAAAAATAACATTATTAATGATACATATAATAAGTTGTATTATTTACTAAGAATATTCATGATAATAATAATTTTAATGATAATGACAATTATAAATAATAATAGTCTTAATTAAAATTTTACTACTCATTATAATATATTAGTGATATTAACGATGATAACATTAATCATAATGTTTATAATTCTTAATAATAATTATACTTTTAATAATTATAATACAATCATAATAACTGATTGCCATTATAATATATACATAAAACTAATATTGATATTGATATTAGTATTGTATTAATAATAAATAATGAAAGTTATTATGACAACTATATTCTTAACTTGTATTATATATTATTAATTATGTAATATTTAACATTTATTAATTATATATAATTTGATAATCTTTATTTATTATATATATTACAATATACATATAATATTAATTATTCATAGAAATCATATATATTTATATATAGATTCATTTTAAATTTACATTTAATTATCTTGTATCCTATTTTATATATTTAATTCTATTATCTATTTTATAATTCCAAATTATTATATATACATACATTTATATATACACATTTTTATTTACAAACAATTGTTCGTGAATCGTCGGGATTAGTCAAAGGTCAAATGTATACATGAACACAGTTCAAAGGTTTTGAGACTTCAACATTACAGACTTTGCTTATCGTGTCGAAAACATATAAGATTCAAGTTTAAATTTGGTCGGAAATTCCCGGGTCATCACACCAAAAACGAAAGAAATTCTTTAGTGATATAAAACACTATTTTTGGAAAGATCCACATTTGTTTAAAAGTTGTCCCGATGGAATAATACGCCGATGCGTATTCAGAGATGAAGCTAGTCAAATCTTAAAACATTGTCACACATGACCAACATGAGGGCATTATGGGCCTCAACTAACAGCAAGAAAAGTCTACGATGCTGGATTCTATTGGCCTACAATTTTCAAAGACGCACACCTTCTTTGTAAATCCTGTGATGCTTGTCAAAGGGCCAGAAAAATAAGTCAACGTGATGAAATGCCATAAAATGTCATTCAAGTATGTGAAGTATTTGACGTTTGGGGTATTGACTTTATGGGTCCATTTCCAAAATCTCATAATAATCTCTACATTCTCGTTGCCATTGATTATGCATCTAAATGGGCGGAAGCACAAGCTCTCCCAACTAACGATGCACGAGTTGTAGTCAATTTCTTAATACGTCTTTTTGCAAGGTTCGGAACACCGAAAACTTTAATAAGTGATCGGGGTACTCATTTCTGTAATAATCAACTTGAGAAAGTTCTCAAAAGATATGGAGTAACTCATAAAATCTCAACCGCTTATTATCTACAAACAAGTGGACAAGTTGAAAATACCAACCAAGCTTTAAAACGTATTATAGAGAAAACTGTAGGATCAAATCCGAAGGAATGGTCCATGAAATTGGAGGATGCACTCTGGGCTTTTAGAACAGCCTACAAAACTCCAATTAGTACCACACCTTTTAGACTTGTTTACGGAAAAGCATGTCATCTTCCAGTAGAAATTGAGCACAAAGGATTTTTGGCTTTAAAGACATGTAATCTTGATTTACATGAAGCCGGACGTCTACGATTAAGTCAATTAAACGAATTAGAAGAGTTAAGACATGAATCATATGAAAATTCGTTTATCTATAAGGAAAGAACAAAGAAATGGCATGATAAAAGAATCAGAAGTTCAAAAGAATTTAAGGAAGGAGACAGAGTTCTTCTTTTCAATTCACGATTCAAGCTATTTCCTGGAAAATTGAAATCAAGATGGTCTGGACCATTCATAGTCAAAAGAGTTTTCCCATATGGAACAATAGAGTTGATAAATTCAATTGGGATTGAATTTAAAGTTAATGGTCACAGAGTTAAACATTACATAGATAGTCCAATGGAAGTTGAAGATGAAGTTAATCACAATTTCGACACCACAGCTAACTAAGTGTGGGGATAATCAAATCTTTTAAGGGTAATATGTATTTCTGTTAGAGTTAGATTTTCTGTTTTCGTGTAGTTCTCGAGAATGGAATCTGAATGGTCTTTCCCTAGCAGACCCTAAAGAACTAGTCTTCTCCCCCCATTCTGAATTTTTATTTTTTTTAGGTTTTACGAGATGAAGAATTCCTTTGATTTGAATCATGGTCTACTACTACATGATTTGATTACTAAACGTAATAATGACACATTCTCGAGTGAAGTGGTATCATTCATAAGAGGTAAAATGGACGAAGTAAGGAAAGAACTCAGGAAAGATCATCATAAAATACATTTTGGTAAAGGAAAATCAAAATCCGCAATAAAAAGAAGAGCACGACACCTTGAAAGATGTCATAAATGCGGAAAATGGTCACACGAAGGTAAATGTTCGAACAATCAAATATATTCAAATATCGAATTTGTTACTCTATGCAGAGAAGGACCATTCATATGTTTAGAAGAAAAGTTATTAAAAAATTAAGGTTACGCTTATGTAGCTATGGAAAACCAAATCACACGACTCTCCTATGAGTCGGCTAAAGCAGGTCTCTGAGAATTCTATCTCATAGGTAAGTATGTACAGTTTTTATTTTTGTTTTTTATCGTTTATTCATAAGGTATAAATATCTTTAATCAATCAATCCAAAATATTTCAAAAATTCGTCAGGAGTAAAACTAGGTAATATAACCGAAATTACTTTACCCAAAAGAGGGGCGTATATTTTTGATAATATTTGATTGATTAAAGTAGGATAAAAGACCAAAAAGATTTTTAATTTTATTTTTACCATATTTTTAAAATTAATATTATAAATTTTTAAAATCAATATATTTAAGTTTGTAAATATTTTAAAAAAAAACTAATATTTTTAATATAAGTTTGTAAAACTAAAATATATAAATATTAATAATATTTATATGAAATTTTATGCATTTTAAATTTATGTTTGGTGTGAATTTAAAAACAAAATTTACTTTATTTCATTAAGTTAAAAATATGATTTCTAAAAATTCGTCGTAAGTTGAAGACTAGGTCGTTGAACCGAAATTGCTTTACTTGAGGGCGGGACGAGAAATTTTATTATCATTATTTTTAATATTATTGATTTAAAGTATACTAAAAACATTTAAAAAATCCAAAAATCTTTGCTTTTAAAACAATCGCTTTAAAATGACAAATTTTAAAATTTTGTCGAGGAACGGACTAGGTAAACGTACCGAAACAACCTCCTCCTAAATAAAAAGGAAAAATTATTTTAAATTACTCAATTAATTGTTTTATTAATAAAGGTTTTATAAAAAAAAAAAATCCGCACTCGCAGAGCTGCAAAGGGTCCCACTACCACAATCGTGGAGTTTGAAAAACCCAGAAAAGATAATCTGGTCGAACAGGCCAGTCTCCACACACCAACACAATTTTCTGCGAAAAATACCCAAAAACACTCTCAAAATCACAATTTTTCACCGTTAGTCATCAAATTTTTTGTTAAAATCACGATGAGGAGATTCTTCCCAAGAAGTTACTCAAGGAAATCGGTAATTTCTACATCTAAACACTCTTTAATCCGGATTTCTTGTGTTCTTGAGCAAAATTATACCTAATTTGATTTTGATGATTTCTAATATAATTGTGCTTAAATTGTTTGTATATTATGCTTGTATAACCTATATTGATGCTATTTAACATGATTTGAAGCTTTAAACTTCAAATTTTGAGTAATCTAGGGTTTGTGTTCTTGAGCAAAATTGGGGCTTTTTGATATAAACAGGTTATCACCGAATTTTGTTGTTAGTTTATGCTAAATTAAGTAGTGTAACATGTTTAGGTTGCTAAATGATCAAAACTTTGATCCTAAACATGATTTTTGAGTATTAAAGTGGACTTTTTGAGTCAAAAATGCATGAACTCGATTTAATTGATATGAATGCATGTGGAACTTGTTTAATTGCTATAATGATTATTTTTGACATGTTTTAGAAGATGAATGCTAAGGAACATTGCATACATTTTTATATATGTTTATTTGTAAAAGTGTAGAATTGTTAATATTATGAAAATGCATATAAAGTTTAATATGGATTAAACATGTCATTATGATTGTTTTGATTAATGATTTTACTAACATTAATGCATATTTGGATGCATAAAAATTGTGTTTAATATGTTTTGTAGACTGAAAGGGGTGAATCTTCATCCCAGGCTCGCAATGCTCCTCCTAATGCAGACGAGTAGGAGATTAACGACCAATATAGACAAAATATACCTCATCATGTCATTTCATTTTCAAATATCACTGAGGCAAATATACACCCAAACTTGAGGTTTGACAGATTTTGGATAGACCATCGAAAATATCAGAGAAACTTACACATCCTTCAGTCTAATGATGGTGAAGTACCCAGGGTAATAGATTGGGAACCATTAGAAATAGTGGGATTGGCTTATCCAATCAGAGAATTACTTACACAAAGGTATGGTATTTCTACTTTTAATGATTGGGAACGTTTGTTCAATATACGTAGGCCTGTATATAGAGAATGGTGTGTGGAATTATTATGTAGTATTGAAATAAATGATCGGGTAACTACCTTAACCGATTGGAGCTTTATTAGATTTTTATTAGGAGGTGAGATGCGCCATATGTCTCTACTAGATATGGCTCAAGCTTTACGTATATATACGTCTGAGGAACTAGCATCTACTGATTGTCAAAGGTTGATAATTAATGATAGGAGGGTTGATGAAAATTTTGATATGAATGGAATATGGAGTATAATGACTAGCCATAACCGATTTCGTGGGGGATCTTACTCTTATATTGATATTGATAGAGCTGAGTTAAGAGTGATCCACATTTTTTTAGCAAACTCGATTACACAGCGAGGTAGGAACAAAGAGAAGGTAAATGAAAATGATTTATTTTACCTCATGTGTATTCGAGACCCAGAGAGCGTTGTGAGTATACATTATTGTGTGGGTTATTATTTATCGGTAATGGTTAGGGGTATACGGTCTAATAGTATAATAGGAGGTGGTATCTTTATTACTTTAATTGCTGAGTATCTCGGTGTGGATAGAAGTTAGGGGGGATTATTAATTGCAGAACCAGAACCCCATGATAGAATTAGTTTGCAAGTATATCATGGTGCAAAGGTTTTAAAGAAACGACATAACGCTGCAGCACCATATGATGGCAATCATCCACAGGTAGAAAGAGATCAGGAGCAAGGTAATGCTGGATGAGGAAATCAGATGACAGAAATGAAAATTTTTATGGCTCAACATGAGTATGAAATGGCTAGAAAATGAGCATTTCAAGATTGGCAGTATCATCAAAGCCAAATCATAAGTCATTGTGCACACATAAATACAAACTACATTCCTACTCCAATGACCGTATTTCCTCCCTGGACTATACAGACCCGACCACCGTACCCTACATATGACCCAGCTCAAGCATTCGACAGCACTTACGGCAATGAATGGAATCCCTATTGGAACCATCCTCATCAACCCTAATTTTCTTTTATGCCTATTTTTATTTATTTGGTAAGTTGTAATTGTATACTTTTAATACTTCTTTTGATACTATAATAGTTTTTATAATTTTCTAACTTTTATTATTAGATTTTAATAATTTTTGAATGTGGGGTGATATACCCAACTTCAAAAATATGTATATATATGTTTGTAGTTTATCTCATGTACAAAACAGGGTAAAACAGCGTATTTTCAAAGACTGTCATTAAGTTCAGCAAAAGCAACTAATTTTGACGACAAGATGGAAAATATATGTGAAATAACAACAGACGAAATGCACAAATGAAGTGCACCATTTATCATTCAAAACAAACGCCAATATGTTTGGAAACTTTGGTAAAATTTTAATTATTTTTCTACGCTAATTACCCTCAATAATTTAAATTGTTACTGATTTCTTGTAAATGAGAGCATTGCAAGATCTTAAGTGTGGGAAGGGGTTAAATTCTTTCGGATTTTTAAAATTTTTAATTTAAACACTTGGTTACCATTAAAAATACTAGTAACGCAGTAGTTGTATTAGAATCTAGTGCTCTCTGATAATAAAGAACAGCCCTAGTCTTATATACTGACTACCCACTTCTAGTAAAATTTTTAAAAATTTTCAACTAAATGAATTTAAAATCATGTTTATACATATTTATGAATGATAAAACTAGGTATTAACACCGAAATTGTCGTTACCTCGTAAAGGACATAAATTGAGAAACAACCCAAAACGCTTGAATTCATTTAAAAATGGAATAGATGAAAATAAAAAGGTAAAGAAAAGAAAATAAAAGCCAAGTGTGGAAAAAATTTACCAAATTATTCAAATTACATATATCACACATTTTTGTACAAATAATTGAAACGATTTAATCAGTTTTACCCGATTTTTTATAACGTATTTGAAAGAAATGTGCCACTTGATTTAAAAGAAAGTGAAGTCTTCCGAGAAAAAGACACGCGCTTCTTGATTTAGGTCAAGAAGTTGTCGTCCAGACCAGTTGTAGAGTTTATGAAAAACCTTGAAAAGTTTTCTCGAAAATCAGCTGGAAATCCACGGACCTCAGCATCAAACAGGGTCGCCAAGTGGTCAGACTTATCCTAACCATGAGAGGATCTGTCTCGTACAATGGGGGGCACCGTGCAAATTAGCTTATAAAACTAATGAATTAGATCCACAGAAAGGATAATCTCCTTAAAGATTAAAAAGTAGCTTTTAAGACTGATATTACTCAATCCTTGAGATTGACCTTAAAGATTGAGAATTCAAACTCATGGAATTCGATGATATCTAAACTCGAGCTTGAACGAGAAAATATTTTGATCAAATTAAAAACAATTTGTTTTCTGAAAACCTATTTTTAATGCGTTCATTACCAATGAACGTAAAATCCTAAGAATTCACCGAAATTCATTAGGTCACCTGAACCAAATCGGGTGTCAACCGTAAGAACGGTGGTTGCATAGCATGGTCAAAGATAGGACCTTGTGCCAGATAGAAAAACTATAGGGTGATCTTTACTATTGCTCCTACAAAGGATAGTAATTGCATCCGACACGATATAGACCATAATCAAAAGCATGTCATTAGACATTGCCTTAACAGTTGCTTGTTCAACGCTTTCCTTTACAACCGGACGGTAGTTTACCGAAAGATAATATACGGGGCAAGTATACTGGACGTGTTGCTTTCCTAATACAAGGTTAGCAAGTGGGTGACACAAAACCATAAGTTTTGAGCTAAAATTTTCAAGTCTAAAACCCACAAAACCCACAAAAACGTTTTGCAAACACTGGTGAAGCGTTATTCCGGAAAACTTATCTAAGGTAAAAGCTAGATTGAATTTTCAAAAGATCAAAAGTTTTCATAAAGATCCAATTTCCTTAAAGGATCTAAATTTTCATAGTCATGTGGGATTGTAAACCACAACGTTACTATCATTGTTCATACCGCCGTATCAAAATCACTGATGTACAAAGTGTGAAGAATAAAGAAGTGATTCAAGTATGTTTTTATTCAAGTTCTATATTGCTTGAGGACAAGCAACGCTCAAGTGTGAGAATATTTAATAATGCTAAAAACAAACATATATTTCATAGCATTATCCTTCAAGAAAGACAAGCTTTTAGTTGCAATTGTTCAATTTACAAGTGATATTCGTTTAAATAATAAAAGGTGAAGACAAAAGACAGATTCGACGAATTGAAGACGCAAATGACCAAAAAGCTAAAAAGTACAAAGTACAATCCAAGTGGTTTAAATTATTGATGAGAAACGTCTAAAAATTACAAGAGTACAAGCTTTGAAACGCAAAGTACAAGATATTAAATCGTACGAAAAGGCGTTCGAAAATCCGGAACCGAGACATGAACCAACTTTCAGCGCGCGACGCAACGGACCAAAAATTACAAGTCAACTATGCATAAGAATATAATATAATATATAATTAATTATATATATTATTATATATTATATTTATAAGCAGCCCCACGTTTAACTCAAAGAGATGAGCTGGAATCTCGCGGAGCTATGAAGCAGAAAAATGCTGCACTCGCGGAGATGTACAGTTCAACGTGGGCCTATAAAAGGCAACGAATTCTGCTCGATCAAACACACCTTTTTCTTTTCCTTTCTCTCAACATATACGATATATATTTATATATTATAATTTTAATTTAAGTTTAATAATAATAAGGTTATGTTAGCGAATGTTTTAAGTTTGTAAGTCGAAACTCTGTCCGTGTAATGCTACGCTATTATTAATCATTGTAAGTTATGTACAACCTTTTTAAATTTATGTCTCGTAGCTAAGTTATTATTATGCTTATTTAAGCCAAAGTAATCGTGATGTTGGACTAAATATTAAGATGGGGTAATTGGGCTTTGTACCATAATTGAGGTTTGGACAAAAGATCGACACTTGTGGAAATTAGACTATGGGCTATTAATGGGCTTTATATTTGTTTAATTGAATGATAGTTCGTTAATTTAATATAAAGATTTACAATTGGACGTACCTATAAATAACGACATACACTCGATCGGACACGATGGGCGGGATATTTATAAGTACTAATAATCGTTCATTTAACCGGACATGGGAATGGATTAATAGTCAATGGACTCATTAAAACAGGGGTGAATTACATACAAGGAAAATTGGTGTAATTATTAACAAAGTATTAAAACCTTGTTATAGTTTAAGTCCCCAATTAGTTGGAATATTTGACTTCAGATATAAGGATAATTTGACTAGGACACTCGCACTTTATATTTATGACCAATGGACTGTTATGGACAAAAATCGTATGGACATATCGAATAATCCAGGACAAAGGACAATTAACCCCTGTTAATAAACTAAAATCAACAAGTCAAACATCATGATTATGGAAGTTTAAATAAGCATAATTCCTTTATTTTATATCTCATCGCACTTTTAATTATCGTACTTTTAATTATCGCAATTTTATTTATCGTCATTTTATTTATCGTACTTTTATTTATCATCATTTACTTTACGTTTTAAATTAAGTTATATTTATTTTTAATATTTTGCATTAGGTTTTAATTGTGACTTAAGTTTTAAAATCGACAAACCGGTCATTAAACGGTAAAACCTCCATTTTATAATAATAATAATAATACTATATATATATATATATATATATATATATATATATATATATATATATATAAAATATAGCGTTAAACTTGGCTAGTTCCCTGTGAACGAACCGGACTTACTAAAAACTACACTACTGTACAATTAGGTACACTGCCTATAGTGTTGTAGCAAGGTTTAGGTATATCCACTCTATAAATAAATAAATAAATAACTTGTGTAAAATTGTATCGTATTTAATAGTATTTTGTAGTAAAATTAATAGTATTTAGAACCCCGTCGCTTAAACATCACTAGTGATTAACTAACCCTTTAAGGCTCATAAACATCAATTATCACTTTAAAACCCTAGGTTCGTCACTCTTGGGTCCTTATGGCCCAATCTTACCCAAAAACCCCCCAAATCACTAACAAATTGGTTTTATGTTCACCATTGACCCAAACCCTAACCCTCAAAAAAATCAAAGTAAAGAAAATCGAGTTTAGAACATACCACCACAATCAAAACATAGCTAGTGACTAGATGAGCAACTTTAATACCCGCACTTTGACCCGAATCAAGCTTCTTCCTCCTTGATTTGAGTTTTCTCACACTAGAACTCTTTCTCACTCTAAAATTGAAGTGGAAGGGATAAGGTAGGTGAAAGAGGAGTAAATGACACTCTAGATCTTAAATTTGTCCAATAAGTGAAAGTATCAAAATGCCCTTCATACTATACAATTTAATTAAAAGACCCATTTCATTTCCCCGACCAGGAGCGGCGCTCCTGAACCTAGGAGCGGCGCTCCTAGTGCTTCTTCTTGATATTTTTGGGTGGTTACAACTCTCCCCCATTTGAATCAGAGCGCGTCCTCCCAATCCAAGCCGCATGACAAGCAGAAAAATACACTAAAACAAACTCTTCGGATTCCCACATAAACTCGAAACCCTTTCGATGACGCCATTGGACTCTAAAAGTACTCACCTCTTTGTTACGCAACATTTTAACCTTTTCATCAAGGATAGCCACCGATTCCTCGACATACTCCAACTTGTCGTTCAAAGAAATCTCGTCCAGTGGTACCCACGTCGGCTCATCCGCAAGACACTTACGGAGATGGGAAACATAGAATGTGTTATGAATTCCCGTAAGCTCTTCGGGTAACTCTAATCTATAAGCAACTTCACCAACACGATTCAAGATATTAAAAGGACCAATAAACTGAGGATCTAACTTTCCCCATTTTCAGAACCGAATAATACCCTTCCATGGCAAAACTTTAAGCATCACCATGTCACCTTCTTGGAACTCAATCGGTCGCCTACGTTTATCGGCATAAGATTTTTGTCTATCTTGCACCGCCTTTAATCGAGCCCGAATCATCTCAATCTTACTATTCGTCTCTAAAACCAAATTGGTACACCCGATCTCCTTTTGTCCCACTTCTCCCCAACAAATAGGAGTTCGACACCTCTGACCATAAAGCATCTCATATTGTGGCATCCCGATACTAGTATGATAACTATTGTTATACGAGAATTCCACCAAAGGTAAATGCTCATCCTAACTACCACCGAAATCAATGACACACCCGTAGCATATCCTCCAATGTTTGATTCGTACGTTCGATTTGACCGTCCGTTTGAGAATGATACGCCGTGCTCATCTTCAATTGCGTGCCCATATCTTCATGAAACTTATTCCAAAATCGAGATGTGAAATGAATATCCCGATCCGAAACAATAGATATAGGAACCCCATGTCTCGATATCACCTCCTTGATAAATAATTTTGACAAAGTCTCCGACGATATTGTCTCCCGAATGGGAAGAAACATTGCAATTTTCGCCAACCGGTCAACTATCACCCAAATTGTATCAAATTGGGTTCTCGCCATCTTTGGTAACTTTGTAATGAAATCCATGGTAATGTGCTCCCATTTCCATTTCGGGATTTCTAACGGTTGTAACATACCATACGGCTTTTGGTGTTCGGACTTAACTTGCAAACACGTGACGCATTGTTTAACATACTTAACAACATCACGTTTCATGCTCGACCACCAATACTCTTTCTTCAAATCAAGGTACATCTTTGTCGCACCCGGGTGAATGGAATACTTTGACTTATGTGCTTCATTGAGTAGCACTTGTCGGTAATCGCCCATCCTGGGCACCCACACTCGTCCTTGAAAGGACAACAGACCATGCGGGCCAAAGGTAATAGACTCCGTTTGCCCCATGATTCATTTTTCATGCTTGTTATTAACAAAAGCTTCGATTTGTGTCTCACCAAGATTAACAAAAAAATCGTTAGTAATAGTCATGCGTAACGATCCTACTCGTATCGCCGGATGTTGAATCTTTCGACTCAACGTATCAGCGACCACATTCTCCTTACCCGGATGGTAAATTATCTCACAATCATAATCCTTTCCCACATCGATCCATCTACGTTGACGATAATTCAAATCTCTGTAACATCCCAATTATTTAAGGTAATATTTTATGTAATTTATAATTGTTATATATATTGATGGTATGATTTTGTATAAATAAGTGATTAATATTCAATGGTTGTTAGTTAAGTTGGAAGGGACTAGAGATGTAAGTTAGATTTAAGGACCTCCCATAATAGAGTTTTGGTGGGAAGGGTAGAAAGTACAAATAAAGCAAAGTTAATTTAATAAAAGATGTAAAATGCAGAAATTTTATTATCAGTTGCAAACAAAATACAGAACTTAGTGTGTGTGTGTGTGTGGCGATCTAAACAAGAAGAGAGGAGAAATCCTCAATTGAAGGAGTTAAGCACATGCAAGTATAAATTCATGTAATCTAGTGTGTCCTAATCATCATAGCAAGTTACAATTCTTCAATTTCTTCTCCATTTGTGCACAATTAGGGTTCTTAGATCCCTAAAGACAAGGTATGAACTTCTATGTCTAGGTATCACTAGAATTGGGTGTTTTAGATGAATCTCAAGCTTATAAGTTGTAGTAGGTTGTGAATGTGTACATTTGTATAATTAAAAATGAATTTTAATTGATATGGGATGTAAATTCATGTATGAATTTGCTAATTGAGTGTATGTTGTGAATAATATGGAATTGATGTTACTTATAGCTTAGAATCAAGTCATGCACACTAGGTGTTTGATGAAATACCTCAATGAAAATGTTTATGAGATTTAGTTAAATTTGTAAAGGAGAAAGTTTATGTGTAAATTGTTGACATTGTTGTAAGTAATGATATTTGGATGTATGATGATTTTAAGGTTGCTAGTAGTTAAAATGGGTTTATGCACATTTGATGTTTGATGAAATGCTTGAATTATTTACAAGTTCATGTTTGTAAGAGATAAACTTGAGAAATTGTGCATTTAGGGAAATGATAATGTTTGTTATAAAGGAAAAGTGAAAAGATAAATTAAGAATGTCATGTATGTGAGTGTTCATGTAAATGATGAAGTAAAAAGAGGATTTAGTCAAATGAGTAAGTATATGAAAATATTGTAAGCTTTTAAAAGATGTAATTTCATTGAATTATGTTAATGATGAGATTAGCTCATGTATAGGTGCTAATCAAGGCAAAGGAGCTTCAAGTGATCAAGGAGTCTCGTTTAATCACGGTGAGTTTATAGGGGGTGATTTGGGTGGGTCAAGAGTGGCTTAGTATTCCCGGATTGCATCCGTTCAAGAGGGCAACAACTAAGTACGCTAGATAGATAGCTTAGATAGAATTATTAGGTTCACCTAATAATTGTATCTATGGTTGATGATTAGCTTAGGCAAGGTTATTAAGCTTGCTTAGTAATCTTGCCTATGATATGACTTAGCTTAGAGACTTTGGGTGTCTATGTATGTATGTATGAATGTAATGTGATCAAGGTAGCTTAGGCATACGTGTATGTCTATGGTCGTGTTTAGCTTAGACATAATTACTAGGGTTGGCCTTAGTAAGTTATGTCTATGGTAAGTAATGGGTCGGATCCGAAAGTAAGTAAGCAACCATTTGGGTTGGAAAGACAAAGTGACGTAATGATTATGCTCAATGATATATGTTATATTATCCGCCTATAGCTCACTAAGCATGAAAGCTTACCCCCATGTTGTTTTATGTTTTATAGGGATGAAAGGACACCGTGAAGGTAAGGAGCCTATGTGAGGATAGCAGAGCTTCGGGTTTTAGTAAGTGGTAGTGCAAGTCCCTATTTTGAATCTAGTTCTAATGATACTGCTTATCAACACCAAGTCTTTTGTACTCATAAACTATGTCTCTTTTAAGTTTTGGGACCAAATGTCATATTTTAGAAGTGTAAACACGTCGCTCGTGATTAAAAGATTTCCGTAATGTTTGACGATGTAAGAAACTGTTTTAATTAAGTTTGTTTATTTATTATGTTGTTAAAATATGTTGGGTGATGATAAAATGTTGAAAATGTGGTTTTTGTAACATGTTGCAGCTCAGTATCAGCAACCGTGTAAGGTCGCACCGCGACACTATATGTCGCGCCACAACATAACAAACGTTTTGATTTCAGGAGGGCTGTTACACAGGTACGAAATTCTTTGAAAGGCTACGCCGCGACCAAGGGTTGGCGCGCCGCGGCATATCACTGGGTCTGAGCAGTCACTTAAAAAAAATTTCCTTATCGTTTAAGGGCGTTAAAAGTTGGTATCAGAGCTATGGTTTAAGGGACTTGGATAATCCACTATAGGGATTATCTAGTCTTAAACCATCATTAATATAGGATAAGCGGTTTTGGACTTGCATGATAGATGAGATTAAAGGATTATGCCATGCTCCATAGGATAAAGTTTGTTGACGAGACTTATAGTGTGATACTCTGTTGTGGATAATTTGAGCAAAGAGTTTAATGCTCATTAACCATGAGTCAAAATGGATTGAGTGCGTAATACGATGGTGTAATGACGAGGTACGCATGAACATCTACTAGGGTCGTGGTGAAATGAGTTAAGAATTCTTTTGGTCTTTTAGAATTATGATTAATTATTGATACATGTGTTGGAACTAATGAGTTGGATGTATTGTTTTAGAATGGCTATTGTATCTCCAAATAGAGGTAATGATGAGGACGATGAGTACGTCCACACCCCGTCAATGGAATCTATCGAAGGCTCACAAAACGAATCTGATGAAGTTACAATGGCAAATGATCTCTCGGGGAAAATAGGACAAGCTTTGGTGCGATACACCCCAACTCTTCTAGAAAAGATAAAAAAGTTGATTAATGACCAATTGGATGAAAAGTTGAAGACTCTTATGACTAATAATCCTATGTTAAGAGGAGAAGGGGGAAGTGAGGTAAGGCAAGATGAAGTAGAAGCCCCGAAAAAGAAGGATGAACGCTTTGAGTACAAGAATTTTACAAATTGCTATCCACCGGAATTTCATGGTAAGGTTGACCCGATTGTTAGTCAAAGGTGGATCGACGAGTTAGAGGAAAATTTCATGTTGTTTGAATGCACCGAACACTTAAAGGTAATTTACGTGGCACACCAAATGAAAGGAAGTGGTTATGAATGGTGGAATTTCATAGTTAAGTCACATGGACGGGATGCGGCAACAAGTATCCCGTGGGAAAAGTTTCGTGAGATGTTTATGGATCAATTTGCTCCACCCGCCGAAGTTAGTAGGTTAAAGTCCGAATTCATGAATATCGAGCATGTGAGCAAATCAGTGACCGAGTTTAATGCCGAGTTTAATGATAAGTCTCGTTTTTGCCCGGACTTTGTCTCAAGTCCTAAGTTGATGATGGATCACTATCATGAGAAGTTAAACCCTGAAATAAGTGAGTTTATTGATAAGGGTACGTATAAGACGTTAGCCGAGATGATGAACAGGGCTCTTGTTCGGGAACACGAACTTAGGAAGAAAGCCGCGTTTAAACGAAAGATGGATCAAGATTCAAAGTCAACGCAAAGTATGAGCTCGAAGAAAGGTAAGTTTAATTCCAAATCCCCGCACAAATCAAAAGGGGGATTCACATCGGGGAAAAGTAGTGGAAAATAAGTGAAGACGTGCAATAGGTGTGGTAAAAATCATACGGGTGAGTGTAAAGCGGGTACTACCGATGGTTATTCATGTGGGAAACCGGGTCATAGAGCCGCTGAATGTCCTAAGAAGGGAAAACAGTGTTATTATTGTTTTGAAAAGGGTCATTTTCAAGCCGAATGTCCTGAGTATAAGAAAGATTTGGCAAGTGGTGGTGTTAAGAAGGAGGTTAAAACAGAACCAAAGACAAATGATAGCCGACCAAGAGCCCGAGCTCATCAGATTACCGCTCTCGAAGCGAAGGAATCCCAAAATGTGGTGTCAGGTACCTTTATTGTAAACTCTTTACCTGCGCATGTTTTGTTTGATTCCGGTGCTATGCGGTCGTTTGTTTCTTATTCTTTTTGTAAACATTTTGATATTGTAGTGACCCGAACTTTTCCATGTTTATATATATATTAAATGAAATTGTTATTTACATGATTAAGTGTTTCCAACATGTTAAGCAATCAAACTTGATAAGACTTGATTAATTGAAATAGGTTTCATATAGACAATTGACCACCCAAGTTGACCGGTAATTCACGAACGTTAAAACTTGTAAAAACTATACGATGACATATATATGGTTATATATATAGTTAACATGATTTTATTATAACTATGTATCTCATTAGGTATTTTAACAATGAGTTATATACATAAAAATGAGACTATTAATTTAAGAAACTCAAAAACGATATATATAACGATTATCGTTATAACAACGTCTTACTAGGTACATATGAATCATATTAAGATATTGATACACTTGGTTAATTATGTTAAATGATAAGTAAATATATTATTAAGTGTATTAACAATGAAATACATATATAAAACTAAGACTACTAACTTAATGATTTCGAAACGAGACATATATGTAACGATTATCGTTGTAACGACATTTAACTGTATATATATCATACTAAGATATATTATATATCATAATATCATGATAATATAACAATTGAACATCTCATTTGTTATAATAAACAATGGGTTAACAACATTCAACAAGATCGTTAACCTAAAGGTTTCAAAACAACATTTACATGTAACGACTAACGATGACTTAACGACTCAGTTAAAATGTATATACATGTAGTGTTTTAATATGTATTCATATACTTTTGAAAGACTTCAAGACACTTATCAAAATACTTCTACTTAACAAAAATGCTTACAATTACATCCTCGTTCAGTTTCATCAACAATTCTACTCGTATGCACCCGTATTCATACTCGTACAATACACAGCTTTTAGATGTATGTACTATTGGTATATACACTCCAATGATCAGCTCTTAGCTGACCATGTGAGTCACCTAACACATGTGGGAACCATCATTTGGCAACTAGCATGAAATATCTCATAAAATTACAAGAATATGAGTAATCATTCATGACTTATTTACATGAAAACAAAATTACATATCCTTTATATCTAATCCATATACCAACGACCAAAAACACCTACAAAAACTTTCATTCTTCAATTTTCTTCATCTAATTGATCTCTCTCAAGTTCTATCTTCAAGTTCTAAGTATTCTTCATAAATTCCAAAAGTTCTAGTTTCATAAAATCAAGAATACTTCCAAGATTGCAAGTTTACTTCCAAGTTTTCTAAATCCATTCTAAGTAATCATCCAAGATCAAGAAACCTTTGTTACTTACAGTAGGTTATCTTTCTAATACATGGTAATAATCATATTCAAACTTTAATTCAATTTCTATAACTATAACAATCTTATTTCGAGTGGAAATTTTACTTGAAATTGTTTTCGTGTCATGATTCTGCTTCAAGAACTTTCAAGCCATCCAAGGATCCTTTGAAGCTAGATCTATTTTTCTCATTTCCAGTAGGTTTATCCAAGGAACTTGAGGTAGTAATGATGTTCATAACATCATTCGATTCATACATATAAAGCTATCTTATTCGAAGGTTTAAACTGGTAATCACTAGAACATAGTTTAGTTAATTCTAAACTTGTTCACAAATAAAAGTTAATCCTTCTAACTTGACTTTTAAAATCAACTAAACACATGTTCTATATCTATATATTATGCTAACTTAATGATTTAAAATCTGGAAACACGAAAAACACCGTAAAATCGGATTTACGCTATCGTAGTAACACCGCGAGCTGTTTGGGTTAGTTAATTAAAAACTATAATAAACTTTGATTTAAAAGTTGTTATTCTGGGAAAATTATTTTTATTATGAACATGAAATTATATCCAAAAATTATGGTTAAACTCAAAGTGGAAGTATGTTTTCTAAAATGGTCATCTATACGTCGTTCTTTCGACTGAAATGACTACCTTTACAAAAACGACTTGTAACTTATTTTTCCGACTATAAACCTATACTTTTTCTATTTAGATTCATAAAATAGAGTTCAATATGAAACCATAGCAATTTGATTCACTCAAAACGGATTTAAAATGAAGAAGTTATGGGTAAAACAAGATTGGATAATTTTTCTCATTTTAGCTACGTGAAAATTGGTAACAAATCTATTCCAACCATAACTTAATCAACTTGTATTGTATATTATGTAATATTGAGATACCATAGACACGTATACAATGTTTCGACCTATCATGTCGACACATCTATATATATTTCGGAACAACCATAGACACTCTATATGTGAATGTTGGAGTTAGCTATACAGGGTTGAGGTTGATTCCAAAATATATATAGTTTGAGTTGTGATCAATACTGAGATAGGTATACACTGGGTCGTGGATTGATTCAAGATAATATATATCGATTTATTTCTGTACATCTAACTGTGGACAACTAGTTGTAGGTTACGAACGAGGACAGCTGACTTAATAAACTTAAAACATCAAAATGTATTAAAAGTGTTGTAAATATATTTTGAACATACTTTGATATATATGTATATATTGTTATAGGTTCGTGAATCAACCAGTGGCCAAGTCTTACTTCCCGATGAAGTAAAAATCTGTGAAAGTGAGTTATAGTCCCACTTTTAAAATCTAATATTTTTGGGATGAGAATACATGCAGGTTTTATAAATGATTTACAAAATAGACACAAGTACGTGAAACTACATTCTATGGTTGAATTATCGAAATCGAATATGCCCCTTTTTATTAAGTCTGGTAATCAAAGAATTAGGGAACAGACACCCTAATTGACGCGAATCCTAAAGATAGATCTATTGGGCCTAAAAAACCCCATCCAAAGTACTGGATGCTTTAGTACTTTGAAATTTATATCATATCCGAAGGGTGTCCCGGAATGATGGTGATATTCTTATATATGCATCTTGTTAATGTCGGTTACCAGGTGTTCACCATATGAATGATTTTTATCTCTATGTATGGGATGTGTATTGAAATATGAAATCTTGTGGTCTATTGTTACAATTTGATATATATAGGTTAAACCTATAACTCACCAACATTTTTGTTGACGTTTAAAGCATGTTTATTCTCAGGTGAATACTAAGAGCTTCCGCTGTTGCATACTAAAATAAGGACAAGATTTGGAGTCCATGTTTGTATGATATTGTGTAAAAACTACATTCAAGAAACTGATTTCGATGTAACATATTTGTATTGTAAACCATTATGTAATGGTCGTGTGTAAACAGGATATTTTAGATTATCATTATTTGATAATCTACGTAAAGCTTTTTAAACCATTATTTATAAAATAAAGGTTATGGTTTGTTTTAAAAATGAATGCAGTCTTTGAAAAACGTCTCATATAGAGGTCAAAACCTCGCAACGATATCAATTAATATGGAACGTTTTTAATCAATAAGAACGGGACATTTCAGTTGGTATCCGAGCGTTGGTCTTAGAGAACTAGAAAATTTGCATTAGTGTGTCTTATCGAGTTTGTTAGGATGCATTAGTGAGTCTGGACTTCGACCGTGTTTTCTTTAAAAATGATTGCTTAACATTTTTGTTGGAAACTATATATTATTAACATGTATATATTATGTGATATATTAATCTCTTAACATGTTTGATATTGTGTGATAGATGTCTACCTCTAGCACAAATCCCATTGACTCACCTAATAATAACGAAGAGTCGAATATATATTGGACTGATTCACAAGTTCCCGAAGAGGAACCGGAAGAAGAATCAGAACCGGAAGAAGAATCAGAACCGGAAGAGGAGGAACCGGAGGAGGAAATAGAACCGGTGGGGGAAATAATAAAACGGTTAAGTAAAAGAAAATCCTCAACCAACCGACCAAGGATAATTATGGTCAATGCTGTTTCCGCCAAGGAAGCAAAATATTGGGAGGATTACCAATTCTCCGATGAATCGGATTCCGACGAGAATTCCGATGATGTTATAGAAATTAGCCCAACTGAATTTAAAAAGGCAAAAGAAAATAATAAGGGAAAGGGCATAAAAATAGAGAAATCTAATTCCAACCCCGATGAACTTTATATGTATCATCAACCCCCGAAGCCCTTAAGTTGTAACAATGACCCGGGAACCTCTAAACCACCAGGTTTTTCTAAACCGTTGTGGAAAACGACAGCTTGTATTAGGGGAACATCATATATCCTTAGAAACTTGGCAAAACGAACCAAAACCGAAGAAGAAGAAACGAGCGAGTCGGAATAAGATAGTTGTATTCGTGTGGTGTAATATATGTAATATAGTGTGCTTATGCATTATGATATATGTAAAAATTGCTTGTATTAATAAGTATTTTTTTATGAATCTAACTCTTGTCTATTTTACAGTATAAAAACACAAAATGGATAGACAACCCAATATTTTAAGAGACCTACCCGGAGACATGATTGATGAAATCTTATCTAGAGTCGGTCAGAATTCTTCGACACAACTATTTACGGCGAAATCAGTTTGTAAGACATTCGAAGAACGTTCTAAGAATGCCTTGGTTTATAAGAGACTTTCGTTTGAAAGATGGGGGATATCACATTGGGAAACCCATAAGTTACGATGTGTTTACTTTGACGCATATATTGCGGGGAACCCAAATGCTATTTTACGCAACGGGTTAAGAAATTATTTTGACTCAATGTATCTGAATATAGGACTTCATGATTTAGAAAAAGCGGCTAACATGCTGTGACGACCCGGAAATTTTCGACTAAATTTAAACTTTATCTTTATATTATTCTGACACGATAAGCAATGTTTGTTAAGTTAAATCTCAAAGATTTTAAACTATGTTTATACATTCATTTAAACCTCGACCAAATTCCAATGATTCACGAACCATTAAATGAACATATATGAATATGTATGTATATGTATATATGTTATAAATTGAAAATGTCAACAAAGTATTTAAACATATAATGCTTTATATGAACGTATTTGTTTCAATATGATTATCGATGAAATTAAATAAAATATATTAAATGATTGAATTATCAGAAACATTGAATTATGATTACAAGTCTCTGTTGAGAGGTCCACTATGATTTGAGAAAATCTATTCCTCTTAACGATATTCGGAATAATTTGTAAAGCTATTTATAAATAAAAATAAAAAGTGTCATTTACGAAAGTTAGACAAAAGCTAGTGGAGAATTGGTTTCTATAATATTCTATTAATCTATTTTCAAACGTACAAAAACGTTTTCAGTTTAAAAAGAACTTTATTATTAAAACGTATATAACTTTTATAAATATCTAGAATCACTTTTGACAACTCATTACTTAACCAGTATAATAAATATAACGATATTTATATTTTATTTCATTAAATATATATAACGATTTAAATTAATATTATATATATTTATATGCGTATTATACATACATAGTTTTTATACTTTTACTATACTTTAACTTTACCTTTACTTTACTTTTACTTTACTTTAACTTTAATAATTCACTTTAATAATTCATACTTTAATAATTCACTTTAATAATTCATACTTTAATAATTCAAAAATCTATTATAAATAGAATTGAATAGGTTTCATTATTTCATAGAAACTTGAAAATATATTTCTCTAAAACTCTCTCAATCGATTTATATATATATATATATATATATATATATATATATATATATATATATATATATGCTCTGTATTATTTCAAGATATTATTAGTATACATAAAATATTACGACGGAGTGATGTCCGAGTGATTTCAAAATAGGTTTTTTTAAATGAGTCGAAGCTAAGGAAATTATGGGTTATAGCTATGGAGGTGATGGGTATGGTTTATGGGTATGCTCGTGAGGTCAATCTAGTGTTTATCATCTCCGTTGCGTCTACGTACTTTCCTGCAATATTGAATCTCAATATTGATACGTGAGCACTCATAACTTAACTTTTATATATCAATAGTGCATCCCTGACTAGTGCTCGAGTATATAGGATTATGCATGCTTGTACATTCGATATTGTCCTTAGATAGGTTTGTTGAATCCTGAATTAGATACATATGCTACTGAGATTGGGTATATGATATGCATGTTATTGGAAAGCTAGCGAAAAATTAAGAACTTTTCATTTAGATATCGAATGGTTTCGATGAACGGATTAGAAGTTATAGTCAACTTAATTTTAGTATTATTGTTAAAATGATTATTATTACTATCGTCGTTATTATTTTAATTGAAATATCATTGTTATTATAAAATATCATTATTACTATTATGTTAATATTATCATTTTATCATAATGCCATTTTTAGTAAATATAAATATTGTTATTTTTTTTATAGAATAATAATAATTATTATTACAAAATAATACAACTTTTACTTATTATTATTATGATCAATATTATTTTATCAAATAAATAGGGGATACAAAGATATTTTTCACCACGCGTAATATAATTACATTAATAATACTTACCACTATAGTTTTACGATATTAAGTGAACTTTATAAATTTTACTACTTAAGATATATAAAAGTATATTTTATCATATATAAACGTTAATATAAATTTTTATTAATAAATGACTTTTATTATTATAAAATCTAATAAATATATTTAAATATATAAAATGACTATAGTTAAGTTATATAATAAACACGTATAAATTTTAGAAGTCATTTTGGGTCAAGTTGACTTTTGTTGACTTTTGCATATTAGTCTCGAGCATTAGGATTGTGGTACACTTTGACTTGACTTAATTTGTTAGACAAATATTGACCAACACATAAATATATATAATTAATTTAGGTTCCTGAATCTGAGGCCAACCTTGCACTTGTTCAATGACGTTATATGTATTTTTACTACGAAATACAGTATGGTGAGTTTCATTTGCTCCCTTTTTAATATATATTTTTGGGCTGAGAATATATGCGCTGATTTATAAATGTTTTACGAAATAGGCACAAGTACTAAAAATAATTCTATGTGGGTTTAAACCAGAAATATACCCTTAGCTTGGTAACATTAAACTACTTGTCTATGTACGGTAGGCGCGAATCCTAAAGATAGATCTATTGGGCCTGACAAACCCCATCCTGACTATGGGATGCTTTAGTACTTCGAGGTTATTTTAAACACACCTGATCTGGTGTACTTTAGAGGGTAAAACATGAACGTTAAGGCTTGTTACCGGGTGCCTACAACTTATAGAATACTTTTATACACTTGCGAGTGTACATATATTTATAAACGGAAATCTTGTGGTCTATTAATATATTGAAATGATTGTTATGATAAACCTATGAGCTCACCAACCTTTTGGTTGACACTTTAAAGCATGTTTATTCTCAGGTATTAAAGAAATCTTCCGCTGTGCATTAGCTCATTTTAAGGATATTACTTGGAGTCATTCATGGCATATTTTGAAAGACGTTGCATTCGAGTCATTGAGTTCATCAAGATTATTATTATGTCAATTATAGTTTGATGTATTATCAAATGGTGTGCATGCCGTCAACTTTCATTGTAAAGAAAGTTTGTCTTTTAAAAACGAATGCAATGTTTGTAAAATGTATCATATAGAGGTCAAATACCTCGCGATGTAATCAACTATTGTGAATCGTTTATAATGTATATGAACGGGTCCTTTCAGTTGGTATCAGAGTGGTGGTCTTAGCGAACCAGGTCTGCATTAGTGTGTCTAACTGATAAGTCGTTAGGATGCATTAGTGAGTCTGGACTTCGACCGTGTCTGCATGTCAAAAGTTTTGCTTATCATTTCTAGTCGGAAATCATCTGCTTATCATCCATACGAAATTACCTGCTTATCATTATTAGTCTAGACACGTCTTGCTACATTAATTGCATGAGTAGTGTATAGACAAAATTCATATCTTAGCGTATCTGCTAAATCATATCTTATCGTATCTGTTACTTTAAACTTTGCCTGACATATCCGGCAAATTCCTCCGTAATCTATGAAATCTTTTAATCTCTATATAAAGATATCCTATGTAAATAGAATACCACCCGATAGCCGAAAAACATTTTATATCGAAAATCCTTTATCCAATCGTACGAAATGGAATTTGTCATCAGTTCAAGTCACTCGGATTCCGAAATGGAATCTCACTCAAGCTCCAAAAGCAGTGTGACCGAAATGGATCAACCAATCAGTCATCACCTATTCTGGATGAATTGGGGATGGGTTCGTAGCCTCCTCAATCATTGGAAACAAGAAGAAGGCGATCATTTCCATCCACCACATTGCCCTCTTGGCGAAGAACCTGAAGCACTTACCGGAGAACCTGTTCGAGACACCATTTTCGCTCTCATTTCTAGGGTATCTCGTCACGATTATATACTACATCAAATTCTAGATTTTATTTATTCGCTCGTTCCGACCGACAATCATCCTGGAATAATAGAAGAAGTCAACGAACTTCGCGCTCGGGTAGTGGCTTTGGAGAATATGGTGTAGAGATTACAAACACCAGCAGCAGCACCAGTAGCATAACCAGTACCACCATCATCAACGCCAACAGTACCATTACCACCTCCAACCACAACCGCGTTGTAAACCTCAACTTCACAATCTGTCCCACGAGCATCAACGTCATACGTACCATAGATACCAAGGAGTACCAACAACAATAACTGACGAAGTATTAATTCATAACTTCATTGGAGAAACATTCCGCGGCGATTATATAATCTCTAAAGTCTTAGAGATTATCTAATCTAGTCCTAACCATAAATCAGTTAAGCGAACCAAAATGATAGAAGGAAGAGTAGAAACCCTGACAAAAATGGTGTGTGATTAACAAGTTAAACTTGTTTTACCAAGAGCATCAACAGTACCGTCAACGTCACCAGCATCGTCAGTACAGTCAATATCAGAATCAACAACACCTATAACATCACAAACTCCATCAGTTCAAGAATCACTGTGGGCATCATTACGAATCAATAACGTGTATATTGTATCAACAAGTTATGAAGAATTAACTCATTCCCTCTGAAGAAATTATATATATATTTTATATATATATATTTTGAAATAAAAAAATAAATCTTTCCGTGCTAAGCTATTGTGTGTGAATCTTAACTACTCAGTTAATTCATATTACAAATATGCAATAATAT
Organism: Rutidosis leptorrhynchoides; assembly: GCF_046630445.1. Lineage (NCBI taxonomy): Eukaryota > Viridiplantae > Streptophyta > Magnoliopsida > Asterales > Asteraceae > Rutidosis > Rutidosis leptorrhynchoides. The sequence goes on along the minus strand of NC_092333.1, from coordinate 264,548,991 downwards.
ACATCCCTCGCCCGCGACTTAACCATCGTTAACTACAATCTCTGTCTCAATTCAACAAATTCCAATTCCTAATAAATCAAGTATATATTTGATTTTACACTTCATCATTGATGTAACCGAAACTTTTCAGATAACATCATTCGTACTTTGTGATGTTCACAAGATTTTAACGAAAACCAACATCACATCTCAACAAATAACGAAGTATTGATTCATAATTTCAATATTATTGAAGAAATACTTATGTAAACTCTAAAGCCTTCAAGGAATTATTCAATTCTAGTTCCAACCGTAAATCGAATGAGTTTAATTTAGTATTAACTCATTAAAATCTATGTTACATCTGAGGAGAATATATACATATATATTTTCATAAAGACTGTAATAAAATTCATATGTACAAAATATTAATTGTGAAAATTTTTTAACGGGTAGGTAATACCCGAGAGATATATATAAATTCACAATTAATATGTTACATTCTTCGAATCAGATTAAGCAAATTATCAATTATACTTCCTACTTTCACAATAATATACATTCTTTCATAGAAATCAAAACAACCATACTCATTCAAACCCAATTACATATTCTGCTTTTAAAATCTCAGAATTCAATTTGAGATATAACCGGTACCATCACTTTTAGATTCCTACATCTTTCAAAGCTATACTTTGACTTCAAAAGTGTGTTAGAACATCAAATGTATACAAACGATTACAATCTGAATTCAAACCCTTCGAAAATCTTTGAAGACACTTCAAATAATAAGCAATCGAGATGATGATCCAACCACATATTACCCACAGTTATGTACTTAAAAAGCTCTCAAAACTAAAGTCATAATTCAACACATATCTGTGTCAGATCTTTTGGCATTTATTAGCAAAAATAACCTTGCAATTCCTTTGCAAAGTAGCAAATTATATCACAGCTCCAGCAAGACAACTTCGATTTTTTCATTCGGAGTAGCCTTATCATAATTTTGATATATGTGATTACCCTTTTGTTACCGGAGAACCTTTCATATTCCACCACATTAGCAATAAACTTACCAACAACTTCACTGATCTTGGGCATTCCGAAGAATCTTTATATTTATCGAAACCTCATCATTTACTCATCTGCCTCTTGTGGCGAGAATTTCCATACGAATCATTGGGAATTAGCAATCATTATTTTGAAATCTCACAGCATGTTGACACCAACAGTTATACATAACGTCTATTTCCAAGGCTTACATACTTCGAATGTGAAGTTTCTGAAAAACACTCTGAACCGCGAACTAGTTCTCGAAATGCTGATGAAGCAACAAAAACTGTAAACGACCTTAGCAGTAAAAAGTTTGATGATAAAGATTAGTGTATTAACAAAGCTCAGAAATAGAGAAGTTTTGGAATTGGAAAACGGATTGAGCAAAGTATGAAGGAGGTTGTGGATAAATCACAAAGACTGAACCTGCCTTCAAAGAATCCAAATGATTCATTGTCTGCTAAAGTCATTAACGAATACCTTTCTCCTGACGCTAAACTCTTACAGACAATATTCTTCATCATCCTCTGATATTAGAAATTCTAAGATATCATCGTATTTTTCATTATAAATATCCTCCATATTTCTGAAGATATTTCCATAACTATTCTTATCTGGAATCATTTATCTCTTTGCACTATCTGTATTACATCAAAAAGGAAACTGTTTAGTTCCTATACTCTGTAAACCTTTGAGTTTAAAATAAGAATGTTTTTGAAGTAGTGTTGGAAACTGAAGCATGAGTTAGTATAATATAATGACACTTGATCAACGTGATTATATTACAGTAATTCATGCTGAGTTTCTAAATAGAACGTGATGATTCAAAGATCATAACATCATCATGTGCCATGTTATACGACTCTTGTATTCTATTTAACCTCTAAAATATCAAGAAAATATTTCTTGATGATTCGGCCTTTTCCAAGGTATTTTAGTAATTTGACAAGTCAAGATCGTGCCATCATAATTTCCTTCCTAGAACATTAACTATGTTCATTCTGAAATTCATATCTGCGAATACTGGACCATTACAAACGTTGCTTAATCGCAAGAAGAAGAAACGAAAGGACAAAACTCCAAAATAGAAATTGGAGTATAAATCGCATCAAATAGAAGGGAGCATTAACTATGGATGTCAATGATTATAGAAGACAAAAGCAGGGGCTTTGAAATATAAGGGAAGATATAAAACCCAACAACCTCCCAAAAATTATAAACCGTTTATATCGATGCATATAGCAATATAAAGACACAGAAGAACTAAAAACACTATAAAACCGAGAGTATAGTAGAAGTAAATAGATTCTTCCGGAGGCAAATGAAAAAGAAGAACGACAGATATGAAAGTGAGGAGTATATCGAGAATCAGTACTGGATGAAGCATATTGACAAATACTTTAAAATATGAGTTGAGGGAGAAAGAATAGAAGGTGTGAGTTGTAAGGAAACGAAGGAGGTGGATTTATAGTGAAATACCCGACTGAAAAATCAAGATAGAATATCGTATTAATTCGAAGAGAATCATAATCTCCTTAATCACCGAAGCATCAAATCCAACATAGATTACAAAGATTTTCTTTAAATTCGGAGATCAATTTTGATGATGTCAAAAGATATGACGAATCACTATAATCTTATTTCCTTCATTTACGATAACTTCCCTCATACGCTTATAGTAATCGAATTATTTTATCCATACTTGTTAGACATGATAAAACTTCATAATCCTTACGTCATAATAACATTCTCATTGTTAGCCATAACCACCTCTATCAAATTTCGGGGACAAAATTTCTTTAACGGGTAGGTACTGTAACGACCCGGAAATTTTCGACTAAATTTAAACTTTATCTTTATATTATTCTGACACGATAAGCAATGTTTGTTAAGTTAAATCTCAAGGATTTTAAACTATGTTTATACATTCATTTAAACCTCGACCAAATTCCAATGATTCACGAACCATTAAATGAACATATATGAATATGTATGTATATGTATATATGTTATAAATTGAAAATGTCAACAAAGTATTTAAACATATAATGCTTTATATGAACGTATTTGTTTCAATATGATTATCGATGAAATTAAATAAAATATATTAAATGATTGAATTATCAGAAACATTGAATTATGATTACAAGTCTCTGTTGAGAGGTCCACTATGATTTGAGAAAATCTATTCCTCTTAACGATATTCGGAATAATTTGTAAAGCTATTTATAAATAAAAATAAAAAGTGTCATTTACGAAAGTTAGACAAAAGCTAGTGGAGAATTGGTTTCTATAATATTCTATTAATCTATTTTCAAACGTACAAAAACGTTTTCATTTTAAAAAGAACTTTATTATTAAAACGTATATAACTTTTATAAATATCTAGAATCACTTTTGACAACTCATTACTTAACCAGTATAATAAATATAACGATATTTATATTTTATTTCATTAAATATATATAACGATTTAAATTAATATTATATATATTTATATGCGTATTATACATACATAGGTTTTATACTTTTACTATACTTTAACTTTACCTTTACTTTACTTTTACTTTACTTTAACTTTAATAATTCACTTTAATAATTTATACTTTAATAATTCACTTTAATAATTCATACTTTAATAATTCACTTTAATAATTCATACTTTAATAATTCACTTTAATAATTCTTACTTTAATAATTCAAAAATCTATTATAAATAGAATTCAATAGGTTTCATTATTTCATAGAAACTTGAAAATATATTTCTCTAAAACTCTCTCAATCGATTTATATATATATATATATATATATATATATATATATATATATATATATATATATATATATATATATATATATATATATATATATATATATATATATATATATGCTCAGTATTATTTCAAGATATTATTAGTATACATAAAATATTACGACGGAGTGATGTCCGAGTGATTTCAAAATAGTTTTTTTTAAATGAGTCGAAGCTAAGGAAATTATGGGTTATAGCTATGGAGGTGATGGGTATGGTTTATGGGTATGCTCGTGAGGTCAATCTAGTGTTTATCATCTCCGTTGCGTCTACGTACTTTCCTGCAATATTGAATCTCAATATTGATACGTGAGCACTCATAACTTAACTTTTATATATCAATAGTGCATCCCTGACTAGTGCTCGAGTATATAGGATTATGCATGCTTGTACATTCGATATTGTCCTTAGATAGGTTTGTTGAATCCTGAATTAGATACATATGCTACTGAGATTGGGTATATGATATGCATGTCATTGGAAAGCTAGCGAAAAATTAAGAACTTTTCATTTAGATATCGAATGGTTTCGATGAATGGATTAGAAGTTATAGTCAACTGAATTTTAGTATTATTGTTAAAATGATTATTATTACTATCGTCGTTATTATTTTAATAGAAATATCATTGTTATTATAAAATATCATTATTACTATTATGTTAGTATTATCATTTTATCATAATACCATTTTTAGTAAATATAAATATTGTTATTTTTTTATAGAATAATAATAATTATTATTACAAAATAATACAACTTTTACTTATTATTATTATGATCAATATTATTTTATCAAATAAATAGGGGATACAAAGATAGTTTTCACCACGCGTAATATAATTACATTAATAATACTTACCACTATAGTTTTACGATATTAAGTGAACTTTATAAATTTTACTACTTAAGATATATAAAAGTATATTTTATCATATATAAACGTTAATATAAATTTTTATTAATAAATGACTTTTATTATTAAAAAATCTAATAAATATATTTAAATATATAAAACGACTATAGTTAAGTTATATAATAAACACGTATAAATTTTAGAAGTCATTTTGGGTCAAGTTTACTTTTGTTGACTTTTGCATATTAGTCTCGAGCATTAGGATTGTGGTACACTTTGACTTGACCTAATTTGTTAGACAAATATTGACCAACACATAAATATATATAATTAATTTAGGTTCGTGAATCCGAGGCCAACCTTGCACTTGTTCAATGACGTTATATGTATTTTTACTACGAAATACAGTATGGTGAGTTTCATTTGCTCCCTTTTTAATATATATTTTTGGGCTGAGAATATATGCGCTGATTTATAAATGTTTTACGAAATAGGCACAAGTACTAAAACTAATTCTATGTGGGTTTAAACCAGAAATATACCCTTAGCTTGGTAACATTAAACTACTTGTCTATGTACGGTAGGCGCGAATCCTAAAGATAGATCTATTGGGCCTGACAAACCCCATCCTGACTATGGGATGCTTTAGTACTTCGAGGTTATTTTAAACACACCTGATCTGGTGTACTTTAGAGGGTAAAACATGAACGTTAAGGCTTGTTACCGGGTTCCTACAACTTATAGAATACTTTTATACACTTGCGAGTGTACATATATTTATAAACGGAAATCTTGTGGTCTATTAATATATTGAAATGATTGTTATGATAAACCTATGAACTCACCAACCTTTTGGTTGACACTTTAAAGCATGTTTATTCTCAGGTATTAAAGAAATCTTCCGCTGTGCATTAGCTCATTTTAAGGATATTACTTGGAGTCATTCATGGCATATTTTGAAAGACGTTGCATTCGAGTCATTGAGTTCATCAAGATTATTATTATGTCAATTATAGTTGGATGTATTTTCAAATGGTGTGCATGCCGTCAACTTTCGTTGTAAAGAAAGTTTGTCTTTTAAAAACGAATGCAATGTTTGTAAAATGTATTATATAGAGGTTAAATACCTCGCGATGTAATCAACTATTGTGAATCGTTTATAATGTATATGAACGGGTCCTTTCACATGCAACATAAAGAAGTATGCTATGCTTACGGGTTAGTAATGTTCGCTTCTCACCAAAGTGAGAAAAAGAACATCGGGCTACAACTATTAAACAAAACGTTCCCACAAGTGACGGAGTCGGTAATTGGGGTAAGAAATGAGGTTTTTAGGTTATTACGAGACTGTTGGTCATTACGTAACCCTCGTCCCTTTGATGACGTTACAACACGCTGTCTTATCAACGGCCATAATGGTTATGTTCCACAAGACCAAGGATGGGAAGTAGTCTTAGTAAAACCAGAATGCATGACTTGTTTCTGGACGTATGAATTACGTGTCATTATTGCCTTTGCTGAACGACTTGTGTACTAGCTAGAATTATCTTCACAACTATCTTGTATCAAAACTATTGTGTGCTATATTTCATGCTTTATGTAAAATAAGCGGTATTGTAAGTTTGTAAAATATTGTATAAAAGTTTGAACGCGAAATATTATTATAATCAGTTTTTCATATATAATTGTAGTAGTTGAATTGTATATTAGCTATTAAGTATGAACTTAACGGGTAGGTACTACCTGAATTTAAACTTATAAAACACTAATATGAAGAAAAAGCTTTTATAAATGAGTTCATATTATGCTACGAAATACTATTAACTACTCTTAATATTCGGTATGATTAACTTATTCCATTTGACTATTTTGAAGGAAATGGCACCGACTACTCGACACACCGTGAATATGAATGAAGAGGAATTCCGTACTTTTCTAGCTTCAAACATAGCCGCAGTACAGGCTGCGCTACATACCAACAATAACCTTGGATCTAGCAGTACAGGAAATCTTGTAGGATGCACCTACAAAGAATTCACTGCCTGCAAACCTTTGGAATTTGATGGAACCGAAGGACCGATCGGATTGAAACGGTGGACCGAGAAGGTCGAATCAGTGTTTGCCATAAGTAAGTGTACCGAAGAGGACAAAGTGAAGTACGCTACGCATACCTTCACAGGTTCTACGTTAACATGGTGGAATACCTATCTAGAGCAAGTGGGACAAGATGATGCTTACGCACTACCGTGGTCAGCATTCAAGCACTTGATGAACGAGAAGTATCGTCCCAGAACCGAGGTCAATAAGCTCAAGATAGAACTTAGAGGGTTACGAACCCAAGGATTTGATATTACCACGTACGAAAGAAGATTCACAGAATTATGCCTATTGTGTCCGGCAGCGTTCGAAGATGAGGAAGAGAAGATCGACGCGTTTGTGAAAGGATTACCGGAAAGAATCCAAGAAGATATAAGTTCACACGAACCCGCCTCCATACAACAGGCATGTAGAATGGCTCACAAACTAGTGAACCAGATTGAGGAAAGAATTAAAGAACAGACGGCTGAAGAGGACAATGTGAAGCAATTCAAAAGAAAGTGGGAGGAAAACGATGATAAGAATCACCAATACAACCACAACGGCAATTACAACAATAATCGCAACAATTATCCCAACAATCGCAACATCAATCGCAACTACAACAAACGGCCCAACAACAACAACAACAACAACAAAAACAACAACAACAATGTAGTGACCCGAACTTTTCCATGTTTATATATATTAATTGAGATTGATATTTACATGATTAAATGTTTCCAACATGTTAAGCAATCAAACTTGTTAAGACTTGATTAATTGAAATATGTTTCATATAGACAATTGACCACCCAAGTTGACCGGTGATTCACGAACGTTAAAACTTGTAAAAACTATACGATGACATATATATGGTTATATATATAGTTAACATGTTTTTATTATAAGTATGTATCTCATTAGGTATTTTAACAATGAGTTATATACATAAAAATGAGACTATTAATTTAAGAAACTCGAAAACGATATATATAACGATTATCGTTATAACAACGTCTTACTAGGTACATATGAATCATATTAAGATATTGATACACTTGATTAATTATGTTAAATGATAAGTAAATATATTATTAAGTGTATTAACAATGAAATACATATGTAAAAATAAGGCTACTAACTTAATGATTTTTAAACGAGACATATATGTAACGATTATCGTTGTAAAGACATTTAATGTATATATATATCATATTAAGAGATATTCATACATGATAATATCATGATAATATAATAATTTAAAATCTCATTTGATATTATAAACATTGGGTTAACAACATTTAACAAGATCGTTAACCTAAAGGTTTCAAAACAACACTTACATGTAACGACTAACGATGACTTAACGACTCAGTTAAAATGTATATACATGTAGTGTTTTAATATGTATTTATACACTTTTGAAAGACTTCAATACACTTATCAAAATACTTCTACTTAACAAAAATGCTTACAATTACATCCTCGTTCAGTTTCATCAACAATTCTACTCGTATGCACCCGTATTCGTACTCGTACAATACACAGCTTTTAGATGTATGTACTATTGGTATATACACTCCAATGATCAGCTCTTAGCAGCCCATGTGAGTCACCTAACACATGTGGGAACCATCATTTGGCAACTAGCATGAAATATCTCATAAAATTACAAAAATATGAGTAATCATTCATGACTTATTTACATGAAAACAAAATTACATATCCTTTATATCTAATCCATACACCAACGACCAAAAACACCTACAAACACTTTCATTCTTCAATTTTCTTCATCTAATTGATCTCTCTCAAGTTCTATCTTCAAGTTCTAAGTGTTCTTCATAAATTCCAAAAGTTCTAGTTTCATAAAATCAAGAATACTTTCAAGTTTGCTAGCTCACTTCCAATCTTGTAAGGTGATCATCCAACCTCAACAAATCTTTGTTTCTTACAGTAGGTTATCATTCTAATACAAGGTAATAATCATATTCAAACTTTGGTTCAATTTCTATAACTATAACAATCTTATTTCAAGTGATGATCTTACTTGAACTTGTTTTCGTGTCATGATTCTGCTTCAAGAACTTCGAGCCATCCAAGGATCCATTGAAGCTAGATCCATTTTTCTCTTTTCCAGTAGGTTTATCCAAGGAACTTAAGGTAGTAATGATGTTCATAACATCATTCGATTCATACATATAAAGCTATCTTATTCGAAGGTTTAAACTTGTAATCACTAGAACATAGTTTAGTTAATTCTAAACTTGTTCGCAAACAAAAGTTAATCCTTCTAACTTGACTTTTAAAATCAACTAAACACATGTTCTATATCTATATGATATGCTAACTTAATGATTTAAAACCTGGAAACACGAAAAACACCGTAAAACCGGATTTACGCCGTCGTAGTAACACCGCGGGCTGTTTTGGGTTAGTTAATTAAAAACTATGATAAACTTTGATTTAAAAGTTGTTATTCTGGGAAAATGATTTTTATTATGAACATGAAACTATATCCAAAAATTATGGTTAAACTCAAAGTGGAAGTATGTTTTCTAAAATGGTCATCTAGACGTCGTTCTTTCGACTGAAATGACTACCTTTACAAAAACGACTTGTAACTTATTTTTCCGACTATAAACCTATACTTTTCTGTTTAGATTCATAAAATAGAGTTCAATATGAAACCATAGCAATTTGATTCACTCAAAACGGATTTAAAATGAAGAAGTTATGGGTAAAACAAGATTGGATAATTTTTCTCATTTTAGCTACGTGAAAATTGGTAACAAATCTATTCCAACCATAACTTAATCAACTTGTATTGTATATTATGTAATCTTGAGATACCATAGACACGTATACAATGTTTCGACCTATCATGTCGACACATCTATATATATTTCGGAACAACCATAGACACTCTATATGTGAATGTTGGAGTTAGCTATACAGGGTTGAGGTTGATTCCAAAATATATATAGTTTGAGTTGTGATCAATACTGAGATACGTATACACTGGGTCGTGGATTGATTCAAGATAATATTTATCGATTTATTTCTGTACATCTAACTGTGGACAACTAGTTGTAGGTTACTAACGAGGACAGCTGACTTAATAAAATTAAAACATCAAAATATATTAAAAGTGTTGTAAATATATTTTTGAACATACTTTGATATATATGTATATATTGTTATAGGTTCGTGAATCAACCAGTGGCCAAGTCTTACTTCCCGACGAAGTAAAAATCTGTGAAAGTGAGTTATAGTCCCACTTTTAAAATCTAATATTTTTGGGATGAGAATACATGCAGGTTTTATAAATGATTTACAAAATAGACACAAGTACGTGAAACTACATTCTATGGTTGAATTATCGAAATCGAATATGCCCCTTTTTATTAAGTCTGGTAATCTAAGAATTAGGGAACAGACACCCTAATTGACGCGAATCCTAAAGATAGATCTATTGGGCCTAACAAACCCCATCCAAAGTACCGGATGCTTTAGTACTTCGAAATTTATATCATATCCGAAGGGTGTCCCGGAATGATGGGGATATTCTTATATATGCATCTTGTTATTGTCGGTTACCAGGTGTTCACCATATGAATGATTTTTATCTCTATGATTGGGATGTGTATTGAAATATGAAATCTTGTGGTCTATTATTATGATTTGATATATATAGGTTAAACCTATAACTCACCAACATTTTTGTTGACGTTTTAAGCATGTTTATTCTCAGGTGATTATTAAGAGCTTCCGCTGTCGCATACTTAAATAAGGACGAGATTTGGAGTCCATGCTTGTATGATATGGTGTAAAAACTGCATTCAAGAAACTTATTTTGTTGTAACATATTTGTATTGTAAACCATTATGTAATGGTCGTGTGTAAACAGGATATTTTAGATTATCATTATTTGATAATCTACGTAAAGCTTTTTAAAACCCTTATCTATGAAATAAAGGTTATGGTTTATTTTAAAAATGAATGCAGTCTTTGAAAAACGTCTCATATAAAGGTCAAAACCTCGCAACGAAATCAATTAATATGGAACGTTTTTAGTCAATAAGAACGGGACATTTCAGTTGGTATCCGAGCGTTGGTCTTAGAGAACCAGAAAATTTGCATTAGTGTGTCTTATCGAGTTTGTTAGGATGCATTAGTGAGTCTGGACTTCGACCGTGTTTTCTTTAAAAATGATTGCTTAACATTTTTGTTGGAAACTATATATTTTTAACATATGAATATTATGTGATATATTAATCTCTTAACGTGTTTGATATTATGTGATAGATGTCTACCTCTAGAACAAGTCCCATTGACTCACCTAATAATAATGAAGAGTCAAATGTAAATTGGAATGATTTGTGGACTGATTCACAAGTTCCCGAAGAGGAACCGGAAGAAGAGTCGGAACCAGAAGAAGAATCGGAACCGGAAGAAGAATCGGAACCGGATGAAGAAATAGAACCGGTGGGGGAAATAATAAAACGGTTAAGTAAAAGAAAATCCTCAACCAACCGACCAAAGTTAATTATGGTCAATGGTGTTTCCGCCAAGGAAGCAAAATATTGGGAGGATTACCAATTCTCCGATGAATCGGATTCCGACGAGAATTCCGATGATGTTATAGAAATTACCCCAACTGAATTTAAAAAGGCAAAAGAAAATAATAAGGGAAAGGGCATAAAAATAGAGAAATCTAATTCCAACCCCGATGAACTTTATATGTATCGTCAACCCCCGAAGTCCTTAAGTTGTAACAATGACCCGGGAACCTCTAAACCACCAGGTTTTTCTAAACCAATGTGGACAACGACGGCTCGTATTAGGGGAACATCATATATCCCTAGAAACTTGGCAAAACGAACCAAAACTGAAGAAGAAGAAACGAGCGAGTCGGAATAAGATAGTTGTATTCGTGTGGTGTAATATATGTAATATAGTGTTCTTATGCTTTATGATATATGTAAAAATTGCTTGTATTAACAAGTATTTTTTATGAAACTAACTCTTGTCTATTTTACAGTTTAAAAACACAAAATGGATAGACAACCCAATATTTTAAGAGACCTACCCGGAGACATGATTGATGAAATCTTGTCTAGAGTCGGCCAGAATTCTTCGGCACAACTATTTAAGGCGAGATCAGTTTGTAAGACATTCGAAGAACGTTCCAAGAATGTCTTGGTTTATAAGAGACTTTCGTTTGAAAGATGGGGGATATCACATTGGGAAACCCATAAGTTACGATGTGTTTACTTTGACGCATATATTGCGGGGAACCCAAATGCTATTTTACGCAACGGGTTAAGAAATTATTTTGACTCAATATATCCGAATATTGGACTTCGTGATTTAGAAAAAGCGGCTAACATGCAACATAAAGAAGCATGTTATGCTTACGGATTAGTAATGTTCGCTTCTCACCAAAGTGAGAACAAGAACATCGGGCTACAACTATTAAACAAAACGTTTCCACAAGTGACGGAGTCGGTAATTGGGGTAAGAAATGAGGTTTTTAGATTATTACGGGACTGTTGGACATTACGTAACCCTCGTCCCTTTGATGACGTTACAACACGCTGTCTTATCAACGGCCATAACGGTTATGTTGCACAAGACCAAGGATGGGAAGTAGTCCTAGTAAAACCAGAATGCATGACTTGTTTCTGGACGTATGAATTACGTGTCTTTATTGCCTTTGCTGAACGACTTGTGTACTAGCTAGAATTGTCTTCACAACTATCTTGTATCAAAGTTATTGTGTGCTATATTTCATGCTTTATGTAAAATAAGCGGTATTGTAAGTTTGTAAAATATTGTATAAAAGTTTGAACGCGAAATATTATTATAATCAGTTTTTCATATAGAATTGTAGTAGTTGAATTGTATATTAGCTACTAAGTATGAACTTAACGGGTAGGTACTACCCGAATTTAAACTTATAAAACGCTAATATGAAGAAAAAGCTTTTATAAATGAGTTCATATTATGCTACGAAATACTATTAACTACTCTTAATATTCTGTATGATTAACTTGTTCCATTTAACTATTTTGAAGGAAATGGCACCTACTACTCGACACACCGTGAATATGAATGAAGAGGAATTCCGTACTTTTCTAGCTTCAAACATAGCTGCAGTACAGGCTGCGCTACATACCAACAATAACCTTGGATCTAGCAGTACAGGAAATCGTGTAGGATGCACCTACAAAGAATTCACTGCCTGCAAACCTTTGGAATTTGATGGAACCGAAGGACCGATCGGATTGAAACGGTGGACCGAGAAGGTCGAATCGGTGTTTGCCATAAGTAAGTGTACTGAAGAGGACAAAGTAAAGTACGCTACGCATACCTTCACAGGTTCTGCGTTAACATGGTGGAATACCTATCTAGAGCAAGTGGGACAAGACGATGCGTACGCACTACCGTGTTCAGCATTCAAGCACTTGATGAACGAGAAGTACCGTCCCAGAACCGAGGTCAATAAGCTCAAGACAGAACTTAGAGGGTTACGAACCCAAGGATTTGATATTACCACGTATGAAAGACGATTCACAGAATTGTGCCTATTGTGTCCGGGAGCATTCGAAGATGAGGAAGAGAAGATCGACGCGTTTGTGAAAGGATTACCGGAAAGAATCCAAGAAGATATAAGTTCACACGAGCCCGCCTCCATACAACAGGCATGTAGAATGGCTTACAAACTCGTGAACCAAATTGAAGAAAGAATTAAAGAACAGACTGCTGAAGAGGCCAATGTGAAGCAAGTCAAAAGAAAGTGGGAGGAAAACGGTGATAAGAATCACCAATACAACAACAACAGCAATTACAACAATAATCGCAGCAATTATCCCAACAATCGTAACATCAATCGCAACTACAACAAACGGCCCAACAACAACAACAACAACAACAGCAACTACAACAATCATCCCAACAACAATAATAACCGCAACAACAACAACAATCAGAAGCAGCTATGCCAAAGGTGTGAAAAGAATCACTCGGGGTTCTGCACCAAATTTTGCAACAAGTGTAAAAGAAATGGTCATAGCGCGGCGAAGTGTGAGGTCTATGGACCAGGGGTTAATAGAACGAAAGGAACAAATGGTGTCGGAACGAGTAATGGCGGAGCAAGTAGTGTCGGAGCAAGTTATGCCAATGTAGTTTGTTATAAATGTGGAAAACCGGGCCACATTATTAGAAATTGCCCGAACCAGGAGAACACGAATGGACAAGGCCGCGGAAGAGTTTTCAATATTAATGCGGCAGAGGCACAGGAAGACCCGGAGGTTGTTACGGGTACGTTTCTTATTGACAATAAATCTGCTTACGTTTTATTTGATTCGGGTGCGGATAGAAGCTATATGAGTAGAGATTTTTGTGCTAAATTAAGTTGTCCATTGACGCCTTTGGATAGTAAATTTTTACTCGAATTAGCAAATGGTAAATTAATTTCAGCAGATAATATATGTCGGAATCGAGAAATTAAACTGGTTAGCGAAACATTTAAGATTGATTTGATACCAGTAGAGTTAGGGAGTTTTGATGTGATAATTGGTATGGACTGGTTGAAAGAAGTGAAAGCGGAGATCGTTTGTTACAAAAATGCAATTCGCATTATACGAGAAAAAGGAAAACCCTTAATGGTGTACGGAGAAAAGGGCAACACGAAGCTACATCTTATTAGTAATTTGAAGGCACAAAAACTAATAAGAAAAGGTTGCTATGCTGTTCTAGCACACGTCGAGAAAGTACAAACTGAAGAAAAGAGCATCAATGATGTTCCCATTGCAAAAGAATTTCCCGATGTATTTCCGAAAGAATTACCGGGATTACCCCCACATCGATCCGTTGAATTTCAAATAGATCTTGTACCAGGAGCTGCACCAATAGCTCGTGCTCCTTACAGACTCGCACCCAGCGAGATGAAAGAACTGCAAAGCCAATTACAAGAACTTTTAGAGCGTGGTTTCATTCGACCAAGCACATCACCGTGGGGAGCTCCTGTTTTGTTTGTCAAGAAGAAAGATGGTACATTCAGGTTGTGTATCGACTACCGAGAGTTGAACAAACTTACCATCAAGAACCGCTACCCACTACCGAGAATCGATGACTTATTTGATCAACTACAAGGCTCGTCTGTTTATTCAAAGATTGACTTACGTTCCGGGTATCATCAAATGCGGGTGAAAGAAGATGATATTCCAAAGACTGCTTTCAGAACACGTTACGGTCATTACGAGTTTATGGTCATGCCGTTTGGTTTAACTAATGCACCAGCTGTGTTCATGGACCTTATGAACCGAGTGTGTGGACCATACCTTGACAAGTTTGTCATTGTTTTCATTGATGACATACTTATTTACTCAAAGAATGACCAAGAACACGGTGAACATTTGAGAAAGGTGTTAGAAGTATTGAGGAAGGAAGAATTGTACGCTAAGTTTTCAAAGTGTGCATTTTGGTTGGAAGAAGTTCAATTCCTCGGTCACATAGTGAACAAAGAAGGTATTAAGGTGGATCCGGCAAAGATAGAAACTGTTGAAAAGTGGGAAACCCCGAAAACTCCGAAACACATACGCCAGTTTTTAGGACTAGCTGGTTACTACAGAAGGTTCATCCAAGACTTTTCCAGAATAGCAAAACCCTTAACTGCATTAACGCATAAAGGGAAGAAATTTGAATGGAATGATGAACAAGAGAAAGCATTTCAGTTATTGAAGAAAAAGCTAACTACGGCACCTATATTGTCATTGCCTGAAGGGAATGATGATTTTGTGATTTATTGTGACGCATCAAAGCAAGGTCTCGGTTGTGTATTAATGCAACGAACGAAGGTGATTGCTTATGCATCTAGACAATTGAAGATTCACGAACAAAATTATACGACGCATGATTTGGAATTAGGCGCGGTTGTTTTTGCATTAAAGACTTGGAGGCACTACTTATATGGGGTCAAAAGTATTATATATACCGACCACAAAAGTCTTCAACACATATTTAATCAGAAACAACTGAATATGAGGCAGCGTAGGTGGATTGAATTGTTGAATGATTACGACTTTGAGATTCGTTACCACCCGGGAAAGGCAAATGTGGTAGCCGATGCCTTGAGCAGGAAGGACAGAGAACCCATTCGAGTAAAATCTATGAATATAATGATTCATAATAACCTTACTACTCAAATAATGGAGGCGCAACAAGGAGTTTTAAAAGAGGGAAATTTAAAGGATGAAATACCCAAGGGATCGGAGAAGCATCTTAATATTCGGGAAGACGGAACCCGGTATAGGGCTGAAAGGATTTGGGTACCAAAATTTGGAGATATGAGAGAAATGGTACTTAGAGAAGCTCATAAAACCAGATACTCAATACATCCTGGAACGGGGAAGATGTACAAGGATCTCAAGAAACATTTTTGGTGGCCGGGTATGAAAGCCGATGTTGCTAAATACGTAGGAGAATGTTTGACGTGTTCTAAGGTCAAAGCTGAGCATCAGAAACCATCAGGTCTACTTCAACAACCCGAAATCCCAGAATGGAAATGGGAAAACATTACCATGGATTTCATCACTAAATTGCCAAGGACTGCAAGTGGTTTTGATACTATTTGGGTAATAGTTGATCGTCTCACCAAATCAGCACACTTCCTGCCAATAAGAGAAGATGACAAGATGGAGAAGTTAGCACGACTGTATTTGAAGGAAGTCGTCTCCAGACATGGAATACCAATCTCTATTATCTCTGATAGGGATGGCAGATTTATTTCAAGATTCTGGCAGACATTACAGCAAGCATTAGGAACTCGTCTAGACATGAGTACTGCCTATCATCCACAAACTGATGGGCAGAGCGAAAGGACGATACAAACGCTTGAAGACATGCTACGAGCATGTGTTATTGATTTCGGAAACAGTTGGGATCGACATCTACCGTTAGCAGAATTTTCCTACAATAACAGCTACCATTCAAGCATTGAGATGGCGCCGTTTGAAGCACTTTATGGTAGAAAGTGCAGGTCTCCGATTTGTTGGAGTGAAGTGGGGGATAGACAGATTACGGGTCCGGAGATTATACAAGAAACTACCGAGAAGATCATCCAAATTCAACAACGGTTGAAAACCGCCCAAAGTCGACAAAAGAGCTATGCTGAAATTAAAAGAAAAGATATAGAATTTGAAATTGGAGAGATGGTCATGCTTAAAGTTGCACCTTGGAAAGGCGTTGTTCGATTTGGTAAACGAGGGAAATTAAATCCAAGGTATATTGGACCATTCAAGATTATTGATCGTGTCGGACCAGTAGCTTACCGACTTGAGTTACCTCAACAACTCGCGGCTGTACATAACACTTTCCACGTCTCGAATTTGAAGAAATATTTTGCTAAAGAAGATCTCACTATTCCGTTAGATGAAATCCAAATCAACGAAAAACTTCAATTCATCGAAGAACCCGTCGAAATAATGGATCGTGAGGTTAAAAGACTTAAGCAAAACAAGATACCAATTGTTAAGGTTCGATGGAATGCTCGTAGAGGACCCGAGTTCACCTGGGAGCGTGAAGATCAGATGAAGAAGAAATACCCGCATCTATTTCCAGAAGATTCGTCAACACCTTCAACAGCTTAAAATTTCGGGACGAAATTTATTTAACGGGTTGGTACTGTAGTGACCCGAACTTTTCCATGTTTATATATATTAATTGAGATTGATATTTACATGATTAAATGTTTCCTACATGTTAAGCAATCAAACTTGTTAAGACTTGATTAATTGAAATATGTTTCATATAGACAATTGACCACCCAAGTTGACCGGTGATTCACGAACGTTAAAACTTGTAAAAACTATACGATGACATATATATGGTTATATATATAGTTAACATGTTTTTATTATAAGTATGTATCTCATTAGGTATTTTAACAATGAGTTATATACATAAAAATGAGACTATTAATTTAAGAAACTCGAAAACGATATATATAACGATTATCGTTATAACAACGTCTTACTAGGTACATATGAATCATATTAAGATATTGATACACTTGATTAATTATGTTAAATGATAAGTAAATATATTATTAAGTGTATTAACAATGAAATACATATGTAAAAATAAGGCTACTAACTTAATGATTTTTAAACGAGACATATATGTAACGATTATCGTTGTAAAGACATTTAATGTATATATATCATATTAAGAGATACTCATACATGATAATATCATGATAATATAATAATTTAAAATCTCATTTGATATTATAAACATTGGGTTAACAACATTTAACAAGATCGTTAACCTAAAGGTTTCAAAACAACACTTACATGTAACGACTAACGATGACTTAACGACTCAGTTAAAATGTATATACATGTAGTGTTTTAATATGTATTTATACACTTTTGAAAGACTTCAATACACTTATCAAAATACTTCTACTTAACAAAAATGCTTACAATTACATCCTCGTTCAGTTTCATCAACAATTCTACTCGTATGCACCCGTATTCGTACTCGTACAATACACAGCTTTTAGATGTATGTACTATTGGTATATACACTCCAATGATCAGCTCTTAGCAGCCCATGTGAGTCACCTAACACATGTGGGAACCATCATTTGGCAACTAGCATGAAATATCTCATAAAATTACAAAAATATGAGTAATCATTCATGACTTATTTACATGAAAACAAAATTACATATCCTTTATATCTAATCCATACACCAACGACCAAAAACACCTACAAACACTTTCATTCTTCAATTTTCTTCATCTAATTGATCTCTCTCAAGTTCTATCTTCAAGTTCTAAGTGTTCTTCATAAATTCCAAAAGTTCTAGTTTCATAAAATCAAGAATACTTTCAAGTTTGCTAGCTCACTTCCAATCTTGTAAGGTGATCATCCAACCTCAACAAATCTTTGTTTCTTACAGTAGGTTATCATTCTAATACAAGGTAATAATCATATTCAAACTTTGGTTCAATTTCTATAACTATAACAATCTTATTTCAAGTGATGATCTTACTTGAACTTGTTTTCGTGTCATGATTCTGCTTCAAGAACTTCGAGCCATCCAAGGATCCATTGAAGCTAGATCCATTTTTCTCTTTTCCAGTAGGTTTATCCAAGGAACTTAAGGTAGTAATGATGTTCATAACATCATTCGATTCATACATATAAAGCTATCTTATTCGAAGGTTTAAACTTGTAATCACTAGAACATAGTTTAGTTAATTCTAAACTTGTTCGCAAACAAAAGTTAATCCTTCTAACTTGACTTTTAAAATCAACTAAACACATGTTCTATATCTATATGATATGCTAACTTAATGATTTAAAACCTGGAAACACGAAAAACACCGTAAAACCGGATTTACGCCGTCGTAGTAACACCGCGGGCTGTTTTGGGTTAGTTAATTAAAAACTATGATAAACTTTGATTTAAAAGTTGTTATTCTGGGAAAATGATTTTTATTATGAACATGAAACTATATCCAAAAATTATGGTTAAACTCAAAGTGGAAGTATGTTTTCTAAAATGGTCATCTAGACGTCGTTCTTTCGACTGAAATGACTACCTTTACAAAAACGACTTGTAACTTATTTTCCGACTATAAACCTATACTTTTCTGTTTAGATTCATAAAATAGAGTTTAATATGAAACCATAGCAATTTGATTCACTCAAAACGGATTTAAAATGAAGAAGTTATGGGTAAAACAAGATTGGATAATTTTTCTCATTTTAGCTACGTGAAAATTGGTAACAAATCTATTCCAACCATAACTTAATCAACTTGTATTGTATATTATGTAATCTTGAGATACCATAGACACGTATACAATGTTTCGACCTATCATGTCGACACATCTATATATATTTCGGAACAACCATAGACACTCTATATGTGAATGTTGGAGTTAGCTATACAGGGTTGAGGTTGATTCCAAAATATATATAGTTTGAGTTGTGATCAATACTGAGATACGTATACACTGGGTCGTGGATTGATTCAAGATAATATTTATCGATTTATTTCTGTACATCTAACTGTGGACAACTAGTTGTACGTTACTAACGAGGACAGCTGACTTAATAAACTTAAAACATCAAAATATATTAAAAGTGTTGTAAATATATTTTTGAACATACTTTGATATATATGTATATATTGTTATAGGTTCGTGAATCAACCAGTGGCCAAGTCTTACTTCCCGACGAAGTAAAAATCTGTGAAAGTGAGTTATAGTCCCACTTTTAAAATCTAATATTTTTGGGATGAGAATACATGCAGGTTTTATAAATGATTTACAAAATAGACACAAGTATGTGAAACTACATTCTATGGTTGAATTATCGAAATCGAATATGCCCCTTTTTATTAAGTCTGGTAATCTAAGAATTAGGGAACAGACACCCTAATTGACGCGAATCCTAAAGATAGATCTATTGTGTAGTGACCCGAACTTTTCCATGTTTATATATATTAATTGAGATTGATATTTACATGATTAAATGTTTCCAACATGTTAAGCAATCAAACTTGTTAAGACTTGATTAATTGAAATATGTTTCATATAGACAATTGACCACCCAAGTTGATCGGTGATTCACGAACGTTAAAACTTGTAAAAACTATATGATGACATATATATGGATATATATATATAGTTAACATGATACTATGATAAGAAAACATATCATAAAGTATATTAACAATGAACTACATATGTAAAAACAAGACTACTAACTTAATGATTTTTAAACGAGACATATATGTAACGATTATCGTTGTAAAGACATTTAATGTATATATATCATATTAAGAGATATTCATACATGATAATATCATGATAATATAATAATTTAAAATCTCATTTGATATTATAAACATTGGGTTAACAACATTTAACAAGATCGTTAACCTAAAGGTTTCAAAACAACACTTACATGTAACGACTAACGATGACTTAACGACTCAGTTAAAATGCATATACTTGTAGTGTTTTAACATGTATTTATACACTTTTGAAAGAATTCAATACACTTATCAAAATACTTCTACTTAACAAAAATGCTTACAATTACATCCTCGTTCAGTTTCATCAACAATTCTACTCGTATGCACCCGTATTCGTACTCGTACAATACACAGCTTTTAGATGTATGTACTATTGGTATATACACTCCAATGATCAGCTCTTAGCAGCCCATGTGAGTCACCTAACACATGTGGGAACCATCATTTGGCAACTAGCATGAAATATCTCATAAAATTACAAAAATATGAGTAATCATTCATGACTTATTTACATGAAAACAAAATTACATATCCTTTATATCTAATCCATACACCAACGACCAAAAACACCTACAAACACTTTCATTCTTCAATTTTCTTCATCTAATTGATCTCTCTCAAGTTCTATCTTCAAGTTCTAAGTGTTCTTCATAAATTCCAAAAGTTCTAGTTTCATAAAATCAAGAATACTTTCAAGTTTGCTAGCTCACTTCCAATCTTGTAAGGTGATCATCCAACCTCAAGAAATCTTTGTTTCTTACAGTAGGTAATCATTCTAATACAAGGTAATAATCATATTCAAACTTTGGTTCAATTTCTATAACTATAACAATCTTATTTCAAGTGATGATCTTACTTGAACTTGTTTTCGTGTCATGATTTTGCTTCAAGAACTTCGAGCCATCCAAGGATCCATTGAAGCTAGATCCATTTTTCTCTCTTCCAGTAGGTTTATCCAAGGAACTTAAGGTAGTAATGATGTACATAACATCATTCGATTCATACATATAAAGCTATCTTATTCGAAGGTTTAAACTTGTAATCACTAGAACATAGTTTAGTTAATTCTAAACTTGTTCGCAAACAAAAGTTAATCCTTCTAACTTGACTTTTAAAATCAACTAAACACATGTTATATATCTATATGATATGCTAACTTAATGATTTAAAACCTGGAAACACGAAAAAACACCGTAAAACCGGATTTACGCCGTCGTAGTAACACCGCGGGCTGTTTTGGGTTAGTTAATTAAAAACTATGATAAATTTTGATTTAAAAGTTGTTATTGTGAGAAGATGATTTTTATTATGAACATGAAACTATATCCAAAAATTATGGTTAAACTCAAAGTGGAAGTATGTTTTCTAAAATGGTCATCTAGACGTCGTTCTTTCGACTGAAATGACTACCTTTACAAAAACGACTTGTAACTTATTTTTCCGACTATAAATCTATACTTTTTCTGTTTAGATTCATAAAATAGAGTTCAATATGAAACCATAGAAATTTGATTCACTCAAAACGGATTTAAAATGAAGAAGTTGTGGGTAAAACAAGATTGGATAATTTTTCTCATTTTAGCTACGTGAAAATTGGTAACAAATCTATTCCAACCATAACTTAATCAACTTGTATTGTATATTATGTAATCTTGAGATACCATAGACACGTATACAATGTTTCGACCTATCATGTCGACACATCTATATATATTTCGGAACAACCATAGACACTCTATATGTGAATGTTGGAGTTAGCTATACAGGGTTGAGGTTGATTCCAAAATATATATAGTTTGAGTTGTGATCAATACTGAGATACGTATACACTGGGTCGTGGATTGATTCAAGATAATATTTATCGATTTATTTCTGTACATCTAATTGTGGACAACTAGTTGTAGGTTACTAACGAGGACAGCTGACTTAATAAACTTAAAACATCAAAATATATTAAAAGTGTTGTAAATATATTTTGAACATACTTTGATATATATGTATATATTGTTATAGGTTCGTGAATCAACCAGTGGCCAAGTCTTACTTCCCGACGAAGTAAAAATCTGTGAAAGTGAGTTATAGTCCCACTTTTAAAATCTAATATTTTTGGGATGAGAATACATGCAGGTTTTATAAATGATTTACAAAATAGACACAAGTACGTGAAACTACATTCTATGGTTGAATTATCGAAATCGAATATGCCCCTTTTTATTAAGTCTGGTAATCTAAGAATTAGGGAACAGACACCCTAATTGACGCGAATCCTAAAGATAGATCTATTGGGCCTAACAAACCCCATCCAAAGTATCGGATGCTTTAATACTTCGAAATTTATATCATATCCGAAGGGTGTCCCGGAATGATGGGGATATTCTTATATATGCATCTTGTTATTGTCGGTTACCAGGTGTTCACCATATGAATGATTTTTATCTCTATGTATGGGATGTGTAATTGAAATATGAAATCTTGTGGTCTATTGTTACGATTTGATATATATAGGTTAAACCTATAACTCACCAACATTTTTGTTGACGTTTAAAGCATGTTTATTCTCAGGTGAATATTAAGAGCTTCCGCTGTTGCATACTAAAATAAGGACAAGATTTGGAGTCCATGTTTGTATGATATTGTGTAAAAACTGCATTCAAGAAACTGATTTCGATGTAACATATTTGTATTGTAAACCATTATGTAATGGTCGTGTGTAAACAGGATATTTTAGATTATCATTATTTGATAATCTACGTAAAGCTTTTTAAACCTTTATTTATGAAATAAAGGTTATGGTTTGTTTTAAAAATGAATGCAGTCTTTGAAAAACGTCTCATATAGAGGTCAAAACCTCGCAACGAAATCAATTAATATGGAACGTTTTTAATCAATAAGAACGGGACATTTCAGTTGGTATCCGAGCGTTGGTCTTAGAGAACCAGAAAATTTGCATTAGTGTGTCTTATCGAGTTTGTTAGGATGCATTAGTGAGTCTGGACTTCGACCGTGTTTTCTTTAAAAATGATTGCTTAACATTTTTGTTGGAAACTATATATTTTTAACATATGAATATTATGTGATATATTAATCTCTTAACGTGTTTGATATTATGTGATAGATGTCTACCTCTAGAACAAGTCCCATTGACTCACCTAATAATAATGAAGAGTCAAATGTAAATTGGAATGATTTGTGGACTGATTCACAAGTTCCCGAAGAGGAACCGGAAGAAGAGTCGGAACCGGAAGAAGAATCGGAACCGGAAGAAGAATCGGAACCGGATGAAGAAATAGAACCGGTGGGGGAAATAATAAAACGGTTAAGTAAAAGAAAATCCTCAACCAACCGACCAAAGTTAATTATGGTCAATGGTGTTTCCGCCAAGGAAGCAAAATATTGGGAGGATTACCAATTCTCCGATGAATCGGATTCCGACGAGAATTCCGATGATGTTATAGAAATTGCCCCAACTGAATTTAAAAAGGCAAAAGAAAATAATAAGGGAAAGGGCATAAAAATAGAGAAATCTAATTCCAACCCTGATGAACTTTATATGTATCGTCAACCCCCGAAGTCCTTAAGTTGTAACAATGACCCGGGAACCTCTAAACCACCAGGTTTTTCTAAACCAATGTGGACAACGACGGCTCGTATTAGGGGAACATCATATATCCCTAGAAACTTGGCAAAACGAACCAAAACCGAAGAAGAAGAAACGAGCGAGTCGGAATAAGATAGTTGTATTCGTGTGGTGTAATATATGTAATATAGTGTTCTTATGCTTTATGATATATGTAAAAATTGCTTGTATTAATAAGTATTTTTTTTATGAATCTAACTCTTGTCTATTTTACAGTTTAAAAACACAAAATGGATAGACAACCCAATATTTTAAGAGACCTACCCGGAGACATGATTGATGAAATCTTGTCTAGAGTCGGCCAGAATTCTTCGGCACAACTATTTAAGGCGAGATCAGTTTGTAAGACATTCGAAGAACGTTCCAAGAATGTCTTGGTTTATAAGAGACTTTCGTTTGAAAGTTGGGGGATATCACATTGGGAAACCCATAAGTTACGATGTGTTTACTTTGACGCATATATTGCGGGGAACCCAAATGCTATTTTACGCAACGGGTTAAGAAATTATTTTGACTCAATATATCCGAATATTGGACTTCGTGATTTAGAAAAAGCGGCTAACATGCAACATAAAGAAGCATGTTATGCTTACGGATTAGTAATGTTCGCTTCTCACCAAAGTGAGAACAAGAACATCGGGCTACAACTATTAAACAAAACGTTTCCACAAGTGACGGAGTCGGTAATTGGAGTAAGAAATGAGGTTTTTAGATTATTACGGGACTGTTGGACATTACGTAACCCTCGTCCCTTTGATGACGTTACAACACGCTGTCTTATCAACGGCCATAACGGTTATGTTGCACAAGACCAAGGATGGGAAGTAGTCCTAGTAAAACCAGAATGCATGACTTGTTTCTGGACATATGAATTACGTGTCTTTATTGTCTTTGCTGAACGACTTGTGTACTAGCTAGAATTGTCTTCACAACTATCTTGTATCAAAGTTATTGTGTGCTATATTTCATGCTTTATGTAAAATAAGCGGTATTGTAAGTTTGTAAAATATTGTATAAAAGTTTGAACGCGAAATATTATTATAATCAGTTTTTCATATAGAATTGTAGTAGTTGAATTGTATATTAGCTACTAAGTATGAACTTAACAGGTAGGTACTACCCGAATTTAAACTTATAAAATGCTAATATGAAGAAAAAGCTTTTATAAATGAGTTCATATTATGCTACGAAATACTATTAACTACTCTTAATATTATGTATGATTAACTTGTTCCATTTAACTATTTTGAAGGAAATGGCACCGACTACTCGACACACCGTGAATATGAATGAAGAGGAATTCCGTACTTTTCTTGCTTCAAACATAGCTGCAGTACAGGCTGCGCTACATACCAACAATAACCTTGGATCTAGCAGTACAGGAAATCGTGTAGGATGCACCTACAAAGAATTCACTGCCTGCAAACCTTTGGAATTTGATGGAACCGAAGGACCGATCGGATTGAAACGGTGGACCGAGAAGGTTGAATCGGTGTTTGCCATAAGTAAGTGTACTGAAGAGGACAAAGTGAAGTACGCTACGCATACCTTCACAGGTTCTGCGTTAACATGGTGGAATACCTATCTAGAGCAAGTGGGACAAGATGATGCGTACGCACTACCGTGGTCAGCATTCAAGCACTTGATGAACGAGAAGTACCGTCCCAGAACCGAGGTCAATAAGCTCAAGACAGAACTTAGAGGGTTACGAACCCAAGGATTTGATATTACCACGTACGAAAGACGATTCACAGAATTGTGCCTATTGTGTCCGGGAGCATTCGAAGATGAGGAAGAGAAGATCGACGCGTTTGTGAAAGGATTACCGGAAAGAATCCAAGAAGATATAAGTTCACACGAGCCCGCCTCCATACAACAGGCATGTAGAATGGCTCACAAACTAGTGAACCAGATTGAAGAAAGAATTAAAGAACAGACTGTTGAAGAGGCCAATGTGAAGCAAGTCAAAAGAAAGTGGGAGGAAAACGGTGATAAGAATCACCAATACAACAACAACAGCAATTACAACAATAATCGCAACAATTATCCCAACAATCGCAACATCAATCGCAACTACAACAAACGGCCCAACAACAACAACAACAACAACAACAGCAACTACAACAATCTTTCCAACAACAATAATAACCGCAACAACAACAACAATCAGAAGCAGCTATGCCAAAGGTGTGAAAAGAATCACTCGGGGTTCTGCACCAAATTTTGCAACAAGTGTAAAAGAAATGGTCATAGCGCGGCGAAGTGTGAGGTCTACGGACCAGGGGTTAATAGAACGAAAGGAACAAATGGTGTCGGAACGAGTAATGGCGGAGCAAGTAGTGTCGGAGCAAGTTATGCCAATGTAGTTTGTTATAAATGTGGAAAACCAGGCCACATTATTAGAAATTGCCCGAACCAGGAGAACACGAATGGACAAGGCCGTGGAAGAGTTTTCAATATTAATGCGGCAGAGGCACAGGAAGACCCGGAGCTTGTTACGGGTACGTTTCTTATTGACAATAAATCTGCTTACGTTTTATTTGATTCGGGTGCGGATAGAAGCTATATGAGTAGAGATTTTTGTGCTAAATTAAGTTGTCCATTGACGCCTTTGGATAGTAAATTTTTACTCGAATTAGCAAATGGTAAATTAATTTCAGCAGATAATATATGTCGGAATCGAGAAATTAAACTGGTTAGCGAAACATTTAAGATTGATTTGATACCAGTAGAGTTAGGGAGTTTTGATGTGATAATCGGTATGGACTGGTTGAAAGAAGTGAAAGCAGAGATCGTCTGTTACAAAAATGCAATTCGCATTATACGAGAAAAAGGAAAACCCTTAATGGTGTACGGAGAAAAGGGCAACACGAAGCTACATCTTATTAGTAATTTGAAGGCACAAAAACTAATAAGAAAAGGTTGCTATGCTGTTCTAGCACACGTCGAGAAAGTACAAACTGAAGAAAAGAGCATCAATGATGTTCCCATTGCAAAAGAATTTCCCGATGTATTTCCGAAAGAATTACCGGGATTACCCCCACATCGATCTGTTGAATTTCAAATAGATCTTGTACCAGGAGCTGCACCAATAGCTCGTGCTCCTTACAGACTCGCACCCAACGAGATGAAAGAACTGCAAAGCCAATTACAAGAACTTTTAGAGCGTGGTTTCATTCGACCAAGCACATCACCGTGGGGAGCTCCTGTTTTGTTTGTCAAGAAGAAAGATGGTACATTCAGGTTGTGTATCGACTACCGAGAGTTGAACAAACTTACCATCAAGAACCGCTACCCACTACCGAGAATCGACGACTTATTTGATCAACTACAAGGCTCGTCTGTTTATTCAAAGATTGACTTACGTTCCGGGTATCATCAAATGCGGGTGAAAGAAGATGATATTCCAAAGACTGCTTTCAGAACACGTTACGATCATTACGAGTTTATGGTCATGCCGTTTGGTTTAACTAATGCACCAGCTGTGTTCATGGACCTTATGAACCGAGTGTGTGGACCATACCTTGACAAGTTTGTCATTGTTTTCATTGATGACATACTTATTTACTCAAAGAATGACCAAGAACACGGTGAACATTTGAGAAAGGTGTTAGAAGTATTGAGGAAGGAAGAATTGTACGCTAAGTTTTCAAAGTGTGCATTTTGGTTGGAAGAAGTTCAATTCCTCGGTCACATAATGAACAAAGAAGGTATTAAGGTGGATCCGGCAAAGATAGAAACTGTTGAAAAGTGGGAAACCCCGAAAACTCCGAAACACATACGCCAGTTTTTAGGACTAGCTGGTTACTACAGAAGGTTCATCCAAGACTTTTCCAGAATAGCAAAACCCTTGACTGCATTAACGCATAAAGGGAAGAAATTTGAATGGAATGATGAACAAGAGAAAGCGTTTCAGTTATTGAAGAAAAAGCTAACTACGGCACCTATATTGTCATTGCCTGAAGGGAATGATGATTTTGTGATTTATTGTGATGCATCAAAGCAAGGTCTCGGTTGTGTATTAATGCAACGAACGAAGGTGATTGCTTATGCGTCTAGACAATTGAAGATTCACGAACAAAATTATACGACGCATGATTTGGAATTAGGCGCGGTTGTTTTTGCATTAAAGACTTGGAGGCACTACTTATATGGGGTCAAAAGTATTATATATACCGACCACAAAAGTCTTCAACACATATTTAATCAGAAACAACTGAATATGAGGCAGCGTAGGTGGATTGAATTATTGAATGATTATGACTTTGAGATTCGTTACCACCCGGGGAAGGCAAATGTGGTAGCCGATGCCTTGAGCAGGAAGGACAGAGAACCCATTCGAGTAAAATCTATGAATATAATGATTCATAATAACATTACTACTCAAATAAAGGAGGCGCAACAAGGAGTTTTAAAAGAGGGAAATTTAAAGGATGAAATACCCAAAGGATCGGAGAAGCATCTTAATATTCGGGAAGACGGAACCCGGTATAGGGCTGAAAGGATTTGGGTACCAAAATTTAGAGATATGAGAGAAATGGTACTTAGAGAAGCTCATAAAACCAGATACTCGATACATCCTGGAACGGGGAAGATGTACAAGGATCTCAAGAAACATTTTTGGTGGCCGGGTATGAAAGCCGATGTTGCTAAATACGTAGGAGAATGTTTGACGTGTTCTAAGGTCAAAGCTGAGCATCAGAAACCATCAGGTCTACTTCAACAACCCGAAATCCCGGAATGGAAATGGGAGAACATTACCATGGATTTCATCACTAAATTGCCAAGGACTGCAAGTGGTTTTGATACTATTTGGGTAATAGTTGATCGTCTCACCAAATCAGCACACTTCCTACCAATAAGAGAAGATGACAAGATGGAGAAGTTAGCACGACTGTATTTGAAGGAAGTCGTCTCCAGACATGGAATACCAATCTCTATTATCTCTGATAGGGATGGCAGATTTATTTCAAGATTCTGGCAGACATTACAGCAAGCATTAGGAACTCGTCTAGACATGAGTACTGCCTATCATCCACAAACTGATGGGCAGAGCGAAAGGACGATACAAACGCTTGAAGACATGCTACGAGCATGTGTTATTGATTTCGGAAACAGTTGGGATCGACATCTACCGTTAGCAGAATTTTCCTACAACAACAGCTACCATTCAAGCATTGAGATGGCGCCGTTTGAAGCACTTTATGGTAGAAAGTGCAGGTCTCCGATTTGTTGGAGTGAAGTGGGGGATAGACAGATTACGGGTCCGGAGATTATACAAGAAACTACCGAGAAGATCATCCAAATTCAACAACGGTTGAAAACCGCCCAAAGTCGACAAAAGAGCTACGCTGACATTAAAAGAAAAGATATAGAATTTGAAATTGGAGAGATGGTCATGCTTAAAGTTGCACCTTGGAAAGGCGTTGTTCGATTTGGTAAACGAGGGAAATTAAATCCAAGGTATATTGGACCATTCAAGATTATTGATCGTGTCGGACCAGTAGCTTACCGACTAGAGTTACCTCAACAACTCGCGGCTGTACATAACACTTTCCACGTCTCGAATTTAAAGAAATGTTTTGCTAAAGAAGATCTCACTATTCCGTTAGATGAAATCCAAATCAACGAAAAACTTCAATTCATCGAAGAACCTGTCGAAATAATGGATCGTGAGGTTAAAAGACTTAAGCAAAACAAGATACCAATTGTTAAGGTTCGATGGAATGCTCGTAGAGGACCCGAGTTCACCTGGGAGCGTGAAGATCAGATGAAGAAGAAATACCCGCATCTATTTCCAGAAGATTCGTCAACACCTTCAACAGCTTAAAATTTCGGGACGAAATTTATTTAACGGGTAGGTACTGTAGTGACCCGAACTTTTCCATGTTTATATATATTAATTGAGATTGATATTTACATGATTAAATGTTTCCAACATGTTAAGCAATCAAACTTGTTAAGACTTGATTAATTGAAATATGTTTCATATAGACAATTGACCACCCAAGTTGATCGGTGATTCACGAACGTTAAAACTTGTAAAAACTATATGATGACATATATATGGATATATATATATATAGTTAACATGATACTATGATAAGAAAACATATCATAAAGTATATTAACAATGAACTACATATGTAAAAACAAGACTACTAACTTAATGATTTTTAAACGAGACATATATGTAACGATTATCGTTGTAAAGACATTTAATGTATATATATCATATTAAGAGATATTCATACATGATAATATCATGATAATATAATAATTTAAAATCTCATTTGATATTATAAACATTGGGTTAACAACATTTAACAAGATCGTTAACCTAAAGGTTTCAAAACAACACTTACATGTAACGACTAATGATGACTTAACGACTCAGTTAAAATGCATATACTTGTAGTGTTTTAACATGTATTTATACACTTTTGAAAGAATTCAATACACTTATCAAAATACTTCTACTTAACAAAAATGCTTACAATTACATCCTCGTTCAGTTTCATCAACAATTCTACTCGTATGCACCCGTATTCGTACTCGTACAATACACAGCTTTTAGATGTATGTACTATTGGTATATACACTCCAATGATCAGCTCTTAGCAGCCCATGTGAGTCACCTAACACATGTGGGAACCATCATTTGGCAACTAGCATGAAATATCTCATAAAATTACAAAAATATGAGTAATCATTCATGACTTATTTACATGAAAACAAAATTACATATCCTTTATATCTAATCCATACACCAACGACCAAAAACACCTACAAACACTTTCATTCTTCAATTTTCTTCATCTAATTGATCTCTCTCAAGTTCTATCTTCAAGTTCTAAGTGTTCTTCATAAATTCCAAAAGTTCTAGTTTCATAAAATCAAGAATACTTTCAAGTTTGCTAGCTCACTTCCAATCTTGTAAGGTGATCATCCAACCTCAAGAAATCTTTGTTTCTTACAGTAGGTAATCATTCTAATACAAGGTAATAATCATATTCAAACTTTGGTTCAATTTCTATAACTATAACAATCTTATTTCAAGTGATGATCTTACTTGAACTTGTTTTCGTGTCATGATTTTGCTTCAAGAACTTCGAGCCATCCAAGGATCCATTGAAGCTAGATCCATTTTTCTCTCTTCCAGTAGGTTTATCCAAGGAACTTAAGGTAGTAATGATGTTCATAACATCATTCGATTCATACATATAAAGCTATCTTATTCGAAGGTTTAAACTTGTAATCACTAGAACATAGTTTAGTTAATTCTAAACTTGTTCGCAAACAAAAGTTAATCCTTCTAACTTGACTTTTAAAATCAACTAAACACATGTTATATATCTATATGATATGCTAACTTAATGATTTAAAACCTGGAAACACGAAAAAACACCGTAAAATCGGATTTACGCCGTCGTAGTAACACCGCGGGCTGTTTTGGGTTAGTTAATTAAAAACTATGATAAATTTTGATTTAAAAGTTGTTATTCTGAGAAGATGATTTTTATTATGAACATGAAACTATATCCAAAAATTATGGTTAAACTCAAAGTGGAAGTATGTTTTCTAAAATGGTCATCTAGACGTCGTTCTTTCGACTGAAATGACTACCTTTACAAAAACGACTTGTAACTTATTTTTCCGACTATAAATCTATACTTTTTCTGTTTAGATTCATAAAATAGAGTTCAATATGAAACCATAGCAATTTGATTCACTCAAAACGGATTTAAAATGAAGAAGTTGTGGGTAAAACAAGATTGGATAATTTTTCTCATTTTAGCTACGTGAAAATTGGTAACAAATCTATTCCAACCATAACTTAATCAACTTGTATTGTATATTATGTAATCTTGAGATACCATAGACACGTATACAATGTTTCGACCTATCATGTCGACACATCTATATATATTTCGGAACAACCATAGACACTCTATATGTGAATGTTGGAGTTAGCTATACAGGGTTGAGGTTGATTCCAAAATATATATAGTTTGAGTTGTGATCAATACTGAGATACGTATACACTGGGTCGTGGATTGATTCAAGATAATATTTATCGATTTATTTCTGTACATCTAATTGTGGACAACTAGTTGTAGGTTACTAACGAGGACAGCTGACTTAATAAACTTAAAACATCAAAATATATTAAAAGTGTTGTAAATATATTTTGAACATACTTTGATATATATGTATATATTGTTATAGGTTCGTGAATCAACCAGTGGCCAAGTCTTACTTCCCGACGAAGTAAAAATCTGTGAAAGTGAGTTATAGTCCCACTTTTAAAATCTAATATTTTTGGGATGAGAATACATGCAGGTTTTATAAATGATTTACAAAATAGACACAAGTACGTGAAACTACATTCTATGGTTGAATTATCGAAATCGAATATGCCCCTTTTTATTAAGTCTGGTAATCTAAGAATTAGGGAACAGACACCCTAATTGACGCGAATCCTAAAGATAGATCTATTGGGCCTAACAAACCCCATCCAAAGTATCGGATGCTTTAGTACTTCGAAATTTATATCATATCCGAAGGGTGTCCCGGAATGATGGGGATATTCTTATATATGCATCTTGTTATTGTCGGTTACCAGGTGTTCACCATATGAATGATTTTTATCTCTATGTATGGGATGTGTAATTGAAATATGAAATCTTGTGGTCTATTGTTACGATTTGATATATATAGGTTAAACCTATAACTCACCAACATTTTTGTTGACGTTTAAAGCATGTTTATTCTCAGGTGAATATTAAGAGCTTCCGCTGTTGCATACTAAAATAAGGACAAGATTTGGAGTCCATGTTTGTATGATATTGTGTAAAAACTGCATTCAAGAAACTGATTTCGATGTAACATATTTGTATTGTAAACCATTATGTAATGGTCGTGTGTAAACAGGATATTTTAGATTATCATTATTTGATAATCTACGTAAAGCTTTTTAAACCTTTATTTATGAAATAAAGGTTATGGTTTGTTTTAAAAATGAATGCAGTCTTTGAAAAACGTCTCATATAGAGGTCAAAACCTCGCAACGAAATCAATTAATATGGAACGTTTTTAATCAATAAGAACGGGACATTTCATATTGGGCCTAACAAACCCCATCCAAAGTACCGGATGCTTTAGTACTTCGAAATTTATATCATATCCGAAGGGTGTCCCGGAATGATGGGGATATTCTTATATATGCATCTTGTTATTGTCGGTTACCAGGTGTTCACCATATGAATGATTTTTATCTCTATGTATGGGATGTGTATTGAAATATGAAATCTTGTGGTCTATTATTATGATTTGATATATATAGGTTAAACCTATAACTCACCAACATTTTTGTTGACGTTTTAAGCATGTTTATTCTCAGGTGATTATTAAGAGCTTCCGCTGTCGCATACTTAAATAAGGACGAGATTTGGAGTCCATGCTTGTATGATATGGTGTAAAAACTGCATTCAAGAAACTTATTTTGTTGTAACATATTTGTATTGTAAACCATTATGTAATGGTCGTGTGTAAACAGGATATTTTAGATTATCATTATTTGATAATCTACGTAAAGCTTTTTAAAACCCTTATCTATGAAATAAAGGTTATGGTTTATTTTAAAAATGAATGCAGTCTTTGAAAAACGTCTCATATAGAGGTCAAAACCTCGCAACGAAATCAATTAATATGGAACGTTTTTAGTCAATAAGAACGGGACATTTCAAACAACTACAACAATCATCCCAACAACAATAACAACCGCAATAACAACAACAATCAGAAGCAGCTATGCCAAAGGTGTGAAAAGTATCACTTGGGGTTCTGCACCAAATTTTGCAACAAGTGTAAAAGAAATGGTCATAGCGCGTCAAAGTGTGAGGTCTACGGACCAGGGGTTAACAGAACGAAAGGAACAAATGGTGTCAGAACGAGTAATGGCGGAGCAAGTAGTGTCGGAGCAAGTTACGCCAATGTAGTTTGTTATAAATGTGGAAAACCGGGCCACATTATTAGAAATTGCCCGAACCAGGAGAACACGAATGGACAAGGTCGCGGAAGAGTTTTCAATATTAATGTGGCAGAGGCACAGGAAGACCCGGAGCTTGTTACGGGTACGTTTCTTATTGACAATAAATCTGCTTACGTTTTATTTGATTCGGGTGCGGATAGAAGCTATATGAGTAGAGATTTTTGTGCTAAATTAAGTTGTCCATTGATGCCGTTGGATAGTAAATTTTTACTCGAATTAGCAAACGGTAAATTAATTTCAGCAGATAATATATGCCGAAATCGAGAAATTAAACTGGGTAGCGAAATATTTAAGATTGATTTGATACCAGTAGAGTTAGGGAGTTTTGATGTAATAGTTGGCATGGACTGGCTGAAGAAGGTGAAAGCAGAGATCGTATGTTATAAAAATGCAATTCGCATTGTACGAGAAGAAGGAGAACCCTTAATGGTCTACGGAGAAAAGGGCAACATGAAGCTACATCTTATTAGTAATTTGAAGGCATAAAAACTAATAAGAAAAGGTTGCTATGCTGTTCTAGCACACGTCGAGAAAGTACAAACTGAAGAAAAGAGCATCAATGATGTTCCCGTCGCTAAAGAATTTCCTGATGTATTTCCGAAAGAATTACCGGGACTACCTCCACATCGATCTGCTGAATTTCAAATAGATCTTGTACCAGGAGGTGCACCAATAGCTCGTGCTCCTTATAGACTCGCACCCAGCGAGATGAAAGAACTGCAAAGCCAACTGCAAGAACTATTAGAATGTGGTTTCATTCGACCAAGCACATCACTATGGGGAGCTCCTATTTTGTTTGTCAAGAAGAAGGATGGTACATTTAGGTTGTGTATTGACTACAGAGAGTTGAACAAACTTACCATCAAAAACCGTTATCCACTGCCGAGAATTGACGACTTATTTGATCAACTACAAGGCTCGTCGGTTTATTCGAAGATCGATTTACGTTCTGGATATCATCAAATGCGAGTAAAGGAGGATGATATTCCAAAAACTGCTTTTAGGATGCGTTATGGTCATTACGAGTTTATGGTTATGCCGTTTGGATTGACTAACGCACCAGCTGTGTTCATGGACCTTATGAACCTAGTGTGTGGGCCATATCTTGACAAGTTTGTCATTGTTTTCATCGATGACATACTTATTTACTTAAAGAATGATCAAGAGCACGAAGAACATTTGAGAAAAGTGCTAGAAGTATTGAGGAAAGAAAAAATGTACGCTAAGTTTTCAAAGTGTGCATTTTGGTTGGAAGAAGTTCAATTCCTCGATCACATAGTGAACAAAGAAGGTATCCAGGTGGACCCGGCAAATATCGAAACCGTTGAAAAGTGGGAAACCCCAAAAACTCCGAAGCATATACGTCAATTTTTAGGATTGGCTGGTTACTACAGAAGATTCATCCAAGATTTCTCCAAAATAGCAAAACCCTTGACTGCATTAACGCATAAAGGGAAGAAATTTGAATGGGAGGATGAACAAGAGAAGGCGTTTCAATTATTGAAGAAAAAGCTAACTACGGCACCTATATTGTCATTGCCTGAAAGGAATGATGATTTTGTGATTTATTGTGAAACATCAAAGCAAGGTCTCGGTTGTGTATTAATGCAATGGACGAAGGTGATTGCTTATGCGTCTAGACAATTGAAGATTCACGAGCAAAATTATACGATGCATGATTTGGAATTAGGCCCGGTTGTTTTTGAATTAAAGACTTGGAGGCACTACTTATATGGGGTCAAAAGTATTATATATACCGACCACAAAAGTCTTCAACACATATTTAATCAAAAACAACTGAATATGAGGCAGCGTAGGTAGATTGAATTGTTGAATGATTACGACTTTGAAATTCGTTACCACCCGGGGAAGGCAAATGTGGTAGCCGACGCCTTGAGCAGGAAGAACAGAGAACCCATTCGAGTAAAATCTATGAATATAATGATTCACACTAACCTTACTACTCAAATAAAGGAGGCGCAACAAGGAGTTTTAAAAGAGGGAAATTTAAAGGATGAAATACCCAAAGGATCGGAGAAGCATCTTAATATTCGGGAAGACGGAACCCGGTATAGGGCTGAAAGAATTTGGGTACCAAAATTTGGAGATAGAGAGAAATGGTACTTAGAGAAGCTCATAAAACCAGATACTCAATACATCCTGGAATGGGGAAGATGTACAAGGATCTTAAGAAACATTTTTGGTGGCCGGGTATGAAAGCCGATGTTCCTAAATACGTAGGAGAATGTTTGACGTGTTCTAAGGTCAAAGCTGAGCATCAGAAACTGTCAAGTCTACTTCAACAACCCGAAATCCCGGAATGGAAATGGGAAAACATTACCATGGATTTCATCACTAAATTTCCAAGGACTGCAAGTGGTTTTGACACTATTTGGGTAATAGTTGATCATCTCACTAAGTCAGCACACTTCCTGCCAAAAAGAGAAGATGACAAGATGGAGAAGTTAGCACGACTGTATTTGAAGGAAGTCGTCTCCAGACATGGAATACCAATCTCTATTATCTCTGATAGGGATGGCAGATTTATTTCAAGATTCTGGCAGACATTACAGCAAGCATTAGGAACTCATCTAGACATGAGTACTACCTATCATCCACAAACTAATGGGCAGAGCGAAAGGACGATACAAACGCTTGAAGACATGCTACGAGCATGTGTTATTGATTTCAGAAATAGTTGGGATCGACATCTACCGTTAGCAGAATTTTCCTACAACAACAGCTAGCATTCAAGCATTGAGATGGCGCCGTTTGAAGCACTTTATGGTAGAAAGTACAGTTCTCCGATTTGTTGGAGTGAAGTGGGGGATTGACAGACTACGGGTCCGGAGATAATACAAGAAACTACCGAGAAAATCATTCAAATTCAACAAAGATTGAAAACTGCCCAGAGTCGACAAAAGAGCTACGCGGACAGTAAAAGAAAAGATATAGAGTTTGAAATTGGAGAAATGGTCATGCTTAAGGTTTCACCTTGGAAAGGCGTTGTTCGATTTAGTAAACGGGGGAAACTAAATCCAAGGTACATTGGACCATTCAAGATTATAGATCGTGTCGGACCAGTAGCTTACCAACTGGAGCTACCTCAACAAATCGCGGCTGTACATAACACTTTCCACGTCTCAAATTTGAAGAAATGTTTTGCTAAAGAAGATCTCACTATTCCGTTGGACGAAATCCAAATCAATGAAAAACTTCAATTCATTTAAGAACCCGTCGAAATAATGGATCGTGAGGTTAAGAGACTTAAACAAAACAAGATACCGATTGTTAAGGTTCGATGGAATGCTCGTAGAGGACCCGAGTTCACCTGGGAGTGTGAAGATCAGATGAAGAAGAAATACCCGCATTTATTTCTAGAAGATACGTCAACACCTCCAACTGCTTAAAATTTCGGGACGAAATTTATTGAACGGGTAGGTACTGTAGTGACCCGAACTTTTCCATGTTTATATATATATTAAATGAAATTGTTATTTACATGATTAAGTGTTTCCAACATGTTAAGCAATCAAACTTGTTAAGACTTGATTAATTGAAATAGGTTTCATATAGACAATTGACCACCCAAGTTGACCGGTGATTCACGAACGTTAAAACTTGTAAAAACTATAAGATGACATATATATGGTTATATATATAGTTAACATGATTTTATTATAAGTATGTATCTCATTAGGTATTTTAGCAATGAGTTATATACATAAAAATGAGACTATTAATTTAAGAAACTCGAAAACGATATATATAACGATTATCGTTATAACAACGTCTTACTAGGTACATATGAATCATATTAATATATTGATACACTTGGTTAATTATGTTAAATGATAAGTAAATATATTATTAAGTGTATTAACAATGAAATACATATGTAAAAATAAGACTACTAACTTAATGATTTCGAAACGAGACATATATGTAACGATTATCGTTGTAACGACATTTAACTATATATATATCATACTAAGATATATTATATATCATAATATCATGATAATATATAATTTTAACATCTCATTTGTTATAATAAACAATGGGTTAACAACATTCAACAAGATCGTTAACCTAAAGGTTTCAAAACAACATTTACATGTAACGACTAACGATGACTTAACGACTCAGTTAAAATGTATATGAATGTAGTGTTTTAATATGTGTTCATATACTTTTGAAAGACTTCAAGAAACTTATCAAAATACTTCTACTTAACAAAAATGCTTACAATTACATCCTCGTTCAGTTTCATCAACAATTCTACTCGTATGCACCCGTATTCGTACTCGTACAATACACAGCTTTTAGATGTATGTACTATTGGTATATACACTCCAATGATCAGCTCTTAGTAGCCCATTTGAGTCACCTAACACATGTGGGAACCATCATTTGGCAACTAGCATGAAATATCTCATAAAATTACAAAAATATGAGTAATCATTCATGACTTATTTACATGAAAACAAAATTACATATCCTTTATATCTAATCCATATACCAACGACCAAAAACACCTACAAACACTTTCATTCTTCAATTTTCTTCATCTAATTGATCTCTCTCAAGTTCTATCTTCAAGTTCTAAGTGTTCTTCATAAATTCCAAAAGTTCTGGTTTCATAAAATCAAGAATACTTCCAAGATTGCAAGTTTACTTCCAAGTTTTCTAAATCCATTCCAAGTAATCATCCAAGATCAAGAAACCTTTGTTACTTACAGTAGGTTATCTTTCTAATACAAGGTAATAATCATATTCAAACTTTAATTCAATTTCTATAACTATAACAATCTTATTTCGAGTGGAAATCTTACTTGAAATTGTTTTCGTGTCATGATTCTGCTTCAAGAACTTTCAAGCCATCCAAGGATCCTTTGAAGATAGATCTATTTTTCACATTTCCATTAGGTTTATCCAAGGAACTTGAGGTAGTAATTATTTTCATAACATCATTCGATTCATACATATAAAGCTATCTTATTCGAAGGTTTAAACTGGTAATCACTAGAACATAGTTTAGTTAATTCTAAACTTGTTCGCAAATAAAAGTTAATCCTTCTAACTTGACTTTTAAAATCAACTAAACACATGTTCTGTATCTATATGATAAACTAACTTAATGATTTAAAACCTGGAAACACGAAAAACACCGTAAAATCGGATTTACGCCGTCGTAGTAACACCGCGGGCTGTTTTGGGTTAGTTAATTAAAAACTATGATAAACTTTGATTTAAAAGTTGTTATTCTGAGAAAATGATTTTTATTATGAACATGAAACTATATCCAAAAATTATGTTTAAACTTAAAGTGGAAGTATGTTTTCTAAAATGGTCATCTAGACGTCGTTCATTCGACTGAAATGACTACCTTTACAAAAACGACTTGTAACTTATTTTTCCGACTATAAACCTATACTTTTTTTGTTTAGATTCATAAAATAGAGTTCAATATGAAACCATAGCAATTTGATTCACTCAAAACGGATTTAAAATGAAGAAGTTATGGGTAAAACAAGATTGGATAATTTTTCTCATTTTAGCTACGTGAAAATTGGTAACAAATCTATTCCAACCATAACTTAATCAACTTGTATTGTATATTATGTAATCTTGAGATACCATAGACACGTATACAATGTTTCGACCTATCATGTCGACACATCTATATATATTTCGGAACAACCATAGACACTCTATATGTGAATGTTGGAGTTAGCTATACAGGGTTGAGGTTGATTCCAAAATATATATAGTTTGAGTTGTGATCAATACTGAGATACGTATACACTGGGTCGTGGATTGATTCAAGATAATATTTATCGATTTATTTCTGTACATCTAACTGTGGACAACTAGTTGTAGGTTACTAACGAGGACAGCTGAGTTAATAAACTTAAAACATCAAAATATATTAAAAGTGTTGTAAATATATTTTAAACATACTTTGATATATATGTATATATTGTTATAGGTTCGTGAATCAACCAGTGGCCAAGTCTTACTTCCCGACGAAGTAAAAATCTGTGAAAGTGAGTTATAGTCCCACTTTTAAAATCTAATAATTTTGGGATGAGACTACATGCAGGTTTTATAAATGATTTACAAAATAGACACAAGTACGTGAAACTACATTCTATGGTTGAATTATCGAAATCGAATATGCCCCTTTTTATTAAGTCTGGTAATCTAAGAATTAGGGAACAGACACCCTAATTGACGCGAATCCTAAAGATAGATCTATTGGGCCTAACAAACCCCATCCAAAGTACCGGATGTTTTAGTACTTCGAAATTTATATCATATCCGAAGGGTGTCCCGGAATGATGGGGATATTCTTATATATATGCATCTTGTTAATGTCGGTTACCAGGTGTTCACCATATGAA
This sequence comes from Rutidosis leptorrhynchoides, assembly GCF_046630445.1. Classification (NCBI taxonomy): domain Eukaryota; kingdom Viridiplantae; phylum Streptophyta; class Magnoliopsida; order Asterales; family Asteraceae; genus Rutidosis; species Rutidosis leptorrhynchoides. Next base: position 264,508,274 of record NC_092333.1, on the reverse strand, counting down.
TGATTTTTATCTCTATGTATGGGATGTGTATTGAAATATGAAATCTTGTGGTCTATTATTATGATTTGATATATATAGGTTAAACCTATAACTCACCAACATTTTTGTTGACGTTTTTAAGCATGTTTATTCTCAGGTGATTATTAAGAGCTTCCGCTGTCGCATACTTAAATAAGGACGAGATTTGGAGTCCATGCTTGTATGATATTGTGTAAAAACTGCACTCAAGAAACTTATTTTGTTGTAACATATTTGTATTGTAAACCATTATGTAATGGTCGTGTGTAAACAGGATATTTTAGATTATCATTATTTGATAATCTACGTAAAGCTTTTTAAACCTTTATTGATGAAATAAAGGTTATGGTTTGTTTTAAAATGAATGCAGTCTTTGAAAAACGTCTCATATAGAGGTCAAAACCTTGCAACGAAATCAATTAATATGGAACGTTTTTAATCAATAAGAACGGGACATTTCAGATATGACCCCAAGTATGCTAGAGCATCCTTTAGAGGTTGAGATAGCGGAAAATAAAACCGTTATGGTGTATAGTGTTATTAAGGGTTGTGAAGTTATTTTGGATGATGAGAAGTTTGTTATAGACTTAATACCCATGCATATGGGAGAATTTCAAGTAATTGTAGGTATGGATTGGCTTGATGACATGTAAGAACCTGTTTTCCCAGTTATGTTGGACGCCGTCCAACAGGGTGGGACGCCGTCCCGGTATGAAGTGCTGGACGCCGTCCAGTATTCTGGACGCCGTCCAGATGGCCTGACGAGCCAGCTTTTGTGTTTTTGATATTTAAAAGGGGTAACTTGGTAATTTCACATTGTGGACGACTTTAAGGCCCTAGATCAGTTTGTGGAGCCCCATTTACTCCATTTACAACCACCAAACCTCTTCCACTTAAATTCTAGAGAGAGAGAGAGAGAGAGTGATTCAAGTGTGAGAAAGCTCAAATCGAAGTGGAAGAAGCTTGTTTCGGGTTAGAGCTCGAGCATTAAAGTTGTTCATCTCCTCACTAGTTACATTTTGATTGTAGTGGTAAGTCTTAACCTTGATTTCCTTACTATTAATTGTTTAAGGGTTAGGGTTTGGGTTAGTGATGTCTATAAAACCCATTTGTTAGTGATTTGGGGATTTTTGGGTGAGTTTGGGTCATGAAGACTCAATGGATGACTACCCTAGGGTTTTGAAATACTAATTGTATTTATGAGTCTTAAGTTGGTTAGTTAACTACTAGCATACCTAAATGTTATGTAAGTGGGTGTTATTTGGGTATGTGGTGACCCGAATGGGTATGGAAACCTCGAATGGGTAAAACGGGTCTTTGATGACCTAAGTTGTCTTGTTAGGGTGAAAATGCGATAACATTGTGATTATATGTGTATTAAGACCATAAATGGCTAGAGTTGGGGTTTTTGGCTAAGTTGACCCAATATTAGAGTTAAGTGTGCAAATGGGTCGGAATTGCACCTTGGGTCAAAGTGACACTAGAATGGTGAATGAGTTGGTTGACTAACTTGATCTTATGATTGATTATGTGCATAATATAATATGTACATTACATTGAAGTTTGCAAGCTCGGTTATCCTTCACAAAAGACTTTGAGGTGAGTGGAATGATTATATGCATATGTATGTAATGTATTTATTTGTATGCTATGGTATGAACCAAAGAGCCGGTAGTGCCATAGTATATGCGGGCGTGCTATGATGTGAACTAAAGAGCAGGTAGCATCATAGTACGTGTGTTGTAGTGTGAACCAAAGAGCCGATAGCACTATAGCATGATTTGTTAGGGTGTGAACCAAAGAGCCGGTAGCACCTTAATATTGTTAGAGTGTGAACCAAAGAGCTGGTAGCACTCTAGCGTGAATATGACTCGAGTTGTGATGTGAACCAAAGAGCCGGTAGCATCATGATAAATGCGTATGGTGTGAACCAAAGAGCCGGTAGCACCATGACGCGAGAATGGTTAACCATGGTTGTGTATTGTTTTGTAACATATTATATTATGTCGATTATATGTATTTGATTACGCTAGTAGCTGTTTGTTGGAGATTATTAGCTTTGTACTTGAGATGGTATGCTAATTGTATTGCTAGCGTGTATGCGGTATATGTGTAAGTGATTGCAAGTAGGTATATTATATATATATATATATATATATATATATATATATATATATATATATATATATATATATATATATATATATATATATATATATATATATATATATATATATATATGGGTATAATTATTGTATTCACTAAGCTTTGCTTACCCTCTTGTTGTTTATCTTTTTATAGGCTCCGGCGTTGACAAGGGTAAGGGCATCCGATTGGATTAGAGATCCTGCTTGTTGTTTAGGGGACGCTTTTGGGATGTGATAGCTTTTGGAGTTTGACCGAGTCTTAGGTAGTTTAACCCCAAACACCATGCTCATAGTGTCGTTTGGAAATTAAACTAATGTGGTCGAAACTCATGATTTGTACGAAAATCGTAAAACGGCCGATGTGGGCCCCGTTTTGTAAAACTTGTTTCGATGTTGGAAATCTATTAGTTTTACTTATATTGATATGGTGCGATAAATTGTTTCGTTGGAAAGTGTCGGGAAGCGGGTTTTTCATTCAAGTGCAAAAGAAAATTGATCAGTCCCCGTTAGTTCAATTGGACGCCGTCCTAAAGTGTTGGACACCGTCCAAGGCTTCAGTACTGGATGCCGTCCAGGAATCTGGATGCCGTCCAGATGTACTGGTTCAAATTTTTTTTGGGTCGTCTTTTTGGTATAACGAGGGTTGGGTCGTTACAAGTGGTGTCAGAGCATGGTCTAAGGGTTTTAGGCGAATTGAGATAGGTGCCTAGACTTAGATTTATTTGTGTATGCGCTTTATGCGGGACCTGTAGGAGATGGGTCGGACCGGGAGTTGATTAGTGTTTAGTTTTACGAAAACTAACCTTGCGCTAATTGTTTGTGTTGTGTTAGCAATCATCAAGCGAGATAGACGTTGTACTAGCAAGTTAAGGCGACGTGCTCGCGTAACAATGATTAGCTACCATTGTTACGGGTTCAAAGCATGTCAAGCAAGCGATGTACGATGATTGTTGAGCAAGATGGGGTTGTGTGGTGTATATGTATATCCATATGTGTTAAGTCCTTTCGTTTCATTGCTTAATCTTTTCTGTTTTATAGTATGAAGACGAGAAACGGATCCGAGAACAATGAAGGGGGTACGAGCGAGGATGTCAAGTTTACGGCCAAGGTTGAGGCCATTATGCAAAGGCGTCATGCAGCCTTCTTATAGGATGTTAAGAAGATGTTCTTGGATTCGATTGACGAACAAGTAGTCAATCTAGTCAAGGAACAAGTTAAGATTGTTCTTAAAGAGGATAACGCGGGAAGACGAGACTTCCACTATAAAAACTTCAAAGATGCTCAACCTCCCACCTTTGAAGGTGAGCGAGACCCAATCAAGAGTGCTCGATGGATCTCCGATATGGAGGGGGCTTTTCGTACTAGTGAGTGCCCTCTCATTAAAAAGAGGAGGTTTGGTAGTAGCACGATGAGGGGTGATGCCAAGTTGTGGTGGGACGCGAAAATCTGACTTTATGGCGAAGAACAAAGTACGAGTTTGACGTGGGACAAGTTTAAAGAAGAATTTTTCAAGGAGTACCGAACTTCGGCCGATCTTTCAAAGCTTAAGGACGAGTTACGTACTTTAAAGCAAGCGTCAATGGATTTGAACACTCTCAAGTCCACTTTCTTATCAAAGACCCAATTTTGCCCGGAGTATGACGGGAACGATCATATGTTGAAAGAAGATTTCTACCGAACCTTGAATGATAACTATCAAGAAAGGATTAGTAGGAATTCGGCGAAGACTTTTGATGAGCTATTTGATATCGCTAAGGGTTTTGAGTCGCTTGCTCCAAGAAAGAGTGACTTTACCTTTGGCAAACAAAACTTTGAAGCAACTAGCCACTCGAACAAGAAGAGCAAGAGTGTGACCGAGAGCGTCGCTAGTGTGAAAAAAGGGGCTTCTAAGAGTTTTGGGCCCACGTGCTACAATTGCGGTCGACAAGGGCACATGGCCCGTGATTGTACGAACTCATCTTCCCACAAAATTGTTTGTTTTAATTGTAACAAAGAAGGGCACAAGCGGCCGGAGTGTCTCGAATTACGCAACGATAATGTTAAGCGGCTAGAGAAGGCGGAGGGTACGGCTAGGGGTCGCAATTATTTGATGACCAACAAGGAAGCCAAGCAATCTAACGAAGTTGTCTCAGGTACTTTCATGGTTAATTCTAATCCGGCAAGAATACTCTTTGATAGTGGTGCAAACTTGTCGTTTGTGTCACCAAAATTTGTGCCTAAACTTAATAAACCATTAGCTAAGTTAAGTCGTTCGATAGAAGTTGAAATAACGGATGGCAAGACGGTGCTAGTGGTTGATGTGTGTAAAAATTGTAATGTTGTGTTTGGTGCCAAAAACTTTAAAATCGATCTCATCCCGATGAATTTGGGTGATTTTGATATCGTTGTTGGTATGGATTGGCTCGATCATAATAGAGCCGATATTGCATGCCATGAAAAATCTATTCGAGTGAAGACCCCTAGTGGGGGAGAGTTAATTATTCACGGTGAGAAACGAAGAAGACTTGTACCGATATGCACTTTTGCACGGGTACGTTGTTTTCTTGTTAGTGGTGGCATGACTTTTCTTGCCCATGTTGTTGATACTCATGATGAGCCCCCACCCATTCGTGAAATTCTGGTGGTAAATGAATTTGAAGACGTTTTTCCGGACGAGTTACCGGGTGTTCCGGCGGAAAGACAAGTTGAATTTCGCATTGAGTTGGTTCCGGGAGCTACTCCCATTGCTAAAACTCCTTATCGTTTAGCGTCGACGGAAATGAAAGAGTTATTAAATCAAACCCAAGAGTTGCTTGATAAGAGTTTCATTCGACTGAGTGCTTCGTCATGGGGCGCTCCGGTTTTATTCGTGAAGAATAAGGATGGTAGTATGCGGATGTGCATCGATTATCGGGAGTTGAACAAAGTGACGATCAACAATTGTTATCCATTGCCTAGGATTGACGATTTGTTTGACCAACTCCAAGGTGCAACGTATTTCTCTAAAATCGACCTACGGTCCGGCCATCACCAAATGCGGGTCCGTGAGGAAGATATTGAGAAAACGACTTTTCGAACTCATTACGGGCATTTTAAATTTGTAGTAATGCCTTTTGGTCTTACGAATGCACCGGCGGCATTCATGGATCTTATGAACTGAGTGTGCCAACCTATGTTGGACAAGTCAGTAATTATGTTCATTGACGACATACTTGTCTATTCAAAGAGTATGAAAGAACATGAACTTCATTTGCGGTGTGTGTTAAAGATGTTGCGGAAGGAGAAGTTGTATGCTAAATTCTCCAAATGTGAATTTTGGCTAAGGGAAGTTCAATTCCTTGGCCATATTGTGAACGAAAATGGTATTCAAGTAGATCTGGGGAAGATTGAGACGGTAAAGAGTTGGGGACGACCGACTACGCCTACGGAAATCCGAAGTTTTCTCGGATTGGACGATTATTATCGTCAGTTTATCCAAGACTTTTTTTAGATTGCTTCTCCATTGACGAAGTTAACAAGAAAGAACGCGAGATTTAATTTGGAGAACCTGCAAGAAATTGCTTTTCAATTGTTAAAATATAAGTTATATCAAGCTCCGGTGTTAGTGTTGCCGGAAGGGGTAGAAGACATGACGATTTATTATGACGCGTCTTTAAATGGGCTCGGGTGTGTTCTAATGCAAAGAGGTAAAGTCATCACGTATGCCTCCCGACAATTAAAGGAACACGAAACGAGATATCCGACTCATGATCTTGAGTTGGCTGCGGTTGTTCATACGTTGAAAATTTGGCTCCATTACTTGTATGGTGTCAAGTGTATGATTTATTTGGATCACAAGAGTTTGAAACACCTTTTTGATCAAAGAGATTTGAATTATCGTCAACGTAGATGGATGGATGTGGTAAAAGATTTTGATTGTGAAATACTTTATCATCCGGGTAAGGCGAATGTGGTCGTGGATGCGTTGAGTCGGAAGAGTCAACATCTGGCAATACGAGTAGGATCGTTACGCATGATTATTACTAACGATTTTCTTGTAAAGCTTGGAAAGACTCAAATCGAAGCTTTTGTTAACAATAAGCATGAGGAACGAATTGTGGGACAAACGGAGTTTATTACCTTAGGGCCACAAGGTTTTTTATCTTTTCAAGGAAGAGTATGGGTGCTTAAAATGGGTGATCATCGACGAGTGCTACTTGATGAAGCACATAAGTCAAAGTATTCCATTCATCCAGGCGCAACAAAGATGTATCTTGATTTGAGGAAGGATTATTGGTGGCCGGGCTTGAAACGTGATGTTGTAAAGTATGTTGAACAATGTGTTACATGTTTGCAACTTAAGGCCGAGCACCAAAAGCCGTATGGTAAGTTGCAATCGTTAGAAATCCCGAAATGGAAATGGGAGCATATTACCATGGATTTCATTACAAAGTTACCTAAGACGGCGAGAACCCAATTTGATACGATTTGGGTGATAGTTGACGAAAAGTGCTATGTTTCTTCCCATTCGGGAAGCGATATTGTCGGAAACTTTGGCTAAGTTGTTTATCAAAGAGGTGATAGCAAGACACGGGGTTCCTATATCTATTATTTCGGATAGAGATACTCGTTTCACATCTTGGTTTTGGGAAAAGTTTCATGAAGATATGGGCACTCAATTGAAATTGAGCACGGCGTATCATCCTCAAACGGACGGTCAAACCGAACGTACGAATTAAACTTTGGAGGATATGTTACGGGCATTTATTATTGATTTCGGCGGTTGTTGGGATGAGCACCTACCTTTGGTGGAATTCTCGTACAATAATAGTTATCATACTAGTATCGGGATGCCACCTTATGAGATGCTTTATGGGCGAAGGTGTTGAACTCCAATTTGTTGGGGTGAAATTGGTCAAAAGGAAATCGGGAGTACCGATTTGGTTTTAGAGACGAATAGCAAGATTGATATGATTCGGGCTCATTTGAAAAAGGCTCAAGATAGACAAAAGTGGTATGCCAACAAACGTAGACGAATGATCGAATTCCAAGAAGGTGACATGGTGATGCTTAAGGTTTCGCCATGGAAGGGTATTATTCGGTTTCGAAAACGGGGAAAATTAGCTCCTCGGTTTATTGGCCCATTTAAAGTTTTAGCTCGTGTTGGCGAAGTTGCATATCATTTGGAATTACCCGAAAAACTTGCGGGGATCCATAATACATTTCATGTTTCCCATCTCCGTAAGTGTCTTACGGATGATTCTTCGTGGGTGTCATTAGATGAAATTGAGCTAAACAACAAGTTAGAGTATATTGAGGAGTCGGTTGCTATACTTGACGAAAAAGTGAAAAGATTGAGAAATAAAGAGGTGAGAACTTTTAAAGTTCAATGGCGTCATAGTATAGGTTCCGAGTTTACTTGGGAGCTCGAAGAGTTTGTTTTTGTGTATCTTCCTGCTTCTCATGCGGCTTGTATTTCGGGATCGCAATCCGGTTCAAGTGGGGGAGAGTTGTAAGAACCCGTTTTCCCAGTTATGTTAGACGCCGTCCAACAGGGTGGGACGCCATCCCGGTATGAAGTGCTGGATGCCGTCCAGTATTCTGGACGCCGTCCAGATGGCCTGACGAGCCAGCTTTTGTGTTTTTGATATTTAAAAGGGGTAACTTGGTAATTTCACATTGTGGATGACTTTAAGGCCCTAGATCAGTTTGTGGAGCCTCATTTACTCCTTTTACAACCACCAAACCTCTTCCACTTAAATTCTAGAGAGAGAGAGAGTTATTCAAGTGTGAGAAAGCTCAAATCGAAGTGGAAGAAGCTTGTTTCGGGTTAGAGCTCGAGCATTAACGTTGTTCATCTCCTCACTAGCAACATTTTGATTGTAGTGGTAAGTCTTAACCTTGATTTCCTTACTATTAATTTATTAAGGGTTAGGGTTTGGGTTAATGATGTGTATAAAACCCATTTGTTAGTGATTTGGGGATTTTTAGGTGAGTTTGGGTCATGAAGACTCAAAGGATGACTAACCTAGGGTTTTGAAATGCTAATTGTGTTTATGTGTCTTAAGTTGGTTAGTTAACTACTAGTACACCTAAATGTTATGTAAGTGGGTGTTATTTGGGTATCTGGTGACCCGAATGGGTATGGAAACCTCGAATGGTTAAAACGGGTCTTTGATGACCTAAGTTGTCTTGTTAGGGTGAAAATGCGATAACATTGTGATTATATGTGTATTAAGACCATAAATGGCTAGAGTTGGGGTTTTTGGCGAAGTTGACCCAATATTAGCGTTAAGTGTGCAAATGGGTCGGAATTGCACCTTGGGTCAAAGTGACACTTGAATGGTGAGTGAGTTGGTTGACCAACTTGATCTTATGATTGATTATGTGCATAATATAATAGGTACCTTACATTGAAGTTTACAAGCGCAGTTATCCTTCACAAAAGACTTTGAGGTGAGTGGAATGATTATATGCATATGTATGTAATGTATTTATTTGTATGCTATGGTATGAACCAAAGAGTAGGTAGTGCCATAGTATGTGCGGGTGTGCTATGATGTGAACCAAAGAGCCGGTATCATCATAGTACGTGTGTTGTAGTGTGAACCAAAGAGCCGGTAGCACTATAGCATGATTTGTTAGGGTGTGAACCAAAGAGCCGGTAGCACCTTAGCGTTGTTAGAGTGTGAACCAAAGAGCCGGTATCACTCTAGCGTGAGTATGACTCGAGTTGTGATGTGAACCAAAGAGCCGGTAGCATCGTGACAAATGCATATGGTGTGAACCAAAGAGCCGGTAGCACCATGACGCGAGAATGGTTAACCATGGTTGTGTATTATTTTGTAGCATATTATATTATGTCGATTATATGTATTTGATTACACTAGTAGCGGTTTGTTGGAGATTATTAGCTTTGTACTTGAGATGGTATGCTAATTGTATTGCTAGCGTGTATGCGGTATATGTGTAAGTGATTGTAAGTAGGTATATTATATATATATATATATATATATATATATATATATATATATATATATATATATATATATATATATATATATATATGGGTATAATTATTGCATTCACTAAGCTTTGCTTACCCTCTCGTTGTTTATCTTTTTATAGGATTCGGCGTTGACAAGGGTAAGGGCATCCGATTGGATTAGAGATCCCGCTTGTTGTTTAGGGGACGCTTTTGGGATGTGATAGCTTTTGGAGTTTGACCGAGTCTTGGGTAGTTTAACCCCAAACACCATGCTCACAGTGTCGTTTGGAAATTAAACTAATGTGGTCGAAACTCATGATTTGTACGAAACTCGTAAAACGGCCGATGTGGGCCCCATTTTGTAAAACTTGTTTCGATGTTGGAAATCTATTAGTTTTACTTATATTGATATGTGGCGATAAATTGTTTCGTTGGAAAGTTCTGGGAAGCGGGTTTTTCGTTCAAGTGTAAAAGAAAACTGATCAGTCCCCGTTAGTTCAATTGGACGCCGTCCTAAAGTGTTGGATGCCGTCCAAGGCTTCAGTACTGGACGCCGTCCAGGAATGTGGACACCGTCCAGATGTACAGGTTCAATTTTTTTTTTTTGGGTCGTGTTTTTGGTATAACGAGGGTTGGGTCGTTACATGATAATGAAGGAATAATACTATGTCAAAAGAAAATTGTATTAGTTCAAGCACCAAGTGGGAAGGTTATTTGGATTTATGGGGAACAGCTAGACGTGCTATTCCTATATGCACGTATGCAAGAGCTAAACGATTTTTGTCTCATGGGTGTTGTGCGTTTTTGGCACATGTGATAGATGATTCGAAGAAGGTTGTTGGGATAGGTGATGTACCGATAGTTAATGAGTTTCCGGATGTGTTTCCGGATGAATTGCCCGGTGTTCCTCCTGAACGAGAAGTGGAGTTTCGAATTGAGTTGATTCTCGGAGTCACGCCAATTGCCAAAGCACCTTATCGACTAGCTCCGTCGAAAATGAGGGAAATGATGACTCAACTACAAGATTTGATAGATAAAGGTTTTATACGTCCTAGTAGTTAACCTTGGGGAGCTCCGATTTTGTTTGTGAAAAATAAGGATGGAACAATGAGAATATGTATAGATTATAGTGAATTGAATAAGGTCACCATTAAGAATAAATATCCATTGCCGAGGATAGATGATTTGTTTGATCAATTACAAGGTGCATGTTTCTTTTCAAAGATAGATCTAAGGTCAGGTTATCATCAATTAAAGGTGAAGGAAGAGGATATCCCTAAAATGGCTTTTCGCACTAGGTATGGTCATTATGAATTCATGGTTATGCCTTTTGGGTTAACTAATTCTCCGACCGCGTTTATGGATTTGATGAATAGGCTTTGTCGACCAATGCTCGATAGGTTTGTGATTGTATTCATTGACGATATTTTGGTGTATTCTAAGGGGGAAGAGGAGCATGCGGTGCATTTACGACAAGTGTTAGAAACTTTAAGGAGAGAAAAGTTGTTTGCAAAGTTCTCTAAGTGCGAATTTTAGCTTCATGATATTCAATTTTTAGGACATGTCATTAATAAGAAGGGTATTTGCGTTGATCCGACAAAGATTGAAGCGATAATGAGATGGGAACCGCCTACGAATCCCACCAAAGTTTGGAGTTTTCTAGGCTTAACGGGGTATTATCGTCAGTTTATACAAGATTTTTCAAGAATAGCCACCCCACTCACTAAGTTAACTCGTAAGAATGTGCAATGGAAATGGGAAGAAAAACAAGAACAAGCATTTCAACTCCTTAAGGAGAAGCTTGTTCAAGCTCCTATACTAGTCTTACCGGAAGGGAATGAGAATATGACGGTTTATTGCGATGCTTCTAAGAAAGGTTTGCGGTGTGTGCTAATGCAAAATGGGAAAGTCATAGCCTATGCTTCTCGTCAATTAAAAACGCATGAAAAACGTCATGTTTTAGAATTAACGGCCGTGGTTTTTGGTTTGAAAATATGGCGTCATTATCTTTACGGAGTAAAATTCTCTATTTATAACGATCATAAGAATTTAAAGTACTTGTTCGACCAAAGAGATTTGAATGATAGCCAAAGGAGAGGACTGACTTGGTGAAAGATTACGACTGTGAAATTTTGTATCACCACGGGAAGGCTAATGTGGTGGCGGATGCGCTTAGTAGGAAGTCGAGCCACCAACCGATTAAGGTAACGAGTTTAGTCATGGTAATAACACCACAAATATTCGATAGTATCCGAGTTGCACAAGATGAAGCTTTGACCCCTGAAAACGTGAGGAAAGAAAGGATCAAAGGGCAAGTTAATGATTTTATAGTAGATTCTCGTGGACTAAGGCTTAGGTATGGAAGAATTTGGATACCCTTACAAAGTGATGTTAGAAGTGAGCTCCTTGACTTAGCTCACAAATCTAAATATTCGATTCACCCCGGTGATACGAAAATGTATAGAGACTTAAGGAAAGACTATTGGTGGCCAGGAATGAAGAGAGATGTAGTTAAGTATGTTCATAAGTGTCTTACTTGCCTGTAACATCCTCAATTGGGCCTAGTTGTAAGATTACTATTTTGTCCTTAAGTTAGTATTATGTTATTATATGCTTTTATTTTTATTTAATATTTACTATTAAATAATGATGTGGTTAGGACCAGTTTGTGACAAGGGTCACAGAACAGGTTTGTTTATTTAATTTGGACTTCGTTTGGGTCGCCAAATGATGTACGAAAGATGTCAGATAACTGCTAAATACCCGTGTATCGCACAATGTGGGAATTAAACCCAATTAAGTGACTAGTGCAGCTCATTTCTTCCCATTTCTAGAAAATTCCCTAACACACCTGTTCTTCATCTTCCTCACCTACAATCAAACCCTAATCCATAAACATTGATCTTGAGCTCAAATTGGTGTTAGAATTATGTTTGTTATCATTTACTAAGTCTATCAAGGTAAGTAACATGTATTTTTGTGTTCAATTCGTTACTAAATTCATCGTTTTGTGTGATTTTTATAAAAAGCTTGGATTTGTGTCAAAACAAGTGATTTAAGTGTTGTTATGGTCAAATTGTTGTGTGTTTTGAGTCTATAACAAGTAGTGAACAAGTTGTGGTCAATTTTGGTGTTTAAAACGAGCTCTAGATCGAGATTTGAGGAAATCATCTTGAAGTCCGTAGCCTTTGTTCAGTTTCTGATGAAGATGAACACACTCGGCCGACTGTCGGTCGACAGTCGACCGACTGAGGGTTGAACTGGCCGATTGACGAAGACAACCGACCGAATGAGATTTACCTTCGGCCGATTGATGTAATACCAAATGAATCGACCGACTAGGAAGGTCAGTCGACCGATTGTATCGACAGTCGACCGACTGAGTGTCCAGGGCAGAATATTTTACCTAAGTGTTGATTTTTAGCCGTTATGCTACCTGTTTGTATTTTGATGTTCAGGATGTAAATTTTGAAAGTGCACAAGTGTTAAGCAAAAAAATTTTAGCGGACAGTTTTTGATACAAAATTTCTGTATTGTGCTGTTTTGGGGTTAACGGACAGAAACTAACTTGTGTATATGTTTTTCTCAGGAGAAAAGGAGAAAGAGAAGGTTCAGTGATTAGATAGCTGAATACCTTCTCGTTTGCTGGTATTTGGTGAGTGGGACTAACTGGAGAATATAGTATATAGAAGCATGTTATATTATGATTTCCATGCTTGTTAGATATACTTATTGTTGTGGTTAGTTAGTACTTGTGATGACTGCATGTTAGTTGATGCTTGTCTGCTGGAGCCCGGTGCGTCTCTATTGTGTGGTAGCCTCGGTAGGAGAGATCAACCTGTGGGTTGGGTTCCTCTGTGGTAGCCTAGACAGCCGTGGTGTATATATATGTGAATGACGCGTCCGTCGCGTGTGAATTATGTATATACATACAGTGGTGGAGGAACTTCTGGTAACCCCCAGTCCGATCAGCCGGTGGTTAATGGTTTGGCCGAGCCGCCAGAGTCTCTGTAGACGGCACTTGGGTGATGTTTGTGTGTTAGACTATTGTGACATGATTAGTATAACGCTTATGTATGCTATGGCCTGTAGTTAGTCGTACTCACTTAGCTTCGTGCTAATTCCCCTCCATCTCCTCCCTGCAGGTTGTTAGCTTTTGTAGATAGTGCTTTTGGGAGAAGACGGGCATGGTGATGTTATGTTCGACAGGGTTAACTCTGATGTGGTCTTTTATAATATGAACCGTGTACTTTTGAAAACAGAATGTATTTACGTCTCTTCCTGTTATTATGTAAATTATTTTAATGACACGTGACATCGGTTTGTACAAATGTCGATATCGTATTTAATTAATATTATGATTTTGCCACGTATTTATTATAAAAAAATAGCGGTGTCACAAGTTGGTATCAGAGCTGAGTTTGGTAGCATGTGCATTGTGATCTACATGTCATGTTCCCAAACTTAGAAGAGTCATGTCAAATATAACATGCTGGGGATGGGTTAAGTGAGTATTTGGACAGGATATGTGTTAGTTGTTAGTACTAATAGAATTTATACTAAGCTTTGGTGTGAGTGTTGTGGTAGTGCAGTAATGGCAGATAATCAAGCAACCGCTACTGGCCCTACTGTCCCTGGAACTGGTACTTTTAGAGCCCCTGACGAAGATGGACATGTGTCTTCAGAAGAAGAAACCTCTCAAGAAGTAATAGAACTTCAAAGTCGGTTACTAGAAACTCAGGAGAAAATTAAAGAATTGGAACAAGAACGGGTGCAATGGAACCCTAATACCACTGCGTTAAACACAACTTTTCCTTCAAACCTTTATAATCAAGCCGGTGGCATTTCCCAATCACAGTTTCCACAAAATACCTATCAAAACTATCAAATGCAATTTCCGTTTAACCAGACTTTTCCTAATCAAATGATGTACCCATTTCAAGTCCCTGAGACAAGAAAGAAGTGTACCTATAAACAGTTTATGGACTGCAAACCTCCTGAGTACATTGGTCACAAAAACCCTACAATAACCCTTAATTGGGTAAGAGAAATAGAGAGAGCATTGGAAGCATATTTTTGTGAGCCTGAATCTATGGTGTTATTTGCTAGTAAGCTTCTCAAAGGTGAAGCAATGGAATGGTGGGACTCTATCACAGCTTATTTACCTAAAGAACAGATCAGTCAAATTACTTGGGAACAATTTGCTGCTAAATTTCGTGAGCAGTATTGTTCTAAGTATGAGATGGAAAGATTGAAAACCGAGTTTCTGAGTATGAAGATGACAGAAAGTATGACGATTGATGAGGTTTTCAGAGATTTCACATCTAAGCTAAGGTTCGTTCAACAGTGGGTACCAACTGAGAAAGATAAGATTCAGCATTTTATGCGGGTGATTAAGCCGGAGTACAGAACCATTGTGAGATTTGCAACAACCTTGATGCAGGCTCATGAGATGGCTAAAGTTACAGAAGGTGATATAATGGAAGCAAAAAGAGAAAGTTCGAGAAGTGAATCTTTTGGGGGTAAATCAGAAGATCAATCGGGTGGACAGTCAAATCAGCAGTCGAGTAAGCAATCCGGTTTTCGTGGTAAAAAGTCAGGCGGGTTTAAACACAAAAGTAAGTCTGGTATTAGTGGATTAGGTTCAAGTCAGTCTAGGTGGTGTAATGTTTGTAAGTCAATCATACCGGCCCGTGTTCTCCAATGACCAGAAGGTGTTTGAAATGTGGAGTGTTAGGTCATGAATCAACAGCTTGTTCTTTTAAGTCTAATGTTTGTTGGAGTTGCCATCAAGAGGGGCATAGATCAGCAAATTGTCCATCTGCGTCAAGATCCGGTTCTGGGGCAGGGTCAGGGGCGAGGTCGGTAACTTCTGGGGGATCTTCTGCTTCTACTGCCGGGCAGAAGAGAAAGAATCCTCCAACAGCAGAGGCAAGGGCATTTCAGGTGATGGTAGACGCTGCAACCGCTACCGATGACGTCATTACCGGTATGTTCTTGGTTAATTCCTTGCCAGCTCGTGTGTTGTGTGATTCAGGAGCGAATCGTTCTTTTATGTCCTTAGGCTTCTGTAATAAGTTGAAGTTGCCTGTTAGGATGTTAGATGAGCCTTTGGGAATAGAAGTAGCTGATGGTAAAATGGTTCCATGTACATCATCTGTGTCTGGAATTACCATCGAAATTGACGGCCATTCCTTCCCTTTAACCTGTTTGTTGATACCTATACCTAGTTTTGATGTAGTCATAGGCATGAATTGGTTAAGAGCTAATAGGGCTAATATTAAGTGTGATAAAAATATGATTTCTCTTCGTTTGGCCGATGGATCCCGAGTGATAGCTAGGGGAGAGCGCAGTGGATTTAACTTTACTATGGCTTCCCTAATGAAAGCTCAGAGGGCAATAACGAAAGGGTGTGATTCAATCTTAGCCTACGTTGTGATGACCCGGGAATTTCCGACCAAATTTAAACTTAATCTTTATATATTTCCAACACGATAAGCAAAGTCTGTAATGTTGAGTCACAAATATTTCGAATTGTTTTATATATTCGTTTGACTTTAGACCATTCTCGACGATTCACGAATAACTACTTGTAAATAGATAACATATATTTATATATTTAAATAGGTATTTATAATTTGAAATATAATTTAAAATATTATATAGTATGATTATTAGAGTTTATATTGTAAAATAAATAAAGTAAAATGCGATTAATGGAAACTATAAAATATATAGATATAGGTATAAATATGTAAATAAATGTTACTTGTAAATATATAAAGTTATATAAATTCTATTTGTTTTAAAATATATAATATAATTGTTTTAGTATTTAATTTTGCTATTTAAAAACTGTTTATATATAGAAAGGGAATATAAATGATTTCGAGCTTAATTAGTAAACGTCAGTAATATTTGGTTGACATTTCGATAGCGTTCATATAGATTTAATATAAGTTTATGTGAGAATAAAATAAAAGCTGAACTATAATTTGATTTCGAAGATTTTAGATTGGTTAAAAGTATTTTTACCTTTTTAAATTTAAATATTTGTACTCCGTACATATAAATCGGAACAGAAACTAAATAATTTTCGAACCTTTTTGGTCAGGTTTCAAACAGGTATTGAGTGAAATAATTAATTATGTTTAATCTAAAAATTGGGATTTTTTTTGAACACTTTTATATGTTAACTGTTTAGCAATGGACACGATATACCTATCCTCAATCAATTGTCGGCAGAAGAAAAACCTTGTGCGTACTAATCATCCACTTGTTAATATTTTATTATTTAATTATTATTATTATTAATATTAAATATTATATAATACATAATATATATTTATAGATATGTAATATATGTATCTGTATATCATAAGAGAGGGAGAGAGTCATCGCAGCCACTACCTCGCCACCTCACCTCCGCCGCTGCCACCACCTGTCTGCCGGACATCATAACCGCCGGCCAACACCACCACTTTTGTTTTATTGTTCGACTACCCCACAGCACCACCGCCACCTTTCATCCATGACCCCACTATCGAAACCCACCACAACCACGGCTTCCTCGTTATCAAGTCACCACCTTCAGACCACCATTGTTGAGCTACTATTTTGCTACTACTATTTGAACGAGGTTAGAAGAAGAAGACGATGAACAGTAGTTTAAGATGAGTGTGATGACGAGCTGTTAAGAAGATATTAGTAACGATGGTGAAGATGAGGTGATGATGTGTGTCACGATGATGAACACAGAAATGAAGAATGATCATGATGATGGTTACGGTGAAGAGGATGATCATGATAACGTGATGTTAGATGATGTTAATTATGGTAAATGATGGTGATATTTATGTTACGTGATGGTATGATGATCATTCGGTGATGATGATGGTGATTCGCGATATAAAGAAGATGATGAGATGAATGATACCGAGAGACGATGATGATGATACCGAGAGACGATGATGATGATGCCGAGAGATGATGATGATGATGCCGAGATATGATGATGATGCCGTGGTGTATGTGTTGATAATGATAATGAAACATGAAAATGATAATGATAATGGTATACCTTTTATCATTATTATTATTATTATGATTATTATTATTATTTTATCATAACTATTATTAATTTTTTTTTCTATTTTATTATTTTATGATTATGATTTGAGTATGATGATGACGATAATGAAGATCATGATGATCATGGACGATGGTGATGATGAATGATGATTATGCTCGATGACATTTAGGAGGGTATAACTCTCATTATCAAATTTTATTATAGTTTATTGTTGTTATTATTATTCCTATTAATTTTCTTATTGTTATTATTAAGATTTTTATTAATTGTGTTATTATTGGTGTTATAAGTATTATTATTTAATATTATTATTGTTAGTATCATGATAAGAGTTATTGTAAGGATTATAATTATATATACATATAAATTATGAATTATGAATACAAATATGAAAATGAGTAAAATTATAATTAAGTCATGATCCAAATTAGATATTATCACTAATATTATTATTAGAAGTATTATTATTAGTAAAATCATTATTAATATCATTATTAGTAAGAGTATTATGATATTAGACATTATAGTTATTATTATTACTAATATTGTTATGTTATTATTAATTTTATTACTAAAAATATTAAAAATAATCATTTCAGTAAAGTTATCATTATTATTATTATTATTATTATTATTATTATTATTATTATTATTATTATTATTATCAATATTATTCAAGGTATTATTTAATTTATCATTTTTCTATCATTATTATTAAAAGTATCATTTTTATTATTATTATTTATCATAACTATAATTATTATTAAAGACATTAGTATTAACATTAAGATTATTATTATTTTTACTACAAATATTATTATAAGTATTATTATTACCATTTAGGATTAGTATTAAGTATTATTATCAAAAATTATTATTTTCATTACCATTACTATTAAATTATCCATTTTATTAAAAACTACTGTTATTATCATTATTATGAGATTTATTATAAAAACTATCGTTAATATTATCATCAATAGAATTATTAATACTATTTTCATTATTATTAATATTAGTATTATCATTAATGCTATCCATTCAAATATTATATTGAATTATTAAAATACTGTTTAAACAAACAAATGATATATATACATATATATATATATATATATATATATATATATATATATATATATATATATATATATATATATATATATATATATATATATGTATATATATATATATATATATATATATATATATATATATATATATATATATATATATGAAAAATGATAAATTAAATAAAACCTTGAATAATATTGATAATAATAATAATAATAATGATAACTTTACTGAAATGATAATTTTTAATATTTTTAGTAATAAAAATAATAATAACATAACAATATTAGTAATAATAATAACTATAATGTCTAATATCATAATACTCTTACTAATAATGATATTAATAATGATTTTACTAATAATAATACTTCTAATAATAATATTAGTGATAATATCTAATTTGGATCATGACTTAATTATAATTTTACTCATTTTCATATTTGTATTCATAATTCATAATTTATATGTATATATAATTATAATCCTTACAATAACTCTTATCATGATACTAACAATAATAATACTAAATAATAATACTTATAACACCAATAATAACACAATTAATAATAATCTTAATAATAACAATAAGAAAATTAATAGGAATAATAATAACAACAATAAACTATAATAAAATTTGATAATGAGAGTTATACCCTCCTAAATGTCATCGAGCATAATCGTCATTCATCATCACCATCGTCCATGATCATCATGATCTTCATTATCGTCATCATCATACTCAAATCATAATCATAAAATAATAAAATAGAAAAAAAATTAATAATAGTTATGATAAAATAATAATAATAATGATAATAATAATAATAATGATAAAAGGTATACCATTATCATTATCATTTTCATGTTTCATTATCATTATCAACACATACACCACGGCATCATCATCATCATCATATCTCGGCATCATCATCATCATCTCTCGGCATCATCATCATCATCGTCTCTCGGTATCATCATCATTCTCTCTCGGTATCATTCATCTCATCATCTTCTTTATATCGCGAATCACCATCATCATCACCGAATGATCATCATACCATCACGTAACATAAATATCACCATCATTTACCATAATTAACATCATCTAACATCACGTTATCATGATCATCCTCTTCACCGTAACCATCATCATGATCATTCTTCATTTCTGTGTTCATCATCGTGACAACATCATCACCTCATCTTCACCGTCGTTACTAATATCTTCTTAACAGCTCGTCATCACACTCATCTTAAACTACTGTTCATCGTCTTCTTCTTCTAACCTCGTTCAAATAGTAGCAGCAAAATAGTAGCTCAACAATGGTGGTCCGAAGGTGGTGAGTTGATAACGAGGAAGCCGTGGTTGTGGTGGGTTTCAATAGTGGGTTCATGGATGAAAGGTGGCGGTGGTGCTGTGGGGTAGTCGAACAACAAAACAAAAGTGGTGGTGTTGGCCAGCGGTTATGATGACCGGCAGACAGGTGGTGGCAGCGGCAGAGGTGAGGTGGCGAGGTAGTGGCTGCGATGACTCTCTCCCTCTCTTATGATATACAGATACATATATTACATATCTATAAATATATATTATGTATTATATAATATTTAATATTAATAATAATAATAATTAAATAATATAATATTAACAAGTGGATGATTAGTACGCACAAGGTTTTTCTCCTGCCGACAATTGATTGAGGATAGGTATATCGTGTCCATTGCTAAACAGTTAACATATAAAAGTGTTCAAAAAAAATCCCAATTTTTAGATTAAACATAATTAATTATTTCACTCAATACCTGTTTGAAACCTGACCAAAAAGGTTCGAAAATTATTTGGTTTCTGTTCCGATTTATATGTACGGAGTACAAATATTTAAATTTAAAAAGGTAAAAATACTTTTAACCAATCTAAAATCTTCGAAATCAAATTACAGTTCAGCTTTTATTTTATTCTCACATAAACTTATATTAAATCTATATGAACGCTATCGAAATGTCAACCAAATATTACTGATGTTTACTAATTAAGCTCGAAATCATTTATATTCCCTTTCTATATATAAACAGTTTTTAAATAGCAAAATTAAATACTAAAACAATTATATTATATATTTTTAAACAAATAGAATTTATATAACTTTATATATTTACAAGTAACATTTATTTACATATTTATACCTATATCTATATATTTTATAGTTTCCATTAATCGCATTTTACTTTATTTATTTTACAATATATACTCAAATAATCATACTATATAATATTTTAAATTATATTTCAAATTATAAATACCTATTTAAATATATAAATATATGTTATCTATTTACAAATAGTTGTTCGTGAATCGTCGAGAATGGTCTAAAGTCAAATGAATATATAAAACAATTCAAAATATTTGTGACTCAACATTACAGACTTTGCTTATCGTGTCAGAAATATATAAAGATTAAGTTTAAATTTGGTCGGAAATTTCCGGGTCATCACAGTACCTACCCGTTAAAGAAATTTTGTCCCGAAATTTGAGTGAGGTGGTCATGGCTAATAATAAAATTGTTTTCATGACGAATATGAGTCGATAAATAGAGTCTAATCATCATTGAGTTTGGTGGATAAAACAATTCTATTATTCGAAGAGTACGAATGAAGCTATTCACAAAAGAATGAAATGAGAAGCAAAGATTTGTTTTTAACTTTTGACGTAATCAAGTTTGAATTCCGGAATTCACTAGATTTAAAAGAAAATCCTGAAGATCTATAAGATCTGATTCTTCGGAATTTATGGAAATTAAGATCTCTTTAATTAAATACGGTGATCTGCCCCGATTACTACGTCTGATATTTCCTTTATAAATTTACCTTTTCCGTTCCATTTGTTTTCACAACTTCTATACTCAATTTCCAAATTCAAAAAATTTATGAAAATGCTTAACCCTGTTCTGATCCTTGTTCTTATTCTAACTATCGCAATGATCGTTCTTCTTTTCCAACTCCCACCTGAAGAATCTGTTTATTTCTATTATGCTCGAGGGATTATTATATTTATAATCCTACCGTGTCTTTATATTGCTATACGTACTAATATCCACGGTTTGTAATTTCTGGGTTGTTGTTGAGTTTTATATCTTCCCTCTTATTTCAATGTCCCTGCTTCTGTCTTCTATAATCATTGTCATCTACAGTTAATGCCCTCTCTTATTTGCTGCTATTTATACCCCTTTTCTATTTTGGAGCTTCATGATTTTGTTTACTTTTCGCAAGTAGCGGTCCAGAATTCATAGGTATGGAGTTTCGAATTATCATAATATACAAGGTAGAAAGGAAAAATAGTAGCACGATTTGTTTTGTCAAATTACCTGAATCACTGAGAATTGAACTATCAAGAATATATTTTCTTGATATATTCAGAAGTTAAGCACAATGAAAGAGTTATTTAACATGGCACATGATGACGTTATTATCTGTGCATCATCGCGTCCCATTAGAAACTCAGCATGACTTACTGTAATATAATCACGTTGATCAAGTGTCATTATATTATACTAACTCATGCATCAGTTCCCAACATTACTTCAATAACATTCATATTTTAAGCTCGAAAGTTTACAGAATATAGAAACTAACAGTTTCTATATGATGTAACACTGATAGCACGAAGAGATTAATGATTTCAGATAAGAATAGCTATAAAAATATCTCTAAAAATATGGAGGACATTTATAATGAAAGATACGATAATATCTCGGAATATCTAAGATCAGCAGATGATAGAAACTATTGTCTGCCAGGGTTTAGAGTAAGGAGTAAGATATTCACTAAAGACTTTAGCAGGTATTGAATCATTTGGATTCTTTGAAGTCAAACTTATTCTTTGTGATTTGTCCACGGCTTTCTTCATAGTTTCGCATAATCTGCTTTTCGGTACTAAATTTTCTATTGAATGTTTCCAATATAATGATACACAGGAAGTACGAAGAGGTATATAATCTCGGACGAGAATATTTATGAAAATATCCTCAGAAATATCGAAGATATTGATGATGATATTTTTGGAGTTTCTAAGTTTGAAGGTTGACGAAGAAAAATTTTCCGCAAGATTTTAACATGACTTCAGAGCAAGATATTCTCTAAAGATTTCAACGGATCCAGAATTACCTGGATTCTTTGAATATAGGGTATGGTCCTTGTATTTTTCCTTGGTCTCCTTAGTGGTTAGCTCAATCCGTTTTCCAGTTCCAACTTTTCTGAGCTTTTCCAAGATACTATTCTTTATCATCAAACTTCTGATGATTAAGGTCGTTTACGGTTGTCTACGGTTTTTGCTGCTTCATTCAGCTTTTTCAACATTCAGAGTATTGATTTGTAGAATGAGTGCTTTTCAGAATTTCAGAATGAAAGATCATAATTCTAAGAAATAAATGTTATACATATAACTGTTGATGTAGATATGCTGTGAGTTTTCAAAGTACTGATTGCTGATTCCCAATAATTGGTATGGCAGTTCTCGTTACAAGATGCGGATGAGTATATGATAAGGATTCAATAGCTAAATATAGTGATTTGTCGGAGAGATTTAAGCCAAGGAGCAACGAGGTTGCTGGTACGTCTACTGGTAATATGGTGGAATATAAAAGAATTCTCTTGTATCAAAAGGGTAATCGTATATATCAGGATTATAGTAAGGCTACTTCAAATGACAAGTCGAAGTTGACTTGCTGGAGCTGTGACAAAATTGGCTACTTTGAAAAGGGATCGCAAAGTTATTTTTGCTAATAAATGCCAAAGGATCTGACGCGGCTGCGGGTTAAACTTTTACTCAGTTGCCGAGAGTTTCTCCGATGCAATACTATATACATAAATCTTTCCTTCCGTAGATGAAGTGCGGTTGGTTCATCCTCTCGATTGAGGTGTTTTCAAGAATCATGAAAGGTTTGAACGCAGATTGTAATCGTCAAGATACAATGAGGTTTAAGATGAAATCGAGTGGCAAACTTGAAGAATTTTTTAGTTTCATATGTTATAATCAATATTTTAATTCATTCTAATTGTCCAATGTTGATAGTCCTCAGTTGATAATCCACAGTTAACAGTCCAATAATTCATATATAGTTTAATATATAATATTCAATTTAGTTAATATGTATCGTGACCCGCACACGTCTCAGACTGGATCACAACTCAAAGTATATATATATTTTGGAATCAACCTCAACCCTGTATAGCTAACTCCAACATTTGCATATAGAGTGCCTATGGTTGTTCCGAAATATATATATATATATATATATATATATATATATATATATATATATATATATATATATATATATATATATATATATATATATATATATATATATATATATATATATATATATATATATATATATATATATATATAGATGGGTCGATATGATATGTCAAAACATTGTATATGTGTCCCGATAATTAAAGTGCGTACAATAAATAACAGAAATTAAATGAAGATAAATAAAATTGCGATAAATTAAAATGTAATCAGTTAGCTAGGAACAGTTAGCTAGGATTTTGTTAGCGTGGATTCTTAACAAAATTTTCTCATAGTTAATTTGTTTGTTTCTAACAAATTTTATTCCGTCAAATGTTTTCTTCATTATGCCACTTGTTGGATTCTGATAGGTCAAAATTCAAATATGAAATTGAACTTGGATGAAAATAGTTGTTCTTTGGTGAACGGATACGTATATGCGTGAATTTGAGCAGCGTTGTTAATGACTGCTGTAACATCCCTCCTTTTTCCGTTTACTTTTCCGTTTAACTATTTAAAGTCCGTTATAAGATTATGACATCCCTCGTTAATACGCGTTTTAAAATATCTCGTTTAGGTAATTCACGCACCCGCAACCGAACTAGAGGGACCATTGTTGCCAAGAGAGCAAAGAGGTGACTAGGTCAACTAATCAACCCTTCACTCTCATCCTTTCATTAATCCCTTTTCTTTTTCCATTTTCTCTAATACTTTCACCAAATCTCTCAAACACCACTTCAAGGATTCATCATCCAAATCAAATCGAGCAAGCATCCATCTAAACAAATTGCATATTCGGAATCCTCTCATCTTCCCCTTCGATTCCATACCGATTTCATCAAGTTTGGGTAACTTTCTAAAATCACTAGATTTTGTGTTCTTGATGTTTTTAACTTATAAAATTGTTAATTAGTGTCTATGGCTCAAGTCTAAAATGAATATATGAATTGTATGCTCGATCTTGTTGTTTTGAAGTAACTAGCATGAACTTGAATTTTGGTGTGTTGTTTTTGAGTTTTGGATGATCATATGTTGTTAGATGTTAAAAGTTCATGTTATAATTGTGTTCCTAGTATCACTAGCTTCAATTTGATGTGTAGGTTGCTTTAGAAAAGTTCATGAACTTGATTTATGATTTTGGTGAATTTGGGTTAGGGTTTGATGAACTTGAAATGGACTTTTGATGCATTGAATGACATGGATTATTATTGGTAAGTGTTTAGTTGTATTGTATGCTTGATCACCTTCGAAACGGCATATCATTCATATAAATTGGTTGCCGAATCATCGAATTTCATTTATGAACTTGAGTGCATTTAATGAGGAACTTTGAATGTGATTTTGGTTGTTGTAAAAGTAAATGTGATGGATGAAATGTGTTTAGTTGTTTTCCTTGTCGAAATACATTTCCGATGATATAAGATACATGCTTTGGTTGTTTGCGGGTCATAAATGGTGATTGGTTGAAGTTAGGTTCGTGCATAAAACATAAAAACTGCCAGAATTCTCTGCACAGGTAATGGCGCGGCGCGCCATATACCCGCGCGGTGCGCCAAAGTGGTCTGTCCAACTTTGTCGATTTTCGAATAATGTTTGCTATGCTACGCACCTCCGATTCACATGTAACTTGTTCTAACATGCTCATACATGATTAAAAACCTCAGAAAAATAGTTCGGGACCCGACCCGAACGTGTTGACTTTTTCATTGACTTTGACCGACCAAAGTTTGACTTTTTGTCAAACTTAACCAAATGATTATGCAACCTTCCTAACTTGTTTCTATACTTGTATCTTGCATGTAACTTGACAATTTGATTTCACATGCTACATAATCGAGTCGTAACGAGCCGTAGGACTAATTGAACATTTTTGACCTATCGTGTTTACCGTTATTGATATGACCTATTTTTTTAGGTCAAGACTAGCATTATTCTTTGCACACGTTTACTTGTTGAAGTACTTTATTACTCGTGCACTCAAGGTGAGATCATAGTCCCACTTTTACTCTTTTTGAACTTACATTTGGGATGAGAAAACATAAACATTTCTTTTACTAAGTGAACACAAGTACATGAAAACAAACATTCTACATACGAGTTTAGAACAAAATCCTCAATTCGATTATCATTAGTTACACTTGCCGGGTGTAAGCGAGAACTTATGTTGTATGGATCCATATGGGTTTGACAAACCCTCATTCAAACGGTTCGCTACCGTTTACGAATGAAATATATTTTCGTGAAACAGTGTATGTTCTAACACACTATTCTGATGGGGTTCTATGGAAGGAAAGTTAAGCATTGATAATTGGGTGCTCGTGAAACAAACTTTTGGAATGTATTACTATTATATCAATGTTACAAATCTTGTGGTTCATTTGTACTTACTTACTTAAACCTATGATTTCACCAACATTTTCGTTGACAGATTCCTATGTTTTTCTCAGGTCCTTGAACGATACATGATACATGCTTCCGCTCATTATTTTGATACTTGCATTGGATGTCGAGTATATATGCATACATGGAGCGTCTTTTGGCTACTTTTAAATTGTGTCGCATAAGTTTCATTTGTACTTATAACTTTGTAACGTAACTTGTGGTGGAACTATTCTTGTAAACTTTGAACAATCTTTACATTTGAAATGAATGTGACATATCTTTTGGTCAAACGTTGTCTTAAAGACTTATGACCACGTAATGGGACCTAAGTAGACGGCGCCGTCAATGACAATTTTGTCGGGTCGCTACAGATGGTATCAGAGCGTTGGTTATAGGGATTTAGAGTTCATTGGTGTCGACCCCGAGTCATAGGGTACATTAGTGAGTCTAGACTACAACCGGCATATAGACTTGAAGTAGGAATTACTTGACTACTTGTGCATTTATACTCGAACGCTTCTACTCATATCTACTCTTAGTTCATCTTAATCTCACGTTGTTTAATTTGATTGACACGCCACCTTGACTATATGAAATGATGTCGAATGCACATATGAATCAGGGTAATATAATTTCCGGGATTATATTACGGTGACTCATATGAATGTTCCGACATTGTGGCATAAAGAATTTAAGGAAAGTCAAGGAAAATTTTCTCTCTATCTTTTTTTCCATATCACGGTTAGTATTATTTAGAATACTAACCAACGGTATTCTTTTGTTTTGAAGGAACAATGCCTCCTAGCCGTGCGCCACGCCGTGAAACTCCCGAACAAGCTCTACAATGCATGATAGCCACCGCCGTAGATGCGGCCATGGCCGGTCACTCATCCAACAACAATAATAATAACAACCACAACAACAACAACAACAACAACAACAATGGAGCCGGTAACTCAAACGAGGGATGCTCCTATAAAGCTTTCATGGGGTGCAAACCTCACACTTTCGATGGAACCGGAGGATCGGTTGCTCTCACTCGATGGTTTGAACAAACAGAAGCCGTTTTTAGCATAAGCGGTTGTCGCGACCAAGACAAGGTCAAGTACTCCACTCACACTTTCTCCGGCGTCACTCTCACTTGGTGGAACACCTATGTACAATCGGTGGGTACCGATGAAGCCCACGCTCTCTCTTGGTCCGATTTGAAAGGAAAGATGATCACCGAATACTTTCCGCGCGAGGAAACCCGAAAGCTCGAACAAGAGCTAAGAACTCTAAAAGCGGTTGGAAACGATCTCAAGGCCTATAATCAACGATTTTCTGAACTAGCCTTGATGTGCCCAAACCTTGTGAACCCCGAGTCTTTAAGGGTTTAACTTTACATGGATGGTCTTCCAAAGAGCATCAAACACGGAGTAATGTCATCCAAACCCCCTAATCATTAAGAAGCTTTGAACATGGCCCGCAAATTGATAGAGACGTTGGACGAAATCGTAGTACCGGCACCTAAAGCCGAGGACAAGTCGAGTAACAACAAAAGAAAATGGGAAGCTCCCCAATCAAGCAACAAAAACTTTGCCAAGAAATCTTTCACCTCCGACGGCAAGAAGGATTATGCCGAAAATCTACCTCTTTGCAACAAATGCAACAAACATCACTTTGGCGAATGTAGTAAGCTAATTTGCCATCGGTGCCAAGGAATTGGTCATAAGTCCAACGATTGTAAAAGTGCCACTCCCGTCGCTCGAAAGTGGCCCAATGCACCAAAGATGGGCACTTGTTACGAATGTGGCCAAACGGGTCATTATAGAAATGCATGCCCAAAGAAGAAAGATAACCCCAACACGCGCAGCCGAGCTTTCAACATCAACATCGAGGAAGCCCGGGATGACACTGAACTAGTCACGGGTACGTTTCTTCTCAACAATTCTTATGTCTCTTGCTTATTCGATTCGGGTGCCGATAAATGCTTTGTATCCAAGACTTTGACTCATTCTTTTAGCACTCCACCTCTTCCATTAGATACCACTTATACCATTGAAGTGGCTAACGGGAAACAATTAAGTGCCGACACATATTACCGGGGGTGTACGTTAAACATTTTGGGTAAGGAGTTTGAAATCGACTTGATACCCATGGAACTAGGTAGCTTCGATGTAATAATCGGTATGAATTGGCTAGCCAAATGAAATCTCACATCCTTTGTGATCTTAACGCAATCCGAATCCCTATCGAGAATGGTGAACCTTTGATCGTCTATGGCGATAAGAGTTGCACCGGACTCAACCTCGTTTCGTGCATTAAAGTTAGAAAACTACTCCGTAAGGGTTGTTTTGCGATCCTTGCTCACGTTAAGAAAGTCGAGTCCGATGAGAAGCACATCGATGATGTGCCAATTGTTAGTGACTATTCCGATGTATTTCCCGACGAATTGCCGGGTCTTCCACCTCATCTACCGATTGAATTCCATATCGATCTTATTCCGGGAGCCGCACCCGTAGCACGTGCACCGTATAGACTTGCTCCATCCGAAATGCAAGAATTGCAAAGTCAAATCCAAGAACTACTTGACCGTGGTTTTATCCAACCTAGCCATTCACCTTGGGGCGCTCCGATTTTGTTTGTTAAAAAGAAAGATGGATCCCTACGAATGTGCATTGACTATAGTGAACTAAACAAATTGACGGTTAAGAACCGATATCCTCTTCCTCGCATCGATGACCTCTTTGATCAACTACAAGGGTCTTGTGTATATTCGAGAATCGATCTCCGCTCGGGTTATCATCAATTAAGGGTTAAGGGGGAAGATGTCTCCAAAACCGCTTTCCGGACTCGTTATGGTAGTTATGAATTCCTTGTCATGCCATTTGGTCTCACTAACACACCGGCGGTGTTCATGGATCTTATGAACCGCGTGTGCAAACCGTATCTCGATAAATTCGTTATTGTGTTCATCGATGACATATTGATCTATTCTAAAAATGAAGAAGAGCACGAACAACATCTCCGACTTGTACTTGAACTCTTGAGACAAGAACGAATTTATGCCAAATTCTCCAAGTGTGAATTTTGGTTGAAGGAAGTTCAATTTCTTGGTCATGTTGTAAGTGATCAAGGTATTAAAGTCGATCCCACAAAAATCGAAGCCATTAGTAAATGGGAGACTCCTACTACTCCTACTCACATTCGTCAATTCTTGGGTCTCGCCGGATACTACCGTAGATTCATCAAGGATTTTTCTTTGGTTGCTCGTCCTCTAACCACGTTAACTCATAAGGGAAGAAAATTCGTTTGGGCAACCGAACATGAATCCGCATTCCAAATCTTGAAAACGAAGCTAACCACCGCTCCTATCTTGTCACTTCCCGAAGGCAATGATGACTTTGTTGTATATTGCGATGCCTCGAAACATGGTTTTGGGTGTGTATTGATGCAACGAACGAAAGTCATTGCTTATGCTTCTCGACAACTCAAAATTCATGAACGAAACTACACGACGCATGATCTCGAACTCGGAGCCGTTGTCTTTGCACTTAAAATGTGGAGACACTATCTTTATGGAACCAAGAGTACTATCTTTACCGACCACAAAAGTCTCCAACACATTTTCGATCAAAAGCAACTAAACATGAGACAACGACGGTGTATTGAAGCTTTGAACGATTATGATTGCGAGCTTCGTTACCATCCCGGGAAGGCAAACGTAGTAGCCGATGCCTTAAGTCGAAAAGAAAGAGCGGTGCCTCTTCGTGTCCGAGCCTTAAACATCACCATCCACACAAACCTTAATAGCCAAATTCAGGTAGCCCAAGATGAGGCTCTCAAGGATGAAAACCTTTCACACGAGCTCTTGAACATTCTCGTCTCTCGATTCGAAATTAGGGAGACCGGACTCCGATATTACGCCGGAAGGATTTGGGTGCCTAGTTATGGGGACCTACGAAGCCTTATTTTAGATGAAGCCCATAAGTCACGATACTCGATTCACACCGGTGCCAATAAGATGTACCACGACCTTAAACAACTATATTGGTGGCCGAACATCAAAAGGGACGTCGCTACTTATGTTTCCAAGTGTTTAACATGTTCCAAAGTCAAAGCCGAACACCAAAGACCATCCGGACTACTTCAACAACCCGAGATCCCGCAATGGAAGTGGGAAAGGATAACGATGGATTTTATCACCAGGCTACCAAAAACGACGGGCGGTTATGATACCATTTGGGTTATTGTTGACCGTCTCACCAAATCCGCACACTTCCTTGCCATGAAAGAAACAGACAAAACGGAGAAACTTGCACAACTTTACATTAAGGAGATCGTAGCCCGACACGGTGTACCTTTATCGATTATCTCCGACCGAGATGGCCGTTTCGTTTCTAGATTTTGGCGTACATTGCAAGAAGCGTTGGGAATGCGTTTAGACATGAGCACCGCATATCATCCTCAAACCGATGGACATAGCGAACGTACAATTCAAACCTTAGAGGACATGTTACGAGCTTGCGTGGTTGATTTCGTAAAAGCTTGGGACAAGCACTTACCTCTCGCCGAGTTCTCTTACAACAATAGTTATCACGCGAGTATTAAAGTCGCACCTTTTGAAGCGCTATATGGCCGAAAATGTCGTTCACCTCTTTGTTGGGCCGAAGTAGGTGACGTACAAATCACCGGATCCGAATTCATTCACGAAACCACCGAGAAGATCGTTCAAATCCGAGATAGGCTTCGGACGGCCCGGAGTCGTCAAAAGTGCTATACCGACAAAAGACGCAACGACCTTGAATTTCAAGTCGGTGACCGCGTCATGTTAAAGGTCGCACCTTGGAAGGGTGTAATCCGTTTTGGGAAACGCGGGAAGCTAAATCCGCAGTATATTGGTCCTTTCAAAATCTTGGAGCATATTGGAACCGTTGCTTATCGTTTAGATCTTCCGCCTCAATTGAACTCCGTTCATCCTACCTTCCATGTATCTAACTTGAAAAAGTGTTTAGCCGAACCCGAACTCGTCATCCCTCTCGAGGAGCTTACTATCGATGACAAACTTCATTTTGTGGAGGAACCGGTTGAAATTGTGGACACCTCCGTCAAGACATTGAAACAAAGCCGAATCCCGATTGTTAAAGTCCGTTGGAACGCCAAAAGGGGACCCGAGTTTACTTGGGAAAGACAAGATCAAATGCAAAGGAAGTATCCTCATCTATTCATGAATCCGGAAATGCAAGATCCCGAGGATGAAACAACGACAACTACGCCTACTTAAAATTTCGGGACGAAATTTCTTTTAAGGAGTAGGTAATGTAACATCCCGCCTTTTTCCGTTTACTTTTCCGTTTAACTATTTAAAGTCCGTTATATGATTATGACATCCCTCGTTAATACGCGTTTTAAAATATCTCGTTTAGGTAATTCACGCACCCGCAACCGAACTAGAGGGACCATTGTTGCCAAGAGAGCAAAGAGGTGACTAGTTCAACTAGTCAACCCTTCACTCTCATCCATTCATTAATCCCTTTTCTTTTTCCATTTTCTCTAATACTTTCACAAATCTCTCAAACACCACTTCAAGGATTCATCATCCAAATCAAATCGAGCAAGCATCCATCTAAACAAATTCATTATTCGGAATCCTCTCATCTTCCCCTTCGATTCCATACCGATTTCATCAAGTTTGGGTAACTTTCTAAAATCACTAGATTTTATGTTCTTGATGTTTTTAACTTATAAAAGTGTTAATTAGTGTCTATGGCTCAAGTCTAAAATGAATATATGAATTGTATGCTCGATCTTGTTGTTTTGAAGTAACTAGCACGAACTTGAATTTTGGTGTGTTGTTTTTGAGTTTTGGATGATCATATGTTGTTAGATGTTAAAAGTTCATGTTCTAATTGTGTTCCTAGTATCACTAGCTTCAATTTGATGTGTAGGTTGCTTTAGAAAAGTTCATAAACTTGATTTATGATTTTGGTGAATTTGGGTTAGGGTTTGATGAACTTGAAATGGACTTTTGATGCATTGAATGCCATGGATTATTATTGGTAAGTGTTTAGTTGTATTGTATGCTTGATCACCTTCGAAACGGCATATCATTCATATAAATTGGTTGCCGAATCATCGAATTTCATTTATGAACTTGAGTGCATTTAATGAGGAACTTTGAATGTGATTTTGGTTGTTGTAAAAGTAAATGTGATGGATGAAATGTGTTTAGTTGTTTTCCTTGTCGAAATACCTTTCCGATGATATAAGATACATGCTTTGGTTGTTTGCGGGTCATAAATGGTGATTGGTTGAAGTTAGGTTCGTGCATAAAACATAAAAACTGCCAGAATTCTCTGCACAGGTAATGGCGCAGCGCGCCATATACCCGCGCGGCGCGCCAAAGTGGTCTGTCCAACTTTGTCGATTTTCGAATAATGTTTGCTATGCTACGCACCTCCGATTCACATGTAACTTGTTCTAACATGCTCATACATGATTAAAAACCTCAGAAAATAGTTCGGGACCCGACCCGAACGTGTTGACTTTTTCGTTGACTTTGACCGACCAAAGTTTGAGTTTTTGTCAAACTTAACCAAATGATTATGCAACCTTCCTAACTTGTTTCTATACTTGTATCTTGCATGAAACTTGACAATTTGATTTCACATGCTACATAATCGAGTCGTAACGAGCCGTAGGACTAATTGAACTTTTTTGACCTATCGTGTTTACCGTTATTGATACGACCTATTTGTTTAGGTCAAGACTAGCATTGTTCTTTGCACACGTTTACTTGTTGAAGTACTTTATTACTCGTGCACTCAAGGTGAGATCATAGTCCCACTTTTACTCTTTTTGAACTTACATTTGGGATGAGAAAACATAAACATTTCTTTTACTAAGTGAACACAAGTACAGGAAAACAAACATTCTACATACGAGTTTAGAACAAAATCCTCAATTCGATTATCATTAGTTACACTTGTCAGGTGTAAGCGAGAACTTATGTTGTATGGATCTATATGGGTTTGACAAACCCTCATTCAAACGGTTCGCTACTGTTTACGAATGAAATATATTTTCGTGAAACAGTGTATGTTCTAACACTATTGTGATGGGGTTCTATGGAAGGAAAGTTAAGCATTGATAATTGGGTGCTCGTGAAACAAACTTTTGGAATGTATTACTATTATATCAATGTTACAAATCTTGTGGTTCATTTGTACTTACTTACTTAAACCTATGATTTCACCAACGTTTTCGTTGACAGATTTCTATGTTTTTCTCAGGTCCTTGAACGATACATGATACATGCTTCCGCTCATTATTTTGATACTTGCATTGGATGTCGAGTATATATGCATACATGGAGCATCTTTTGGCTACTTCTAAATTGTGTCGCATAAGTTTCATTTGTACTTATAACTTTGTAACGTAACTTGTGGTGGAACTATTCTTGTAAACTTTGAACAATCTTTACATTTGAAATGAATGCGACATATCTTTTGGTCAAACGTTGTCTTAAAGACTTATGACCACGTAACGGGACCTAAGTAGACGGCGCCGTCAATGACGATTTTGTCGGGTCGCTACAACTGCTGAATCTGAATTGAAGAATGTACAGTGTAACTTATTAATGTGAAATCTGAATATTCCTCGGATATTACCTACCCGTTAAAAAATATTTTCACCATTAACAGCTTGTACAAAAGAATTTTTAATCACAATCTTTATGAAAATATACTTACATATACATTTTCTTCAGATGTAACCATGGATTTAATGAGTCAATATGATATTAAACACTTTTAATTTACCGTTTGAACAAGTATATATAATCTCTAAAACATTAGAGTTTACATAATCATCATGTCGAACGAAGATAAATGATGTAGAGCGTCATGTGGAGCGATGATTATACTCGAGCTACAGAATGAGATGTCGAAGCTGGTGATGCGGATGTTGTTGTTGGTGGTACTAGTGCTGTTGGTGCTAAGGTTGGTGATGTGACTGGTGTTGGTGATACAGCTGATGCTTGCAAACTGTGTACCGTGCTCTCTAAAGTTAACACTCGAGCTCGAAGTTCTTTAACTTCTTCTACTAACCCTGGTTGGTTATCAGTGTGGGGTAGAGGTTGGATATCCTCTCTAGTTCCGTTAATGGTAGTCTCAAGACGAAAAATTCTGGCAAAAAGGGTATAAACGGTGTTGCGAACAGGTTCGCCAGTAAGCGGGTCAAGTACTCCAAGGTTAGGTGGTAGATTCAGTTCATGATATGGAGTACCTTCTTCCTTTCTTCATAGGGTGAGTATGTCGCGAACCCACCCCCATTTTCTCCAGTAATTACGGTAGTTGATTGGTTGGTGTGCTCCCGTCACACTGTCTTCGGAGTCAGAGGAACTTGGTCGATTCGTAGAAGCCATCTTACGCGATTACAGAAAATATTTTTGATATGAAGAGTTTAGTGACAGTAATTGATAGTTGGATGGTATTCTTAATGCATAATTTACATAGATATATATAGTACTAGGATCCCTTAAATTAAGGATAAATTTACGAGAGATATCAGGCAAGGTCTACAGTAAAAGATACGCTAAGATATGAATTGGCAGATACGCTAAGATACGAATTTTTGTCTATACACTATTCATGCAATCATTGCAGTAAGATGTGTCTAGACTAAGAATGATAAGCAGGTAATTTCCTAAGGATGGTAAACAGATGATTTTCGACAAAAATGATAAGCAAAACTTTTGACATGCAGACACGGTCGAAGTCCAGACTTACTAATGCATCCTAACGACTATCAGTTAGACACACTAATGCAAGACCTGGTTCACTAAGACCACCGCTCTGATACCAACTGAAAGGACCCGTCCTAATCCATCCGGACAAAGTCCATATCGATTACAAACGATTCACAATAGTTGGTTACATCGCGAGGTACTTGACCTCTATATGATACATTTTACAAACATTGCATTCGTTTTTAAAAGACAAACTTGCTTTATATCGAAAATTGATGACATGCAAATCATTTCATAATATATTCAACTATAATTGTCTAAATAATAATCTTGATGAACCCGACGACTCGAATGCAACATCTTTTGAAATATGTCATGAATGACTCCAAGTAATATCTTTTAAATGAGCAATTGCACAGCGGAAGACTTCTTTTATACCTGAGAATAAACATGCTTTCAAGTGACAACCAAAAGGTTGGTGAGTTCATTAGTTTAGCATAAAGAAACATTTCCATCATTTTAATAGACCACAAGATTTTCATTTCCAGTTCTCATAAATATACGTCCCACACATGGAGACAAAAATCATTCATATGGATTGAACACCTGGTAACCAACATTCACAATTACATATAAGAATATCCCCATCATTCCGGGATCCTCCTTCGGACATGATATAAATTTCAAAGTACTAAAGCATCCGGTACTTTGGATGGGGCTTGTTGGGCCCGATAGATCTATCTTTAGAGTTCGCGTCAATTAGGGTGTCTGTTCCCTAATTCTTAGATTACCAGACTTAATAAAAAGGGCATATTCGATTTCGATAATTCAACCATAGAATGTAGTTTCGATTACTTGTGTCTATTTCGGCAAACATTTATAAAAGTAGCGCATGTATTCTCAGTCCCAAAAATATATAAAAAGGGAGTAATGAAACTCACCTAATGTATTTTGTAGTAAAAATACATATGACTATTTTGAACAACTGAACAATGCAGGGTTGGCCTCGAATTCACGAACCTATATCATTTGTATATATATTAAAAAGTATATTCATAATCGGACAAATTTAAATATTATTATTAGTGAAATCGTTTTTATATCAATAACTTATATTCATTTTATTAAGTAAAGATATTAATTTCTGTTATGTTATATATATACTAATTATATATAACATAACAAAAATTAATATCTTTACTTTATAAAATGAATATAAGTTACTGATATAAAAACGATTTCACTAATAATAATATTTAAATTTGTCCAATTACGAATATACTTTTTAATATATATACAAATGATATAGGTTCGTGAATCCGAGGCTAACCCTGCATTGTTCAGTTGTCCAAAATAGTCATATGTATTTTTACTACAAAATACATTAGGTGAGTTTCATTACTCCCTTTTTATATATTTTTGGGACTGAGAATATATGCGCTACTTTTATAAATATTTGACGAAATAGACACAAGTAATCGAAACTACATTCTATGGTTGAATTATTGAAATCGAATATGCCCTTTTTATTAAGTCTGGTAATCTAATAATTAGGGAACAGACACCCTAATTGACACGAACTCTAAAGATAGATCTATCGGGCCCAACAAGCCCCATCCAAAGTACCGGATGCTTTAGTACTTCAAAATTTATATCATGTTCGAAGGAGGATCCCGGAATGATGGGGATATTCTTATATGTATATTGTGAATGTCAGTTACCAGGTGTTCAATCCATATGAATGATTTTTGTCTCCATGTGTGGGATGTATATTTATGAGAACTGGAAATGAAAATCTTGTGGTCTATTAAAATGATGGAAATGTTTCTTTATGCTAAACTAATGAACTCACCAACCTTTTGGTTGACACTTGAAAGCATGTTTATTCTCAGGTATAAAAGAAGTCTTCCGCTGTGCAATTGCTCATTTAAAAGATATTACTTGGAGTCATTCATGATATATTTCAAAAGATGTTGCATTCGAGTCGTCCGGTTCATCAAGATTATTATTTAGACAATTATAGTTGAATATATTATGAAATGATTTGCATGTCATCAATTTTCGATATAAAGCAAGTTTGTCTTTTAAAAATGAATGCAATGTTTGTAAAATGTATCATATAGAGGTCAAGTACCTCACGATGTAACCAACTATTGTGAATCATTTGTAATCGATATGGACTTTGTTCGGATGGATTAGGATGGGTCCTTTCATACGTGATTGATGTTAAGAAAGAGAAGAAGCAGGTGACCAATATTCCCATTGTGTCAGAATTTCCTGAAGTATTTCCAAATGATTTACCAGGGTTACCTCCAGTACGTGAAGTAGAGTATAAAATTGATTTGGTTCCCGGTGCTACGTCAGTTGCAAAAGCTCCTTACTGATTAGCTCCATCAGAAATCCGAGAAATGATGTCTCAGATTCAGGAATGGTTAGATAAGGGGTTTATTCGACCAAGTTCTTCACCATGGGGTGCTCCTGTGTTGTTTGTGAAAAATAAAGATGGGTCACTTCGTATGTGTATAGATTACCGTGATTTGAATAAGAGAATAATAAAGAATAAGTATCCGTTACCGAGAATAGATGATTTATTCGATCAGTTAGAGGGTGCTTCCTACTTTTCAAAGATTGATTTACGTTCAGGGTATCATCAGGTATGTGTTGCAGAGAACGATATATCGAAAACAGCGTTTAGAACTAGATATGGTCATTATGAATTTTTAATTATGCCATTTGGGTTAACAAACGCGCCAGCAATGTTTATGGATCTCATGAATAGGGTGTGTCGTTAGTATCTTGACAAGTTTGTGATTGTCTTCATAGATGATATCTTGATATATTCGAAAACCGAGAAAGATCATGCTACACATTTGAGATTGGTATTAGAACTTCTGAAACAGGAACAATTATACGTTAAGTTTTCTAAGTGTGAATTTTGGTTGCGGGAAGTACAGTTTCTGGGTCATGTGATTTGTGAACAGGGTGTTAAAGTAGATCAGTCTAAGATAGAGGCCGTAATGAATTGGAACTCACCGAAAACGCCGACAGAAATTAAGAGTTTTCTGGGTTTATCAGGTTATTACCGCCGATTTATCAAAGACTTCTCTAAAATAGCAGGTCCGTTGAATAAGTTAACTAGAAAAGATGTAGCCTTTCGATGGACTGATGAACAAGAAAAGGCTTTTCAGACTCTCAAATAGTTGTTATGTCAAGCGTCGGTTTTAGCTTTACCAGAGGGAACAGAAGATTTTGTGGTCTACTGTGATGCGTCACGTGCAGGTCTGGGTTATGTTTTGATGTAGAGAAATAAAGTTATAGCGTATGCTTCACGACATTTGAAGAATCATGAACGAAACTACCTTACTTACGATTTAGAGTTAACTGCAGTTGTATTTGCTTTGAAGCTTTGGAGACATTATTTGTATGGTACACATTGTGAAATCTATACAGATCATAAGAGTCTTCAATATATCTTTTCGCAGAAGGAATTAAATATGCGTCAACGTCGATGTTTAGAATTGATTAAAGACTACGATTGTGAGATTAAGTACCATCCGGGTAAAGCAAATGTGGTCGCAGATGCTCTGAGTCGCAAGAAAACCATCGAAAATATTATATTTATGAGAATTGAAATAGTTTCAGACTTGATTGATCGATTGAAAACCGTTCAGTTAGTAGCTTTGAATGACGAAAAACTAAAGACTGAACAAATGACTAAAAGAAAATTTGACCTATGCAATGATTCTAGAGGATTAAAGACCTATAAAGATCAAATTTGGGTGCCTATGCTTGGAGATTTGAGGGATTTAATCCTTACTGAAGCGCATAAATCGAGATTATCAGTGCATCCAGGTAGTACAAAGAAGTATAGATACTTGAAAACATTGTATTGGTGGCCGACAATGAAGACAGATGTTGCAAATTTTGTTGAAAAATGTCATATTTGTGCGCAAGTTAAGGCAGAACATCAGAAACCGTATGGATCTTTAAGACAGTTAGAAATTCCCCAGTGGAAATGGGATCATATAACGATGGATTTTGTAACCAAGTTACCCCGAACCCAGAAAGGACATGACATGATTTGGGTGATTGTGGATCGTTTAACAAAGAGTGCTCACTTTTTAGCTACTCGTGAAACAGCTTCGTTAAGTGATTTGGCAGAATTGTACTTGAAAGAGATTGTTAGTCGACATGGTATACCGTTGTCAATAGTTTCTGATAGAGATAATACGTTTGTATCGAACTTCTGGAACAGTTTACAACAAAATCTGGGTACGCGTGTGAATTTAAGTACAGCATATCATCCACAAACAGACTGTCAGAGTGAACGAACGATTCAGACGTTAGAAGACATGTTGAGAGCGTGTGTCTTAGAATATGGTGGTTCTTGGGATTCACATCTTCCATTGATAGAGTTTGGTTACAACAATTCATATCATTCGAGTATCGGAATGCCACCGTATGAAATGTTATATGGTCGAAAATGCAGAACTCCTACGTGTTGGTTAGAAGAAGGTGAGAAACAATTTGCAGGTCCCGAAATTGTTCAGATAACTGCAGAAAAGGTTGAAATTGCACGTGAGAAGTTAAAGCAGCCAGAGACCCGACAAAAGATGTATGCTGATCCGCGCAGATGTCCTGTGACATTTAATGTAGGTGATCGTGTTTATCTGAAAGTTTCGCCATGGAAAGGGGTGATTAGATTTGGTAAACGTGGTAAACTAGCACCGAGGTTTATTGGGCCATTTCCGATCAATGAAATTTTGAATGATCAGACTGTTGTTTTAGATCTTCCATCAGAGTTAGCAGGAATTCACAACACGTTCAACGTGTGCTATCTGAGAAAGTGCAAAGTAGACGATGAAAGTCAGATTCTTCCATTGAAAGATTTGAAAGTCGACTTGACTAAGAAAATAGTAGAAGAGCCGGTTAGAATAGTGGACAAGAAAGTTACCAAGTTAAGAAAGAAACAGATTCCTATGGTGTTAGTGGAATGGCGGCACAGTTTAGGTTCTAACTTGACGTGGGAAACCGAGGAGTTAATGAGGGCGCACTATCCCCATTAGTTTGACCTTGACCAGATTCCGAGGACAGAATCTTCTTAAGGGGGATAGATTTGTAACATCCTCAATCGGGCCTAGTTGTAAGATTACTATTTTGTCCTTAAGTTAGTATTGTGTTATTATATGCTTTTATTTTAATTTAATATTTACTATTAAATAATGATGTGGTTAGGACCAGTTTGTGACAAGGGTTACAGAACAGGTTTGTTTATTTAATTTGGACTTCGTTTGGATCACCAAATGATGTACGAAAGATGTCAGATAACTGATAAATACCCGTGTATCGCACAGTGTGGGAATTAAACCCAATTAAGTGACTAGTGCAGCTCATTTCTTCCCATTTCTAGAAAATTCCCTACCACTCCCGTTCTTCATCTTCCTCACCTACAATCAAACCCTAATCCTTAAACATTGATCTTGAGCTCAAATTGGTGTTAGAATTGTGTTTGTTATCGTTTACTGAGTCTATCAAGGTAAGTAACATGTGTTTTTGTGTTCAATTCGTTGTTAAATTCATAGTTTTGTGTGAGTTTTGTAAAAAGCTTAGATTTTTGTCAAAACAAGTGATTTAAGTGTTGTTATGGTCAAATTGTTGTGGGTTTTGAGTCTATAACAAGTAGTGAACAAGTTGTGGTCGATTTTGGTGTTTAAAACGAGCTCTAGATCGAGATTTGAGGATTTCATTGTGAAGTCCGTAGCCTTTGTTCAGTTTCTGATGAAGATGAACACACTCGGCCGACTGTCGGTCGACAGTCGACAGACTGAGGGTTGAACCGGCAGATTGACGAAGACAACCGACCGACTGAGATTTTCCTTCGTCCGATTGATGTAATACCAAAAGAATCGACCGACTGGGAAGGTCAGTCGACCGGTTGTGTCGACAGTCGACCGACTGTAAGAGTCAGTTGACCGAATGAGTGTCCAGGGCAGAATATTTTACCTAAGTGTTGATTTTTAGCCATTATGCTGCCCGTTTGTATTTTGATGTTCAGGATGTAAATTTTGAAAGTGCACAAGTGTTAAGCAAAAAAAAATTAGCGGACAGTTTTTGATACAAAATTTCTGTATTGTGCTGTTTTGGGGTTAACGGACAGAAACTAACTTGTGTATATGTTTTTCTCCGGAGAAAAGGATAAAGAGAAGGTTCAGTGATTAGATAACTAAATACCTTCTCGTTTGCTGGTATTTTGTGAGTGGGACTAACTAGAGAATATAGTATATAGAAGCATGTTATATTATAATTTCCATGCTTGTTAGATATACTTATTGTTGTGGTCAGTTAGTACTTGTGATGACTGCATGTTAGTTGATGCTTGTCTGCTGGAGCCCGGTGCGTCCCTATTGTGTGGTAGCCTCGATAGGAGAGATCAACCTACGGGTTGGGTTCCTCTATGGTAGCCTAGACAGCCGTGGTGTATATATATGTGAATGACGCATCCGTCGTGTGTGGATTATGTATATACATACGGTGGTGGAGGAACTTCTGGTAAGCCCCAGTCCGATCAGCTGGTGGTTAATGGTTTGGCCGAGCCGCCAGAGTCTCTGTAGATGGCACTTGGGTGATGTTTATGTGTTAGACTATTGTGACATGATTAGTATAACGCTTATGTATGCTATGGCCTGTAGTTAGTCGTACTCACTTAGCTTCGTGCTAATTCCCCTCCATCTCCTCCCTGCAGGTTGTTAGCTTTTGTAGATAGTGCTTTTGGGAGAAGACGGGCATGATGACACGTGACAGGGTTAACTCTGATGTGGTCTTTTAGAATATGAACTGTGTACTTTTGAAAACAGAATGTATTTACGTCTCTTCCTGTTATTATGTAAATTGTTTTAATGACACGTGACATCGGTTTGTACAAATGTCGATATCGTATTTAATTAATATTATGCTTCCGCCACGTATTTATTATAAAAAAAATAAAAATAGCGGTGTCACATTGCCTCTAAGTGAAAGACGATCATCAAATGCCGTATGGTAAACTTCAACCACTAGAAGTACCGGTATGGAAATCGGAGCACATCACGATGGATTTAGTGACTAAGTTGCCTAAGA
Organism: Rutidosis leptorrhynchoides; assembly: GCF_046630445.1. Taxonomy (NCBI): domain Eukaryota; kingdom Viridiplantae; phylum Streptophyta; class Magnoliopsida; order Asterales; family Asteraceae; genus Rutidosis; species Rutidosis leptorrhynchoides. Next base: position 264,466,475 of record NC_092333.1, on the reverse strand, counting down.
CCCCACGGCAACACGACGCCATTTGGGTTATTGTTGATAGATTGACTAAGAGTGCGTTAGTTTTGGCAATAAGGGAAGCTTCATCGTCGGAAGCAATGTTTAAATTATATATGAAGGAGGTCGTTACAAGGCATGGAGTGCTGGTTTCCATTGTGTCGGACCGTGACACCCGTTTTACCTCCCGATATTGGAGGAAGTTTCAAGAGGAGATGGGCACCAAGTTGCATATAAGTACCGCGTTTCACCCACAAATGGATGGTCAAAGTGAGCGAACCATCCAAACTCTTGAGGATATGTTGAGGGCGTGCGTCATTGATTTTGGTGGTAGTTGGGATACTCACCTACCTTTAGTTAAATTTTCGTACAATAATAGTTATCATTCTACCATCGAAATGGCACCTTATGAGATGTTGTATGGGAGAAGGTGTAGGACTCCAATATGTTGGGGTGAAGTGGGTCAAAGGGAACTAGGAAGCACGAAGGTAGTGCAACGAACTAACGAAATGATTGATCAAATTCGTGAAATAATAAAAGCGGCACAAGATCGACAAAAGTCATATACGGATAAAAGAAGGAAGCCAATAGAATTTCAAGTGGGAGATAAGGTAATGCTTAAAGTTTCCCCGTGGAAGGGTATAATTCGTTTTAGAAAAAGGGGAAAATTGGGTCCAAGATTTGTGGGAGCATTTGAGATAGTTTCGAAAGTTGGGAAGGTAGCTTATCGTTTAGCCTTGCCCGATGGAATTGAGTAACATACATGCCACGTTTCACGTGTCACAATTAAGAAAATGTTTGGCGGATGAATCAACATATGTTCATTAAACGAGATTGAGGCTGATGATAAGTTAAGATATGCGGAGAAGCCAATAAATATTTTGGATCAAAAAGTTAAGCAATTAAGAAATAAGTCGGTGACATTATTGAAGGTGTTATGGCAATTTAGAAAGGGTTCCGAATGTACGTGGGAACCCGAGGAATGGCTTATGAAGTATTATCCATCGTTGCACCAAGAGTGGTTCGCGAGGACGCGAACAACCCAATGGGGGGAGAATTGTAACATCCCAATTATTTAAGGTAATATTTTATGTAATTTATAATTGTTATGTATATTGATGGTATGATTTTGTATAAATAAGAGGTTAATATTCAATGGTTGTTAGTTAAGTTGGAAGGGACTAGAGATGCAAGTTAGATTTAAGGACCTCCCATAATAGAGTTTTGGTGGGAAGGGTAGAAAGTGTAAATAAAGCAAAGTTAATTTAATAAAAGATGTAAAATGCAGAAATTTTATTATCAGTTGCAAACAAAATATAGAACTTAGTGTGTGTGTGTGTGTGTGGCGATCCAAACAAGAAGAGAGGAGAAATCCTCAATTGATGGAGTTAAGCACATGCAGGTAGAAATTCTTGTAATGTAGTGTGCCCTAATCATCATAGCAAGTTACAATTCTTCAATTTCTTCTCCATTTGTGCACAATTAGGGTTCTTAAATCCCTAAAGACAAGGTATGAACTTCTATGTCTAGGTATCACTAGAATTGGGTGTTTTAGATGAATCTCAAGCTTATAAGTTGTAGTAGGTTGTGAATGTGCACATTTGTTTTATTAAAAAAGAATTTTAATTGATATGGGATGTAAGTTCATGTATGAATTTGCTAATTGAGTGTATGTTGTGAATAAGATGGAATTAATGTTACTTATAGCTTAGAATCAAGTCATGCACACTAGGTGTTTGATGAAATGCCTCAATGAAAATGTTTATGAGATTTAGTTAAATTTATAAAGGAGAAAGTTTATGTGTAAATTGTTGACATTGTTGTAAGTAATGATATTTGGATGTATGATGATTTTAAGGTTGCTAGTAGTTAAAATGGGTTTATGCACATTTGATGTTTGATGAAATGCTTGAAAGATTTACAAGTTCATGTTTGTAAGAGATAAACTTTAGAAATTGTGCATTTAGGGAAATGATAATGTTTGTTATAAAGGAAAAGTGAAAATATAAATTAAGAATGTCATGTTTGTGAGTGTTCATGTAAATGATGAAGTAAAAAGAGGATTTAGTCAAATGAGTAAGTATATGAAAATATTGTAAGCTTTTGAAAGATGTAATTTCATTGAATTATGTTAATGATGAGATTAGCTCATGTATAGGTGCTAATCAAGGCAAAGGAGCTTCAAGTGATCATGGAGTCTCGTTTAATCAAGGTGAGTTTATAAAGGGTGAATTGGGCGGGTCAAGAATGGCTTAGTGTTCCCGGATTGCATCCGTGCACGAGGGCAACAACAAAGTGCACTAGATAGATAGCTTAGATAGAATTATTAGGTTCACCTAATAATTTTATCTATGGTTGATGATTAGCTTAGGCAAGGTTATTAAGCTTACTTAGTAATCTTGCCTATGGTATGACTTAGCTTAGACACTTTGGGTGTCTATGTATGTATGTATGTATGAATGTAATGTGATCAAGGTAGCTTAGGCATACGTGTATGTCTATGGTCGTATTTAGCTTAGACATAATTACTAGGGTTGGCCTTAGTAAGTTATGTCTATGGTAAGTAATGGGTCGGATCCGAAAGTAAGTAAGTAACCATTTGGGTTGGAAAGACAAAGTGACGTAATGATTATGTTCAATGATATATGTTATATTATCTGATGGGATTCAACATAACAACATGTTCTTTAAGTTTACATAATTACAAAACCAATTTTATGAATATTAAAGCAAGCAGAAGCATAATATTAAGAAACCAAGAGTATATGTTAAACCATTTAAATTGAATCCTATGTAGATATCAAGTCTTGAACATATGCTTACATATTATAACAAGGATGTAAGATTATACCTCCTCAAGATTAATTGAGGGCTGAATTTGATGAGTAAGATGATGGAAAAAGATGATGGAAAGCAAGTTTCTAACTTGAAGCCTCAAGTGTGTAATACCCCAAGCTTTCAATCACCAACACCTTCCTTTATTTAGTTAGGATTTTTGATGTCGAACGAGGTGTATATAAAATAGCTTATAATTTTACTAGGAAAATACTATTAAATACGATACAATTTTACACAAGATATTTATTTATTTATAGAATGGATATACTTAAACCTTGCTACAACACTTATAGGCAGTGTACCTAATCGTACAGTAGTGTAGTTTTTAGTAAGTCCGGTTCGTTCCACAGGGAAATCTTTAAACAAAGCTCAACGCTATATTAGTTTACTTTTATAAAAATACAAATTTATATATAAGTAATATTATTATTATAAAGGGGGGTTTTTACCGTTTAATGACCGGTTTGTCGATTTTAAAACTTTAGTCGCAGTTAAAACCTAATGTAAAATATAAAATAAATACAAGACTTTAAATTAAAGCGTAAAGTAAATAACGATAATGAAATTGCGAATAATAAAAATGCGATAAAATTAAATTGCGATAATTAAAAGTACGATAATTAAAAGTGCGATTAAATAACAATAAAAGTGCGATAATTAGAAGTGCAATTAAATATAAAATAAAGGAAATAAAATATGAAATAAAAGAATTATGCTTATTTAAACTTCCGTAATCATGATGTTTGACGTGTTGATTTTAGTTTTATGCCCATGGGTTAATTGTCCTTTGTCCTGGATTATTCAATATGTCCGTCTGGTTTTTGTCCATAACAGTCCATCAGTCATAAATATAAATTGCAAGTGTCCTTGTCAAATTATTATTATACCCGAAGTTAAATATTCCAACTAATTGGGGATTCGAATTGTAACAAGGTTTTAATACTTTGTTTAATGAATACACCAGGTTATCGACTGCGTGTAAACCAAGGTTTTACCACTTTGTTAACAATTACACCAATTACCCTTGAATGTAATTTCACCCCTGTTTTAATTATTCTAGTGGCTATTAATCCATTCCCGTGTCCGGTTAAATGAACGATTATTCGTACATATAAATACCCCGCCCATCGTGTCCGATCGAGTGTATATGGTAATTTATAGGGACGCCCAATTGTAAATCTTTATATTAACATTAACAAACTTTCATTTAGTTAAACAAATATAAAGCCCATTAATAGCCCATAGTCTAGTTTCCACAAGTGTCGTTCTTTTGTCCAAACCCCAATTATGGTACAAAGCCCAATTACCCAATTTTAGTAATTAGCCCAACATCATGATTACTTCGTTTTAAATAAGCATAATAATAACTTAGCTACGAGACATTAATATAAAAAGGTTGAACATAACTTACAATGATTAATAATAGCGTAGCGTTACACGGACAGAATTTCGACTTACACCCTTACAACATTCGCTAACATACCCTTATTATTAGAATTATAATTAAAATTAAAATATAAATTATAAATATAAATATATTTACGTATGAAGAGGAAGAGAAAAAAAGATGATTAAATTTGATCAGAATTCGGTTGGCTTTATAGCCAGACTTGAAAATTGGGGCTCCGCGACTCGCGGCAAAATGGCCTTAAAACTCCGCGAGTCGCGGAGAGATATTTACAGCTCACACCCTTGGAGTTTCTTGCTGCCGACGGTTTTTAATATATATATATAATATATATATAATTAATATAATTAATTATATATTATATTATATTTATATACATAGTTAACTTGTAATTTTTAGTCCGTTGCGTCGAGCGTTAAGAGTTGACTCTGGTCCCGGTTCCGGATTTTCGAACGTCCTCGCGTACAATTTAATATCTTGTACTTTGCGTTTTGAATCTTGTACTCTTGTGATTTCGAGACGTTTCTTATCAATAATTGGAACCTTTTTGATTGTCTTTTGTACTTTTGAGATTTTTGGTCGTTTGCGTCTTCAATTCGTCGAATCTGTCTTTTGTCTTCACCTTTTATTCTTTAAACGAATATCACTTGTAAATAGAACAATTGCAACTAAAAGCTTGTCTTTCTTGAGGAATAATGCTATGAAATATATGTTCGTTTTTAGCATTATCAATTATTCCCACACTTGAGCGTTGCTTGTCCTCAAGCAATATTGTCTTGAAATACTAGAATCACTTCTTTATTCTTCACACTTTGTACATCAGTGATTTCTATACGGCGGTATAAACAATGGTAGTAACGATATGGTTTACAGTCCCACATGACTATAAAAATTTAGATCCATTAAGAAAATTGGATCTTTATGAAAACATTTGATCTTTTGAAAATTAAATCTAGTTTTTACCCTAGATAAGTTTTCCGGAATAACCCTTTACCGGTGTTTGCAAAATATTTGTGGGTTTGGTGGGTTTCAGATTTGAAAATTTTAGCTCAAAACTTGCGGTTTTGTGTCACCCACTTGCTAACCTTGTATTTGGAAAGCAACACGTCCAGTTTACTTGTTCCGTATATTACCTTTCGGCAAACTACCGTCCGGTTGTAAAGGAAAGCGTTGAACAAGCAACTGTTAAGGCAATGTCCCGTGACATGCTTTTGATTATGGTCTATAACGTGTCGGACGCAATTACTATCCTTGGTAGGAGCAATAGTAAAGCTCACCCTTATAATTTTTCGGTCTGGCACAAGGTCCTGTCTTTGACCATGCTATGCAACCACCGTTCTTACGGTTGACACCCGATTTAGTTCAGGTGACCTAATGAATTCCAGGTGAATTCCTAGGATTTTACGTTCAATGGTAATGAACGCATTGAAAATAGGGTTTTCAGAAAACAAATCGGTTTATAATTTTGATCAAAATATTTTCTCGTTCAAGCTCGAGTTTAGATATCATTGAATTCCATGAGTTTGAATTCTCAATCTTTAAGGTCAATCTCAAGGATTGAGTAATATCAGGCTTAAAAGCTGATTTTTAATCTTTAAGGAGATTATCCTTTCTGGGGATCTGATTCATTAGTCTTATCCAGCTAATTTGCACGGTGCCTCCCCATTGTACGAGATAAATCCTTCTCATGGTTAGGATAAATCTGACCACTTGGCGACCCTGTTTAATGCTGAGGTCCGTGGATTTCCTGCTGATTTTAGTGATGACTTTTCTAGATTTTTCGTCAACCTACAGCTGGTCTGAACGACAACTTCATGACCTAAATCAAGAAGCGCGTTTCTTTTTCGGAAGACTTTACTTCCTTTTAATGATGGAATTGATTCATCGTGTAGATTCATCTCTTCTTTTCTTTCATTGGGTAAAACAGTTTAGTTTAGTCCAAAGCAAAAGTATTTTCAGTTATTTGTTACAAATATATGTGACATATGTTTAAAATAACTTGGTAAATTTTCCCACACTTGGCTTTTTATTTTTCTTTTTATCGTCCTCTATTCCATTTTAAATGAATTTTAACATTTTAGTTTGTTTCTCAATTTATGTCCTTTCCGAAGTAACAATAATTTCGGTGTTAAAACCTAGTTTTATCGTTCATAAATATGTATAAACATGATTTGAATTCATTTAATTGAAAAATTTTACTAGAATTGGGTAGTCAGTATATAAGACTAGGGCTGTTCTTTTTTATCAGAGAGCACTAGATTCTAATACAACTACTGCTTTACTAGTATTTTTAATGTTAACCAAGTGTATAAAGTAAAAAATTTTAAAATCCGAAAGAATTTAATCCCTTCCCACACTTAAGATCTTGCAATGCCCTCATTTGCAAGAAATCAGTAACAATTTAAATTATTGAGGGTGATTTGTGTGAAAATGATTAAATTTTTACCAAAGTTTCCAAATATATTGGCGTTTGTTTGCTGAATGATAAATGGTGCACATCATTTGTTCATTCCGTCTTGTTGTAATTTCACATATATTTTGCATCTTGTCGTCAAAATTAGTTGCTTTTGCTGAACTTAATGCCAGTCTTTGAAAATGCGTTGTTTTACCCTGTTTTGTACATAAGATAAACTGCAAACATATATACATATTTTTGAAGTTTGGTTTATTACCCCACATTCAAAAATTATTAAAATCTAAGAATAAAAGTTAGATAATTATAAAAATGATTACAATATTAACAAAAATATTAAATGTATCAATAATTACAAATTACAAAATAATAAAAATAATAAGTAAACTAAGGATGATATTGGTACCAATAGGGGTTCCACGCATAACCATAAGTGCTATAGAATGCTTCGGCAGGGTCATACGTAGGATATGGTGGCTGCATCTCTATCGACCAAGGAGGGAAGACGGGTTTCGGTGTAGGAATATAGTTTCTACCTATATGTTGGCAATGCGCTATGATCTGGTTCTGATGAACTTGCCAATCTTCAAATGCTCTCTGTCTAGCATTTTCGTATTCCTGAGAAGCTATAAACCTATGCATTTCTTGCATCTCATTCCCCCCTCCTACATTACCTTGTTCCTGGTTTCTCTCTACCTGTGGATGTCTACCATTGTATCGTACTGCGGCGTTATTTCGCCGCTTCAAAACTTTCGCACCATGGTATACATTTAAACCTATAGTGTCGCGGGGTTCCGGCTCTTCTACTAATAATCCCCCCCGACTTATATCCACACCGAGATATTCACCAATCAAAGTAATAAAAATACCACCTCCTATTATGCTATGTGGACGCATCCCTCGAACCATAGCTGATAAATAATAACCCACACAATATGGTATACTTACAGCGCTGTGTGGGTCTCGAATACACATATGGTAAAACAAATCTTGTTCATTTACCTTTTCTTTGTTTTTACCCCTTTGTGTAATCGAATTAGCTAAAAACCTATGTATTACTCTTAATTCGGCTCTATCTATATCCAAATAAGAGTAGTTTCCCCCTTTGAAACGGTGATGGCTTGTCATTTGACTCCACACACCGTGTGTATCAAAATTTTCATCTATTTTCCTACAGTTTAGTATCAATCCTCTACAATCGGCAGACGCTAATTCCTCAGGCGTATATATACGTAAAGCCTGAGCCATGTCCAGTAAAGACATGTGGCGCATCGAACCACCTAACAAAAATCTAATAAAAGAACGATCGGTTAAACTAGCTACCCGATCATTCAACTCTATACTACATAACAACTCTTCACACCATACTTTATATACAGGTCTGCGTATGGTGAATAAACATATCCAGTCATTAAAAGAAGAATTACCATACCTCTGTACCAGTAATTCCCTAATTGGCCCGGCCAATTCTACAGCTTCCAAGGGTCCCCATTCTATGACCCTCGGTACCTCAACAACCTTGGAATGAAGAGTATGCAAACCCCGTTGATATTTTGGATAATCTATCCAAAGTCTGTCAAATCGCAGGTTCGGGTGCAACTGTTCCACGTGCATATCTGAAAAGGTCATGACTGGATGAGGTACATCCTGCTTGTAGTAGTTATCTACCTCCTGTTGTTCCAAGTTCTCAGCAGGAGCATGGCGGGCTTGGGATGAAGATTCACCCCTTTCATTCTGCAAAACACATCAAACACAAATTTTGTGCATCCAAATATGCATTAGTGTCAGCAAAATCATCAATCAAAATAATTACAATGACATTATCAATTTATATCAAACTTAAGCTTATTTTCACATTTTTATCAAATCTACACTTTTTCAAATAAGCATATACGAAAATTTTCGCCAAGTTCATAAGCATTCAACTCAAATAACATGTCAAAATAATCATTACTAGCAAATAAACAAGTCTCAAATGGCATTATCTTTCAAAAATCAAGTTCATGAATTTTGGACTTGAAAAAGTCCACTTTAATTCTCAAAATCATGTTTAGGCTCAAAGTTTGGATCATTTAACTACCTAGACATGTTACACTACTCAATTTAGCAACAATTCATGACAAAAATCGGCCATAACCTGTTTATATCAAAAAGCCCCAAATTGCTCAAGAACACAAACCCTAGATTATTCAAAATTTGAAGTTTAAGGCTTCTAATCATGTTAAACAACATCAATCTAGGTTATACAAGCATAATACATAAACAATTTAAGTCTAATTACACTAAAAAGCATCAAAATCAAATTGGGGAAAAATAGCTCAAGAACACTAAAATTCGAATTAAATGGTGTTTAGGTGTAGAAATTTACCGTTTTTCTTGAGTAGTTCTTAGATATCATCCTTCTCAACATGATTTTAGCAAAAAATTTGGTGATTAACGGTTAAAAATTGAGATTTTTGGGGGTGATTTTCGGGTTTTTTCGGGTTCTTTTTCGAGCTGTATGTTTCTGTTTTGTGTGTGGGGGAGTGACTGATCGAGCAGCTCTTTTATTTTTTTTTTCTGGGTTTTGGACCCTCCGCGACTCGCGGAGGTTTTGCACTGCAAACTCCGCGAGTCGCGGAGTTTACCCTTTTTTTTTTTTTTTTTTTTTTTTTTTTTTTTTATAATCTTTAACTTATAAAACAATTAAGAGACTAATTTTAAAATTTTGTTTCCCTTGTTTTTTAGGACGAGGTCGTTTCGGATCGATGTCCTAGTCCGTCCCTCGACAAAATTTTAAAATTTGTCTTTTTATAGCGATTGTTTTAAAAGCTAAGATTTTTGGGTTTTTTAATGTTTTTGGCATACTTTAAATCAATAAGATTAAAAATAATGATAATAAAAGTTCTCGTCCCTCCCTCGGGTAAAGCAATTTCGGTTCAAAGACCTAGTCTTCAACTTACGATGAATTTTAAAAATCATATTTTTAACTTAATGAGATAAAGTAAATTTTTGTTTTTAAATTCACACAACATAAATATAAAATTCAAAATTAATATTAAAAATTCAAAATTCACACCAAACTTAAAATTTGAAATGCATAAAATTAAAATTTCATATTTTAAAAATTAAAAATTCACACCAAACTTAATTTAAAAATTCATAAATTCATACCAAACTTATATTAATTTTTCAAATATTTACAATTTTAAATATATTGTTTTTACAAAATTTACAATATTAATTTAAGATTTAAATATTAAGATTAAAAACATGGTAAAAATAAAATTAAAAATCTTTTTGTCTTTTTATCCCACTTTAATCAATCAAATATTATCAAAAATATGCGCCCCTCTTTTCGGTAAAGTAATTTCGGTTCCAAGACCTAATTTAACTCATGACGAATTTTTGAAATATTTTGGTTTGATTGATTAAAGATATTTATACCTTAAGAATAAACGTTAAATTTCGCAGTGATGTAATAAATTTTTGAATGATATCAATAATTTCGGTCGCCAAACCTAATTTTATTTAATACCAATTTAATACTTTTTAGCGAACAAATTAGCGTTTATTATCAAAAGGTTAAAAATAAAAATAAAAATAAAAACTGTACAGACATACCTGTGAAATAGATTTCTTAGTTATATGATCTATTATATTCATAAGATAGTCGGTTTAATTGGTTTTCCATGGCTGCATAGGCGTAACCTCGAGCATTCATTGTCTTTTCTTCTAAACATATGAACGGTCCGTCTCTGCATAAAGTAACAAATTCGGTATTTGAATAGGTTTGATTATTTGAACATTTACCTCCATGTGACCATTTTCCGTATTTGTGACATCGTTCTAGGTGTCGTGCTCTTCTTTTTGCTGCGGATTTTGATTTTCCTTTACCAAATTGTAACTTATTATCTTCGCATCTGGATCCTTTTCTAACTCCGTCCATTCTTTCTCTGATTACTGATACTATTTCACTCGGGAGTATGTCATTATTACGTTTAGTGATCAAAGCGTGTAGCATTAGACCATGGTTTAGTTCACAGGCAGTCTTCATTTCGTAAAAACCTAAAAAAAATAAAAATTCAGAATGGGGGGAGAAGACTAGTTCTTTAGGGTCTGCTAGGGAAAGACCATACGTGTTCCATTTTCGAGAACTACACGAAAACAGACAATCTAACTCTAACAGAAATACATATTATCCTTTAAAGACTTGATTCTCCCCACACTTAGTTAGCTGTGGTATCGAAATTGTGATTAACTTCGTTGTCGACTTCCATCGGACCATGTATGTAATGTTTAACTCTGTGACCATTAACTTTAAATTCAATCCCATTTGAATTTATTAATTCTATCGTTCCGTATGGGAAAACTCTTTTGACTATGAATGGTCCAGACCATCTTGATTTCAATTTTCCAGGAAATAGCTTGAATCGTGAATTGAAAAGAAGAACTCTGTCTCCTTCTTTAAATTCTTTTGAACTTCTGATTCTTTTATCATGCCATTTCTTCGTTCTTTCTTTATAGATTAACGAATTTTCGTATGCTTCATGTCTTAATTCTTCTAATTCGTTTAATTGACTTAATCGTAGACGTCCGGCTTCATGTAAATCAAGATTACATGTCTTTAAAGCCCAAAATGCTTTGTGTTCAATTTCTACCGGAAGATGACATGCTTTTCCATAAACAAGTCTAAAAGGTGTGGTTCCAATTGGAGTTTTGTAGGCTGTTCTAAAAGCCCAGAGTGCATCCTCCAATTTAATGGACCATTCCTTCGGATTTGATCCTACGGTTTTCTCTAGAATACGTTTTAAAGCTCGGTTGGTATTTTCAACTTGTCCACTTGTTTGTGGATGATATGCGGTGGAGATTTTATGAGTTACTCCATATCTTTTAAGAACTTTCTCAAGTTGATTATTACAGAAATGAGTACCCCGATCACTTATTAAAGCTTTCGGTGTTCCAAACCTTGCAAAAAGATGTTTTAAAAAGTTGACTACAACTCATGCATCGTTAGTTGGGAGAGCTTGTGCTTCCGCCCATTTAGATACATAATCAATGGCTACGAGTATATATAGATTATTATGAGATTTTGGAAATGGACCCATAAAGTCAATACCCCAAATGTCAAATACTTCACATACTTGGATGACATTTTGTGGCATTTCATCACGTTGACTTATTTTTCCGGCCCTTTGACATGCATCACAGGATTTGCAAAGAAGGTGTGCGTCTTTGTAAATTGTAGGCCAATAGAATCCAGCTTCATAAACTTTTCTTGCTGTTAGTTGAGGCCCATAATGCCCTCCTGTTGGTCCTGTGTGACAATGGTTTAAAATTTTACTAGCTTCATCTCCAAATACACATCGGCGTATTATTCCATCGGGACAACTTTTAAACAGATGTGGATCTTCCCAGAAATAGTGTTTTATATCACTGAAGAATTTCTTTCGTCTTTGGTACGATAATCCTTTTTCAAGGAATCCACAAACTAAGTAGTTTGCATAGTCTGCAAACCATGGGATTTCTTTATAATCTATCTTCAATAGATATTCATCAGGAAAGTTGTCTTGTATGGCCGATTCATTCAGAACTTCTAATTCGGGATTTTCAAGACGAGAAAGATGATCAGCGGCGAGATTTTCTGCTCCTTTTTTATCTCGGATTTCAATATCAAACTCTTGTAAGAGTAAGATCCAACGGATTAATCTTGGTTTAGCATCTTGTTTTGAAAATAGGTATCTAAGAGCAGAATGGTCGGTATAGACCACCGTTTTTGCTAGAACGAGATATGATCGAAATTTGTCAAAAGCAAAGACAATAGCAAGGAGTTCTTTTTCAGTAGTTGTATAGTTCGTTTGTGCTCCTTGTAATGTCTTACTAGCATAATATATAGGTTGAAATCGTTTTTCAATCCTTTGTCCTAAAACGGCTCCCATTGCAAAATCACTTGCATCGCACATTAGTTCAAATGGTAGATTCCAATTTGGTGTTATCATGATCGGTGCATTAGTGAGTTTTTCTTTAAGAATATTAAAAGATTTGATACATTCATCTGAAAAGATGAATGGCGCATCCTTTTCTAGGAGTTTATTCATAGGATTGGCAATTTTAGAAAAATCTTTTATGAAACGTCGGTAAAAACCGGCATGCCCTAGAAAACTCCTAACTCCTCTAACATTGGTGGGATGTGGAAGTTTAGCAATTACATCTACTTTAGCTCTATCCACTTCAATTCCTTCTTTTGAAATTTTATGTCCAAGAACGATGCCTTCTTTAACCATGAAATGGCATTTCTCCCAATTAAGTACTAGATTTGATTTTTCGCATCTAATTAGCATTCGTTCCAGATTAACTAGACATGATTTAAATGTATCACCGAAGACTGAAAAGTCATCCATGAATACTTCCATGCATTCTTCTATCATGTCGTGAAAAATTGCCATCATACACCTTTGAAAGGTTGCAGGGGCGTTGCAAAGTCCAAATGGCATGCGTTTGTAAGCAAAAGTACCATAAGGGCACGTGAATGTGGTTTTCTCTTGGTCCTCGGGTGCTATTGGAATTTGAAAATATCCGGAAAATCCATCTAGAAAACAATAGTAACTATTTCCGGCTAATCTTTCCAACATTTGATCTATGAAAGGTAAGGGAAAGTGATCTTTTCTGGTGGCGTCATTTAATTTTCTATAATCAATACATACACGCCATCCTGTTACAGTCCTAGTAGGAATAAGCTCATTTTTCTCATTTGTGATGACAGTCATGCCACCCTTCTTAGGTACGCATTGAACTGGGCTTACCCATGGACTATCAGAAATTGGATATATCAAACCTGCATCTAGCAGTTTAATAATCTCTTTCTTAACTACATCTTGCATATTAGGATTTAGTCTTCGTTGGCGTTGCACATACGTTTTATGACCTTCTTCCATAAGGATTTTATGTGTGCAATACGAAGGACTTATTCCTTTAATATCATGAATCTTCCATGCAATGGCTGGTTTATGAGCTTTCAACACAGAAATGAGTTGTGATTTCTCATTTTCAGTAAGAGAAGACGATATTATTACAGGTAATTCAGATTCACCATGTAAATAAGCGTATTCCAAATGGTTTGGAAGTGGCTTTAACTCTAATTTCGGAGGTTCTTCTATCGATGATTTATATCGATATCTGTCTTCTTCTTTTAGCATTTGAATTTCTTCTGTTGTTGGTTCATATCCATTAGCTATAAGTGTAGCTAACATTTCAGCTTCATCAATTGGTTCATTACCTTCTCCTAAAGAACATTCTCCTGTTCCTTGTAATTCTGGAAATTCTTTTAATAATTCTGCATGTGCATCTATAGTTTGAATATAATAACATGTATCATCTGCAGATTGTGGTTGTTGCATTGCTCTATCAACTGAAAAGGTAACACTCTCATCCTCTATACTTAGGGTTAGTTTCTTACCGAACACGTCTATCATTGCTTTAGCCGTGTTTAAGAATGGTCTTCCTAATATGAGAGGAACTTGAGAATCTTCTTCCATGTCCAAAACAACAAAATCTACTGGAAATACTAAAGTACCAACTTTAACTAGCATGTTCTCCATTATCCCTCTAGGATATTTTATTGATCTATCGGCTAGTTGTATGCTTATTCTGGTTGGTTTCAATTCTCCAAGGTCTAGTTTAGCGTATAGTGAATACGGCATTAGATTTATACTAGCACCTAAGTCTGCCAATGCTTCTATTGAACTAAGACTACCCAGAAAACATGGAATTGTGAAACTTCCTGGATCAGATAATTTTTCTGGTATCTTATTCAACAGCACTGCTGAACAATTAGCATTCATAGTAACAGCCGAGAGTTCTTCCATTTTCTTTCTATTCGTGATTAGATCTTTCAAGAATTTAGCATATCTAGGCATTCCTGAAATTACATCAATGAAAGGAAGATTTACATTTATTTGTTTAAACATATCCAAGAATTTGGATTGCTCGGCTTCAAGTTTTTCTTTCTTCATTTTACTCGGGTAAGGAAGTGGTGGTTGGTATGGTTTAACATAAGGTTTAGCCTTAACTGTGTTATCTTCATTAACCTTTTCAACTACCGGTTCTTTTTCCTTATCTTGATCAGGTTGTGGTTCTTGTGGAGTAGGAATAGTTTCATCAGAAGTTACAGGTATTTCAGGTGATTTAAGTGTTGTACCACTTCTTGTGGTAATAGCTTTAGCTGTTTCATTCCGGGGGTTAGCATTTGTATCACTAGGTAGACTTCCCGGTTTTCTTTCACCTATTAACCTTGCTAGGTTACTTACTTCTTGTTCTAGATTTTGAATAGAAGCTTGTTGATTTCTAAATGCTTGAGCATTTTGTTCATTGGTTTGTTTTTGAGATGTGAAAAACTGCGTTTGAGTTTCAACTAGCTTCGTCATCATATCTTCTAAATTCGGCTTTTTATCATCGGTTTGTTGTGGTGGTTTGTTTTGAAAATTAGGTCTTTGCTGATTGTAAGTATTATTGGATACTTGTTGATTGCTAGGACCTTGTTGGTTGTTGTATGGAATATTTCGGTTATAATTCTGGTTTTGATTGTAAATCGGTCTTGGCGGTTGATAATTATTCTGATAATTATTTCCAGGCCTTTGGTTTATGTATGAAATATTCTCTCTTTGTTCCATTGTTAATTCAATACTGAGACAATTTTTTGTCAAATGTGGTCCTCCACACTGCTCACAACTAATTCGTATAGCATGAATATCTTTAGTCATCTTTTCCATTCGTCTCTCGAAAGCATCTATCTTTGCTGAAATGGAATCTAAGTCATGGCTAGAATCGGCTCTAGCTGCTTTAGATGATCTAATGATATCTTTTTCTTGGTGCCACTCATGTGAGTGGGAAGCAGTGTTATCAATAATTTTGTAAGCATCAGTTTCGGTTTTCTTCATAATAGAACCACCAGCTGCTATATCTATGTCTTTTCTTGTAGTGATGTCGCATCCTCGGTAGAATATTTGTACTATTTGACAGGTGTCTAAACCATGTTGCGGACATCCTCTTAGTAACTTTCCATATCTTGTCCACGCCTCATATAGAGTTTCATTTGGCTTTTGTGTGAACGTAACAATTTCTGCTTGAAGTCTTACGGCTTTAGATGCAGGAAAAAATTGTTTAAGAAATTTGTCAATTAAAACGTCCCATGTATCGATCGCCCCTTCAGGTAACGATTCTAACCAATCTTTGGCTTCTCCCTTTAAAGTCCAGGGAAATAACATGAGATATATCTGTTCATCCTCCACTTCTCGGATTTTAAATAGTGTGCAGATCCTATTAAAGGTACGTAGATGTTCATTTGGATCTTCCTTCGGCGCACCACTAAATTGGCATTGATTAGTCACCATGTGTAGAATTTGTCCTTTGATTTCATAATCTGGCGCATTAATGTCTGGATGAGTAATTGCGTGACCTTGACCAGTGCGTTTAGCTCTCATTCGGTCTTCCATACTTAAAGGTTCCAGATTTTCCATAATTGAATTTGTTGAATCGGTATCACTAGATGATTCTGATTTAATGGTTCGTTCCTCAACAATCTCTGTTTGAATGATTGGTGGTTCCGGAGGAAAGTTTAATGGTTCAGGATCTACGAACCGTTCCTGAATATTTTCTGGATTCTCAATTGTGAGGTTTGTTTCAAAAACTGGATTATCGGAAATTTGAGTTGAAGTACTTGGTCGACTGGATGACGATTCTAAAGAAAAATCAACGGCGGTTATATTTGTTAAACGATGTCTTGATCGAGTTACAGGTGGTGAACGTACAAAAGGTGATGAACGTCTTGCTCGGTGCATTCACTGAATATCCTATTAGTTTTAAAAAGGAAAGAAAAATTATAATAAGTTATCCAATCAATAGACTTTTCTGATTTTGCCCACGTTTCGAATAGCCAAAAGATGCAGCAGAGGGGCAGGATTCGTTTGGTCTCAATATAATTGAGGACTGTTTGGCTCCAATAACCCGGTCCACGTACAAATCCAACTATTACTACGAACCAGAAAATTTTGATGTCTATCAATTTAACCACTTAAAATAAATTTTCGTAATTTTTAGAAATTTAGATAAGAAGTAGAATAAAATTCTAAGTTCTAAAACTAGAATAGCGAGAAATAAGAAAGACAAAGAGTTCATCGCAAAAGGTCGAAAAAGAAAAATGGTTGAAAAATAAAAGGTGACGGAAAAATAAAAGAAACTTATAAAAACTTAAAAATACTTAACTAATTTAACCTTATTACTACAACTAACTTAAAATTATAATCGCAAATTGATATTACTAATTGGAATGATAATTGATACATAGTAAAAGGTCTAAAAATATTAAAGCTTACAAGGAAAAACTAAATCCCAAATGGAAATAACTTAAAAAGAAACTAAAACTTAAAAAGGCGTCGCAAAATTCTAAAGCACCTAAATCTTAGTCTAAAGAAAAAGCACTTAAGGAATTCTACGGCAAAGCCTAAAAATCTAGGAGTAAAAATAACTATAGCAAAAACTAAGTTTAAAATTAAATATGAGCTAAAAAATACAAATATTACGCTACAACGATTAAAAAGGTACAAAATATAAAAATATACAAAAAGTTGTAAAAAGTACAATTTTTATAAAAATATTATTTTTATATTATTTATTTTAATAAAACTACTAATTTTATAATTTAATTAAACTTATTTAAACTAAATACATAAATTAAATAAAAATAAAACTTAAAACTAATAATAATAATAATAATAAGGTTTAAATAATAATTATAAATAATAATATCCCGTAATTAATGCTCGATTAGGGCTTCCTTGTCGCCTGTCAGAAACCCTCCGCGAGTTGCGGTGATTAATGAGGAAAACCCCGCGAGTCGCGGGGATCCAGAATTCAGTTGATAGGTTTCACTTTTTACGCGTTTTTCTTTATTTTTTTTTTTTTATTTTCTGTTTTCTGTTTTTTTTTTATAATTAAAAGATTTTAAAATAAAACTTATATTTTTATAAACTAAAATAGAAATAAAGAAACTTTATAAAACTTAAATATTTAACAAAATCTTAAAAATACTAATATTTTTGTTTTTTTTTTTTTTATATTTTCGAATATTTAAAACGTATTTTTACAAAAACGACTTTTAATAAAAGTAACTAAAAATCTTTTTTTTTTTTTTATATATTAGCGTTGCGCTTCCGGTTTTTAAGATAAGTCCCCGGCAGCGGCGCCAAAAATACTTGATGTCGAACGAGGTGTATATAAAATAGCTTATAATTTTACTAGGAAAATACTATTAAATACGATACAATTTTACACAAGATATTTATTTATTTATAGAATGGATATACTTAAACCTTGCTACAACACTTATAGGCAGTGTACCTAATCGTACAGTAGTGTAGTTTTTAGTAAGTCCGGTTCGTTCCACAGGGAAATCTTTAAACAAAGCTCAACGCTATATTAGTTTACTTTTATAAAAATACAAATTTATATATAAGTAATATTATTATTATAAAGGGGGGTTTTTACCGTTTAATGACCGGTTTGTCGATTTTAAAACTTTAGTCGCAGTTAAAACCTAATGTAAAATATAAAATAAATACAAGACTTTAAATTAAAGCGTAAAGTAAATAACGATAATGAAATTGCGAATAATAAAAATGCGATAAAATTAAATTGCGATAATTAAAAGTACGATAATTAAAAGTGCGATTAAATAACAATAAAAGTGCGATAATTAGAAGTGCAATTAAATATAAAATAAAGGAAATAAAATATGAAATAAAAGAATTATGCTTATTTAAACTTCCGTAATCATGATGTTTGACGTGTTGATTTTAGTTTTATGCCCATGGGTTAATTGTCCTTTGTCCTGGATTATTCAATATGTCCGTCTGGTTTTTGTCCATAACAGTCCATCAGTCATAAATATAAATTGCAAGTGTCCTTGTCAAATTATTATTATACCCGAAGTTAAATATTCCAACTAATTGGGGATTCGAATTGTAACAAGGTTTTAATACTTTGTTTAATGAATACACCAGGTTATCGACTGCGTGTAAACCAAGGTTTTACCACTTTGTTAACAATTACACCAATTACCCTTGAATGTAATTTCACCCCTGTTTTAATTATTCTAGTGGCTATTAATCCATTCCCGTGTCCGGTTAAATGAACGATTATTCGTACATATAAATACCCCGCCCATCGTGTCCGATCGAGTGTATATGGTAATTTATAGGGACGCCCAATTGTAAATCTTTATATTAACATTAACAAACTTTCATTTAGTTAAACAAATATAAAGCCCATTAATAGCCCATAGTCTAGTTTCCACAAGTGTCGTTCTTTTGTCCAAACCCCAATTATGGTACAAAGCCCAATTACCCAATTTTAGTAATTAGCCCAACATCATGATTACTTCGTTTTAAATAAGCATAATAATAACTTAGCTACGAGACATTAATATAAAAAGGTTGAACATAACTTACAATGATTAATAATAGCGTAGCGTTACACGGACAGAATTTCGACTTACACCCTTACAACATTCGCTAACATACCCTTATTATTAGAATTATAATTAAAATTAAAATATAAATTATAAATATAAATATATTTACGTATGAAGAGGAAGAGAAAAAAAGATGATTAAATTTGATCAGAATTCGGTTGGCTTTATAGCCAGACTTGAAAATTGGGGCTCCGCGACTCGCGGCAAAATGGCCTTAAAACTCCGCGAGTCGCGGAGAGATATTTACAGCTCACACCCTTGGAGTTTCTTGCTGCCGACGGTTTTTAATATATATATATAATATATATATAATTAATATAATTAATTATATATTATATTATATTTATATACATAGTTAACTTGTAATTTTTAGTCCGTTGCGTCGAGCGTTAAGAGTTGACTCTGGTCCCGGTTCCGGATTTTCGAACGTCCTCGCGTACAATTTAATATCTTGTACTTTGCGTTTTGAATCTTGTACTCTTGTGATTTCGAGACGTTTCTTATCAATAATTGGAACCTTTTTGATTGTCTTTTGTACTTTTGAGATTTTTGGTCGTTTGCGTCTTCAATTCGTCGAATCTGTCTTTTGTCTTCACCTTTTATTCTTTAAACGAATATCACTTGTAAATAGAACAATTGCAACTAAAAGCTTGTCTTTCTTGAGGAATAATGCTATGAAATATATGTTCGTTTTTAGCATTATCAATTTTAGAACACTTGATTAACAAACTTACCAAGTAAAACCTCTCCCCTTTCTCTAAAATTTTCGGCCAGCAGCATGTAGGAGAGCAAGGAGAGAGTTTTTTATCTACTAACTACAAATTAACTAGTCAATCCTTGGTATATGAGTTGCACATGCACTTGAGAGAATGTGTTGTATTAAAAGTAACAAAAACAAGTATGGGTGGACTCCCTTGGTCCCTTCAAAACCGTCCACCACGGAGGGTATATAAAAAAGATTGTGATTTTATAAAACTAAATATATAAACCCATGTATTTATTAAGTTACTTACATATTTTATAAACCATTTTATAAAATATAACACAACATAATTATTTAAACCTATAAATAATTAAATCCATATCATATATAAATTATCCAAATAATTTATCTCAAGTGATTATATTTTAGAAAACCCGTTTTCTAAAATCCAAGTGTCGCGTATTTATTTAACGATTGAATTGTTAAGATAAATACATATAAAGTGTCGGTAAGCTTGTTATTGGGTATGACCCGACTTGGATCATAACACATTAGCCACATTAATTTAATATGTCTCTCGAGCATACGAAATACCTTCAATCTTCCACTTGCACGAGAAACATAAGAAGTTAATGCAAGTGATGGATACCACCTAACGACCGTCCATCACCCCCAATATGTTATGACTTTGTGCCATTCAATAACATCATCCCTTTCGAGTCCCATCTCGAATATGAATAGGTGAATCTTTCATTATTTCCTTTTGTCCTAGATGTTATGTTAAATCCAAGAGATACAGAGTGATCACTCTCTTCTAGATTTAACTTTATCAGGCTTTAGGCATCTGACTCTCAACGAATAAGAGGGACAAATTCCATCTTGACTACATACATCCTGAATATATACCTTGCATTATACCTGAGCTCTTCCTTATGAACTACCATATTTTAGAATAGCAAAGGAAAGAATCAAGACACAATACTTGTTAAATATCCGAACCCAATATTTATCTCAGGTCAGAGGATACAATGATATTCGCCTTTACTCAAGATTACATGTGATCAACCACAAAGGCTCCATTTAGTAAATCTTGAGGGCGGGTCTTCCAATATTTGTATCCCATAAATATCTGTGAACCTTGGTTGCAACCTTGCCCCACATTCATCCAGTGAATGTATACCAATCCAAGTTCATAATAGTCTAAACCTCACACTTGTTCCCACAAATGTGATCGACTACGGAATTTAGAATAATTACTTATTCATGGATAAAATATGCAAAATAGGAACCTGACTCAAGATTAATAAATTAACACCATAATTATATTAATGAGTTTATACCACTTCATTCTGTTACAATACATAAAACAGATCACAACCAATCACTAGAATATCGAAGCCCTAATGCACTAACATGCCCTTGATGATTTGCACCATGTAAGAGCTTCGTGAGTGGATCCGCAGTTTGTAAACTCGCGTCCACGTAACCCTTTACTGCGAGTTCCTCCTCACTAGACCCATATATTAGAAACATGTCCTTAGTCCTCGTAAGGTATTTTAATATACTTTTGACAGCAATCCAATGACTATTTCCTGGGTTATTCTGGTATCTACTTTTCAGGCTAAGAGCGCATGACATATCTGGTCTAGTGCATATCATTGCATACATGATTGACCCAATGGCAGACGCATATGGGACTTTGTTCATTCTCTCATGTTCATCTTTCGTGGTAGGGCACTGAGATGAACTAAGAAGCGTTCCTCTTTGAATAGGTACCAAACCTTTCTTAGAGTTCTCCATCTTGAACCTTTTCAAGATCTTTTCAATGTATGCACTTTGATTCAAACCTATCAGTTTCTTGGATCTATCCCTGTAGATCCCATTCCCCAAAACGTATTGTGCTTCTACAAGATCCTTAATGGAGAAGCATTTACTTAGCCAAGTTTTAACTCCTTGCATTGCCGGAATATCATTTCCAAATAACAATATATCATCCACATATAGTGCTCCCACTAGCTTTCTTGTATACACAAGCTTCATCACCATTTTTAATGAAGCCAAATTTCTTGGCCTCCTCATTAAAACGATGATTCCACATTCTAGATGCTTGTTTCAATCTGTAGATTGACTTCTTCAACTTGTATACATTTTTAGGATATTTCGGATCTGTAAAACCTTCAGGCTGAACCATATAGACATCTTCCTCAAGATGTCCATTTAGGAAAGCGGTCTTGATATCCATTTGCCATATTTCATAATCATAATGAGCAGCAATGGCAAGTAATATCCTAATAGACTTTAGAATTGCCACAGGTGAAAAAGTTTCATCATAGTCAACCCCTTGAGTTTGAGTAAAACCTTTTGCTACAAGTCTAGCTTTTTATGTATCCAAGTTTCCATGTATGTCAGTTTTCACTTTGAAAAGCCATTTACAATCAACTAGCCTTGAGCTAGTAGGTTGTGCAACAAGTTCCCAAACTTGGTTGTCATACATGGATTGCATCTCAGCGTTCATGGTTTCCTGCCATTTATCTTCATCAATCCTTGATAAAGCATCTTGGTAGTTTGTTGGTTCATCCAAATAAACCACGTAGCAACCATCCATGAGAAACCCATATCTCTCAGGAGGATTACTAATCCTACCAGATCTGCGAACGTCTTGTATACTTTGATCATCCATTTGATCATTCTCAACATTTTCATGTTGAGCGCTAGAGTCAACCAATTATGTATTATCTACTTGATCTTGAACCTCTTCAAGATCTATCATCCTTTCACTATTACCTTCCATTAAGAACTTAGTTTCAAGGAATTCAGCCTTCCGAGCAACAAATACATTTTGCTCGGATAGATCATAGAAATAGTATCCCATATCATCCTTGGGATATCCTATGAAGATACACTTCGTAGATCGAGCATTCAACTTATTAGGGATGTAACGCTTGGGATAAGCTTCACATCCCCATACCTTTAAGTATGATAGAGATGGAGGTTTTTCAAACCATATCTCATGAGGAGTTCGTTCCACTTTCTTGGTTGGGACCATATTTAAAATACGAGCCGCAGAGCATAGACAATAACCCCAAAATGATAGAGGTAACGAGCTTCTAGCCATCATAGATCGAACCATATCCATTAGGGTTCGGTTCCTCCTTTCGGATACTCCATTAAGTTGGGTTGTTCCAGGAGGAGTAAGTTGCGAGATAATCCCACAACCTTTAAGATGATCTTGGAAAGCATCGCTTAGGTATTCACCTCCTCTATCGGTACGAAGTACCTTGATTCTCTTATTGAGTTGATTTTGTATTTCGTTTTGATATTTCTTGAATGCTTCAAAAGTTTCGTCCTTGTGTCTTAATAAGTAGACATATCCGAAACGACTGAAGTCGTCAATGAAAGTGACGAAGTATCTTTCACCTTTCCTAGTCATAGGCTTAAAGGGTCCACATACATCCGGATGTATTAAACCCAATAAGTCTTTAGCCCTTTCATAGGTCCCTTTGAAAGGTGCTTTAGTCATTTTGCCTTGTAAACAAGATTCACATACATCAAACGAGTCTAGTTCATTTGATTTCAAAAGCCCATTCTTTTGAAGTGTATGCATTCGATTCTTGTTTATGTGACCAAGGCAACAATGCCATAAGTAGGAATCACTCAAATCCCTTTTGAGTTTCTTGGTATTTGCATGGAACATTGAGCTATTGAATGATGTGTCATCATGAACCAATTCATAAATACCATTTAAAGGCGAAGCCTTAAAATAGAACACATTATCTAAATAAACAAGGATATCATCATTAATGAAATTAAGATTAAAACCATATTGTTTCAAACGGGATACATAAATAATGTTTCGAGATAAATCGGGTGCATACCAAACATTTTTCAAAATAAGCTCCAAACCACTTGGAAGCTTCAAAACAAAGTCTCCTTGAGCTTTCACTTGCACCCTTGCTCCATTTCCCATGAAGAGACTTGTTGTTCCCGCATCTTGATTACTTCTTTTGAACCCCTGCAAAGAATTGCAAATATGAGTTCCACATCCTGTGTCTAATACCCATGTATTAGAAGAAGTAATACTAAGCTCAATGTATACCATATATACATTACCCGAGGTTTGCCCTGCATCCCTCTTTTCTTTCAACTCCTTTAGATAGATCGGGCAGTTGCGTTTCCAGTGACCCATTTCACCGCAACCAAAGGACGGATCTTCCTTGGGGTTTGCTTTACCTGCAACCTTTTGCTTCTTGTTATTGTTGGTTGGGGTAACCATCTTCCCATTTCCCTTGCCCTTGCCTTGGTAGGCCGGTCCTTTCCTCTTAGCCACCTTTGGCTTAGAAGTGTTATTGTTTTTGGACCCGCATTCATTGATCATAAGCACGGGTGAAGCCCTTCTACCCATTCTTGCTTCGGCCGTCTTAAGCATGGCATGTAATTCGCCAATGCTCTTATCCCAACCATTCATATTGCAATTCATTACGAATGTGTCAAACCTTTTTGACAAAGAATTAAGGATAAGGTCCGTGGCTAATTCATTAGACACGTTGCAATTAAGAAGGTTAGCTCGATCAATTAGGCTTTTCATCTTAAGGACATAAGATGAAATGGATTGGGAGTCGTCCATCCGACATGCGTGAATCGCTCGAACCATTTCAAAGCGCTCAACACGAGCTTGTTGAAAGAACATCTCCGTCAATTGTGTGATCATGTCATATGCACTATGATGCTCGAAGTCCTTTTGGAGTTCGGGTATCATAGTCCGAAACATAAGGCAAGAGACTTGCACCGAATCGGTGCAATACTTATCCCAATAAGCCATGCTTTCCGTATCATCCTCGTCGGGTTGATCGAGAATGGGGTCTTCCAACACATACGCCCTATCCTCAAGTTTGAGGACAATACTTAGATTGTGAAACCAATCCATGAAATTCGTATGGTTGACTTTTTTCCTTTTCGAGGATTGACCTTAACGATAGGTTGTTAAAGTTGATAGGTGCGTTTGGAATGTTGTTGTTATTGGCGGCCATCTACAAAATTTAACAAAGTTGTTTAAGTATCAATTTTAATTTAACAATCAATATCCTTTAAATCCAATTGATATTTATTAAATTTTAGAATCCAACGGTAAACTAAATTTCGATTAGGTGACCTTTATCCCATCAATTTGATTTAGCTAGGTAGTCATTTATATGACAATTGCAATCCTTTTGCAACTTCTAAGTTATGGGATCATGCAATCCTTTTGCATGGCATATTTAACCCATCAACGCCTATTTGTTCCTCATGCTTCGGTGACCCTAAGTTCATGATTCCCAAATCAAGTCGTCCTACTTGTGTAAACGTGTAAATTTAACATACAAGTGGTTAGGTGACCTTTATCCCACAAGTGTGCGAAATTCACCTTAATCATATTAGTTTGCTCATAACGGTTAGGTGACCTTTATCCCATTATGAGTTCCCTAATTATTTTTAAGTGTCACACAAAAGGATGGCGTTTAACTTGTTTGCCTTGTTAATAAGGGATGTTGAGTTTTCATTATTTCTAGTTTAAGAAAACTTTTATGCCATACACCAACATGCATTTAGTGTATGGTATTTATGAAAAATCATTTTCATGTCTTGTAATTAAGCCAATTACTTGATATAAACCATTTTATATATGTGATCCTTTTAGTGTTCTTAATAACCATTTATTAATGTCCTTTTTCCATTTCAATTTAACCATTTAAATTGTCGTTTTGCATGTCGTTAATAATGTCTAATTTAACCAATTAAATTGTCATTTTGCTTGTTGTTAACTTGTGATTTACTTGTAGCACTCAAACATACAAACACAATAAACAACCATGCATGCAAAACAAATATGTTCACAATCAAACCAATTTGGTAGATATTTGTTTAGCCAAAAACAAATGCCACCGGTTAAGGGGTTATAACACAAAGTAGGAGATTTTAAATCTCTCACTTAATCTTGCATCCAAATGCTTCTTCTTGTGTTCTTCCAAGTCTTCATCTTGTATCTTCATCTTATTACAAAATATATCCTAATACATTTTATCTAGAAAATGAAATACAACCTAATCTATTTTACATACCAAATATAAAATAAATTACATAACTAAATGAATAATATTACAAACCCATTGAATAAATATTATTACATACCAAATGAAAGAATTAAATCAACCAAACAAGCATGCATTCAAACATAAGGATAAGGCATTGATTGTGAACATTAATATATCAACAAATATGAACCAAATGGCAAGTCCAAAACCACTTTTGGAACCCCTAAAATTCGGCCAAAACCATAACCCACCCAAACCCGAACATTTTTACATTCTACTTTCATGCATGTTAATAGAATGCAAAGTTGGTGGGTTTTAAAGACCATATAAAAGAAGCATATTTCATAGACTTCGGCTCTAGATACCATTGATGGGATTCAACATAACAACATGTTCTTTAAGTTTACATAATTACAAAACCAATTTTATGAGTATTAAAGCTAGCGGAAGCATAATATTAACAAACCAAGTGTATATGTTAAACATTTAAATTGAATCCCATGTAGATATCAAGTCATGAACATATGCTTACATATAATTACAAGGAAGTAAGATTATACCTCCTCAAGATTAATTGAGGGCTGAATTTGATGAGTAAGATGATGGAAAAAGATGATGGAAAGCAAGCTTCTAACTTGAATCCTCAAGTGTGTAATACCCCAAGCTTTCAATCACCAACACCTTCCTTTGTTTAGTTAGGATTTTAGAACACTTTATTAACCAACTTACCAAGCAAAACCTTTCCCCTTTTGTCTAAAAGTTTCGACCAGCAGCATGTAGGAGAGCAAGGAGAGAGTTTTTTATCTACTAACTACAAATTAACTAGTCAATCCTTGGTATATGAGTTGCACATGCACTTGAGAGAATGTGTTGTATTAAAAGTAACAAAAACAAGTATGGGTGGACTCCCTTGGTCCCTTCAAAACCGTCCACCAAGGAGGGTATATAAAAAGATTGTGATTTTATAAAACTAAATATATAAACCCATGTATTTATTAAGTTACTTACATATTTTATAAACCATTTTATAAAATATAACACAACATAATTATTTAAACCTATAAATAATTAAATCCATATCATATATAAATTATCCAAATAATTTATCTCAAGTGACTATATTTTAGAAAACCCATTTTCTAAAATCCAAGTGTCGCGTATTTATTTAACGATTGAATTGTTAAGATAAAGACATATAAAGTGTCGGTAAGCTTGTTATTGTGTATGACCTGACTTGGATCATAACACATTAGCCACATTAATTTAACATGTCTCTCGGGCATACGACATACCTTCATTATCCGCCTATAACTCACTAAGCATGAAAGCTTACCCCCATGTTGTTTTAAGTTTTATACGGACGAAAGGACACCGTGAAAGTAAGGAACCTATGTGAGGATAACGGAGCTTTGTGTTTTAGTAAGTGGTAGTGCAAGTCCCTATTTTGAATCTAGTTCTAATGATACCGCTTATCATCGCCAAGTCTTTTGTACTCGTAAACTATGTCTCTTTTAAGTTTTGGGACCAAATGTCATAACAAACGTTTTGATTTTAGGAGGGCTGTTAAACAGGTCCGAAATTCTTTGAAAGGCCGTGCCGAGACCAAGGTTTACCGCGGCGCGGCATATCACTGGGTCTGAGCGGTTACTTAAAAAAAATTTCCTTATCGTTTAAGGGCGTTAAAATCTCGTTGTTCAAAGAGATGTTTCAAACGTTTGTGGTCCGAATAAATCGTACTCTTGAAACCATACAAGTAGTGACGCCAAATCTTCAA
Organism: Rutidosis leptorrhynchoides; assembly: GCF_046630445.1. NCBI lineage: Eukaryota > Viridiplantae > Streptophyta > Magnoliopsida > Asterales > Asteraceae > Rutidosis > Rutidosis leptorrhynchoides. Next base: position 264,438,772 of record NC_092333.1, on the reverse strand, counting down.
TGCATGAACCACTGTCGCCAATTCAAGATCATGAGTCGGATACCTCTTTTCGTGTTCGTTCAATTGTCGAGAAGCGTAAGCGATGACTTTACCTCGTTGCATTAGAACACACCCGAGCCCATTTAATGAGGCATCACAATAAACCGTCATATCTTCTATGCCTTCCGGCAATACTAACACTGGAGCTTGACACAATTTCTCTTTCAACAATTGGAAAGCAATCTCTTACTCATTTTCCCAATTAAATCTCGCGTTCTTCCTCGTCAACTTCGTCAATGGAGAGGCGATTTTTGAGAAGTCTTGGATAAACCGACGATAATAACCGGCCAATTCGAGAAAACTTTGAATTTCTGTAGATGTAGTCGGTTGTTCCCAACTCTTCACCGTCTCTATCTTCCCCGGATCTACTTGACTGCCTTCTTTGTTCACAATATGGCCAAGGAATTTCACTTCCCTTAGTCAAAATTCACACTTGGAGAATTTAGCATACAACTTCTCCTTCCATAAAGTCTTCAACACTTCGCGCAAATGGTGTTCATGTTCCTTCATACTCTTTGAATAGACAAGTATGTCGTTAATGAACACAATTACCGACTTGTCCAACATAGGTTGGCACACTCGGTTCATAAGATCCATGAATGACGCCGGTGCATTCGTAAGACCGAAGGGCATAACTACAAATTCATAATGCCCGTAGTGAGTTCGAAAGGCCGTTTTCTCAATATCTTCCTAACGGACCCGCATTTGGTGATAGCCAGACCGTAAGTCAATTTTAGAAAAATAAGTCGTGCCTTGGAGTTGGCCAAACAAATCGTCAATTCGAGGCAATGGATAATGATTCTTGATCGTCACTTTGTTCAACTCCCGATAATCGAGGCACATCCGCATACTACCATTCTTCTTCTTCACGAATAAAACCGGAGCGTCCCATGGCGAAGCGCTTGGTCGGATAAAACCCTTCTCGAGCAACTTTTGGGTTTGATCCAACAACTCTTGCATTTCCGTTGGTGCTAAACGATAAGGAGTTTTAGCAATGGGAGTAGCCCCCGGAACCAACTCAATGCGAAATTCAACTTATCTTTCCGCCGGAACACCCGGTAATTCATCCGGAAAAATGTCTTCGAATTCATTAACCACCGGGATTTGACGAATGGATGGTGGCTCTTCACGCGTGTCAACTACATGTGCAAGAAAAGCCATGCCACCACCACTAAGGAAACGACGTGCCCGCGCATAAGTGCATAACGGTACGAGTCTCCTTCAATTATCGCCGTGAATAATTAACTCTCCCCTACCTGGGGTCTTTACACGAATGAAATTTTCGTGGCATGTGATATCGGCTCTATTACGATCAAGCCAATCCATACCAACAATAACATCAAACTTACCCAAAGTCATCGGGATAAGATAGATTTTAAAGGTTTCGCACCAAACACAACATTACTATCTTTACACACATCAACCCGTAGCACCATTTTACCATCCGCTATTTCAACTTGTACCGGATGACTCAACTTAGCTAGCGGTTTATTAAGCTTAGGCACAAATCTTGGAGACACAAACGATAAATTAGCACCGCTATCAAATAATAGCCTTGCCGGATTAGAGTTAACCATGAAAGTACCTGAGACAACTTCATTGGACAGTTTGGCTTCATCATTGGTCATCAAGTATTTGCTACCCCTAGCCGTGCCCACCGCTTTTTCTAGCTTCTTAACTTTATCATTCAGCAATTCGGGACATTCCATCCTTCAGTGCCCTTCCTTTTGACAATTGTAACAAGTAAGTTTAGGTGTTTAGGATGAGTTTGTACAATCACGAGCCATGTGTCCTTGTCATCCACAATTGTAACACTTGGGTCCAAAACCCTCAGAAGCACCCTTCTTCACACTACCGATGCTCTCGGTCGCACCCCTACTCTTCTTATTGGAATGAATAGTAGCCTCAAACTTTCTCTTGCTAAAAGAGAAGTCACTCTTTTTCGGAACGAGCGATTCAAAGCCTTTAGCTATATCAAACAACTCATCAAAAGTTTTCATCGAGTTCATACTAACCTTTTCTTGATAGTTGTCATTCAAGGTTTGATAGAAATCTTCCTTCAACATATGATCATTCCCGACATACTCCGGGCAAAATTGGGTCTTTGATAAGAAAGTGGACTTGAGAGTGTTCAATTCCGTTGACCCTTGCCTCAAGGCACGCAACTTGTCCTTAAGCCTCAAAAGATCGTCCAAAGTTCAGTACACTTTGAAAACTTTCGCCTTAAACTTGTTCCATGTCAAACTCATACTTTGCTCTTCACCATAAAGTTGGATTTTTAAATCCTACCACAACTTGGCATCACCCCTCAACATACTACTCTCGTACATTGTCTTCTTATCGAGACGGCATTCACTAGTACGGAAAGCCCCCTCCATATCGGATATCTAACAAGCACTCTTGAGTGGGTCTCGTTCACCATCAAAGGTGGGAGGTTGAACGTACTTGAAATTCTTATAGTGGAAGTCTCGCCTTCCAACATTATCGCCGTGAAAAATAGAATTAATTTGTTCCTTGATTAGATCGGTTAATTTCTCATCAACAGACTCTAGGAATATCTTCTTAACATTCGCTATAAAGGACGCATGATGTTTTTGAAAAATGGCCTCAACCTTGGCCGTAAACTCGGAGTCTTCGCTCGTACCTCCGTTATCGTTATCGTGCCCGTTTCTCATCCTCATTCTATAAAACGGAATAGGTTAAACAACGAAACAAATGGAAACGACATCGTATATCATACCGCCCCATCTTGCTCAATACTCGTTGTACATTGCTTGTTTGACACGATTTAAACCCGTAACAATGGTAGCTAGTCATTGTTACGCGAGCACGTCGCATCGTGTTGCTAGTACAACGTCTATCTCGCTTGATGATTGCAAACACAAAACAAAACAATTAACATCAAGTTAGTTCACATAAGCCTAGGCACTAACCAAACCCGGTCCGACCCGTCTCCTACAACTCTTGCATAAAACGCATACACAATTAAAGTCTAAATCTAGGCACCTATCTCAAGTCGCCTAAATCTTTTAGACCATGCTGTGATACCACTTGTAACGACTCAAACCGTTTAATTTAAAACCGGCCAAAAAATATTTTTTTATAGTACAGGAGCGGCGCACCAAGACCAGGTGCGGTGCACTTGAAGACCCAGAAGCGGCGCTCGTTTCTCCAGAAGTGATGCTCCTGATACCTGATGAAAAACTCCACGAAAGACTGACCAGGAGCGGCACTTTTAATGCAACATTTTAATGCAAAATGGGAAATGTTGTTTCCATTTTTATTAAGTGTTGACCCAAACCACATACTCAACAACGTGTGCTAAGGACCCTAAGTACATTCGATTCATAAAATAAAAGTGTTTGAACAACAAAATGGGCACCACGACCCTTGGGACTCCAACGACCCGTTACATGCATCAATGTAGCAATTTTGACCCAAATAGTTTAATTTTCAAACATTTAACGAGCATTGTGTTTGGGACTAAACTACCCCACACTTAGGCCAAAATCCAAAAGCGTCCACTATCATAACAAAAGTGGGAGATCTAAAATCCAAACGAATACCCTTGCATTTATCCACGCTGGAGCCTAAAAGGTTAAACAACGAGAGAGTAAGAAAAACGCTTAGTGAATTCAATAATTATACACATACATATATAATATACCTACGTGCAATCACTTACTCACATACCGCATACATGCTAACAATTTAATTAGCATAGTAACTCCAAGTATAAAGCTAATAACCTCCAACACCGCAACTAGCATAACCAAATAGCATATACACGAAACAATATAATATGCTACCCTACAACACGTACACAACCATATGGTTAACCATACCCACGCCATGGTGCTACCGGCTCCGTGGTTCACACCATACGCATTTGTCATGATGCTACCGGCTTCGTGGTTCACATCACAACTCGAGTCATACTCATGTTAAGGCGCTACCGGCTCCGTGGTTCACACCTTAACACACTACTACATTTTGGATCATTTAGAGCCCTTCATTTAGACGTGTTCACTATATAACACGTCTAATTTATCACACGGAACACGTCTAATTAAGGTTTCTACCAAAAAAACACGGAACACGTCTAATTAATATTCGCAACACGTCTAATTAGAAATCTGCAACACGTCTAAGTAAGTTTAACACCTCTATTTGGTAACCACGTCTAATTACTTTACCAGAAATACCTCTAATTGACAACACGTCTAACAAATATTCCAAAGAACACGTCCAATTAACAACACGTCTAATTATGTTTACCAGGAACACGTCTAATTGCAACAACAACACGTCTAATTGGCAACACGTCTTATTAGATTTTCCGGGAACACGTCTAAATGCCTAACACGTCTAATAAGTTTCAAAACACACGTCTAATTAGTTTCTAACAAACGCCTTTTAACTGGAACACGTCTAAATAAGTTAACGGGATATAAGTTAACGATCTCCATTTAATCAACCTAACCATTACAGTTCTGTTAATATTAGTCTAACGAAATTACCGAACATGTCTAATTAAACAAACAGTCCTATATAAAATATAAAATATGATTTATATGTAACGGGTTATTAAAAAAACATGTCTAATTAAAAGGAACTTAGTTAGTTACAGAAGAGTTAGGAAATAATTTGATAATTAGGAATAGATTTTGATAAGTATATATAATATAATTATAATAATATAAAATGTTATATACCTTAAATAAGATCATTATTAAACTTATAAATAATATAAAATATAAAAAAATCTGTTCAGAAATATAAATACACACGTTTTTTAGTTTCGGCTTGTTCTTGTTTGCTTGTTTAGCTGCGTACTTAAAGTATATAGTGCAGGATTATAATAGTTGGTTCGTACGTAAAGTGGTCTGAGTCAAAGTTAACAATGGAGAATTCAAAATCATCAGAGGTAATTCAATCTTTCTTTTTCTTTATATCTTGCGTCGTTTGTTATGAAAGTTTGTATAAATCTGGTTTACATGAACGTTAATAATATCACATGATTCACACATGTTTGAATCAGGTTTATAAATCAAGTTTATAACACATGTTTGATTCGATATATAGCACAACAATTTGACTATATAACACACCTTGATTCACACGATTACCCAACACGATTGTAGACATGTAGTGCAGACCTGGAGCAGACCATGATTTACACGATTACCCAACACGATTGTAGACATGTAGTGCAGACCTTGAGCAGAACTGGACATACAAACGACACACAGCCATCTCACTGTTTTAACACACCATGATTGACGCGATTACACAACACGATTCTAAACATCATACAACACTATATTAACAACATATAAACTTTATTAACATCATATAAACACACTATATATAACCTATAACATATAAACCCTTATTATGCAATGAAAGAAAGTTATACTATATAGTAACAATAGGCAAACACAACCTGATAGTAGTAGCAGAACCAACCGGGTAAGCTTAAACAAACCCTGGATAACAACTCAATGCTATGTTTGGTGAAGTAATAACAACTCAAAACCTGGATAACAAAACATGGATAACCTGATTATTTACCTGCGGCACACTATGACAACCAAACGAAAACCAAACATATAAACATAGTCTAGTATATATGCCTAATTCAGAAACCAAACTATGTTTGGTGAAGTAATAACAACTCAACGCTCACTCCAATTTAGGAAAAAACCCATGAGGTAATATACATATCAAATCAGACCCAATAACCAAGATGATAAGCAATATTGACCTTATAACCACCTTCAGTGGTAATCATAACCTAAAGTACAATCATTACCTAATCATAACCCTAAGTACAGTTGCATTGGCAAATTACCATAAACAATGACAGTTATATTACCATAACAAAACTTCATACAAAAGGAGCATCAGAAATATTCATTAACTTCAATAAAAAGTAGCATCACAGATACACATTAACAAACATAGTTATAGTAGCATCAATAATATTTATCACAAATTACAATTTGATTGGATTGTTCTCACTTATACCTTTGCCATCTTTGACGAAAATAGTTTTTGAAAGCTTCTGTAATAGGATTCTTTCAGTCTTCCTTCTTCTTGGTGGAGGACTGGGTTTCATTCTGAAATTTGTTAGCTCTGCATCAATATGTTTAATCATTGGATCTTGCTCTGTATTAACTTCTTCATTAACATCTTCATCAAGGTGTGCTTTTTTGTCGTCTTCCATCAACATTTCTTCATCAACATCGTCAGATAACTCTGCATCTTTTTCTGCTTCATTAACTTTTTTAAACACTCCATCTTTTATTTCTTGAACCACATAATATTTTTCTTTATCCACATTTTCTTCTTCGTCTTCGTTCATCACCATTTGCACATCATCATATGGAACAAACTCTGCATCTATTTCTGGTTTATTCACTTCTTCAATCACTGCATCTTCTTTTTCATTGATGTCATCATGAACATTTACATTTTCATCGGGCTTTTCTTTTTCAACATCCTGTTCATTAACAAACATGAAAAACAAAATGTAGTAAGTAATTTAAAAGTCTACAAAAAAACAACATTTAGTTAAATCTGCTACCTTTATGTGTTTCGATTGTTTCATTCTCTTTTTGGTGAATTTCTGATGTTGAACCATCGGTTAACGTTTTCTCACCACATCTTCATCATCATCCTCCTCATTAACATCCTTTACATCATCAACATCCTCTTCATCATCAACATCCTTTTCATTATCACCTTCCCCTTCATCAGCACCTTCCACTAAATTATCAACTTCCCATTCATCAGCACCTTCCACTTCATTATCACCTTCATCTTCATCATCAGCCTTCTCATAAACATCCTTTTCATCTTCATCCTTCTCTTCATCATCAACATCTTCTTCATCATCATCATCATTCTCTTCATCATCAACATCCTCTTTATCATCATGCTTTTCCTTTTCCTGAGACTTCTCATTAGCACCTTCCACTTCATTATCACCTTCATCTTCATCATCGGACTTCGCATCAACATCCTCTTCATCATCATCATTCTCTCCATCATCTACATCTTCCTCATCATCATCATTCTCTTCATCATCTTCATTATCTTCATCAACAACATCCTCTTCATCATCATGCTTTTGGTTTTCCTAAGACTTCTCATTAGCAAACAAGAAATATAAAATGTAGTAAGTAAGCATTTAAATATTGTAAGAAAATAACATCAGTTAAATTAGTTACCCTCGTTCCTTTATCGTCTACTTTCTGTTTCCTTCTAATTTTGTTGTAGCCTATTGTGCTACTTAAACCCCTTTTTCGACCACCGTGTTCCTTCCCCACATGAGTTAACAAGGCATCCCCGCCTTCTTTATCTGTCCTAACCTAGAAAAAACAACACAAGTAATCAATTATAGAAAAATTATGAGTTGGTTATTATAAAAATTCAAATATAAATTTATTACAATTTTTTCTATAAGCGGCGCAATTGTTTCTGGGCATACTATCGTCTTCCCTGCGTCATCCGGCTTCATCCTGCCCAACACGTTATACCTCGTAGCAGGATCTTTGATATTGTGGTATGGTGTACGTGTAGCGACCCGACAAAATCATCATTGATGGCGCCATCTACTTAGGTCCCGTTACTTGGTCATAAGTCTTTAAAACAACGTTTGACCAAAAATATATCGCATTCATTTCAAATGTGAGGATGTTTTAAATTTTACAAAGTAGTTCAACGACTAAACATGTTACAACGTTCTAAGTACAATTGAAACCTATGCGACATAATTTAAGTACAGTCAGAAGATGCTCCATGTATGCATGTATACCCAACATCCAAGCAAGTATCAAAATAATGTGCGAAAGCATGTATCATGTAGCGTTCAAGGACCTGAGAAAACATATAGAAAACTATCAACGAAAAACGTTTGTGAAATCATAGGTGTATTAGTAAATGTTGTTTTTAAACCACAAGATTTATTATAGTTGATTATCCAAATCGTTCGCATTCCAAAGATGTTATACATTTGTGGAGCACCCAATTATCAAGACTTAACTGTTTTGTACCCTGTTACGTAGTGTTAGAACAAACACTATACTCGAAAATATATTTCATCCGCTAACGGTAGCAAACCGTCCGAATGAGGGCTCGTCAAGCCCATGTGACAACATAACATAAGTTCACATTTACGCCCATGTGATCACATAACTCGTGGAATGTTTGTTTTCGTACTTGTGTTCAAAGTATAAAATATGATACGTGTATGTTTCTCATCCCATAGTTTAAAGAGTAAAAGTTGTTGAAAAGGTGGGACTATGATCTCACCTTGATTGCACGAATGTAATTGTACTTCACAAGTAAACGTGGGCAAGAACGTATGCTAGTGTTGACCTAAATAATAGGTTGTATCAATATCGGTAAAATATGAAGTCGGTCAAAGTTGTTCAAATAGTCCTATGGCTTGTTACGACTCGATTTATATAGCATGTGAGTCAAATTGTCAAGTTTCAAGCAAGATACAAGTATAAAGTGTAACATCCCACCTTTTTCCGTTTACTTTTCCGTTTAATTATTTAAAGTCCGTTATATGTTTATAACATCTCCCGTTGATACGCGTTTTTAAATATCTCGTTTAGGTAATTCATGCACCCGAATGAAACTAGAGGGACCATTGCTGCCAAGAGAGCAAAGAGGTGACTAGGTCAACTAGTCAACCCTTCACTCTCATCCTTTCATTTATTTCCTTTTTCTTTTTCCTTTTTCTCTAATACTTTCACCAAATCTCTCAAACACCACTTCAAGGATTCATCATCTAAATCAAATCGAGCAAGCATCCATATAAACAAATTACATATTCAGAATCCTCTCATCTTCCTCTTCGATTCCATACCGATTTCATCAAGTTTGGGTAACTTTCTAAAATCACTAGATTTTGTGTTCTTGATGTTTTTAACTTATAAAGTTGTTAATTAGTGTCTATGGCTCAAGTCTAACATGATTATATGATTTATATGCTCGATTTCATTATTTGAAGTAACTAGCTTGAATATGAACTTTGGTGTGTTTGATTTGGTAATTTGGTTGCTTGAATGTTGTTAAATGTTATAAATGCATGTATTAAATGTGTTCCTAGTATCACTAGCTTCAATTTGATGTGTAGGTTACTTGAGAAAACTTCATAAACTTGATTAGTGATTTTGATGAATTCGGGTTAGGGTTTGATAAGCTTGAAATGAATATTTGACGCATTGAATGCCATGAACTATTGTTAGTAAGTAGTTAGTTGTATTGTATGCTCGATTACCTACAAAACAGCGTGTTGTATGTATGCATTAAATTCCCGAATCATAAATGTGCACTTGCATTAAATGTGTGCATTGATTGATCATTTGATTTGAAATGTCGGTTGTTGCAAATAATGTTTTCGGTTGGTGAAATGTGTTTAGTTGTGTTCTTTGTCAAATTAGCTTTCCAACGATATATAATGAGTGTCATACGTGGTTGGGGGTTGTGATTTGTGTTTGATCGGAGTTCGGAAAAAGATTTGATCAATTGAAACCAACCAGGCACCAGCACACGTTATGTGCCGCGGCGCGGCCAGCTTATGTCGCGGCGCGACATAAGCCGTGTTCAGGTTCTGATCAACATGTCAATTTTATGAAAAATGTTTGGCACCCTATGGACCTCTGATTCGCATGTAACTTATTCTAACATGCTTATATATGACTCCTAACCTCAGAAAAATAGTTCGGGACCCGACCCGAACATGTTGACTTTTTCGTTGACTTTGACCCGACCAAAGTTTGACTTTTTGTCAAACTTAACCAAGTGACTATTCAATCTTTCTAACATGATTCTTTACTTGTATCTTGCATGAAACTTGACAATGTGTTTCACATGCTATATAATCGAGTCGTAACGAGCCATAGGACTAATTGAACATCTTTGACCAATCGTGACTATCATTATTGATACAACCTATTTGTTTGGGTCAAGAGTAGCATTGTTCTTTGCACACGTTACTTGTCGAAGTATTTATTTACTCTTGCGCTCAAGGTGAGATCATAGTCCAACTTTTACTCTTTTTGAACTTATATTTGGGATGAGAAAACATAAACGTTTCTTTGTAACTAAGTGAACACAAGTACATGAAAACAAACATTCTACATACGAGTTTAGAACGAAAGCCTCAATTCGATTATCATTAGTTACACTTGCAGGGTGTAAGTGTAGGCGTGAACTTATGTTGTATGGCCATATGGGTTTGACAAACCCTCATCTCGGACGGTTCGCTACCGTCCACAGATGAAATATATTTTCGGGAAACAGTGTATGTTTTAACACTATTGTGATGGGGTACTATGGAAGGAAACGTTAAGCCTTGATAATTGGGTGCTCTTGAATATTAACTTTTAGAATGTATTACTATTTATCAATGATGCAAATCTTGTGGTTCGACTTACTTTTACACACTTACTTACTTATACCTATGATTTCACCAGCGTTTTCGTTGACAGATTTCTATGTTTTTCTCAGGTCCTTGAACATTAGGTGATACATGCTTCCGCACATTCTTTTTGATACTTGCTTTGGATGTCGAGTATACTTGCATATGTGGAGCGTCTTTTGACTACTTTAAACTGTGTCGCACGTGTTTCATTTATACTTTAAACATCGTTATGTACTAGTTATGGAAACTACTTTTGTAAACTTTGAAACATCCACACTTATGAAATGAATGCGACATATTTTCGGTCAAACTTTTTCTTAAGGACTTATGACCATGTATGGGACCTACGTAGACGGCGCCGTCAATCATGATTTGCTCGGGTCGCTACATAAAGGCACATTAGAACGACTGCATAAGCATTCGGTTAAGTTTGAATAAAAGTCAACTTTGGTCAAGTCAAAGTCAATGAAAAAGTCAACACGTTCGGGTCGGGTCTCGGACAATTTTTCTGAGTTATATAATCATATATGAGCATGCTAGAACAAGTTACATGTTAATCGGAGGTGCGTAGCATAGTTAGAATTAAACGGTAAATGACCCAAGTTGATAAGAATTTTGCAGTTCATTTGGACGGCATCCAAAATGGCTAGACGGCGTCCAGCAATGAAGGACTGGACGGTGTCTAAAGATTAGAACGGCGTCCAAATTGGTATACAGGTTCTGCTTTGCTGAAATTTCATAAGTGCACGAACCAAACTTCAATCAAACATAAATTGTGAACCGAAAACACTTAAAACATGTATCTTATATCGTTGGAAAGTTATTTTGATGAGGAAAACAACTAGCATAATTCATCAATCAATCCCACATTTACATCAACCAAATTCGCATTAAATGTTCATCATTTATTGCATTCAAGATCATAAATGCACATTGATGATTCGGGAATTAAATGCACACATATAATACGCCGTTTCGTAGGTAATTATGCATACAATACAACTAAACACTTACCAGTAACATTTCATAGCATTCAATGCATCAAAAGTTCATATTTAAATCTACCAAACCCTAACTAACAATCATAAAATCCTTAATCATGTTAATGAGGCTTTTCTAAGTCAACCTACATACCAAATTGTAGCTAGTGATACTAGTAACATATTTAATACATGAACTTTTAACATCTAACAACATATGAACACCCAAATCTCAAGATCAAACTAGTCATTTTTCAAAATCAAGCTATATGCACAAAATGTCAAGAACGGGCAAACAAATCATATATTCATGTTAGACTCGAGCCATAGACACTAATTAACACTTTTATAAGTCAAAAACATCAAGAACAAGGAATCTAGAGTTTTTAGAAAGTTACCTAAAAGAGATGAAGTTGGTATGGATTCGAAGAGGAAGATGCAAGGATTCCGAATATGTAATTTGTTTTGAAGAACGCTTACTAGATCGAATTTAGATGATGAATTTATGTTTGAGGGTTTGAGAGCATAAAAGTGGAAGTAGTGGAAATGGGGAGATGAATGAGTGGAGAAGATGGATGTTTGCCCCTTTGACCTAGTCATGACTTTGGCCTCATGGCAACATTGGTCCCTCAAGTTTAAAGCGGGTGCATGAATTATCTAAATGAAATATTTTAAAAACGCAAATTAACGGGTGATGTTATAATTAAATAACGAAATTTAAATAAAATAAACGGAAAGTGAATGGAAAAAGGCAGGTCATTACAATACGTTTATGAGGATCATTAGCTTCTGTATCCCATTGTGCTTTTTTCAAACGAAACCCCGAATGACCAACTCGAGCATACTTTTCTTTTTTTTTTCAAAGCGTTTTGCCTGCCTTTTTTCTCTTAGAGCCTACACAGTGTAAATGTGATTAAATGCCTTTTTCAAAGCGTTACAATATCACAATGTACCTGCATACCCGTTACAAATCAAATGAATAGCACTTACTCGTCTAGCAGGCGTATCTTCGATTTCACAAAAAAAATTTCAATTTTTCTGGAGGTATGAAATCGTATTCTTCTACTTCCTCATAAGGAAGCTTGCCTTTATCCATAAACGTTCTTAACTTGTGCTTGAATCTCGTAAACGCTGTGTTGCATTTTTGAAGTGTTGTTTTGTGTGCAAAATCGTCTTCAATATTATGAAGTTCCTGTATAACTTAAACTAATGTAAGTGGTGAATGTTGTAACATATATAAATAAAAAGTAATTAAACAAAATCTTAGATTTTAATACCTTTATTTTCAACCATAAACTTCGTTTCTGATCAGGAGACACATGCTTCCAATCCTTTACAAGAAAATCACAAGTGCTCCTAGTTAAAATGCCTATGTTGCTCGAAACAATAGCTTGGTTTTTTCCAATAGCTTGGCCAAACTCGTCAAATTCAATCTTCAAGTGAACAACTGACTTCTTTTTCAGTTTATTTACACTTCTTTTTTTATTTTTTTGTTGCATCTATACGTACAATGCAATAGAAAAGATACACATCTAAGCACATGCATATACAAATTAAGATCATAGTACAGTAAACATAGGCTTATACACCTTAATATCATTTCAAACACATGCAGTCTTATTATTGTGTTATGAATAATACAGCAAACATATCACACATACACAATATGCAATAACAAGGAAATTGACTGAACTCATAACCAAACCCATTTCAAAGTCTAATTGTGCGACAATAATATTCATATTTTTTTCTGAACAAAAAAAGTAATAAATTTAGATTATCAAATATACAAAATTAATTATTAATTATAATTACTGATAGGAACTAACCTTAGAAATAAACTCTCTTGAAATACATTGCTTTGTGTAAGCCATGGTAGCAAAGTAGAATCGTGCAGAGACCGAATCTAAAATAGAACAGGAATCGAATTAGGTATCGAACAATTAGGGTTTACAGATTAAATTTATTTGGGTTACTTCGGGGGTTTTTTTTAGAACACAGATTGATAACAAAAGAGAAATGATAAAGAGGTTATGGGATTATGATCGATAAAACTCAATTGATTTTGATTTGGGTTTTTTTTTTTACAATAGACCATACGTGTTGTTTTTATAGAAAATAAATGTAAAGTTTTCAGGTTAACACAATTGCTTAGATGGTTAGGATGTTGCTTGGTATAGGGGAGGTCGTGGGTTGTAGTCCCTTTTCCAACTTTTTACATTATTTATAATTAATAATGTATTAACTTTTTCAATGTTGATTGTAGATGGATCGGAATACTTGGATGTATGAGATAGGTCGCACTACCTCTGAGTTTATTGATAGTCTTGATGAATTTATTACAATTACCGAGACTGATCAACTAGAAAAAGAAAACACCACAATTAGTTGTCCTTGTAAGAAATGCAAAAATGCATGGTAGTATACTGATTCAACCGATATCAAAAATCATCTAATTGCACACAGATTTATGAGAGGGTACACATGTTGGACTTTTCATGGTGAGTCATTAGCTGACCTTAACCCGTTTGTTTCGGATAACGATACCAATAACGAAGAAGATTCATACAATAGTGACAATAATTTTAATATTGATGACATGTTTGACGATTTGGATATGGAGGATAATGTTGCTGATAAGTATCATGACAGATTACAATAACGATTTATTGACGCTGAAAAACCTTTATATACCGGTTGTATGAATTTTACAAAACTTTCCACCGTTATACAACTGGTTAACTTAAAATCAAACAATGGTTGGAGCAACACAAGTTTCACTAGCCTGTTAGAGTTGTTGAACAAAATGCCACCTGAAGGTAATGAGTTGCCGGTTTCAACATACAAAGCAAAGAAATTAATGTGCCCAATGGGATTCAAAATACAGAGAATACATGCTTGTCCAAATGATTGTATGTTATACAGGAATGAAGATAAAGACCTTCTTTAATGTAAGGTATGTGGTACATCTAGGTATAAACGTGGAAAACCAACTGATAATGTTGATAGTGATGTGTCGAAAAATGGACCTCCTGCAAAATTATTGTGGTACTTGCCTATCATACCAAGATTAAAGAGACTATTTACGAATGAGAAAGATGAAAAATTATTATGTTGGCATGCTGAAGATCGAAAAAATGATGGAAAAATGCGACATGTGGCCGATTCACTTCAATGGAAAAATATTGATAAAGATTTTGGAGAATTTGGAGATGAGATACGTAATATAAGGTTCAGACTCAGTTCAGATGGAATTAATCCTTTCGGAGATTTGAGTAGCCGTCACAGCACGTGGCCTGTTCTTCTATGCATTTATAACCTACCGCCTTGGCTATGTATGAAAAGAAAATACATAATGATGTCTATTTTGATTCAAGGCCCAAAGCAACCTGGAAACGACATTGATGTTTATTTACAACCATTAGTTGATGACATGATGGAATTATGGAGTATTGGGATACACGTTTATGATGCATACAAGAAAGAATACTTCCAACTACGGGCAATGCATTTTTGCACCATTAATGATTTTCCTGATTATGGTAATTTGTTTGGATATAGTACGAAGGGGAAAAAGGCATGTCCTATTTGTGAGGAAAATACTCACTCGATATGGCTCACAAATTGTAAGAAACCAGCATTTATGGGGCATTGGAGAGAGCTTGCTGAGAATCACCTGTATCGTAAAAAGTCGGATTTATTTGATGGTACTATAGAGGATAGAAAGCTACCACCACCATTAGATGGAGAAACTACACTCTCCAAAGTTGCTAATATAAATGTTGTGTTGGGAAAGAAAGGTTTTGGTCCTCCCAAAGGTATTTAGAAGAAAAAGTCTATTTTTTTGGAAATTACCCTACTGGAAGCATATACGAGTCCGACATTGTCTTGATGTTATGCATATTGAGAAAAATGTTTGTGAAAGTTTGATAGGGTTACTGTTGAGCATTCCTGGAAAAACAAAAGATGGAATTAAAGTTAGAAGGGACATGGAATTAATGAATATCAGACCAGAGCTACAACATAAAGATATTAATGGAAGGGCCACCAAGTTTCTTCCACCGGCCTGTTATACTATGTCGAAGGTCGAGAAAACTAAATTCTGTCGATGTTTATATTGTATTAAGGTTCCATCAGGATACTCTGCTAACATTAGGAAGTTGGTTTCGATTAAAGATTTGAAGTTACTTGGTATGAAGTCACATGATTGTGATGTACTAATGACTTAGATGATTCCTATCGCAATCCGTGAAATTATACCCAACCGTATTCGACACACAATAACAAAACTATGCTTATTTTTCAACATGATTCATTCAAAGGTGATTGATCCTGTAGTGCTGGATGAATATCAAAGAGATATCATACTTACTCTTTGCGAACTCAAGATGTACTTTCCACCCTCATTCTTTGATGTCATAGTTCACTTGGTATCTCATATTGTAGGAGAAATAAAGGCATGTGGTCTATTTTTCTTACGTTATATGTATCCATTTGAAAGATATATGGGTATCTTAAAAGGTTATGTAAGGAACCTTAATCGACCAGAAGGGGAGTATTGTTGAAGGATATGCATCCGAAGAGGTGATCGAATTCTGCACAAACTATATGGATGGGTTTAAAAGTGTCGGGATTCTACAAAGTTGTCATGAAGGAAGACTTTCAGGTCAAGGGACACATAGGCGCAAGACGGGCTATTCAAATGTTTCCGATTATCAAGAGGCACATTTTACTGTCTTACAACACACTACATCTATTGATCCGTACATACAAGTACACATGTCGTTGTTGAGACAAGAAAACCGTAAAAAAAAGTGTAAAATGGTTGGCAAAACAACATAAAAAACAATTTCAGAATGGTTGAAAGACAAAGTTAAGAGGACACTTCCAAATATTGATAAAACGGTCGAAGCTTTGGGATTCGCCCCTAAACATGTGTTCCAATATCAAGGATATGACATCAATGGGTATACCTTTTACACTAAAGATCAAGATAAGAAGAGTAAAACGCAAAATAGCGGTGTCACGGTGATAGCCTCGTCGACAGAATTCACCATGGTTAATCGTGAAGAAAGATCAAGGATCACTAAAAAATCTTATTATGGTGTCATTCAAGAAATATGGTAATTAGATTATGGTAATTCGTACACTATACACTTGTTCAAATGTAAGTGGGTTAATAATGATCGCGGTGTTCAAGTTGATGAAGATGGTTTTACAACTGTTAATCTTTCCACCAATGGATAAGACGAAGAACCATTCATTCTAACAAAACTAGTTACTCAAGTATTCTTTATCGAAGACCCAAAGGATTGTAGATGGCATGTGGTTTAGTATGGAAAATGACGGATTGTTGGTGTCGAGAACGTTGTTGATGAGGATGAGTACGGCCAATTTGACGAGTTACCACCATTTTCAGTCGGTGTTCAACCTTTGAATGAAGTTATTGTTTTAAATAATACAATCTACTTTAGGGAAGACCACGAGGTTGCAGACACATAAAAATTGTTAAAACATATGATTAATTACCTTTATTTTTTTTTGTACAAACATGATTTTATTTTTTAATAACTTATGCAACATGTTTTTATGTCTTGTGTTATTTTTTTAACCATGAACTATTTACTTTATGTTATTACCTTTTAAATTAATAATAACAATCTATACAAATACAAATAAAAAGAATTCTAAAAAAACATATATATGCACAGTTTTCAATTTTAATAATATCGGGAACAAACCGCGACCACAAAACCATCCAACTTCTTCGTCTACCCTAAACCATCCCACTTCATTATCAAACCAAAAGAACACTCGAATCCTTCATCATAGAACGGTGATTATTCTAAACAGGTGACGAAAGAAATCGATTTCGTCCTCACTACTGAAGGATCGTCGCAAATACAGGAACAAATGGTTTTTTTGAGTTAACTAATTATTTTTTACTCGAATATTATTGATATAGACGTAATGACCAGAAAATCAGACTATTAGGCCATGAATCAAGTTATGTTATTAGGAAACAATATTCTAAAATTAGGTTATATACATGCACATTTTGTTTTAGATTATTCATAAAATTGTAACATTAGGGTTTAAAAGTGGTTAATAGATGCTGCAGAAAGAGTCTAATTTATATTTTGTGTTAAAGACGAAATGCCCTAAATATCAGACTATTATACCAAAATATAATTGTGTTAATTTGGCCATAATTGTTATTGTTACCTACATAACTGATATGTACATATATATTGATTTTACAGAAGCAGAAATAATCTCTGACCTTGTCATTAATGGATTCCTACAATTGTCCACCATCGTTCATCCATATAATACTATTTGCAGATAAGCTTGAACTGGTATTGTTTCGTTGATGTTTTAACATTAAAATTATCTATTTTATAATGTAAAATGATTGTAAGAGATATCAGGTTATTATGTTTTGTTATAGGCTTTGCCACATGAATGGTATGTTGACCATTATGATAGCATGATTCCAAGACATTCTGTTTTCATCCACACCCTGCAAGGATATAAAGCTGAAGTTACATTTAAGTCTGATCGTAGCCGTTTGATACATGGGGATGGCTGGCTGAAGATCATGAACGATCTTAAAATCGGAGAAGGTGATATCCTTCTCTTGATTGGAATCGACAAAAGAAACTTCGAGCTGGCTATTTACTCACCTGATATGTTTCAAAAGAATTTTTTTGATCCATTCATATCTTTTAGTGTATTGACTCGAATTCAGGCAATAGTGTTTAACAATGCTCCATACAGACGTTTCCCTTCATTCATGAATTTCGTCAACGATCCAAATGAACCAGGATTGGTATGGTCATTTTTCGTTATCTCATATGAATCACACATTTAGTATGTGTACATTATTATTATCTTAACAAATTAGTTTTATATTTCTTTAACAAAAATATCATTATTTGTGATTGGATGTAGATACTGCCAAAGGAATGGTTAACAACAACTTATGGAAACTCTGGACCCAAACAAGAAATGTTTGTTCACTTTCAAAGATGGTATAAGAAAAGGGTACGCATAATCTCAATAGAAGACGAGTTAGTCATGTGGGAAGGATGGACTGAGTTACTTAGAGACCTTAAATTGGCATCTTGTGATTGTATGGTCTTTTATGCAACTGATTTGGAAAATCTTGAGCTGGTGATTTATGACCATCGTGGTGTTGAAAAGGGTTATTTATTAACTTTTTAGCTGATGGACGTTGATGTTTCTACTAACTGGGAAAGTTGATCAACTTCTCATTCCATTCCTGAAATCATTTATATTGACGACACCTCAGACAGTATAACAACACGGATCTTCCGACTAAATTTAAACCTAACTTTTATATGATTCCGACGATTCACGAACAAATAATTACTTATATATATATATATATATATATATATATATATATATATATATATATATATATATATATATATATATATATATATATATATAATAACTTGAAATATAATTTAAAATACGATTTAATTATAATTAAATATGAAAAATCATATACAAGATAATATAGTTGTTATATTATTTCTATTATTAATATTAATATAAATATCAGTATTAGTTATATTATTAATTTCAATATAATGAAATGTGATACATTTCATTTTGTTATATTATTATTACTAGTATTATTGTTATCATCAATATTATAATTAGTCATAAAAATTATGATTTCTTTTATTAACATTAATATTATTTATTCATTATCATTATTAAAATAAGTATTACTATAAAAATGTCATTTATTATTAATGATATTATTAGTATTATTATTATTATTATTATTATTATTATTATTATTATTATTATTATTATTATTATTATTATTATTATTATTATTATTATTATTATTATTATTATTATTATTATTATTATTAATATCAATTCTATTATTACTAGTATTGGTATTATTATTATTATTATTATTATTATTATTATTATTATTATTAATATAATTATTATTATTAGTATTATTATTATAAATATTAATTATTAATATCAATTAAAAAATAAAATTTAAAAGTCAAAAGATATGTACTGATTTTTTTTATTTTTTTAACGTGATCTGATCCTCCAGCTTATTTTTTTTATCTCCTGATATCTGCTTTTAAATTTTTTAATGATCGTGATCTATTTTTTTTATCCTACTGGTTTTTATTTTGGATCCAATCGATCACCATTGCTACAAAACTACCAATTTACATCTATTAATCACACAACTCTTAATCTCAATTATCAGTTACAACTCCAATCTCAATTAATAGATATATATATATATATATATATTTTTAAAGCTATCGATACCTCTGTTTCTTTCATTTTCTCAAAAATTTCAAAAACGAATCCAATTTCAAAAACTGTAAATGAAGAGATGTTAGGAATCTCCTATGTAAACTATCTGCAAAATCTTAAGTCTCAATTCCTAGTGTCGGGTTGTAATTTTCGAGTCAAACTTTATTTTCAAAAAGTCAAAGATTTTGTTCTTGAAGAAATTCGAATTCATTGTTATGTTTTCAGTCAAATTAAGGATTTGGAAAGTTTCCACGAATGTTTTCTAACATATTTCATGTTATAATTACAAGCTAAAACCATCTAGAAATCAAAATCAGGAATTATATTTTGTTTTTAAATTCACGAACTGCAGCAGCAGTTTTATTATTATTTTATATATTTTCTTTCTGTTTTGGTTAGTTTAGTCACCCACAAATCGTTCAGTATCAATTTTAAATCCTAAAATTTATTAATTAACTCGTTGTTAGTAAGTTTTGATCTCTGGTCGATGATTAAGGTGAAGAAGAAGAAGAAGAAAAACAGGAAATAAATAAATAGGGGTTAAATGGATATAAACTGGGATAAAATCAGAAAAAGCATGCTAGAGCAGTCGGTTAGAGAGTGTTTCGGGTTAACGAAGGGTCACGGGTTTGAGTCCCGTCTTGGATATTTTTTTTTAAGAAAGCTTCCTAAGTTCGTGAATCCGAGGACAACTCCTCACTTGTTCAGTGCTATCATACACATAATTACTACAAACTATCATATCGTATCGTGATTTTTCATTTGATCCCTTTTACTCTTTACATTTTTGGCCTGAGAATACATGCGCTACTTTTATAACTGTTTTTATGAAATTAATACAAATACTAAAACTGATTTTTCATGAGTTTTCATAGCTCCCTTTTTATATATATTTTTGGGCTGAGAATACATGCGTAACTTTTATAACTGTTTTACACGTTAAACACAAGTACCAACTATTAAACTGTTCTATATCTGGCTAAGTCCTGCAAGTCCCCAAACCGACAAGGACAGTACAACTTGTCACAGGGCAAACTTTGAAACTGTTTAATCTAAAAATCACGAACTGGCATAACTTTTTGGTCCCTGCCAGATCAACTTTACTTTTTGGTCCCTGTAAGATCAACTTTACTTTGTGGTCCTTGTGAGATCAACTTTACTTTTTGGTCCCTGTGAGATCAACTTTACTTTTTGATCCCTGTGAGATCAACTTAACTTTTTGGTCCCTGCGAGATCAACTTTATAAACTAAATCTTGTGATCTATATCTATTACTGAAATCATTGTTTATGACAAACCTATGAACTCACTCAACCTCGTGTTGACACTTTAAAGCATGTTTATTCTCAGGTACTTAAATATTGCTTCTGCTGTATATCTGCTGCTTTGATGATGATTGCTTGCTAGGCTTGGAGTCTTCATTACATATCATGTCAATTAAAGACATTTAATGCTCTAAATACAATGTAATCTATTTATCTTCCGCTGCAAAAATCAATAAAACATCTCATATAGAGTCGTTCTCGTTTATACATCTGTGATTTGACATAATTAGTCACAAATACCCCAGGCCCTATTTGGGGGTGTGACAGAGATTGGTATCAGAGCCATTTTTTGTAGAGAACCAGGATTGCATTTTAAGTGTGCCTTATACAATTAGGTACCTTAGCAATGTAGGACTACAACTTTCCTTGACAGTAGTGCCTTTAATTGTTGCCTTTAATTGTTAAATACTATACTATACCTTAGAAACTTTACTTATCTTAGAATGCCGAGTCAATCTAAGAACTCTGCTCACTTTCCTAAGTACTATCCAATTATGCCACCGCATTTAAATACAACACCATGATTTCAGAAATTCTTAACATTCCTACATGGTTTTATGTATTACATATGTATTACATGAAATATTATCCATGATTCCTATAATTGTTACTATTCATACTCAACGTATATAACTCCCTATTATATATCACGTACCTATCTGCCTTATGCCTTTATACATCGGTTTGCGAACCGGAAAATGTCATTGGGTTATCACAGTATACGAATTGAAAGTCTTTAATCGAAAGATTATTAGATTACATACTTATCATTTTATGATCTCGACACATCATACTGCCATTATTGAAATATAGACAAATCATATCTTATCATATCTATCCCAATAACACTTTTCCTAAATTTCCTCCGTAAATTACGGAAATCTTTTTGCTACATATACGTATTCAAGGAAACAAATATATCATTCAGTATTCAACAACTCATCTCATATCGAAACCCTTATCCAATCACGTAATATGGATTTCTCATCTGATTCCTCAAGCTCCAATGGCAGCGTAACCGGAATGAACTAACCAATTAGCCATCATCTTTTCTGGATGAATTGGGGATGGGTTCGTAGTCTACTTAATCAATGGAGAAGTGAAGAAGGTGATCCTTTTCACCCACCACATTGCCCTATTGGCGAAGAACCTGAAGCACTTACCGGCGAACTCGTCCGGAACACTATTTTCACCCTCATTTCCAGGATATCCCGTCACGAGTATATAATATATAGAATTCTAGATCTTATTCATCCACTCGTCCGAACCGCCAATCATCCCAAAATAATAGCAGAAGTCAACGAGCTCTGCGCTCTAGTAGTGGCTCTAGAGAATATGGTGCAAAATCTAAGAGCATCAGCAGCACCAGCAGCATAACCATCACCGCCAGTACCATCAGCATCACCACCAACAGCATCAGTTTCACCAACAACAACAACCACATCGCAAGCTTCAACACCACAATATGTACCTCAAACATCAACATCATACACCCATAGATACCACGGAATATTAGTAATAACGAGTTAAGATGTATTGACTCATTCTTCCTGAAGAATTATATATGTATACTTTATATATATATGGTTTGGAACAATAATAAATCTTTTCGTACTAAGCTATTACGTGTGAATCTTAACTAGTATGTACTACTGGGTTAATTCATATCACTAATATGCTATAATGTACATCCTTCGTTAATGACTTAACAATTGTTAATCACTGCTTCAACACAATAAACTCCATTTCATAATAAATCAAGTGTATTACTCAAATACGTGATTGATTGTATACTTCCATTTTCGATGTACTCGAAACTTTCTAGAAAACATCATTCGTGCCTTGTGAATTTCACAAGAATTTCACGAGCATCAACATCATATACCGAGGTATATCAATAACAATGAACAATGAAGCATTGATTCATAATTTCATTAGCGAAATATTTCGCGACAATTATGTAATCTCAAGTTTTGAAGACTATTTATTCTCGTTTCAAGGATAATCAAATGAATTTAATATTATATTAACTCATTAAATCCATGATTACATCTGAAGAATATATATATGAATATATATCTTCATAAAGATTGTAATTAAAAACTCTTTTGTACAAGTTGTTAATTGTGAAAATATTTTAACGGGTAGGTAATACCCGAGAAATATTTATATCTCACATTAAATACACTGTACTCACTACCTTCACAGCGATACACAATCATTTTCATACAAATTCAATTACATATTTTGATTTTGACATATCAGAATCCAAGTAAAACTTTAGCAAGTATTATCTTCCTAAAGATCACTACATTCATGAATTATATTCATTCGTATTCTATGATGAATTATCACATCAAACCACCGAAATTATCATTCATTGCTTTTGAAATCAACAACGCCTATTCGTCAACCATTAGATCCGTTGACGATTACAATCAGCGCTTAATCATCTAAAAATAAAATTTCTTGAAACCATTGATAACCGATGATTCAAATATGGCTGCATTAAATGCAGAGGAAACAGCAAAATTATAGAAGGTCTTAAGGGCCAAAAGTTTGATGATAAAGAATGGTATAAGCTCAGATTTGGAACTGGAAAACGGATTGAACAAACTATGAAGGAGGCTGTAGACAAATCATAAAGACTAAACCTGCCTTCAAAGAATCTAAATGATTCAGTATCTGCTGAAGTCATTAACTAATACCTTGCTCCTGACTCTAAACCTTTACGGAAAAATCTTCTTTATCATCCTTCGATATTAGAAATTCTAAGATACCATCGTATCCTTCGTTATAAATATCCTCTATATTTTGAAGATATCTTCATAACGATTCTTATCCGCAATCAATTATCTCTTTGCGATATCTTTATTACATCATAAAGGAAACTGTTTTAGTTTCTATATTATGTAAAATTCAAGTTTAAATTATAAATGTTTTGAAGAAGTGTTGGGAATTGAAGCATGAGTTAGTATAATATAATGATGTCAGGCCAACCTGATTATATTACAGTAAGTCATGCTAAATTATAATGGAAGATGATGATTCATAGACTTTATAATCATCATTTGTCATGTTACACGACTCTTACATTCTACCTAATCTCTAAACATATCAAGAACATATATTCTTGATAGTTCTATTCTCAGTAATTCTGGTAATTTAACAAATCAAATTGTGATATTACGTTCCTTTCTGCTTAGAACATAAGGTTCATTTATAACTTCATACCTACGAATTCTGGACCATTACTCGCTTTACTTAGAGCCGAGAAGAGAATAAAAAGGCAAAGAGCTCCAACATATAAGGGAAAATATAAAGCCCAATAACGATACCGAAATTATAAACCGTGTATATTAATGCGTTTAGCAATACAAAGACACGGGAGAACTAAAAACACTATAAAACCAAGAGCATAGTAGAAGTAAACAGATTCCTATGGTGGTAAATGAAAAAGAAGAATGACTGCATATATGGTCAATATAATAACAAGTATCAATACGGGATTGAGCATATTAACAAATCTTTTGGAAGTATTAATTTAGGAAGAAAGTATAGAAGTGGTAAAGATAATGGAAATGAAGAATCTAATTTATAGCGAAATTCCAGACACAACAATCGAGACAATTTACCGCATTTAATCAAAGAAATCCTAATTTCCTTAAATACCGGAGAATCAAATCTTATAGATATAGTGACCCGAACTTTTCCATGTTTATATATATTTAATGAATTTGATATTTACATGATTAAGTGTTTCCGATATGTTAAGCAATCAAACTTGTTAAGACTTGATTAATTGAAATAGGTTTTATATAGACAATTGACCACCCAAGTTGACCGGTGATTCACGAATGTTAAAACTTGTAAAAACTATATGATGACATATATACAGTTATATATATAGTTAACATGATATTATGATAAGTAAGTATCTCATTAGGTATTTTAACAATGAGTTATATACATAAAAATGAGACTATTGAATTAAGAAACTCGAAAACGATATATATAACGATTATCGTTATAACAACGTCTTACTAAATACATATGAATCATATTAAGATATTGATACACTATGTTTAATCATAATAAATGATAAGTAAATAGGTCATTAAGTGTATTAACAATGAACTACATATGTAAAAACAAGACTACTAATTTAATGATTTCAAAACGAGACATATATTTAACGATTATTGTTGTAACAATATTTAACTGTATATATATACCATATTAAGATATATTAATACATCATATTATCATGATAATATAATAATTTAACATCTCATTTGATATAATAAATAATGGGTTAACAACATTTAACAAGATCGTTAACCTAAATGTTTCAAAACAACACTTACATGTAACGACTAACGATGACTTAACGACTCAGTTAAAATGTATATACATGTAGTGTTTTAATATGTATTCATACACTTTTGAGAGACTTCAAGACATTTATTAAAGTACTTCTATTTAACAAAAATGCTTAAAATTACATCATCATTCATTTTCATCAACAATTCTACACGTATGCACCCGTATTCGTACTCGTACAATACCTAGCTTCTAAATGCATTTACTATTGGTATTTACACTCCAATGATCAGCTCTTAGCAGCCCATTTGAGTCACCTAACCATGTGGGAACCATCATTTAACATCTAGTATGAAATATCTCACAAAATTACAAACTAATAGAGCCTATATTGACACTACACATTCACGTGAAATGGAGAGCTCACAAACACATTCACTTTGCAATTTTCTTGAATCAAATTACTCTGTCTCAAGTGTTCTTCATTTGTTCTAAGTGTTCTTCATCATCTTCAGCAAAATCTAGCTCAATCTAGTTCATAAATCCATATATAAACTAAATTATAAAACAACTACTCAAGAACATACCAATAACACTTCCAAGTTTGCTAGCTTATTTACAGTAAGATATCTTTCTAATATATCTTTCCAACCTCAAGAAATCTTTCTTATTTACAGTAAGATATCTTTCTAATATAAGATAATACTCATATTCAAACTTTGATTCAATTTCTATAACTTTAACAATCTTATTTCGAGTGCCAATCTTACTTGAACTTGTTTTCGTGTCATGATTTTGCTTCAAGAACTTTCAAGCCATCCAAGGATCCTTTGAAGCTAGATCTATTTTTCTCATTTCTAGTAGGTTTATCCACAAAACTTGAGGTAGTAATGATGTTCATAACATCATTCGATTCGTATATATAAAACTACCTTATTTGAAGGTTTAAACTTGTAATCACTAGAACATAGTTTAGTTAATTCTAAACTTGTTTCGTAAATAAAAGTTAATCCTTCTAACTTGACTTTTAAAATCAACTAGACACATGTTCTATATCTTTATAATATGCTAACTTAATGATTTAAAACCTGAAAACACGAAAAACATCGTAAAACCGGATATACGCCGTCGTAGTAACACCGCGGGCTGTTTTGGGTTAGTTAATTAAAAACTACGATAAACTTTGATTTAAAATTTGTTCTTTTAGGAAAATGATTTTTCTTATGAACATGAAACTATATCCAAAAATCATAGTTAAACTCAAAGTGGAAGTATGTTTTCCAACATGGTCATCTAGACGTCGTTCTTTCGACTGAAATGACTACCTTTACAAAAATGACTTTTAATCGGTCTTTTCGACTATAAACTTATACTTTTTCTGTTCAGATTCATAAACTTAAGTTCAATATGAAATCATAGCAACTTGAATCACTCAAAACGCATTTAAAACGAAGAAGTTATGGGTAAAACAAGATTGGATAATTTTTCTTGTTGTAGCTACGTGAAAATTGGTAACAAATCTATATTAATCATATCCTAGCTAACTCATATTGTATTATACATGTATTCTAATATATTATGTAATCTTGGGATACCATAGACACGAATACAATGTTATGACATATCATATCGACCCATCTATATATATATATATTTCGGAACAACCACATACACTCTATATGCAGTAATGTTGGAGTTAGCTATACAGGGTTGAGGTTGATTCTAAAATATTATATATACTTTGAGTTGTGATCTAGCCTGAGGCTTGTATACACGAGGTCGTGGATTGATTCGAGATAATATATATTGCTTTATTTCTGTACATCTAACTGTGGACAACTAGTTGTAGGTTACTAACGAGGACAGCTGACTTAATAAACTTAAAACATTAAAACGTATTAAAAATGTTGTAAATATATTTTGAACATACTTTGATATATATGTATATATTTGTTATAGGTTCGTGAATCGACCAATGTTCAAGTCTTACTTCTCGACGAAGTAAAAAATCTGTGAAAGTGAGTTATAGTCCCACTTTTAAAATCTAATATTTTGGGATGAGAATACATGCAGTTTTGAAAATGATTTACAACATAGACACACGTATTGAAACTACGTTCTATGTTGAATCGTTATACCGGATATCGCCCTTGTTGAACTTGGTAACCTAAGAATTGGTGTTTATTATAATTGCCACCAATTAACACGAATCCTAAAGATAGATCTATGGGCCATTGACAATCCCCAGTCAGAGAATTTGAACTGCTTTAGTACTTCGATATTTATATATGGGGATATTCTAGATGCATTTGTTAATGTCGGTTACCAGGTTTTCAACCATACGAATGATTTTTATGCAGATTGCATGTTATTGAAAGATGAAATCTTGTGGTCTATTATTACAATTTGATATATAGGTTAAACCTATAACTCACCAACATTTTTGTTGACATTTAAAGCATGTTTATTCTCAGGTGATTATTAAGAGCTTTCGCTGTTGCATGCTAATATATGGACAAGATTTGATGTCAGCATGCTTGTATAATATTATTTAAAACTGCATTCGAGATTTACTTTGTTGTAACATATTAATATTGTAAACCAATATGTATTGGTAGTGTGTAAGTGTGATGTTTTTAGATTATCATTTCTGATAATCTAGGTGGTGTCCTTTTAACCTTGTCGATAAAATAAATGTTATGGTTTGTTTTAAAAACGAATACAATCTTTGAAAAATGTCTCATATAGAGGTCAAAACCTCATAACGAAATCAATTAATATGGAATGTTTATAATCAATATGAACGGGATATTTCAGTTGGTATCCGAGCGTTGGTCTTAGAGAATCAGAAATTTGCATTAGTGTGTCTTATCGAGTTTGTTAGGATACATTTGTGAGTCTGGACTTCGATCGTGTTTTCTTTAAACACGATTGCTTAACACTTTTGTTGGAAACTATATATTATTAACATGTAATTATTATGTGATATATTAACCTCTTAATATATTTGATATTGTGTGATAGATGTCTACCACTAGTACAAATCCCATCGACTCACCTAATAATAATGAAGAGTCGAATATACTTTAGGAAGATTCACAAATTCCCGAAGAGGAACCGGAAGAGGAGGAACCGGAAGAGGAGGAACCGGAAGAAGAGGAACCGGAAGAGGAGGAACCGAAAGAAGAAGAGGTTCCGGAGGAAGAAATATTGATACCTACAGTAAATCGATTAAATAAAAGAAAATCCTCAACCAACGGACCAACGTTAAAAATGGTCAATGGTGTTTCCGCTGAGAAAGCAAATTATTGGGAAGATTACCAATTTTCCGATGAATTGGATCCCGATGTTATAGAAATTACCTCGACCCAATTTAATAAAGCAAAAGAAAATAATAAGGGAAAAGGTATAAAAATAGAGAAACCTGTTTCCAACCCCGATGAACTTTATATGTATCAGAAAAATCCGTATTTCCTAAATTGTAACAATAACCCGGGAACCTCTAAACCACCAGGTTTTTCTAAACCATTGTGGAAAACGACGGCTCGTATTAGAGGAATACCATGTATCCCTAAGAAATTAGGAAAATGAACCAAGTCCGAAGAAGAAGAAACCAGTGATTCAGATTAGAGGGTTGTAATCATGTTGTGTATTATATGTATTCTAGTGTGCTTGTACTTTTATGTTCTATGTAAAAAAAATTGCTTGTATTGTTTGTTAATTATCTTTTACGAATCTAATCCATGTCTATTTTACAGTATAAAAACAAAATGAACGTTAAGGGTAGACAACCAAATATTTTAGAAGACCTACCAGAGGATATGATTGAGGAAATCTTATCTAGAGTCGGTCAGAATTCATCAGTACAATTAGTTATGGCGAAATTAACTTGTCAAATATTTGAAAGACTTTCTAGAAATGCCTTAGTTTATAAAAGGATTTCCTTTGAAAGGTGGGGTATATCACATTCAGGAGACCGTAAGTTACGCCGTATTTTCTTTAAAGCGTTAAATGTGGGGAACCCAAATGCAATTTTACGCTACGGGTTAAGAACCTATTTTGACTCAACATATCCCAACATAGGATTTCGTGAGTTAGAAAGAGCTTCTAACATGCAACATAAAGAAGCATGTTATACTTGCGGGTTAGTGATGTTCGCTTCTTACCAAAGTGAGAAAAAGAACATCGGATTACAACTTTTAAATAAAACTTTCCCACAAGTGACGGATTCAGTAGTTGGGGTGAGAAACAAGGTTTTTAAATTATTACGGGGCTGTTGGACATTACGAAACCCTCTTCCTTTTGACGACATTACAACATGCTGCCTAGCCAATGGTCATAACGGTTACTTTCCACAAGACCAAGGATGGGAAGTCGTCTTAGTAAAACCAGAATGCATGACTTGTTTTTTGGACTTATGAATTACGTGTCTTTATTTCTTTTGCTGAACAACTTGCGTATTAACTAGAAATACCTTTATAGCTGCCGAGTAGCAAAGTTATTATGTGCTATATTTCATCCTAAATGTATAATAGCGGTATTGTAAGTTGTAAAATATTATATAAAATTTGAACGCGAAATTTTATTATAATCAGTTTTTTCATATGGAATTGTAGTAGTTGAATTGTATATTAGCTACTAAGTATGAACTTAACGGGTAGGTACTACCCGAATTAAAAACTATAAAACGCTAATATGAAGAAAAAGCTTTTATAAATGAGTTCATACTATGCTACGAAATACTATTGACTATTCTTAAAATTCTAGATGATTAACTTAATTCTTTTGGCTAGTTTTGAAGGAAATGGCACCGACTACTCGTCAGAATTTGAACATGAGCGAGGAAGACTTCCGTGTTTTCCTTACTGCGAACATAGCTGCAGTGCAGGCTGCAATGCAAAATAACAACAATAATTCTGGTTCTAGTAGTGGAACTAATCCCACAAGAAATCGTGTAGGATGCTCCTACAAAGAATTCACTGCCAGCAAACCTTTGGAATTCGATGGAACCGAAGGACCAATTGGATTGAAACGGTGGACCGAGAAAGTCGAATCGGTGTTTGCCATAAGTAAGTGTACTAAAGAGGACAAAGTTAAGTACGCTACGCATACCTTTAAAGGTACTGCGTTAACGTGGTGAAACACCAATCTTGAACAGGTAGGACAAGATGCTGCTTACGCACTACCGTGGTCGGCATTCAAGTAACTGATGAACGAGCAGTACGGTCCTAGAAATGAAGTCAATAAGCTCAAGGTAGAGCTTAGAGAGTTACGAAAACAAGGGTTCGCCATTACCACATATGAACGACGATTCACAGAGTTGTGCCTATTATGTCCAGGAACGTTCGAGGATGAAGAGGAGAAGATCGACGCATTTATAAAAGGGTTACCAGTAAGGATTCAAGAAGATGTGAGTTCACATGAGCCCGCTTCCATACAAAAGGCAAGTTGAATGGCTCATAAACTCATAAATCAGATTGAGAGAAAAATTAAAGAACAGGCGACCGAAGAAGCCAACACGAAACAACTCAAGAGGAAGTGGGAGGAAAACAGTGACAAGAATCACCAGTACAACAACAATAACAATCGCAACAACTATCCCAACAACCACAACAACAATCGCAATAATAACCGCAATCCTAATAATAACTAAAACAAATGTCCCAACAACAACAACAACTACAACAACTACAACAACCATAACAATCCCAACAACAACCAAATCAATAACAACAATGGCAACAACAATTAGAACAATAAATGTCTAAGGTGTGGAGGGTTTCATCCAGATAATTTCTGTGTAGTAGTGTGTACCAAGTGTAATAGAACCGGACATAGTGTAACGAAGTGTGATGTCTATGGACCAAAGGCATATAAAAATAACAGAACAAATAATTCCATTATTTGTTACGGATACGGAAAGCCTGGCCATTTCAGCAAAGCATGCCCTAATCAAGGGAATAATAATGGGCAAGGCAGTGGACGACTCTTCAACATTAATTCGGCAGAAGCGCAGGAAGACCCGGAGCTTGTTACGGGTACGTTTCTTATTGACGATAAATCTGCTTATGTTTTATTTGATTCAGTTGCGGATAGAAGCTATATGAGTAGAGATTTTTGTGCTAAATTAAGTTGCCCATTGACGCCTTTGGATAGTAAATTTTTACTCGAATTAGCAAACAGTAAACTAATTACAGCAGATAAAGTATGTCGGGATAGAGAATTAAACTGGTTGACGAAACATTTAAAATTGATTTAATACCAGTCGAGTTAGGGAGTTTTGATGTAATAATTGGCATGGACTGGTTGAAAAAGGTGAGAGCAGAAGTCGTTTGTTACAAAAATGCGATTCGCATTGTGCGTGAAAAAGGGAAACCTTTAATGGTGTACGGAGAAAAGAATAACATGAAATTAAATCTTATTAGTAGTATGAAGGCGCAAAAACTAATAAGAAAAGGTTGTTACGTCATTCTAGCACACTTCGAGGAAGTTAAACCTGAGGAAAAGAACATCAGTGTTGTTCCCGTCACAAAAGAATTTCCCGATGTATTTTCGAAAGAACTACCGGGATTACCCCCACATCGATCCATTGAATTTCAAATAGACCTTGTACCAGGAGCTGCACCAATATCTCGTGCTCCATACAGACTCGCACCCAGTGAAATGAAAGAATTACAAAGTCAGTTACAGGAACTTTTAGAGCGTGGTTTCATTCGACCAAGTACATCACCGTGGGGAGCTCCTGTTTTGTTTTTTAAGAATAAGGATGGTACATTTAGGTTGTGTATCGACTACCGAGAGTTGACCAAACTTACCATTAAGAACCGCTACGCACTACCGAGAATCGACGATTTATTTGATCAACTACAAGGCTCGTCGGTTTATTCGAAGATTGATTTACGTTCTGGGTATCATTAAATGCGGGTGAAGGAGTATGATATTCCAAAGACTGCTTTTAGGACGCGTTACGGTCATTACGAGTTTATGGTTATGCCGTTTGGATTGACTAACGCACCAGCTGTGTTCGTGGACCTCATGAACCGAGTGTGTGGGCCATATCTTGACAAGTTTGTCATTGTTTTCATCGATGACATACTTATTTACTCGAAGAATGATCAAGAGCACGAAGAACATTTGAGAAAAGTGCTAGAGTTGTTAAGGAAAGAAAAACTGTACGCTAAGTTTTCAATTCCTAGGTCATATAGTGAACAAAGAAGGTATTCAGGTGGATCCAGCAAAGATTGAAACCGTTGAAAAGTGGGAAACCCCGAAAACTCCGAAGAACATACGCTAATTTTTAGGGCTGGCTGGTTATTACAGGAGATTCATCCAAGATTTTTCCAAAATAGCAAAACCCTTGACTGCATTAACGCATAAAGGGAAGAAATTTTAATGGAAGGATGAATAAGAGAAAGCATTTCAATTGTTGAAGAAAAAGTTAACTACGGCACCTATATTGTCATTACCTGAAGGGAATGCTGATTTTGTGATATATTGTGACGCCTCAAAGCAAGGTCTCGGTTGTGTATTAATGCAACGAATGAAGGTAATTGCTTATGCGTCTAGACAATTGAAGATTCACGAGCAGAATTATATGATGCAGATTTGGAATTAGCGCGCGGTTGTTTTTGCATTAAAGACTTGGAGGCACTACTTATATGGGGTCAAAAGTATTATGTATACCGACCACAAAAGTCTTCAACACATATTTAATCAGAAACAACTGAACATGAGGCAGCGCAGGAGGATTGAATTGTTGAATGATTACGACTTAGAGATTCGTTACCACCCGGGGAATGCAAATGTGGTAGCCGACGCCTTAAGCAGAAAGGACAGAGAACCCATTCGAGTAAAAGCTATGAATATAATGATTCACAATAACCTTACTACTCAAATAAAGGAGGCGCAACAAGAATTTTAAAAGAGGGAAATTTAAAGAATGAAATACCCAAAGGATCGGAGAAGCATCTTAATATTCGGGAAGACGGAACCCGGTATAGGGCTGAAAGAATTTGGGTACCAAAATTTGTAGATATGAGAGAAATGGTACTTAGAGAAGCTCATAAAACCAGATACTCAATACATCCTGGAACGGGAAAGATGTACAAGGATCTCAAGAAACATTTTTTAAAAGGACCCGTTCATATACATTATAAACGATTCACAATAGTTGATTTCATCGTGAGGTATTTGACCTCTATATGATACATTTTACAAACATTGCATTCGTTTTTAAAAGACAAACTTCCTCTACATCAAAAATTGACAGGCATGCATACTATTTTATAATATCCACTATCCAACTATAATTGACTTTAT
Source organism: Rutidosis leptorrhynchoides (assembly GCF_046630445.1). Classification (NCBI taxonomy): domain Eukaryota; kingdom Viridiplantae; phylum Streptophyta; class Magnoliopsida; order Asterales; family Asteraceae; genus Rutidosis; species Rutidosis leptorrhynchoides. The sequence goes on along the minus strand of NC_092333.1, from coordinate 264,405,012 downwards.
AGTAATCTTGATGAACTCAATGACTCGAATGTAACGTCTTTCGAAATATGTCATGAATGACTCCAAGTAAGATCTCTAAAATGAGCTATTGCACAGCGGAAGATTTCTTTAATACCTGATAATAAACATGCTTTAAAGTGTCAACCAAAAGGTTGGTGAGTTCATTAGTTTATCATAATAATTCATTTCCATCATTTTAATAGACTACAAGATTTTCATTTCTCATAAATATACGTCCCATGCATAGAGACAAAAATAATCATTCATATGGTGAACACCTGGTAACCGACCTTAACAAGATGCATATAGAATATCCCCATCATTCCGGGACTCCCTTCGGACATGATAAATTCGAAGTATTAAAGCATCCGGTACTTTGGATGGGGCTTATTGAGCCCAATAGATCTATCTTTAGGATTCGCGTCAATTAGGGTGTCTGTTCCCTAATTCCTAGATTACCAGACTAAAAAGGGGCATATTCGGTTTAATAATTCAGCCATAGAATGTAGTTTTAAGTACTTATGTCTATTTCGTCAAACATTTATAAAGCAGCGCATGTATTCTCAGTCCCAAATATATATATTGCAAAAGCATTTAAAAAGGGAGCAAATGAAACTTACCATACTGTATTTTGTAGTAAAAATACATATGACTACATTGAACAAGTGTAGGTTTGGCCTCGGATTCATTGACCTCACATAAACTAGGCTTCAAAAAGAATAGAATGGCATTGCCCGGACTCGAACCCGCGACCACCCACTCACCCGTCACATCCTCTAACCATTCTTCTGCATTTGATTTTCTGATAAAAACCGATTCCTAAATTTATTTATACCTTATTCCTGTTATCTCCTTCTTCTTCCTCGCATGATAACTCGACTGACCATGGGCAGCTCCATTATAATATCTAACTACTGAATTGAGTTTAATCCTAATTAATCTGTGTGGGGTACGTTTAATTAACAGACAACAAAACAAAAAAAAAATATGAAATAAAAGAAGAAGAAAAACGGCTGTATAGCCTTCGTGAAGAACACCCACAACTCAAAACTTGTTTGAATGATTAAGACGTTTTTAGACTAAGATCACAACACGAAGTAGGTTGGAAAACTCTTTTAGAGACTATCTATAGTCTTAATTGAACTTAAAACGTAAAGATAAACACGAATTTGTTCATAGAAAATCTGTTTGACTTTTTGATTGAATCTTTGACTCTCAAAATTCGAATTTGATATGAGGATTTGGGAATTCATACTTTGCAGATAGTTTATACGTATGATTACTAACTTATCTGCATTAATACATTTTGAAAAGCAATTCGAATTCGAGCTTTTGGAAATAAAGATGAAGAACAGGGCAGTCGATGGGTTTCTTCAAAATTGGAACCGAATTTCTGTGTTTTTGTTCAAGTTACGTTATCAGAAGGTTATATAAAGATTAAGTAATATTATTATAACTTAATTGTTTCAATTATCATTCGTTTTATAGCTAATTGGACTAGACAAAGGAAATATCCTGTCAGAAAGAAAATATAAAAAGTAAGATCGATTCTCAACTGCTTTTGTTTGATTATATGACTTAATGGGAATGGATCGTACCAGTTTGCAGATAAAAAATGATTCATAACACAGTTGATAATGATAGGAACAGATTTTAATTATCTTAGGATTAATTACGTATGTATAATATTTATTTATAAATATATATAATTGTATTTATATAAATATATATCTGTATATGTGTTTTTATATATGTATATTTGTATTATATATATATATATATATATATTTGTATTATATATATATATATATATATATATATATATATATATATATATATATATATATATATATATATATATATATATATATATATATATATATATATATATATAAGTGTTTATATAAATCTGTTTATATATATTTGATTATATATAATTCATAAACTATAATATTTATAATGTTATTAATAGTAAAATACCAATACTAATAATAACTTATAATAAATTTATTAATAAAATTTTGAAATACTATTAATAATAATAAAAATAATATTAATGATAGTAATATCTATAATAATAATAATTGTATTAATAATAGTTATAAATAGTAGTGATATTAAGAATCATAAAATTGATAATCTTAATAAGTTTACTAATAACCATTATAATAAAACAATAATAATAATATTTTTATTATACTAATAATAATACTACTCATCATAATATTATCGATAATAATAATATTAGAAATTTTGATAATATAATAACTTACATCAAATTTCATATATACATATATATTTGTATATTAAATATATAATGAATCATAATAACATTAATTATACAAATTTTAATATCTAATATTAATGAAATAGATGATAATAATAATAACAATGGAACTTATGATGATAATAAAACTAATGTCAAATTTCATATATACATTATATAATAGTATTAATGATATCAATATTGAGGATAATAATGAATTTAATGGTAATACTATTAATATTACAAATATATTACTATCAACTATATAACTTATTGAATCTTTAATATTTATAAATTACAATATATATAATATTACTTATGTATAGCATTTGTTTATACATATTTATTTACTTATTTATTTACACACAATTGTTCGTGAATCGTCGAGCACAGTCAATGGGTGATTATTTTCATGGAATAGTTCAGAAATTTTGAGATTCAATTAAATATACTTTGCTTAACGTGTCGGAAACATATAAAGATTGAGTTTAAATTTAGTTGAAAATTTCCGGGTCGTCACATTTTTGGTGGCCAGGTATGAAAGCCGATGTTGCTAAATACGTAGTGAAATGTTTGACGTGTTCTAAGGTCAAAGCGGAGCATCAGAAACCATCAGGTCTACTTCAACAACTCGAAATCCCGGAATGGAAATGGGAAAATATTACCATGGATTTCATCACTAAATTGCCAAGGACTGCAAGTGATTTTGATACTATTTGGGTAATAGTTGATCGTCTCACCAAATCAGCACACTTCCTGCCAATAAGAGAAGATGACAAGATGGAGGAAGTCGTCTCCAGACACGGAATACCAATCTCTATTATCTCTGATAGGGATGGCAAATTTATTTCAAGATTCTGGCAGACATTACAGCAGGCATTAGGAACTCGTCTAGACATGAGTACTGCTTATCATCTACAAACTGATGGGCAGAGCGAAAAGACAATATAAACGCTTGAATACATGCTAAGATCATGTGTTATTAATTTCGGAAACAGTTGGGATCGACACCTTCCGTTAGCAAAATTTTCCTACAACAACATTCAAGCATTGAGATGGCACCGTTTGAAGCACTTTATGGTAGAAAGTGCAGGTCTCCGATTTGTTGGAGTGAAGTAGGGGATAGACAGATTACGGGTCAGGAGATAATACAAGAAACTACCGAGAAGATCATCGAAATTCAACAACGATTGAGAACCGCCCAAAGTCGACAAAAGAGCTACGCTGACATTAAAAGAAAAGATATAGAATTTGAAATTGGAGAGATGGTCATGCTTAAAGTTGCACATTGGAAAGGCGTTGTTCGATTTGGTAAACGGGGAAAATTAAATCCAAGGTATATTGGACCATTCAAGATTATTGATCGTGTCGGACCAGTTGCTTACCGACTTGAATTACCTCAACAACTCGAGGCTGTACATAACACTTTCCACGTCTCAAATTTGAAGAAATGTTTTGCTAAAGAAGATCTCACTATTCCGTTAGACGAAATCCAAATCAACGAAAAACTTCAATTCATCGAAGAACCCGACGAAATAATGGATCGTGAGGTTAAAAGACTTAAGAAACACAAGATACCAATTGTTAAGGTTTGATGGAATGCTCGTAGAGGACTTGAGTTCACCTGGGAACGAGAAGATTAGATGAAGAAGAAATACCCGCACTTGTTTCCAGAAGATACGTCAACACCTCCAACTGCTTAAAATTTCGGGACGAAATTTATTTAACGGGTAGGTACTGTAGTGACCCGAACTTTTCCATGTTTATATATATTTAATGAATTTGATATTTACATGATTAAGTGTTTCCAACATGTTAAGCATTCAAACTTGTTAAGACTTGATTAATTGAAATAGGTTTTATATAGACAATTGACCACCCAAGTTGACCGGTGATTCACGAACGTTAAAACTTGTAAAAACTATATGATGACATATATATGGTTATATATATAGTTAACATGATATTATGATAAGTAAGTATCTCATTGGGTATTTTAACAATGAGTTATATACATAAAAATGAGACTATTGAATTAAGAAACTCGAAAACGATATATATAACGATTATCGTTATAACAACGTCTTACTAAATGCATATGAATCATATTAAGATATTGATACACTATGCTTAATCATAATAAATGATAAGTAAATAGGTCATTAAGTGTATTAACAATAAACTACATATGTAAAAACAAGACTACTAACTTAATGATTTCGAAACGAGACATATATGTAACGATTATCGTTGTAACAATATTTAACTGTATATATATATCATATTAAGATATATTAATACATCATATCATTATGATAATATAATAATTTAACATCTCATTTGATATAATAAACAATGGGTTAACAACATTTAACAAGATCTTTAACCTAAAGGTTTCAAAACAACACTTAGATGTAACGACTAACGATGACTTAACGACTCAGTTTAAATGTATATACATGTAGTGTTTTAATATGTATTCATACACTTTTGAGAGACTTCAAGACACTTATTAAAGTACTTCTATTTAACAAAAATGCTTACAATTACATCCTCATTCATTTTCATTAACAATTCTACTCGTATGCACCCGTATTCGTACTCGTACAATACCTAGCTTCTAAATGTATTTACTATTAGTATATACACTCTAATGATCAGCTCTTAGTAGCCCATGTGAGTCACCTAACCATGTGGGAACCTTCATTTAACATCTAGCATGAAATATCTCACAAAATTACAAACTAATGGAGCCTATATTGACACTACACATTCACGTGAAATGGAGAGCTCATAAACACATTCACTTTGCAATTTTCTTGAATCAAATTACTCTCTCTCAAGTGTTCTTCATTTGTTCTAAGTGTTCTTCATCATCTTCAACAAAATCTAGCTCAATATAGTTCATAAATCCATACATAAACCAAGTTATAAAACAACTACTCAAAAACACACCAACAACACTTCCAAGTTTGCTAGCTTACTTCCAATCTTGCAAGTCCACTTTGAGTGATCATCCATCCACAAGAAATCTTTCTTATTTACAGTAATATATCTTTCTAATATAAGGTAATACTCATATTCAAACTTTGATTCAATTTCTATAACTTTAACAATCTTATTTCGAGTGTAAATCTTACTTGAACTTATTTTCGTGTCATGATTTTGCTTCAAGAACTTTCAAGCCATCCAAGGATCCTTTGAAGCTAGATCTATTTTTCTCATTTCCAGTAGGTTTATCCACAAAACCTGAGGTAGTAATGATGTTCATAACATCATTCAATTCGTATATATAAAACTACCTTATTCGAAGGTTTAAACTTGTAATCACTAGAACATAGTTTAGTTAATTCTAAACTTGTTCGCAAACAAAAATTAATCCTTCTAACTTGACTTTTAAAATCAACTAGACACATGTTCTATATCTTTATGATATGCTAACTTAATGATTTAAAACCTGAAAACACGAAAAATACCGTAAAACCGGATATACACCGTCGGAGTAACACCGCGGGCTGTTTTGGGTTAGTTAATTAAAAACTATGATAAACTTTGATTTAAAAATTGTTCTTCTGGGAAAATTATTTTTCTTATGAACATGAAACTATATCCAAAAATCATAGTTAAACTCAAAGTGGAAGTATGTTTTCCAAAATGGTCATCTAGACGTCGTTCTTTCAACTGAAATGACTACCTTTACAAAAATGACTTGTAATCTGTATTTCTGACTATAAACTTATACTTTTTCTATTTAGATTCATTAAATTAAGTTCAATATGAAACCATAGCAACTTGAATCACTCAAAACGGATTTAAAACGAAGAAGTTATGGGTAAAACCGGATTGGATAATTTTTCTTGTTGTAGCTACGTGAAAATTGGTAACAAATCTATATTAATCATATCCTAGCTAACTCATATTGTATTATACATGTATTCTAATATATTATGTAATCTTAGGATACCATAGTCACGAATACAATGTTATGACATATCATATCGACCCATATATATATATATATATATATATAATATATATATATATATATATATATTTCGGAACATCCATAGACACTCTATATGCAGTAATGTTGGAGTTAGCTATACAGGGTTGAGGTTGATTCCAAAATATTATATATACTTTGAGTTATGATCTAGCCTGAGGCTTTTATACACGAGGTCGTGGATTGATTAGAGATAATATATATTGCTTTATTTCTGTACATCTAACTGTGGACAACTAGTTGTAGGTTACTAACGAGGACAACTGACTTAATAAACTTAAAACATTAAAACGTATTAAAAATGTTGTAAATATATTTCGAGCATACTTTGATATATATGTACATATTTGTTATAGGTTCGTGAATCGACCAGTGGCCAAGTCTTACTTCCCGACGAAGTAAAAATCTGTGAAAGTGAGTTATAGTCCCACTTTTAAAATCTAATATTTTGGGATGAGAATACATGCAGTTTTGAAAATGATTTACAAAATAGACACAAGTATTAAAACTACATTCTATGTTGAATCGTTATACCGGATATCGCCCTTGTTGAACTTGGTAACCTAAAAATTGGTGTTTATTATAATTGCCACCAATTGATGCAAATCCTAAAGATAGATCTATGGGCCATTGACAAGCCCCAGTCAGAAAATTTGATTTGCTTTAGTACTTCGATATTTATATATGGGAATATTCTAGATGCATTTGTTAATGTCGGTTACCAGGTGTTCAACCATACGAATGATTTTTATGCAGATTGCATGTTATTGAAAGATGAAATCTTGTGGTCTATTATTACAATTTGATATATAGGTTAAACCTATAACTCACCAACATTTTTGTTGACGTTTAAAGCATGTTTATTCTCAGGTGATTATTAAGAGTTTCCGCTGTTGCATGCTAATATATGGACAAGATTTAGTGTCAGCATGCATGTATAATATTGTTTAAAACTGCATTCGAGATTTACTTTGTTGTAACATATTAATATTGTAAACCAATATGTATTGGTAATGTGTAAGTGTGATGTTTTTAGATTATCATTTCTGATAATCTAGGTGGTGTTCTTTTAACCTTGTCGATAAAATAAAGGTTATGGTCTGTTTTAAAAACGAATGCAGTCTTTGAAAAATGTCTCATATAGAGGTCAAAACCTCGCAACGAAATCAATTAATATGGAACGTTTATAATCAATATGAACGGGACATTTCAATAGATTACGAAGATTTTCTTTTAATCCCTTGAATTTCGGAAATCAATTGTGACTACGTCAAAAGTTAAGGCGAACATTTAATTTTCTCATTTCAATATTTTACGATAGCTTCGTTTATACTCTTCCTATAATCGAAACATTAAAATTATATTATTCAAAGGAGATAAACCTCTATTTTTCAACTCATATTCACCATTCTTGTTGTAAAGAATGACGATCTCTATCAAACTTCATAACTATGATTTTCATGAACTCCTCTATGTTTTGTCTGCCCTAATATTGCGGCATAAACGCTCAAGGTTTAAATGAGCTCAATATTATTCATAACACATTTTATGTATCCAATTTACTGAAATGACTTGTATAACATCATCATTTTGAATGATCTCCGCATTGAAAATAAAATGCACTTCGTAGAAGAACTTGTAGAAATTATGGTTTGTATGATTTTAATTCTTGAAACAGAACAATATTCTATCTATTGGAATTCATGCAAGGCCCCGAGTATACCTAGGAACGTGAACACTAAATAAAATGAAAATATCCTCATCTAATTACGAACAACGCCGACTGATGGCAACAACTAAATTTTGGGACGAAATTTCTTTTAACGGGTAGGTACTATAACAACCCGAAAATTTCTGACTAAATTTAAACCTAACTTTTATATGATTCCGACGATTCACGAACAAATAATTAGTTAAATATATATATATATATATATATATATATATATATATATATATATATATATATATATATATATATATATATATATACATACATACATACATACATACATATATATATATATATATATATATATATATATATATACATACATACATATATATATATATATATATATATATATATAATAACTTGAGATATAATTTAAAATACGATTTAATTATAATCAAATATGAAAAATCATATAAAAGATAATATAGTTGTTATATTATTTCTATTATTAATATTAATATAAATATCAGTATTAGTTATATTATTAATTTCAATATAATGAAATGTGATACATTTCATTTTGTTATATTATTATTACTAGTATTATTGTTATCATCAATATTATAATTAGTCATAAAAATTATGATTTCTTTTATTAACATTAATATTATTTATTCATTATCATTATTAAAATAAGTATTACTATAAAAATGTCTTTTATTATTAATGATATTATTAATATTAATATAATTATTATTAATATTTGAAGGTATTTCGTATGCCCGAGAGATATATTAAATTAATGTGGCTGACGTGTTATGATCCAAGTCGGGTCATACCCAATAACAAACTTACCGACACCTTATTTGTATTTGATTTTAACGATTGGTTCATTGATCAAATACGCGACACTTGAACTTTAAGAAAAATGGTTTTCTTAAATATTATTTGATGTGTATTATATAAATTATGGAATAATTTATATATTATGGATTTAATTATTTATAGGTTAAATAATTAATAATGTTATGTTACAATTTTATATATTTGGTTTTATATAAAATTTACATAATTAATGTGCAAGTATATAAATGGTTTTATAAAATCCCCTTTTGTTTATAAAACTTATTTTATAAACAAAATAGAAGTGGCATGGGAGTCTATGCAAGCATGCAAATTGACTAGCCTTTTGTATGGTTGCTTCTATTTTTGAGGTGCATAATAACCAAGGTTTGTGGGAGACCAAAAATACTTGAATACACATCAAAACATTAAGAAAAAAAACTGCATTCTTCTCCCCCTTTTGCTGTATTCTGGCCGTGATTTATTCAAGGGAGAAAGGAGGTTCTTTTTCTTTTTTACAAGCTAAAATCAAGTGTTCATAAATCCTAACCAAAGCTAGGGTGTTGGTGATAAGTTTGGGGTATTACAAGCTTGAGGTTTCAAGTTAGAAACTTGCTAGTTCATCATCTTCATCATCTTCATCTTCATCCATTTATTACCTCCTAACTTGGAGTAGGTATAACTCTAAACTAGCTCTCTTACTTTGTAAGCATATTATCTTGACTTGATCTATTCTGGGATTCATGTTTAAGTGGTTAAACTTGGTAAAGATTAAAATCAAAATGCTTCCGCTTTCTATGTTAACTAAATTGATTTTAGACATAAACATATATGGATATGGAAACTTGGTAATCTTTTGAATCCTTACAATGGTATCAAGAGCCAAAGTCATAGGAATATGCTTCTTGTTTTTGGCTAGAAAACTCATTTATTTTACAATCTACTAACATGCATGAAAGTAGAATGTAAAAATTTTGAGTTTTGGTGGGGTTTATGGTGTAGGCCGAATTTTTGGAGCTCCAAAAGTGGGTTTGGACTTCAAGTTTGGCCAAGATTATTGTTATGTTGTTGTTCACAATCGAGCCTAGACCGTGTGTTTGTTTGGTTGAATGATTTGGTGATTATTCTTGATTTGTAATATTCATTCTTATGGTTGTAATAATTTTGTAATTTTTGGTTTGGAAAGGTTGTAATTAATCTTGTAATTTTGTATGTAATTTGTTCTATTTTGGTTTGTAAAATAGAATAGGTTGTTATTTCATTTTCTAGAAAAATTGTATTAGGATATAATTTTGTAAAATGAAGATGAAGATTACAAGATGGAGCATTTGAAGATTACAAGATTAAGTGGGAGATTTTGGTAAAAATCTCTTACTTTGGTTAACACTCTTAGGTGACATTTGTTTTTTGGCTAAACAAATGTCCACCAAAATGGCTCTTGATTGTGAACACTTTGTTATGCATGTTTGTGTATGTTTGTATGTTTGGTTGCTTCAAGATCATCACATGTTAAGAACTTGCATAATACATTATAATTGGTTATAATAAAACATAACAAAATGACACTAATAATTGGTTATTAGACTTGAATAAAATGGTTTATTTAAAAAGGTAATGAAATGGTTAAAACTAGTAATTGGTTACTAAAAGGCACATGAAAATGGGTTTTTCATAAACATACTACACACCAAATGCATGTTGGTGTATAGCACTTTGTTTTCTAAACTAGAATGTAGAAAACCTAAAATCCCTTTACTAATACAAGATAAACAAGTTAAACGCCATCCTTTTGTGGAAACACTTAGACATATTAGGAATCTCATGATGGGATAAAGGTCACCTAACCGTCATGAGTGAACTAATATGAATAAAGTACACTTTGCATGCTTGTGGGATAAAGGTCACCTAACCACTTGTATGTTAAGTCTACATGTCTACACAAGTAGGACGACTTGATTTGGGAATCATGAACTTAGGGTCACCGAAGCATGAGGAACAAATAGGCGTTGATGGGATTAATATGCCATGCAAAAGGATTGCATGATCCCATAACTTAGAAGTTGCAAAAGGATTGCAATTGTCATTATGACTACCTAGCTAAATCAAATGACGGGATAAAGGTCACCTAACCGAAATTTGATTTACCGTTGGATTCTAACATTTAATAAAACAAATTAAAGGGTATTGTCTATTAAATTTGAAATCAATACTTAAAGGAACTTTGTTGAATTTTGTAGATGGCCGCTAATAACAACAACAACATGAACAACGCACCACTTAACTTTAACAACCTATCGTTACGGTCTCTCCTCGAAAAAGACAAACTCAACCATACAAACTTTATGGATTGGTTCCGCAATCTTCGGATTATCCTCAAACAAGAGGATAAAATGTATGTGCTTGAGGACCCCATTCCCGATCAACCGGATGAGAGTGATGTGGAGGCAATGGCCTCTTACGATAAGTATTGCCACGACTCCCTTCAAGTCTCATGCTTAATGCTTGGGACTATGATACCCGAACTCCAAAAGGATTTCGAGCATCATAGCGCTTACGACATGATAACACAATTGAAGGAGATGTTTCTCCAACAAGCACGTGTTGAGCGTTTCGAAACGGTTCGGGCGCTTCATGCTTGTCGTATGGACGAATCCCAATCGGTTTCATCTTATGTACTTAAGATGAAAAGCCTTATCGATCGTGCTAACCGTCTCAACCTTAACATATCTAATGAGTTAGCCACCGATCTTATCCTTAACTCCCTATCAAAGAGGTTTGATCAATTTGTAATTAATTACAACATGAATGGGATGGATAAGAGCATAGGTGAGCTTCATGGTATGCTTAGGACGGCGGAAACAAGCATGGGTAAAAGGGCTTTACCCGTGTTAGCAATCGATCAAAGTGGGTCTAAAGGTAACACCTCTAAGCCAAAAGTGGCTAAGAGAAAAGGACCCGCCCATCAAGGCAAAGGGAAGGGGAAGATGGTTACCCCAACCATCAACAAGGCTAAGAAGCAAAAGGTAGCCGAGAAGGCAAACCCCAAGGAAGACCCATGTTTCGGTTGCGGTGAGATGGGTCATTGGAAACGAAACTGTCCGGTCTATCTTAAAGAGTTGAAGGACAAGAGGGATGCAGGGCAAACCTCAGGTAATATATATATGGTATATATAGAGCTTAGTATTACTTCTTCTAATACATGGGTATTAGACACGGGATGTGGAACTCATATTTGCAATTCTTTGCAGGGGTTCAAAAGAAGTGATCATAAGGTGGGAACATCAAGTCTCTATATGGGCAATGGTGCAAAGGTGCATGTTAAAGCTCAAGGAGATTTTATTTTGAAGCTTCCAAGCGGATTGGAACTTATTTTAGAAAATGTTTTGTATGCTCCGGATTTGTGTAGAAACATTATTTCTATTTCTCGCTTAAAACAATGTGGTTACGTTGTTAATTTTATTGATGATGATATTCATGTTTCTAAAGATAATGTATTCTATTTCAAGGCTTCGCCTTCAAATGGAATTTATGAATTGGTTCATGATGACACATCATCTAGTAGCTCAATGTACCATACAAGCACCAAGAAACTCAAAAGGGATTTGAGTGATTCCTACTTATGGCATTGTCGCCTTGGTCACATAAACAAGAACCGAATACATACACTTCAAAAGAATGGACTTTTGAAATCAAATGAAATGGATTCGTTTGAAGTATGTGAATCTTGTTTACAAGGCAAGATGACTAAAGCACCTTTCAAAGGGACCTATGAAAGGGCTAAAGATTTATTGGGATTAATACATTCGGATGTATGTGGACCCTTTAAACCCATGACTAGGAATGGTGAAAGATACTTTGTTACTTTCATTGATGACTTTAGTCGTTTCGGATATGTCTATTTACTAAGACACAAGGACGAAACGTTCAAAGCATTCAAAGAATATCAAAACGAGGTACTAAATCAACTCAATAGGACAATCAAGGTACTTCGTACCGATAGAGGAGGTGAATACCTAAGCGATGTCTTCCAAGATCATCTTAGGAGTTGTGGGATCATCTCACAACTTACTCCACCCGGAACACCCCAACTTAATGGAGTATCCGAAAGGAGGAACCGAACCCTAATGGATATGGTTCGATCTATGATGGCTAGAAGCTCGTTACCTCTATCATTTTGGGGTTATTGTCTAAGCTCCGCGGCTCGTATTTTAAATATGGCCCCAACCAAGAAAGTGGAACGAACTCCTCATGAGATGTGGTTTGGAAAACCTCCTTCTCTTTCATACTTGAAAGTATGGGGATGTGAAGCTTATCCTAAGCGTTATGTAGCAAATAAGCTACATGCTCGATCCACAAAGTGTATCTTCATAGGATATCCCAAAGATGACATGGGATATTACTTCTATGATCCATCCGAGCAAACGGTATTTGTAGCTCGGAAAGCGGAATTCCTTGAAACCAAGTTCCTTATGGAAGGTGATGGTGAAAGAAAAATAGATCTTGTAGAGGTACAAGATCAAGCCGATGATACACAATTGGTTGACACTAGCACTCAACATGAGGATGCTGAAAATGATCAAGTGGATGATCAAGGTACACAAGACGTTCGAAGATCTAGTAGGATTAGTAATCCTCCCGAGAGATATGGGTTTCTCGTGGATGGTTGCTATACGGTTGATTTGGATGAACCGACAAACTACAAAGATGCTTTATCAAGGATAGATAAAGATAAATGGCAGGAAGCCATGAACGCCGAGATGCAATCCATGTATGAAAACCAAGTTTGGGAACTTGTTGAGCAACCTCCTAGCTCTAAGCTAGTTGATTGCAAGTGGATTTTCAAGATGAAAACCGACATACATGGAAACTTGGATACATACAAAGCTAGACTTGTAGCAAAGGGTTTCACTCAAACTCAAGGGGTTGACTATGATGAAACCTTCTCGCCTGTGGCAATGCTAAAGTCTATTAGGATATTATTTGCCATCGCTGCTCATTATGATTACGAAATTTGGCAAATGGATGTCAAAACCGCTTTCCTAAATGGATATCTTGAGGAAGATGTCTATATGGTACAGCCCGAAGGTTTTGTCGATCCGAAAAATCCTAAAAAAGTATGCAAGTTAAAGAAATCAATCTATGGGTTGAAACAAGCATCGAGAATGTGGAATCATCGTTTTAATGAAGAGGCAAAGAAATTTGGCTTTATTAAAAATGGTGATGAAGCTTGTGTATACAAGAAGGCTAGTGGGAGCTCCATAATGTTCCTTGTGCTATATGTGGATGACGTATTATTATTTGGGAATGATATAACCACAATGCAAGAGGTCAAAACTTGGTTAAAAAGTTGCTTCTCCATTAAGGATCTTGGAGAAGCACAATATATATTGGGGATTGGAATCTATAGGAATAGATCCAAGAGATTGATAGGCTTAAGTCAAAGTACATACATTGATAAGGTCTTGAAAAGGTTCAAGATGGAAAACTCTAAGAAAGGTTTGGTACCTATTCAAAGAGGAACCGTTCTCAATTCATCTCAGTGTCCTACCACGAAAGATGAACAAGAGAGAATGAAGAAAGTCCCATACGCATCTGCTATTGGGTCTATCATGTATGCAATGATATGTACTAGACCGGATGTGTCATGCGCTCTAAGCTTGACAAGTAGATACCAGAATAACCCAGGAAATAGTCATTGGACTGCGGTTAAATGTATATTGAAATACCTTAGAAGGACTAAGGATATGTTTCTAATACATGGGTCTGGTGAGGAGGAACTCGTTGTAAAAGGTTACGTGGACGCGAGTTTCCAAACTGATCGAGATGACTCTCGGTCACAATCCGGTTATGTATTCATGTTAAATGGTGGTGCGGTCTCTTGGAAGAGTGCGAAACAGGAAGTTGTTGCGTTATCCACTACAGAGTCGGAGTACATTGCCGCCTCACTGGCAGCTCAGGAAGCTGCATGGATGAAGAAATTCATCGACGAGTTAGGAGTGGTCCCTTCCATTCAGGACCCTCTTGAGATCTTTTGTGACAACGAGGGTGCGATTGCTCAAATCAAGGAACCTCGTGCTCATCAAAAGACTCGTCACATTGAGCGGAGATTCAACTACATCAGGGATGAGGTTGAAAAGGGAAAGATATGTATTCACAAAGTTCACACAGATCATAATGTTGCGGATCCACTCACGAAGCTTTTACATGGGCCAAAACATGAGGGACATGTTTGTGCGTTAGGGCTTCGATATTCTAGTGATTGGAATTGATCTACTTTATGTATTGTAACGGAACGAATTAGTTCAAATTCATTAATATGATTATGGCATTAATTTATTTATGAGTCATGTTCCAATTTTGCATATTTTATCCATGAATAAACTATTATTCGAAATTCCGTAGTTGATCACATTTGTGGGAACAAGTGTGAGGTTTAGGCTATTATGAACTTGGATTGGTTAACATTCAAATGGTGAATGTAGGGCAAGGTTGCAACCAAGGTTCATAGATATTTGTGGGACACAAATATTGGAAGACCCGCTCTCAAGATTTACTATATGGAGCCTTTGTGGTTGATCACATGTAATCTTGAGTAAAGGAGAATATCATTATATCCTCTGACCTGAGACACATATTGGGTTCGGATATTCACCAAGTACTGTGCCTTGATTCTTTCCTTCGCTATTCTGAAACATGGTAGTACATAAGGAAGAACTCAGGTATATTACAAAGTGTATATCTAGAACGTATGTAGTCAAGATGGAATTTGTCCCTCTTATTCGTTGAGAGTCAGATGTCTAAGGCCTGAAAAGTTAAATCTATAAGAGAGTGATCACTCTGTATCTCTTGGATTTAACATGACATCTAGGACGAAAGGAAATAATGAAAGATTCACCTAATCATATTCGAGATGGGAACTCGAAAGGGATGATGTTATTGAATGGCACAAAGTCATAACATATTAGGGGTGATGGACGGTGTGTTAGGCTGTATCCATCACTTGCATTAATTTCTTATGTTTCTCGTGCAAGTGGGAGATTGAAGGTATTTCGTATGCCCGAGAGATATATTAAATTAATGTGGCTGACGTGTTATGATCCAAGTCGGGTCATACCCAATAACAAACTTACCGACACCTTATTTGTATTTGATTTTAACGATTGGTTCATTGATCAAATACGCGACACTTGAACTTTAAGAAAAATGGTTTTCTTAAATATTATTTGATGTGTATTATATAAATTATGGAATAATTTATATATTATGGATTTAATTATTTATAGGTTAAATAATTAATAATGTTATGTTACAATTTTATATATTTGGTTTTATATAAAATTTACATAATTAATGTGCAAGTATATAAATGGTTTTATAAAATCCCCTTTTGTTTATAAAACTTATTTTATAAACAAAATAGAAGTGGCATGGGAGTCTATGCAAGCATGCAAATTGACTAGCCTTTTGTATGGTTGCTTCTATTTTTGAGGTGCATAATAACCAAGGTTTGTGGGAGACCAAAAATACTTGAATACACATCAAAACATTAAGAAAAAAAACTGCATTCTTCTCCCCCTTTTGCTGTATTCTGGCCGTGATTTATTCAAGGGAGAAAGGAGGTTCTTTTTCTTTTTTACAAGCTAAAATCAAGTGTTCATAAATCCTAACCAAAGCTAGGGTGTTGGTGATAAGTTTGGGGTATTACAAGCTTGAGGTTTCAAGTTAGAAACTTGCTAGTTCATCATCTTCATCATCTTCATCTTCATCCATTTATTACCTCCTAACTTGGAGTAGGTATAACTCTAAACTAGCTCTCTTACTTTGTAAGCATATTATCTTGACTTGATCTATTCTGGGATTCATGTTTAAGTGGTTAAACTTGGTAAAGATTAAAATCAAAATGCTTCCGCTTTCTATGTTAACTAAATTGATTTTAGACATAAACATATATGGATATGGAAACTTGGTAATCTTTTGAATCCTTACAATATTATTATTGTTATTATTATTATTATTATTATTATTATTATTATTATTATTATTATTATTATTATTATTATTATTATTATTATTATTATTATTAATATAATTATTATTATTAGTATTATTATTATTAATATTAATTATTAATATCAATTAAAAAATAAAATTTAAAAGTCAAAAGATATGTACTGATTTTTTTTATTTTTTTTAACGTGATCTGATCCTCCAGCTTATATTTTTTTATCTCCTGATATCTGCTTTTAAATTTTTTAATGATCGTGATCTATTTTTTTTATCCTACTGGTTTTTATTTTGGATCCAATCGATCACCATTGCTACAAAACTACCAATTTACATCTATTAATCACACAACTCTTAATCTCAATTATCAGTTACAACTGTAATCTCAATTAACAGATATATATATTTTTAAAACTATCGATACCTCTGTTTCTTTCATTTTCTCAAAAATTTCAAAAACAAATCCAATTTCAAAAACTGTAAATGAAGAGATGTTAGGAATCTCCTATGTAAACTATTTGCAAAATCTTTAGTCTCAATTCCTAGTGTCGGGTTGTAATTTTCGAGTCAAACTTTATTTTCAAACAGTCAAAGATTTTCTTCTAGAATAAATTCGAATTTATTGTTATGTTTTCAGTCAAATTAAGGATTTGGAAAGTTTCCGACACAGTAAGCAAAGTCTGTAATGTTGAGTCTTAAAGTTTTGGAACTATATTCATTGAATCAATTATTCTTTAACTGTTCTCGAAGATTCACGAACAATATATATATATATATATATATATATATATATATATATATATATATATATATATATATATATATGATTTCAAGTTATTTAGTAAACGATATTAACATTTGATTATTGATTCGATTAATATTTAGATAAGTTAACTAAAACGTTTAAGATGAACCAGTAAAACACTAATTTGCTACAGTATTTTCGATTTGCTACAGTACCCGAAAAGCTACAGTGTTTTCAAAAATCACTATTTCCTACAGTAAAACACTATTTCAAAATGAAAATGTATATATTATATATATATTAACAAATAGCGAGACGATGATTTATAGAAGTAAAAACCGGAACCGGGACATAAGTCGAGTGATGACGTACGACTTATCGGAACGAAAATTACATGACACCTATACACGAGAATATAATATAATATATAATTAATTAATTTAAATTATATATATTACATTAATAATTAAATACGTCGACAAGCAAAACAACAAACAAGATGTGAGCTGGAAAATGATGCCATGCGATCGCATGGCAAAATGCCCATAAGCCCATGCAATCGCATGGGCAGGTGGGACAGGTCTGGTCCTATAAATATCGAACGTTTCTGTTTTTCTGTATCCATCTATCTCGCATCTATCTCTCAATATATATTATATTTATATTTATTATTATTATTATTATTATTATTATTATTATTATTATTATTAAGATTAATATTATTATTAATCTTAATATTATTAGTAGTATTATTATTAATTAGTATTATACATAAAATACTACGACGAGGTCATGATAAAATACTATGATGAGGTCATGAGCGTGTCACTTTCAAAATATGTTTTCGAGCGGGATAGAGCTAAGGAAATTATGGTTTATTGCCAAGGAGGTTATGGGTAATGTTCGGGGGTATATTTGTGAATCAAATCTAGTGTTTATCATCTCCGTTACGTCTACGTACTTTCCTACAATATTGAATCTCAATATTTATACGTAAGCACTCATATTTTATCTTTTATATATTAATTGTGTATCCATGTCTAGTGCTCGAGTATATATATTTATATATGCTTGTATGCTAAATTTCGTCATTAAATAGTTATAATGAATCACGAATTAAATACATATATTACTGGTAAAAGGTATATGATATACATGTTTTTGGAAAGCTGACGAAAAATCAATAACTTTTCATTTAGATATCGAATAATTTCGATGAACGGATTAAAAGATATGATCAACTGAATTATGATTAATGTTAATTGAAATTGCTTTTGAATCTGCAATTAAGATTTAAACAACTTTTTTACGAGATTGATAAATTGGATTTTTGAATATTACCAACCGAGTAAATGAATCCTTATATAAAGTACGTCTCGTTTTGTTAAGCTATTGTCAAAATTGACTTTTTGAAACGACTTTGGATAACTTTTGTATGTCGATCTCGAGCATTAGGATTATGATACACTATGACTTGACCTAGCTTGATAGACATATGTTCTCTAGGTTGAGATCTACGATTATTTGATATTCCGAGTTTCGGTCACGTTTTGGTGAACGACTCTATGTGCTGCTAAGGTGAGTTTCATTTGCTCCCTTTTTAAATGTTTTTACAATATATATTTTTGTGCTGAGAATACATGCAATTTATTTTAAACAATGGACACAAGTACATACTAAATTCTATACTGAGTTTGAACCGAAAATCCCTTAGCTTTGGTAACTAGTAACTGCTGGTTATAAGAACTGGTGGGCGCGAGTAGTAGTATATGGATCCATAGGGCTTGATAACCCCGTCCGAGCTAGAGCGCTAGCCTTTTAACGGACGTATGCTATTTGAGAAGCGTACACGTTGGTTTGCGTGTATTATTAAGATGATTATACAAAGGGTACAAATTATATATACGTTAAGTTTAGTTACAGGGTGCTCAATCTTGTAGAATATTTTGATAAACGTTTCTGGATGAAACAACTGAAATCTTGTGATCCACCTTTATGTACAGATTATGCAAAACATTAAAACTCTGAACTCACCAACCTTTGTGTTGACACTTGTTAGCATGTTTATTCTCAGGTTCCCTAGAAGTCTTCCGCTGTTTGCTTATATGTTAGACAAGCTATGTGCATGGAGTCTTACATGGCATATTTTTCAAGGAAACGTTGCATTCACCAAATCATCACCATGTATCTTATTTTGTCTGCATTATCAACGGAAGTACTATTGTAAACTATTATTTACGGTGATTGTCTATATGTAGAAATCATCAGCTGCCGAAAACCTTTGATTTAAATATTCATTTATGGTGTGCCTTTTCAAAAGAATGCAATGTTTACAAAACGTATCATATAGAGGTCAAATACCTCACAGTGAAATCGATGAATGACGTGTTCGTCCATATGGATTTGGAGCGATCGTCACATAATTACAAGCTAAAACCATCTAGAAATCAAAATCTAGAATTATATTTTTTTTTTTTTAAATTCACGAACTGCAGTAGCAGTTTTATTGATTTTTTTTATATATTTTCTTTCTGTTTTGGTTAGTTTAGTCACCCACAAATCGTTCAGTATCAATCTTAAATCCTAAAATTTATTAATTAACTTGTTGTTAGTAAGTTTTGATCTCTGGTCGATGATTAATGTGAAGAAGAAGAAGAAGAAAAACAGGAAATAAATAAATAGGGGTTAAATGGATATAAACTGGGATAAAATCAGAAAAAGCAAGGTTGAGCAGTCGGTTAGAGTGTGTTTCGGGTTAACGAAGGGTCACGGGTTCGAGTCCCATCTTGGGCATTTTTTTTAAGAAAGCTTCCTAAGGTTCGTGAATCCGAGGACAACTCCGCACTTGTTCAATGCCATCATACACATAATTACTACAAACTATCATATCGTATCGTGAGTTTTCATTTGATCCCTTTTACTCTTTACATTTTTGGGCTGAGAATACATGCACTACTTTTATAACTGTTTTTATGAAATGAATACAAATACTAAAACTGATTTTTCGTGAGTTTTCATAGCTCCCTTTTTATATATATTTTTTGGCTGAGAATACATGCGCAACTTTTATAACTGTTTTACACGTTAAACACAAATACCAACTATTAAACTGTGCTATATCTGGCTATGTCCTGCAAGTCCCCAAATCGACAAGGACAGTACAACTTGTCACAGGGCAAACTTTGAAACTGTTTAATCTAAAAATCACGAACTGGCATAACTTTTTGGTCCCTGCGAGATCAACTTTACTTTTTGGTCCCTGTGAGATCAACTTTACTTTTTGGTCCCTGCGAGATCAACTTTTCTTTTTGGTCCCTGTGAGATCAACTTTAGTTTTTGGTCCCTGTGAGATCAACTTTACTTTTTGGTCCCTGTGAGATCAACTTTACTTTTTGGTCCCTGCGAGATCAACTTTACTTTTTGGTCCCTGTGAGATTAACTTAACTTTTTGGTCCCTGTGAGATCAACTTAACTTTTTGGTCCCTACAAGATCAACTTTATAAACTAAATCTTGTGATCAATATCTATTACTGAAATCATTATTTATGACAAACCTATGAACTCACTCAACCTCGTGTTGACACTTTAAAGCATGTTTATTCTCAGGTACTTAAGTATTGCTTCCGCTGTATATCTGCTGCTTTGATGATGTTTCTATGCTTGGAGTCTTCATTACATATCATGTCAATTAAAGACATTTAATGCTCTAAATACAATGTAATCTATTTATCTTCCGCTGCAAAACTCAATAAAATGTCTCATATAGAGTCGTTCTCGTTTATACATCTATGATTTGATATAATTAGTCACAAATACCCCTGACCCTATTTGGGGGTGTGACAGACAGTGATACCGACAGTAATACCACAGAAGATGAACCAATGCCTCAACAACATCTACATCCTGAACGTGTTACTATTATCCAAATACCGTCTGGTAAATTGTTAGTACGCTACTTATCTTATCTTTTTAAAGTTTAACAGTCATCAACTGATAAATGGTGGTACACTACTTGTCTTATCTTTTTACATATCAACTTTTTATGCTTCATCATTATAGAATAAAAATTTGTTAATCCTTTGGCTAAATATGTAATTTCTTTTTCGTTAGCGTCTTTCAAAGGAGTTTATTGGACTTCCAGGACTGAGGAGTGGGTGTTATGTGAATTGCTTTAATCATGAAGGTGATGAATTCAAGTGGCGGTTGAAACAGGAGGAATAAAACTCTTTGGCTAAATCTGGCAGTTACGTACGGTTTTCCAGAGTACCGCACAATCAGTGGCCTGATTCCTGGTCAATTTTATGAACTCACGTACAATCTGGAGGAACAAAACTTTTATCTTTAATATGTTGATTTAAACAATTTTAGTTAATTACTTTTGTTGTATAAGTGCTGTACAATCTAGATGTTGTTGCTCAGCTTTCATATTTTGAGTTGCACTTATACCATGTATTTATTGTAATGTATTACTCTAGTATTCAGCAATTCCCCCTATATATAATAGCCGAATGGATTGCTTACATTTGGATATGCTAATGTTTTTTTAATGATTCATAAAGTTTAGTAATATTTACCTATTTCTTGCATTACTTTTGATTACAAACTTGCAACTCAATGCAATTTTAAGCATTTACCAATGATGGAACAATAGACTCATTTAAAACGTACATTTCATTAGAAAATATTGTACATATACTACATTGAAAAAGCTAAATACATACAATTTACCATGATAAGTGAACCATCTTTTAAGGTTGTTACTTGTGACGCGCAACTTCAAATACAATCATACTTGAATTGGACAAATTAGTTTATTGTAACCTACAATGTTCCATTGCTAAACAAGATTAAAGAACCTACACATCGAACGATAATTGTATGCGATTACGGTAGTAATTTACCAAACATCGACATTGACTATTAAATACGAACATAATTTACATATCATAATATAAAATTCTTACAGACATGAGTAAATCTAAAACATAAATTGTTCTCCGGTGAGGAATTTAAAAGTTATCAAAAGATGTACATGTGCAATTCGTACATAGACTATAACTACTCCATACATTAGAGTTAAAGCTGCACTATTAAAAGACTATTCACCGGAATGAGATTGATAAAGTGGGTGGCTTCCATCCTTGACCATGAAAAAACTCTTGTACCGACGGGAGAACCCAATCATACACCTATCACCCACTTTGTACCCATTCAAAGCCCCAAAGTACTCCCAGCCTTTCGAAACAAAAAGCTTTTATTTGGTTACATCTGTGGCCTGTTTTATGTCCCACCAATGGAATATCCCTTCCATATCCAAGCATATATAGGTACAGCCTGCCTCGAGTTCTCGGATGCGATTAAAGTCCTCAGGTAGTTCCTAAATGACATTGACATATTATTTGTTAATGATTTCATAATTATTTGTCATTGCTATATACACAAATACGTTTAACTGTTCCTATAAAAAAGTTTCTAACTCACCCAAAAAGTTCCCCTTGGTATGTCGAAGAAGATGTATGTTACATCAACGGTGCTCCATATGTTGTACCTTTCAGCTCTATTCAGCTGGTCAATGGTGAGTGCACGTGTTTGACTAGTAGAGGCATCATTTTTTGCAGCTGTATTTGTGATTCAATTCATTTATATGAAAACAAAGAACAAAATACTCATTTACATCACAGATCAATTGTTTGATTTAAAATGGTTAGATAAACTATATATGCTGTCATTTTCAATCTTAAGCAAACTATATTGGTATTGTAGCTTTAAAGTTCACAATACATATTGCTGTAACATAAATTAAACCCTACGTAACCTGTTGGGAATCTGCAGATAATTAGCAAATAATATATACAGGTGCAATATCATAAATGAACATTTTGTATGAACTTAAAGGTATAACACATTAAATTTACAGACGCACACCTGCATGAGTGTAAGTCTAAAGAAAAACACTGATATTATCTATGCACATAACTGTGAGATAAAATCGATTCAGGTGCAAATAAAAAAGCATAAATACAGGTGAAGTGTAGATCTGTTGTTTGATTTTAATGATTTAAAATAAACAAATGTGATGATAAACTTTTTCTAAATATTTTAGGCATTCACTTCGGAAAACCCTGTTATGAATGTCTATTGTGGTGGTTACAGTTAATAAACAACAAATTTTGTTTTAGAAAATATATTAACCTGAGCTCGAGATGGCGGGAGATGGTTGTAGTTGATTGCTATTGCAGGTACAGAGATGGTTGCAGGTGAAGAGATACTCAGTATGAGGTACTTGAGAAGGTGAGGGATTTTTTGTATTGCCTTTTTTTAAACATATATTTTTTAAAATACCGGATCATTTTTGTCTGTGCCGGGTCAAGTAGCTTATTACGGAGTATTAAAAAAATACGAAATATTTTACTCTAGGTAAAATACCTAAACTTCTTCAACATCAGATCAGCTTAATGGCCAAATAACCCACCATTTGGTATCAAAAATTTTAAATTAACCGCCAACCTAATTGACATCACTAATTGACACAAAACAACCTCTGATCATAATTGAAACAAACCGCCAGTCTCATTTACTGTTGTTTTATTTTCACAAACCCTAGCAGTGATCCAACTCCTTCAAATCGCTACTACAAATCGTCAGTCAATCATTTTGTTGTTTTGCGATTACATAGTTCTATACACAAATCATCATGGTACGTGTATACAGAGCCAAAACAATAGGCCTAAACGAGGAGTTAACAAACTTAAAGAAAAATCAGTGATTCCATTTGTGGTTGAATTTGACCAATTTTTGCATGCGATAGGAAAATATTAAGCAATGTTTGCCAGTAACATAGGTGTTCTTACATGAAATGCCCCGTTCATATCGATTATAAACGATTCACCATAGTTGACTTCATCGCGAGGTACTTGACCTCTATATGATACATTTTACAAACATTGCATTCGTTTTTAAAAGACAATCTTTCATTACATCGAAAGTTGACAGGCATGCATACCATTCATAATATTCAAACTATAAATGACTTAATAATAATCTTGATGAACTCGAAGACTCGAATGCAACGTCTTTTGAAATATGTCATGAATGACTCCAAGTAATATCTCTAATATGAGCAAATGCACAGCGGAAGATTTCTTTCATACCTGAGAATAAACATGCTTTCAAGTGTCAACCAATAGGTTGGTGAGTTCATTAGTTTATCATAATCATTCATTTTCATCATTTTAATAGACCACAAGTTTTCATATATTGTCACGCATAACTCGCGAATTAAAATTCATTCATATGGATTGAACACCTGGTAACCGACCTTAACAAGATGCATATAGAATATCCCCATCATTCCGGGACTCACATCGGACATGATAAATTTGAAGTACTAAAGCATCCATAACTTCGATGGGGCTCGTTGGGCCCGATAGATCTATCTTTAGGATTCGCGTCAATTGGTGGCAATTATCATAAACACCAATTCTTAGGCTACGAAGCTAAAAGGGGCATATTCGGTTCAATAATCCAACCATAGAATGTAGTTTCGATCACTTGTGTCTATTTCGTAAAGCATTTATAAAAGCAGCGCATGTATTCTCAGTCCCAAAAATATATATAAAAAGGGAGTAAATGAAACTCACTCTACAATATTTTGTAGTAAAAATATTCATACGACGATACTGAACAATGCAGGGTTGCCTCGGATTCACGAACCTATATCATTTTTATATATATTAACACATATAATAACATTTAAACAAGTTTTATATATTAATATTAATATAATTTATAATTTGTATGTTATATTAATAAATAGTTTAATTATAACTATTTTATATATTTTACATAATTATATATATGATTATATTAAAATGTATTTATCTATTATTTATAACTTAATTAATATTTTATAATAATAACATTTTAGTTAAATCAATATGTAATATTAGTATAGTAAGGATATATGCAAAAATATATTTTTATATAAATACCATTTGTTTATTATATTATTACTAAAATAATGATAATAATAATAATAATAATGATAAAATAATGATAATTCTAACTCTAATGATAATAATGATATTACTAGCAATGATAATAATTTTAGTAATACTAATAATAATAATAATAATAATAATAATAATAATAATAATAATAATAATAATAATAATAATAATAATAATAATAATAATAATAATAATAATAGTAATAATAATAATAATAATAATAATAATAATAATAATAATAATAATAAAAATAATAATAATAATAATAATAATAATAATAATAATAAAAATAATAATAATAATAATAATAATAATAATAATAATAATAATAATAATAATAATAATAATAATAATAATAATAATAATAATAATAATAATAATAATAATAATAATAATAATAATAATAATGGTAGTAAAATAATAAAGTACAACCTTTGAAGACAAGCTTTTTAAAAACAAAACGCCACTGCCCGGTTACCATCATCACGATATTAAATATCATCTCTTATCATCTAATCTCATCATCATCGTATAAATCATTATCATCATCAAATAATCTGAGTATCATCATATAATCTATCATCATCATCACTATCCCGTCCACTGTTATCATCATTTTTTATATCACTTCTACAACAGCCCAACTGAATAGTCATGGCCCAACAAAAATTAAATGTGTGGCCCAACAATCAATAACTTAAGCCCAACAATTAAATCCTTTTGTAACTTCACTTAAATAAATGGCCCAATAACAAATTTGTGGGATTTCGGTAGAGTAATATAACGTCAGGAGTTGTAAGCATTGCAAGTGGATCTTATTTGTTTAATATTATTGAAATAGAAATCGAAATACTTTTAATTACTGTAATCAATGGAAGCACCATCATTATCTATAATACTTTAATCATCATCCTTCATCATCGTAAAAAAAAATAAACAACCATTAATTACGGCTGCAGAGGCTGGAGTTTTAAACAGGACATCGATGCAGCTGTAACAAAAGTTTCGATGTCTGCAGTTGGGTTTGGGGTCGAAATAGAAACAGTTGGCAGTTGTAACAACGTTATGGTGGTGATTGACTATATCGGAATAGAAAATACAGTAGGAAAACATGCAAAAATTTTACGTTGATTTCAAATGGTAATGGTGGTGGTGATATTTGTCGGACTGTAGCATAAGTAGAGAAAAGGAAACAAAAAAAATATAGCTGTAACAGTAGAGAAGGTGGTCTAGGATTGCAAAGGTGTTTGAGGGTTACTCGATGGTGGTTGTTTTTGGTTTACAATAGAAACAAAAGTAATGGGTGACGTAGTTGGTGATTCGGTGGAGGTGATGGTGTTAGAAGGTGGTCGAATGGTGGTGGTTGTTCGTGAGTGGTTTGAATAGGAACAAGGAGCATAGTGGCGGTGATGATATTTAAATGGGTTTATGACTAGTATGTTCAATCACCAGCTTACCTATTAGAGAGAGGTTGAGTTTCTTTTGTAACGATCCTAGCTTCAATTTGTTAAAAGCACAATAAATTTATGGAGCTCATAACAAGAACACTGCACGAGCAGGTTTGGTTAGTGGTGATTTGTGGAACAGAATAACAATATGAGGGTTTGGTTGGTATTGTAAGTGGTGTTTGAAGGTTGTCATGGTTATGACTATGATCTTGGGTCGAGTAAAAACAAGAGACATAGTACGTACCGATTCTAATGTTATATGTATGTAAGTGTGGTTTTGATGATGATAACCTCGATTAGAAAAACAACAAGGATAACGATGATAATGATTTGAGTGGTGGTTAATTGAGGAAGAATGTGATCTTGGTTATGCCTCTTGAATATATGAATATATGTATATATATTGAGTTTATGACAAAATAAAGTAATAATAAATTAATCCTAATAATTGTAATCAAACACCTGTGAATATCAACTATCAATAGGTTACCGACAGTCCTTCACGGAGTGGGTATCGTGATCCATTGCTAAATAGTTAACGTATAAAAGTGTTCCTAAAAATCCCAAAATTTTAAATTAACTATATTTATTTATTTTGGTCATTATGGTATAAAATTCGATCCTTAATTTGTTAGATAAAAATTACATCAACTGTCCCTCTCATTTCTAGGTAAAATATAAAAAGTGTTAAAACTTAACAAATAGTTCCTAAATACATTTTTAATAAGCCTAAAATTTATAGAGCTCATTTTCGTATCACCGTTTATTTTAAAATTACATAAGTTTGAATTTAACTTGCTTAATATCAATCGAAACATCAAACAAGTATTACA
Source organism: Rutidosis leptorrhynchoides (assembly GCF_046630445.1). NCBI lineage: Eukaryota > Viridiplantae > Streptophyta > Magnoliopsida > Asterales > Asteraceae > Rutidosis > Rutidosis leptorrhynchoides. The sequence continues at coordinate 264,377,186 of NC_092333.1, read as the reverse complement.
ATTATTTAATATGTATTTTTAATATACTTTATTTATATATAGAGATATATTTTAAATAATAATTATTATAATATCCTATTTTAATTTTATTAATTTTTAATAACAACAACATATAATACTTCAAATTATATTTTGAATTATTATTTATGTATACATATACACATATCTATTTACAATTACTTGTTCGTGAATCGTCGAGAGCAGTCGAAGGTCAATTGAATATATGAATATTGTTTCAAAATTTTCTAGACTCAACATTACGTACTTTGCTTATCGTATCGAAATCATATAAAGATTAAGTTTAAATTTAGTCGGAAATTCCCGGGTTGTCACAGTACCTACCCGTTAAAGAAATTTTGTCCCGAAATTTGATTGGGATGGTCATTGCTAATAATAAATATGTTTTCATGACTCATACGAGTTGAAATTTAGAGCTTTATCACTATTAAGTAATAAGGAAAAAATAATTCGATTATTCGAAGAGTACGAATGAAGCTATCACCAAAGTGTGAAATTAGGAATCAAAGATTCGTCTTAACTTTTGACGTGGTAACGGTTGAATTCAGGAATTCAAAGGATTTAAAGAAAATCTTCGAAATCTATTAGATCTGATTCTTCAGGATTTAAGGGAATTAGGATCTCTTTAATTAAATGCTGTCATCTGTCTCGATTGTTACGTCTGATTTCTCCTTTATAAATTAAACTCTTTCGTTCCATTATTCTCACCATTCCTATACTTTATTTCTTAGTTCATACATCTAAAAGATTGTGAAAATGCTTAATCTAGTTCTAATCCTTGATATTTTCCTAATTATCATTTCTGTCATCCTTCTTTTTAATCTTCCACCGGAAAAATCTGTTTACTTCTACTATTACCTTGGGGTGATAGTATTCTTAATTATACCGTATCTTTATATTGCTATTCGTATTAATATCCACGGTTTGTATTTTATGTGTTGTTATCGGGCTTTATATTCTCCCTTATATTTCGGAGTCCCTGCTTTCGTCTTCTATAATCATTGTCATTCACAGTTAATGCTCTCTCTTATATGCTGCATTTTATACCCCCTTTCTATTTCGGAGCTCCATGCTTTTGTTTTCTTTTCGCAAGTAATGGTCCAGAATTTGTAGGTATGGAGTTTTGACTCATCATAATATACAAGGTAGAAAGGAAAGGTAGTAACACGATTTGATTTGACAAATTACCAGAATATCCGAAAAACACCGAATCATCAAAAATATTTTCTTGATATTTTTGAGGTTAAACAGAATACAAGAGTCGTGTAACATGGCACGTGATGACGGTATGATCTGTGAATCATCACGTTCCATTAGAAACTCAGCATAACTTACTGTAATATAATCACGTTGATCATGAAGGTTTTTCGTATGCTCGAGAGACATATTAAATTAATGTGGCTAATATGTTATGACCCAAGTCGGGTCATACCCAATAACAAGCTTACCGACACCTTAAACGTATTTGATCTTAACGATTGGTTCATTAAACAAATACGCGACACTTGAACTTTAGAAAATCGGTTTTTCTAAAATATTATTACTTGAGATAAATTATTTGGATAATTTATATGATAAGGAATTAATTATTTATAAGATTAAATAGTTATGTTGTGATACATTTTGTAAAAAGGATTTATAAAATGTAAGTAACAAAAGGCATGGGATTATATGTAACTAGTTTTTTTTAGATAATTGCAAGTTACATATTTTTTGAGACATTCCCATGGGGGACGGTTTTAGGGGACCAAGATGGCCTCCCCATGCTTGATGTTACTCCCAATATACGCCACAATTCCTTAGTTATTGATGCTTGACCAAAATACAAAGTGGGCATGCATTCAAAGTTCAAGAAATACACTTAAAAACTGCAACAAAAATTCAGCTCTTGTAGACCCTGCTGGCCGAACTGTTTGGGCATAATAGAAGAGCCTTTTTCTTGCTAAATTAAGGTATTAAGTGTCCTAAAATCCTAACTAAACAAAGGTGGGTGTTGGTGATCGATTACTTGGGGTATCACTTGCTTGAGGCTTCAAGTTAGAAGCTCATTTTGCATCATCTTCTTCTACATTTCTGCTGTCCAAAATTCAGCCCTCTACATTCCAAAAGAAGGTATAATCACTCTTCTAATCTTGTTATATTTGTAAGCATGATTTCAAGACTTGATATTACATGGAATTTAACAAAATGGCTTTACAAATACACTTGTTCTATTAATGCTTCCGCTTGTGTTTACTATCTCAAATCATTATGTAAACTAAATGAACATGTTGTTTTGAAACTCATTAAATTCCATCAATGGTATCTAGGGCCGAAGTCTATGGATTATACTTCTTTTATGGTCTTTAAACCCACTATATTTGCATTCCATGCACATGCATGAATATGAAATGTAAAAATGTTCGGGTTTAGGAGGGTGGATGGATTTGGCCGAGTTCTTGGAGGATCCAAAATGGGTTTTGGTTCTTCCATTTTGGTCATTTTGTTATATGTTGAAGTTCACAATCAAGCCTTGACCTTTTGTTTGAATGGTTGCATGTTTGGATGATTATTAATAATTCATTTGATATGTAATATTAATTCATTCATGTGGTTGTAATATTCATTCAATTTGGTTTGTAATATTAATATTTTGGTTATGTAATTTATTTTATATTTGGTATGTAAAATAGATTAGGTTGTAATTTCATTATTTAGACAAAATGTATTAGGATATATTTTGTAAAATGATGAAGATGATGAAGAATTGAAGAACACAAGAAGATTGTATTTGGATGCAAGATTTAGTGGGAGATGTAAAATCTCCTACTTTGTGATTTGAACCATTAACCGGTGGCATTTTGTTTTCGGCTAAACAAAATGCCTACCAAAAGGCTTGATTGTGAACACATTATTTTGCATGCGTGGTTGTTTTGTATGATTATGGATTGTATGTTTGTATGCTATAAATTAATCACACAAGTTAACAACAAACAAAACTACAATTTAATTGGTTAAATTAGACGTTATTAACTACATGCAAAACGACAATTTAAATGGTTAAATTGAAATAGCAAAAGGACATTAATAAATGGTTATTAAGAACACTAAAAGGATCACACATATAAAATGGTTTATATCATGTAATTGGCTTAATTACAAGACTTGAAAATGGATTTCAAATGAACCATACACTAAATGCATGTTGGTGTATGGCATAAAAGTTTTCTCAAACTAGAATTAATGAAAACTTAAAATCCCTTAATCAACAAGGCAAACAAGTTAAACGTCATGCTTTTGTGTGACACTTAAAAATATTAGGGAACTCATAATGGGATAAAGGTCACCTAACCGTTATGAGCAAACTAATATGATTAAGGTGAATTTCACATGCTTGTGGGATAAAGGTCACCTAACCACTTGTATGTTAAATTTACATGTTTACACAAGTAGGACGACTTGATTTGGGAATCATGAACTTAGGGTCACCGAAGCGTGAGGAACAAATAGGCGTTGATGGAATAAATATGCCATGCAAAAGGATTGCATGATTCCATAACTTAGAAGTTGCAAAAGGATTGCAATTGTCATAGAGTGACTACCTAGCTAAATCAAATGACGGGTTAAAGGTCACCTAACCGAAATTTGGTTTACCGTTGGATTCTAAAATTTAATAAATATCAATTGGATTTAAAGGGTATTAATTGTTAAATTAAAATAGATACTTAAACAACTTTGTTAAATTTTGTAGATGGCCGCCAATAACAACAACAACATTCCAAACGCACCTATCAACTTTAACAACCTATCGTTGAGGTCAATCCTCGAAAAAGAAAAACTCAACCATACGAACTTCATGGATTGGTTCCGCAATCTAAGAATTGTCCTCAAATTAGAGGATAGGGCGTATGTGTTGGAAGACCCCATTCCCGATCAACCGGACGAGGATGATACGGAAGGCATGGCTTATTGGGAGAAATATTGCACCGATTCGTTGCAAGTTTCTTGCCTCATGCTTGGGACTATGATACCCGAACTCCAAAAGGACTTCGAGCATCATAGTGCATATGACATGATCACACAGTCGAAGGAGATGTTCTTTCAACAAGCTCGTGTTGAGCGCTTTGAAACAGTCCGAGGGCTTCATGCATGTCGGATGGACGACACCCAATCCGTTTCATCTTATGTCCTTAAGATAAAAAGCCTAATTGATCGAGCGAACTGTCTAAATTTCAACGTGTCTAATGAATTAGCCACAGACCTTATCCTTAACTCATTGTCAAAGAGGTTTGACACATTCGTGTTAAATTATAACATGAATGGATGGGATAAGAGCATTGGCGAATTACATGCCATGCTTAAGATGGCCGAAGCGAGCATGGGTAAAAGGGCTTCACCCATGTTTATGATCAATGAAGGCAGGTCCAAAAACAATAACACCTCTAAGCCGAAGGCGGCTAAGAGGAAAGGACCCTCCTTCCAAGGCAAAGGAAAAGGAAAAGGGAAGATGGTTACCCCAACCATCAACAACAAGAAGCAAAAGGTTGTCGGTAAGGCTAACCCCAAGGAAGATCCGTGTTTTGGTTGTGTTGAAATGGGTCACTGGAAACGCAACTGCCCGGTCTACCTGAAGGAGTTGAAAGAGAAGAGGGATGCAGGGCAAACCTCAGGTAATGTATATATGGTATACATTGAGCTTAGTACTACTTCTTCTAATACATGGGTATTAGACACAGGATGTGGAACTCATATTTGCAATTCATTGCAGGGGTTCAAAAGAAGTGATCAAGATGCGGGAACAACAAGTCTCTTCATGGGAAATGGAGCAAGGGTGCAAGTGAAAGCTCATGGAGACTTTGTTTTAAAGCTTCCAAGTGGTTTGGAGCTTATTTTGAAAAATGTTTTGTATGAACCCGATTTATCACGAAACATTATTTCTGTATCCCGTTTGAAACAATATGGTTTTAATCTTAATTTCATTAAAGATGATATCCATGTTTCTTTAGATTATGTGTTCTATTTTAAGGCTTCGCCTTCAAATGGTATTTATGAATTGGTTCATGATGACACGTCATACAATAGCTCAATGTTCCATGCAAACACCAAGAAACTCAAAAGGGATTTGAGTGATTCCTACTTATGGCATTGTCGCCTTGGTCACATAAACAAGAATCGAATACATACACTTCAAAAGAATGGCCTTTTGAAATCAAATGAACTAGACTCATTTGATGTATGTGAATCCTGTTTACAAGATAAAATGACTAAAGCACCTTTCAAAGGGACCTATGAAAGGGCTAAGGACTTATTGGGATTAATACATTCGGATGTATGTGGACCCTTTAAGCCCATAAATAGGAATGGTGAAAGATACTTCGTTACTTTCATTGATGACTTCAGTCGTTTCGCATATGTCTACTTATTGAGACACAAGGACGAAACTTTTGAAGCATTCAAAGAATATCAAAACGAAGTACAAAATCAACTCAATAAGACAATCAAGGTACTTCGTACCGATAGAAGAGGTGAATACCTAAGCGATGCTTTCCAAGATCATCTTAGAAGTTGTGGGATTATCTCGCAACTTACTCCACCCGGGACACCACAGCTTAATGGTGTGTCCGAAAGGAGGAACCGAACCCTAATGGATATGGTTCGATCTATGATGGCTAGAAGCTCGTTACCTCTATCATTCTGGGGTTATTGTCTATGCTCCACGGCTCGTATTCTAAATATGGCCCCAACCAAGAAAGTGGAACGAACTCCTCATGAGATGTGGTTTGGAAAACCTCCATCTCTATCATACTTAAAGGTATGGGGATGTGAAGCTTATCCTAAGCGTTACATCCCTAATAAGTTGAATGCTCGATCCACGAAGTGTATCTTTATAAGATATCCCAAGGATGATATGGGATACTATTTCTATGATCCAACCAAGCAAAATGTATTTGTTGCTCGAAAGGCTGAATTCCTTGAAACTAAGTTCCTATTGGAAGGAAATAGTGAAAGGAAGATAGATCTTGAAGAGGTTCAAGGTCAAGTAGATGATACACAATTGGTTGACGCTGGCACTCAACATGAAAATGTTGAGAATGATCAAATGGATGATCAAAATACACAAGACGTTCGCAGATCTGGTAGGATTAGTAATCCTCCTGAGAGATATGGGTTTCTCATGGATGGTTGCTTTGTGGTTGATTTAGATGAACCAACAAACTACCAAGATGCTTTATCAAGGATTGATAAAGATAAATGGCAGGAAGCCATGAACGCTGAGATGCAATCCATGTATGACAACCAAGTTTGGGAACTTGTTGAATAACCTACTGGCTCAAGGCTAGTTGATTGTAAATGGCTTTTCAAAATGAAAACCGACATACATGGAAACTTGGATACATATAAAGCTAAACTTGTAGCAAAAGATTTCACTCAAACTCAAGGGGTTGACTATGATGAAACTTTTTCGCCTGTGGCAATGCTAAAGTCTATTAGGATATTACTTGCCATTTCTGCTCATTATGATTATGAAATATGGCAAATGGATGTCAAGACCGCTTTCCTGAATGGGCATCTTGAGGAAGATGTCTATATGGTTCAGCCTGAAGGTTTTGTTGATCCGAAATATCCTAAAAAGGTATGCAAGTTAAAGAAGTCAATCTACGGATTGAAACAAGCATCTAGAATGTGGAATCATCATTTTAATGAGGAAGCCAAGAAATTTGGCTTCATTAAAAATGGTGATGAAGCTTGTGTATATAAGAAAGCTAGTGGGAGCACTATCATGTTCCTTGTACTATATGTGGATGATATATTGTTATTTGGAAATGATATTCCGGAAATGCAAGGAGTTAAAACTTGGCTAAGTAAATGCTTCTCCATTAAGGATCTTGGAGAAGCACAATACGTTTTGGGGATTGGGATCTACAGGAATAGATCCAAGAAACTGATAGGTTTGAATCAAAGTACATACATTTAAAAGGTTCAAGATGGAGAACTCTAAGAAAGGTTTGGTACCTATTCAAAGAGGAACGCCTCTCAGTTCATCTCAGTGTCCTACCACGAAAGATGAACAAGAGAGAATGAAGAAAGTCCCATATGCGTCTGCCATTGGGTCAATCATGTATGCAATGATATGCACTAGACCGGATGTGTCATGCGCTCTTAGCCTGACAAATAGATACCAGAATAACCCAGGAAACAGTCATTGGATTGCTGTCAAAAGTATATTGAAATACCTTAGGAGGACTAAGGATATGTTTCTAATATATGGGTCTGGTGAGGAGGAACTCGCCGTAAAAGGTTACGTGGATGTGAGTTTTCAAACTGATCGAGATGATTCTCGATCACAATCCGGTTATGTCTTCACGTTAAATGGAGGTGCGGTCTCTTGGAAGAGTTCAAAACAGGATGTTGTTGCTTTATCCACTACAGAGTCGGAGTACATCGCCGCATCATTGGCAGCTCAGGAAGCTGCATGGATGAAGAAATTCATCGACGACTTAGGAGTAGTCCCTTCCATTCAGGACCCTCTTGATATCTTTTGTGACAACGAGGGTGCGATTGCTCAAATCAAAGAACCTCGTGCTCACCAAAAGACCCGTCACATTGAGCGGAGATTCAACTACATAAGGGATGAAGTTGAAAAGGGAAAGATATGTATTCGCAAAGTTCACACAGATCTTAATATAGCGGATCCTCTCATGAATCTCTTACATGGAGCAAAACATACAGGACATGTTTGTGCATTAAGGCTTCGATATTCTAGTGATTGGTCAGGATCTGTTTTAAGTATTATAACGGAACAAAATTGTTCGAACTCATTAATATAATTATGGTATTAATTTATTTTGAGTCATGTTCCTATTTTGCATATTTATCCATGAATAAGTAATTATTCTAAATTCCGTAGTCGATCACATTCGTGGGAACAAGTGTGAGGTTTAGACTATTATGAACTTGGATTGGTACACATTCACGGACTGAATGTGGGGCAAGGTTGCTACCAAGGTTCATAGATATTTGTGGGATGCAAATATTGGAAGACCCGCCCTCAAGATTTACTAAATGGAGCCTTTGTGGTTGATCACATGTAATCTTGAGTAAAGGCGAATATCATTGTATTCTCTGACCTGAGATGCATGTTGGGTTCGGATATCTACCGAGTATTGTGTCTTGATTCTTTCCTTCACTATTCTGAAATATGGTAGTTCATAAGGAAGAGCTTAGGTATAATACAAGGTATATATTTAGGACGCATGTAGTCAAGATAGAATTTGTCCCTCTTATTCGTTGAGAGTCAGATGTTTAAGGCCTGATAAAGTTAAATCTAGAAGAGAATGATCACTCTGTGTCTCTTGGATTTAACATGAAATCTAGGACAAAAGGATGTGATGAAAGATTCACCTATTCATATTCGAGATGGGAACTCGAAAAGGATGATGTTATTGAATGGCACAAAGTCATAACATATTGGGGGTGATGGATGGTAGTTAGGTGGTATCCGTCACTTACACTAATTTCTTATGTTTCTCGTGCAAGTGGGAGATTGAAGGTTTTTCGTATGCCCGAGAGACATATTAAATTAATGTGGCTAATATGTTATCACCCAAGTCGGGTCATACCCAATGACAAGCTTACCGACACCTTAAATGTATTTGATCTTAACGATTGGTTCATTAAACAAATACGCGACACTTGAACTTTAGAAAATCGGTTTTTCTAAAATATTATTACTTGAGATAAATTATTTGGATAATTTATATGATAAGGAATTAATTATTTATAAGATTAAATAGTTATGTTGTGATACATTTTGTAAAAAGGATTTATAAAATGTAAGTAACAAAAGGCATGGGATTATATGTAACTAGTTTTTTTTAGATAATTGCAAGTTACATATTTTTTGAGACATTCCCATGGGGGACGGTTTTAGGGGACCAAGATGGCCTCCCCATGCTTGATGTTACTCCCAATATATGCCACAATTCCTTAGTTATTGATGCTTGACCAAAATACAAAGTGGGCATGCATTCAAAGTTCAAGAAATACACTTAAAAACTGCAACAAAAATTCAGCTCTTGTAGACCCTGCTGGCCGAACTGTTTGGGTAGAATAGGAGAGGATTTTGCTTGGTAAATTAAGGTATTAAGTGTCCTAAAATCCTAACTAAACAAAGGTGGGTGTTGGTGATTGATTGCTTGGGGTATCACTTGCTTGAGGCTTCAAGTTAGAAGCTCATTTTGCATCATCTTCTTCTACATTTCTGCTGTCCAAAATTCAGCCCTCTACATTCCAAGAGAAGGTATAATCACTCTTCTAATCTTGTAATATTTGTAAGCATGATTTCAAGACTTGATATTACATGGAATTTAACAAAATGGCTTTACAAATACACATGTTCTATTAATGCTTCCGCTTGTGTTTACTATCTCAAATCATTGTGTAAACTAAATGAACATGTTGTTTTGAAACTCATTAAATTCCATCAGATCAAGTGTCATTATATTATACTAACTCATGCATCAATTTCCAACACTACTTCAAAATCATTCATAATTCAAACTCGAATTTTAAAGAAATTTAGAAACTAAAGTAGTTTCCTTTATTATGTAATATAGATAGCACGAAGAGATAAATAATTTCGGACGAGAATATTTATGAAAATATCTTCAGAAATATCGAAGATAGTTATGATGATATTTTAGAATTTCTAAGTTCGATGGTTGATGAAGAAATATTTTCCGCAAGATTTTAACATGAGTACGGAGCAAGATGTTCATTGAAGGTTTCATCAGATCCAGAGTTACCTGGATTCTTTGATAATATGGTATGGTCCTTGTATTTGGCCTTGGTCTCCTTCATGGTTTGCTCAATCTATTTTTCAGTACCAAATTTTCTATCGAGCGTTCCTAACACTCCCTTCTTTATCATCAAACTTTTGGTCGTTTAGATCATCTACAATTTTTCTGTTTCCTCTGCATTTAATGCTACAATATCTGAATCATCGGTTATCAATCCGAGGTGGTTTCAGGAGAATTGTGTTTTTAGATGATTAAACGCTGATGGTAATATGGAGGAATATAAAAGGTTCCCCGGTAACAATAAAAGAGTGCGCATATATATCAAGGTTATAATAAGGTTGTTTCGAACGAGAAGTCGAAGTTGATTTGCTGGAGCTGTGGCAAAACTGGCTATCTCTAACAGGAGTTGCAAAGTTATTTTCGGTAATAACAATGCGAAAGGAGCGAGCACAGATACATGTTAAACGTTTACTCAGGTTTCGAGAGTTTTTCAGGTGCAATCTATATGCATAAATCTTTTCTTCCGTAGATGAAGTGTGGTTGGTTCATCCTCTCGATTGAGGTGTTTTCAAGAATCATGAAAGGTTTGAACGCAGATTGTAATCGTCAAGATACAAATGAGTTAAGATGAAATCAAGTGGCAAACTTGAAGAATTGTTTAGTTTCATATTTTATAATCAATATTTTAATTCATTTTAATTGTCCAATGTTGGTTGTCCACGGTTAACAGTCCACAGTTAGTAATTCAATAATTCATATATAGTTTAACATATAATATTCAAATTAATTAATACGTGTCGTGACCCATTATATAAATATCTCAGACTCGATCACAACTCAAAGTATATATATTATTTTAGAATCAACCTCAACCCTGTATAGCTAACTCAAGCATTACTGCATATAGAGTGTCTATGGTTATTTCAAATAATATATATAGATGCGTCGATATGATATGTCAAAACCTTGTATACGTGTCCCGATATTTAAAGTGCGTAAAATAAATAACAAAAATTAAATGACGATAAATAAAATTGCGAGAATTAAAATTGTGATAATTAAATTGCGATAAATAAATGTAATAAGGAATTAACAGTTAGCTAGGATTTTGTTAGCGTCGTTTCTTAACAGAATTTCTTATAGTTAATTTGTTTGTTTCTAACAAATTTTTATTTTTTCCAATGTTTTTCTTCATTATGCCACTTGTTGGATTCTGATAGGTCAAAATCCAAATATGAAATTGAATGAAAATGGTTATTCTGTGGTGAACGGATACTTATATCCGTGGATGTAAGTAGGATAGTAAATGATCGTTGAATCAATTTCGAAGAATATACATTGTAACTTATTAAAGGGAAATCTAAATATTCCTCGGGTATTACCTACCCGTTAAAATATTTTCACTATTAACAGTTTGTACGAAAGAATTGTTTTTTAATTACAATATTTATGAAAACATATATACATATATATTTTCTTCAGATGTAATAATAGATTTAATGAGTTAATATAATATTAAACTCATTTGATTTACTGTTAGAACAAGGATATATAATCTCTAAAACATTAGAATTTACATAATTGCCATGTCGAACGAAGATAATTGATGTAGAACGATACGTAGTATGATGATTATAATCGAGGTACAGAATGAGATGTTGAGGCATGGATTGATGATGGTATTGGTGATGTTACTAATGGTACTATTGGTGCCGATGATGTTGTTGAAGCTAGTAAATTTTGCACCATATTTTCCAAGGCTACAACTCGGGCGCGAAGCTCGTTGACTTCTTCTATTACTCCGGGATGATTGGCGGTTGGAATGAGCGGATGAATAAGATTCAGAATTTGAGATAGTATATAATCATGGCGAGATGCTCTGGATATGAGAGAGAAAATGGTGTCTCGAACAGGTTCGTTGGTTAGCGCTTCAGGTTCATCGTCAAGAGGTGAATTCGGTTGGTGGAAGGGATCGCTTTCTTCGCATCTCCATTGATTAAGTCGACTACGAACCCATCCCCAATTCATCCAGAATTTGTGATGACTGATTGGTTGATCCATTCCGGTTACACTACTTTCGGAGCTCGAGTGTGTTTCCATATCAGAATAGCTGTCAGAATCCGAGGAATTTGAACTAGTGACGAGTTCCCTTTCGTTTGATTGAATAAAGGATTTTTCGATATGAAATGATTTTCAAATATTAGATGATATTCTAATTATATAGAATATCTATATATATAGTACTAAAGATTTCGTAGACTACAGAGGAATTTACGGCATATGTCAGACAGTCTACAGTAACAGATACGCTAAGATATGGATTAGCAGATATGCTAAGATATGAATTTTTGTCTATACACTATTCATGCAATCAATGCAATAATATGTGTCTAGACTAAGAATGATAAGCAGGTAATTTTCGACATGAAATGATAAGCGAAACTTTTGACATGCAGACACGGTCGAAGTCCAGACTCACTAACGCATCTAAACAACTATCAGTTAGACACACTAATGCAAGACCTGGTTCTCTAAGACCACCGCTCTGATACCAATTGAAATTCCCCGTTCATATCGATTATAAATGATTCACAATAGTTGACTTCATCGCGAGGTACTTGACCTCTATATGATACATTTTACAAATATTGCATTCGTTTTTAAAAGACAATCTTTCATTACATCAAAAGTTGACATGCATGCATACCATTCATAATATTCAAACTATAAATGACTTAATAATAATCTTGATGAACTCGACGACTCAAATGCAACGTCTTTTGAAATATTGCATGAATGACTCCAAGTAATATATCTAATATGAGCAAATGCACAGCGGAAGATTTCTTTCATACCTGAGAATAAACATGCTTTCAAGTGTCAACCAAAAGGTTTGTGAGTTCATTAGTTTATCATAATCATTCATTTTCATCATTTTAATAGACCACAAGTTTTCATATATTGTCACGCGTAACTCGCAAATTAAAATTCATTTATATGGATTGAACACCTGGTAACCGACCTTAACAGGATGCATATAGAATATTCCCATCATTCCGGGACTCACATCGGTCATTATAAATTCGAAGTACTAAAGCATCCGTAACTTGGATGGGGCTCGTTGGGCCCGATAGATCTATCTTTAGGATTCGCGTCAATTGGTGGCAATTATCATAAACACCAATTCTTAGGCTACCAAGCTAAAAAGGGGCATATTCGGTTCGATAATCCAACCATAGAATGTAGTTTCGATCACTTGTGTCTATTTCATAAAGCATTTATAAAGGCAGCGCATGTATTCTCAGTCCCAAAAATATATATAAAAAGGGAGTAAATGAAACTCACTCTACAATATTTTGTAGTAAAAATATTCATACGACGATACTGAACAATGCAGGGTTGCCCCGAATTCACGAACCTATATCATTTGTATATATATTAACACATATAATAACATTTAAACAAGTTTTATATATTAATATTAATATACTTTATAATTTGTATGTTATATTAATAAATAGTTTAATTATAACTATTTTATATATTTTAGATAATTATATATATGATTATATTAAAATGTATTTTTCTATTATTTATAACTTAATTAATATTTTATAATAATAACATTTTAGTTAAATCAATATGTAATATTAGTATAGTTAGGATATATGTAAAAATATATTTTTATATAAATACCATTTGTTTATTATAATATTACTAAAATAATGATAATAATAATAATAATGATAAAATGATGATAATTCTAACTCAAATGATAATAATGATAATAATAATAACGCTACTTAATGATATTACTAACAATGATAATAATAATAATAATAATAATAATAATAATAATAATAATAATAATAATAATAATAATAATAATAATAATAATAATAATAATAATAATAATAATAATAATAATAATAATAATAATAATGGTAGTAAAAATAATAAAGTACAACCTTTGAAGACAAGCTTTTTAAAAACAAAACGCCACTGCTCGGTTACCATCATCACGATATTAAATATCATCTCTTATCATCTAATCTCATCATCATCGTATAAATCATTATCATCATCAAATAATCTGAGTATCATCATATAATCTATCATCATCATCACTATCCCGTCCACTGTTATCATCATTTTTTTGTATCACTTCTACAACAGCCCAACTGAATAGTCACGGCCCAACATAAATTAAATGTGTGGCCCAACAATTAATAACTTAAGCCCAATAATTAAATCCTTTTGTAACCTCACTTAAATAAACGGCCCAATAACAAATTTGTGGGATTTCAGTGGAGTAATATAACGTCAGGAGTTTTAAGCATTGCAAGTGGGTCTTATTTGTTTAATATTATTAAAATAGAAATCAAAATACTTTTAATTACTGTAATCAATGGAAACACCATCATTATCTATAATACTTTAATCATCATCCTTCATCATCGTAAAAAAAAATAAACAACCATTAATTACGGCTGCAGAGGCTGGAGTATTAAACAGGACATCGATGCAGCTGTAACAAAAGTTTCGATGTCTACAGTTGGGTTTGGGGTCGAAACAGAAACAATTAGTAGTTGTAATAACGTTATGGTGGTGATTGACTATATCGGAATAGAAAATACAGTAGGAAAACATGCAAAAAAAATTACGTTGATTTCAAATGGTAATGGTGGTGGTGATAGTTGTCGGACTATAGCAGAAGTAGAGAAAAGGAAACAAAAAAAATTATAGCTGTAACAGCATAGAGGGTGGTCTAGGATGGAAAAGGTGTTTGAGGGTTACTCGATTGTGGTTGTTTTTGGTTTACAATAGAAACAAAAGTAATGGGTGGCATAGTTGGTGATTCGGTGGAGGTGATGGTGTTAGAAGGTGGTCGAATGGTGGTGGTTGTTCGTGAGTGGTTCGAATAGGAACAAGGATCATAGTGGCGGTGATGATAATTAAATGGGTTTATGACTAGTATGTTCAATCACCAGCTTACCTATTAAAGCGAGGTTGAGTTTCTTGTGTAACGATCCTAGATTCAATTTGTTAAAAGCACAATAAATTTAAGGAGCTCATAACGAGAATACTGCACGAGCAAGTTTGGTTAGTGGTGATTTGTCGAACAGAATAACAATATGAGGGTTTGGTTGGTATTGTAAGTGGTGTTTCAAGGTTGTCATGGTTATGACTATGATCTTGGGTCGTGTAAAAACAAGAGACAGAGTACGCACCGATTCTAATGTTATATGTATGTAAATGTGGTTTTGATGATGATAACCTCGATTAGAAGAACAGCAAGGATAACGATGATGATGATTTGAGTGGTGGTTAATTGAGGAAGAATGTGATCTTGGTTATGCCTCTTGAATATATGAATATATGTATATATATTGAGTTTATGACAAAATAAAGTAATAATAAATTAATCCTAATAATTGTAATCAAACACCCGTGAATATCAACTATCAATAGGTTACCGACAGTCCTTCACGGAGTGGGTATCGTGATCTATTGCTAAACAGTTAACGTATAAAAGTGTTTCTAAAAATCCCAAATTTTTAAATTAACTATATTTATTTATTTTGGTCATTATAGTATAAAATTCGATCCTTAATTTGTTAAATAAAAATTACATCAACTGTCCCTCTCATTTCTGGATAAAATATAAAAAGTGTTAAAACTTAACAAATAGTTCCTAAATACATTTTTAATAAGCCTAAAAATTATAGAGGTCATTTTCGTATCACCGTTTATTTTAAAATTACATAAGTTTGAATTTAACTTGCTTAATATTAATCGAAACATCAAACGAGTATTACAATCATTTAATATTTATTTTTAATATACTTTATTTATATATAGAGATATATTTTAAATAATAATTATTATAATATCCTATTTTTATTTTATTAATTTTTAATAACAACAACATATAATACTTCAAATTATATTTTAAATTATTATT
The DNA here is from genome assembly GCF_046630445.1 of Rutidosis leptorrhynchoides. Classification (NCBI taxonomy): domain Eukaryota; kingdom Viridiplantae; phylum Streptophyta; class Magnoliopsida; order Asterales; family Asteraceae; genus Rutidosis; species Rutidosis leptorrhynchoides. The sequence goes on along the minus strand of NC_092333.1, from coordinate 264,361,424 downwards.
TATATATACATATACACCTATCTATTTACACTTAATTGTTCGTGAATCGTCGAGAGCAGTCGAAGGTCAATTGAATATATGAACATCGTTTCAAAATTTTCTAGACTCAACATTACATACTTTGCTTATCGTATCGAAATCATATAAAGACTAAGATTAAATTTAGTCAGAAATTCCCGGGTCGTGACATTACAAGGTGTGGGATTGATTTTATTGAGGATGATTGGAAAGTAGTTTTTGTAGATGAGAAAGAAGTGTTATGGTTGGACATAAGGTATCAAATCATAACTTATAAGAATTTTGTTTCATAAAGGTATCAGAATTTGTTAAACTAATGTTTAATTATATATGTAACAACATTTATAGGAACATCATTTTATCAAAGATGATTTTGCGAAGAAACAAACGCTTCATCATTGCAACGGGACTTTTAAGAGATTCAGGGCCAAGTTAAGAATGTATATGGTTAAAGTCAAGCTTCCTTATGAAGAATGTCTAGCTTACGGTTTCATAACTGCAGCAAAATAGAGACAATTTTGTGAACTTGAAGATACACCAGCAAAAAGGATCAGTGTTATTCATTTGCTTTTAAACATGTATGGAATTACATTTTTAAATTGATGGAAACTAATGTGGTTTTTAATCCCATGTAAATTGGAAAGGAATTACGAGAAAAAGGCAGAGAAAACGCCTTGAAATAACCAAAAGATAATTACGCCTGTGTAGGTCGTTCAGGTTATCGAGGCCATCAAGAAGAATGGGATATGGAGAAAAATGATCCTGGAAAGCAAACAGTATACCACGATATCTCCAATCCTGCTGCAAGGAATTATGTACTCGGAAGGATGAAGAGAACGAAAGAAACGAAGAGGCCAATAATTCCAGATACGAATGTGTCCATTGTAGATAAAATTGTAATATACTTTAAATTGTTTTTATAGCCTTATTAACCTAGAATTGTTTTATAATCAATTAATTTTCATATTTTGTTCCAGGTTAAGACAGATAAACAAGGAGGGGATGCCTTGTTAGTTAATGTGGGGAAAGAACACGGCGGTAGAACCAGATGTGTTAGTAGCATGCTAGGATATATCAAATTTGGTAAGCAACAAAAGGGATACCAATTCGTAACAATGGAAAAGGTATATGAATTTATGGTTAAGGAGGTGCAAAGGGTGGTGGCGGAAAGAGAAAAAAATGGAACACATGAAACTTCACATGAAACAGCTACAACAACAGAACATCATGACCCGACAGAACATCACGACACGATAGGAAATATCCAACTGGTAGACTAACAAGTTGACGAACCGGTAGACGCAATGGATGTCTTACAGGTAGACGAACTGGAACAGGTAAACGAATAGGTGGTGTTGAATGACAAGTCTGTTGAGAGAAAATAGGGAATGGAAGATCACCCAGTTGTGGAGAAACAAGTGGAGATCCAGCAAATAGAGGAGGAACAAGATAGAGTGGCGAAAAAACAGAAAGTGAATGCTCTAGGCATGCGAAAAGAAGTGATTGATGAACCAAGGGTTCAAGAGCAAAGGGTCAAGAACCAACCGTTTGCAGACTTGCAAAACATAAAGGTAATTGATCTTCTTTTATTTCAAAAGCTAAATGGATACTTCAATACACATTTAAACTATTAACTACTCTACAATTTATATTTCTTGTTCTTAATGTTTACAGGACGAAGTTGAAATCTTGTTATTTAACCTACATCGTATAGAGACTCTTGTGTGTGCTTAGGGTACACTATATCCAAACAACGAATTTACTCAAGTAAATGGGAAAAAAGTTGTTCCTTTTTACATGAAGGTGAAAATAAACAACTTTATTAAGGACTACACATCATTGAGGCTTCCAATATGAGATGACCCGTCCTAATCCATAAGGACGAATACAATAACATATGATTATATCGCGAGGTATTTGACCTCTATATGATACATTTTACAAACGTTGCATTTATTTTTAAAAGACAACCTTTCATTACAGTAAAAAGTTAACAGACATGCATACCATTTCATAATATTCAACTTATAAATGACCTAATCTGTCATTTACTAAATAATAATCTCTATTAAACTCAACGACTTGAATGCAACGTCTTTTGAAATATGCCATGAATGACTCCAAGTAATATCTTTATAATGAGCAAATGCACAGCGGAAGATTTCTTTCAAACCGGAGAATAAACATGCTTTAAATTGTCAACCAAAAGGTTGGTGAGTTCATTAGTTTATCATAATCATTCATTTCCATCATTTTAATAGACCACAAGAATTTCCTTTCCATTTCTCATAAATATACGTCCCATGAATAGAGACAAAAATCATTCATATGGATTGAACACCTGGTAACTGACATTAACAAGATGCATATAAGAATATCCCCATCATTCTGGGACATCCATCAGACATGATATAAAAACTCGAAGTACTAAAGCATCTGGTACTTTGGATGGGGTTTGTTAGGCTCAATAGATCTATCTTTAGGATTCGCGTCAATTAGTAGATTGGTTTACTAATTCTTAGGCTACCAAGCAAAAGGGGCATATTCGGCTTCGATCATTCAACCATATAATGTAGTTTCGATTACTTGTGTCTATTTCGTAAAACATTTATAAAAAAAATTCGCATGTATTCTCAGCCCAAAAATATAAAGGGTAAAAAGGTAAATGAAACTCACTATACTGTATTTCGTAGTAAAAATACATATAACGTCATTGAATAAGTGCAAGGTTAGCCTCGGATTCACGAACCTAAATTAATTAATTATATATATATATATATATATATATATATATATATATATATATATATATATATATATATATATATATATATATATATATATATGTGTGTGTGTGTGTGTTGGTCAATATTTTTCTAACAAATTAGGTCAAGTCATAGTGTACCACAATCTTAATGCTCGAGACTAATATGCAAAAGTCAACAAAAGTCAATTTGACTCAAACTGATTTCCAAAATCTATACATGATTAATATATAGTTTAAATATCGTCATTTTATATTTTTAAATATTTTTAAAAGATTTATTAGAGTAAATAATATAATTCATTTATTAATTAATAAAATTTTTATAATAAAATTTATATAATAAAATATACTTATATATATATTAAGTAATAAAATTTATAGAGTTCATTTAATATCATAAAGATAATATGATAGGTATTATTAAAGTAATTTTATTAAACGTAGTAAAATATGTTTGTATCACATATATATTTGATAAAATAATATCTATAATAATAGTAAGTAAAAGTTGTATTATTTTGTAATAATAATTATTATTATTCTATTAATAAAAATATCAATATTTATAATTACTAAATAGACATTATGATAAAATGATAATTCTAATTATGATAACATTAATATTTACGATACTTTTTAATATTATCTTTAAAATAATAATTCTATTTAAAATGATAATAATAATAATGATATTTTATAATAACAATGATATTTCTATTAAAATGATAATTTTTGTTAAAATGATAGTTTTAATACTAACGATACTTTTAATAATAATAGTAATGATAAAAATAATAAAAATGATATTTTTTTATCTAAATCAATATCTTACGATATTTTAAATTTCATCATGATACTCATACTCATTATTTCCTAATTGATTCATTTAATAGCTTTTAATCGTCTTTTATATCGCGTTCATATTAATAATAATAATAATAATAGTAATCAAAATAATTAGGTGTTACTAATATTAGTTTTAATTACAATAATATTAATAATAATAAATATTATGATAATCTTAATGATAATACTAATAACTATTTTAATGATAATAATACTAATTATAATTTTAACAATAAATACGATAGTAATAATAATAAAAATAACAATTTTTAATGATAATACTTTTTATTGATAATAATAATAATAATAATAATAATAATAATAATAATAATAATAATAATAATAATAATAATAATAATTAGATAAAAATTATACCAACGATAATAACGACGATAATAATAATCATTTTTAATAATAAAACAAAGATTCAATTGACTATAACTTCTAATCCGTTCATCGAAACCATTCCATATCTAAATGAAAAGTTCTTAATTTTTCACTAGCTTTCCAACAACATGCATATCTTATACCTTAACTCAACCGCATATGTAACTAATTCAGGATTCAACATAACCTATCGAACGGCAATATTAAAAGTACAAGCATGCATAATCCTATACACTCGAGCACTAGTCAGGGATACACTATTTGTATGTAAAAATTAAATTATGAGCGCTTACGTATCAATATTGAGATTCAATATTGCAGGAAAGGTACGTAGATGCAACAGAGATGATAAACAGCAGGTTGACCTCACGAGCATACCGATGATCCATACCCATAACCTCCATAGCTATAACCCATAATTTCCTTAGCCCTACCCTACTCAGAAAACCATGTTGTAATAACTCGCGTGTACCCCTTGTCGTAGTATTTTATGTTTAACATGTACTAATAATAATACTAAATACTACTAATAATAATATTAATAATAATAATAATCTTAATAATAATAATAATAATAATAATAATAATAATAATAATAATAATAATAATAATAATAATAATAATAATAATAATAATAATAATAATAATAATAATAATAATAATAATATGTAGTATATATGTATGTGTAAGAGATCGAGAAAGATAGATAGTTGAAACTGGCACCAGAAGTCGATACTTAAAAGGAATGTGAGCCACCTAACCACCCCATGCAAGTGCATGTGGTTTGTGTTGTAAAACCATGCAAGTGCATGGATCAATTTTCCAGCTCATATGACTCTTTAAATCTTGCCGACACTCCTTTATTATTTTTATATATAAATTATATTTAATTTATATAATTACTTATATATTATATTATATTTACGTTCATGGTAAAAATGTAATTTTTACTCAAATGACTCGTACGTTGTCACTCGACTCATGTACCACTTTTGATTTTTTGAACGCACTTTCGTACGTTTAGAAAACTAGCTTTTTACGTTATTCGATGTGTACCCTTATCAATAATTTGACTTACTCATCAATAAATTACCTTATAAAAAATGTAACTTATAAAATTGAGCGTTGTGGTCATTTGCTTCTATAAATCAGTGACTCGTTGTTTATCAAAATATATTACTTTAAATCAGGACATTTTATGACTAAGTTATATATATTTATATTTTCATTTCGAAATATAAATTTGAACTATTTACTTAATATAGTTTTTCAAAACTAATGTCATTCAAAACTTATATATCTAGAAATCATTTTGATTATTAAGAATTACTATTTCGTAACATTTAAATTTTTAAAGTTTAAAATTGATATAGTTCATTTATATACAAACGTTCATAAAACATTTTAATAACCAAATTATTGTATATTCAAAAATCATTTTATTACAAAGCTTAGAAGTTGTTATGTCATAAGACGTTTTTAGTAATAAAAGTCTATTATATCGAAAAGACGTTTTTGTTTAAGAAAATAAAATCATATATGAATCATATCAGGTTTCAAGGTTTTAAATTTCCATTTTAATCATGACTCGTAGGATTAAGTCTAAAGGAAAATCAAACGTATGAAATCATCTTAATGTAAAATGTCGATCTATTTAACTTGTCAATATCTATTTCCTAATTACCTATATTCCCTAATTTCACTTTCACAATATATAATATGAAGGTTAATTAATTTATCTTATCAAAAGTCACGAGGTAATTATTGTAAGGCATGTATTGGAATTTAACAGGAATTTCCACCAATTCGACTAGCTCTCGCTACTTGACACTTTGTCCTTACTCAAAGATCACTTTACCATTTATTCTGAATATCGTTAAAAGGAAAGGTTTTCCAAATCAAAGTGGACCTTTTAACAGAGACTCGTAATCATAATTCAATGTATCTGATATTTCAATCGTTTGATCTTATCTTCTAATTCCTTCGATAATTATCTTGAAACGGATACAATCATGTAAAGTATTATACATCTAATACTTTGTTAATGTTTTCAAGTTATAATATATATACACATATACATATATAATCATATACGTTCATTTAATGGTTCGTGAATCATTGGAATTTGGTCGAGGTTAAATGAATGTATGAACACAGTTTAAAATTCTTGAGATTCAACTTAACAAACTTTGCTTATCGTGTCGGGAATATATAAAGATTAAAGTTTAAATTTGTTCAGAAATTTCCGGGTCGTCACAGTACCTATCCGTTAAAGAAATTTCGTCCCCGAAATTTGATAGAAGTCGTCATGGCTAACAATGAGAATGTTATTATAACGAATGTAAGCTGATACATAGAGTTTTATCATGATTAAGAAATATGAATAAAATAATTCGATTACTCGAAGCGTGTGAGTGATGTTATGAATGAAATACGATTATAGTGATTCGTCATATCTTTTGACGTCATCACGAGTGATCTCCGAATTTAAAGAAAATCTTTGTAATCCATATTGGATTTGATTCTTTGGTGATTAGGGAAATTATGATCCTCTTCGATTTAATGCGATAATCCATCTCGATTTCCCTATCGGACATTTCACTATAAATATACCTCCTTCGTTTCCTTACAACTCACACTTCCTATTCTTTCTCCCTCAACTCATATTTTTAAAGTATTCGTTAATATGCTTCATCCAGTGCTGATTCTCAATATACTCCTCACTTTCATCTATGTCATTCTTCTCTTTCATCTGCTATCAGAAGAATCTATTTACTTTTACTATACTCTTGGTTTTATAGTGTTTTTAGTGCTTCCGTGTCTTTATATTGCTATCTGTATCGATATCTACAGTTTATAGTTTCTGGGTTGTTGTTGGGTTTTATATCTTCCCTTACATTTCGATATCCCTGCTTCTGTCTCCTATAATCATTGTCATCCACAGTTAATGCTTTCTCCTATTTGCTGTGATTTATACCCCAATTTCTATTTCGGAGATTTGTCCTTTCGTTTCTTCTTCTTGCGATTAAGCACTGCTTGTAATGGTCTAAAATTCACAGACATAAATTTCGGAATGAACATTATTAATGTTTTAAGAAAGAAATGGTAATGGCACGATCTTGATTTATTAAATTACCAGAATACCTTGGAAAAGACCGAATCATCAAGAAAATATTTTCTTGATATTTTAGAGGTTAAATAAAATACAAGAGTCGTGTAACATGGCATACGATGACGATATGGTCTGTGAATCATCATATTTCATTAGAACTCAGCATCACTTACCGTAATATAATCACGTTGATCAAGTGTCATTATATTATACTAACTCATGCTTCAGTTTCCAACACTACTTCAAAAACATTCATATTTTAAACTCAAAGGTTTACAGAGTATAGGAAGTAAACAGTTTCCTTTTTGATGTAATACAGATAGCGCAAAGAGATAAATGATTCCAGATAAGAATAGTTATGGAAATATCTTCAGAAATATGGAGGATATTTATAATGAAAGATATGATGATATCTTATAATATCTAAGATCAGAGGATGATGAAGAATATTGTCCGCGAGAGTTTTAAAGTAAGGAGTAAGATATTCGCTAAAGACTTCAGCAGACACTGAATCATTTGGATTCTTTGAAGGTAGATTTCGTCCTTGTGATTTGTCCACTGCCTCCTTCATACTTTTTCAATCCGTTTTCCAGTTCTAGACCTTCTCTTTTTATGTGCTTTGTCAACGCACTATTCTTTATCATCAAACTTTTTACTGTTAAGGTCGTTTACAGTTTTTGCTGCTTCATCAGCATTTTTCAAAATTAGTTCGCAGTTTAGGGTGTTTTTCAGAAACCTCACATTCGAAGTCTTGTAAGTCTTGGAGGTAAACATTATATGTACACATATAACTGTTGGCGTAGACATGCTGCGAGATTTCAAAATACTGATTGCTAATTCCCGATGATTCGTATGGAAATTCTCGTTACAAGATACAGATGAGTAAATTATGGGGTTTTGATAATTATAATGATTTTTCAAAAATTCAAAGATCTGTGAAGTTGTTGGTAAGTTTATTGCTAATATGGTGGAATATGAAAGGTTCCCCAGTAACGATGGTGTATATCTCAAGGTTATAATAAGGTTAGTCTGACTGAAAAGTCGAAGTTGACTTGTTGGAGCTGTGACAAAATTTGCTATTTTGAAAAGAAATCGTAGGGTTATTTTTGCTAATAAATGCCAAAGGATCTATTACGGGTACGTGTTAAACTATGACTTTGGTTTCGAGAGTCTTTCAGGTACATAACTGTGAGTAACATGTGGTTGGATCATCATCTCTATTGTTCATTGTTTGAAGTGTCTTCAGGAATTTTGAAGGGTTTGAACACAGATTGTAATCGTTAATATACATATGATGTTCTACCACAGTTTTGAAGTCAAAGTATAGCTTCAAAAGATGTAAGATTCTAAAAGTGATGATACAGGTTATATCTCAAATTGAATTTTGAGATTTCAGAATCAGAATTATGTAATTGGATTTAAATGAATATGGTTGTTTTGATTTCTATAAAAGAATGTATGTTGTTGAGAAAATAGTGAGTATAGTTGATGATTGCTGAATCAGATCCGAAGAATGTAACATATTAATTGTGAATTTATATATCTCTCGGGTATTACCTACCCGTTAAAAATAATTTCACAATTAATATTTTGTACAAAAGAATTTTTATTACAGTCTTTATGAAAAAAATAAAAATATATATATATGTATATTTTTTTCAGATGTAACCTAGATTTAATGAGTTAATATTAAATTAAACTCATTTAATTTACGGTTGAAACTAGAATTGAATAATTCCTAAGGACATTAGAAATTACATAACTTTTACGGAGTATTTCTCCAATGTAATTGAAATTATGAATCAATACTTCATTATTTGTTGATGTATAATGTTTGGTTCGTGGAACTCTTGTGAATTTCGCAAGGTACAAATGAGGTTCTTTGAAAAGTTTCGAGTACATTAATGATGAAAGTGTAAAATCAAACATATATTTGAATAATACACTTGGTTTATTATGAGTTGAAATTTATTGAATTGCGACAGAAATTGTAGCTAACGATGGTTAAGTTGCTGACGTGGGACGTACATCATTGCATATTTGTCATATGAATTAACCGAGTAGTTAAGATTCACACACAATATCTTAATACGGAAAGATTTATTTTGATCTGAAAAATTATTATATATATATATATATAAAATATACATATAATTTATCCAGAAGGAATGAGTTAATACTTCATAACTCGTTGATACAATATACGCGTTATTGATTCGTAATGATGTCCACAGTAATTCTTGAACTGACGGAGTTTGTGATGTTATAGGTGTTGTTGATTCTGATGCTGACTGCACTGACGATGCTGGTGACGCTGACAGTACTATTGATGCTTTTGGGAAAACAAGTTTAGCTTGTTAACCACACACCATTTTTGTCAGGGTTTCTACTATTCCTTCTATCATTTTGATTCGCTTAACTGATTTATCGTTAGGGCTAGAATAGATAATCTCTAAGACTTTAGAGACTACATAATCGTCGCAGAATGTTTCTCCAATGAAGTTATGAATCAATGCTTCATCGTTTTTTGTTGTTGGTATTCCTTGGTATCTACAGAACGTATGACATTGGTGCTTGTGGGACAGATTGTAAAATTGAGGTTTACGACGCGGTTTTGGTTGGAGGTGGTAATGGTACTTTTGGCGTTGATGATGGTTGTACTGGTCATGCTGCTGGTGCTGCTGCTGGTGTTTGTAACCCTTGCACCATATTCTCCAATGCCACTACCCGAGCGCGAAGCTCGTTGACTTCTTCTATTACACTGGGGTGATTGTCGGTTCGGACGAGCGGATAAATAAAATCTAGAATTTGATGTAGTATATAATCGTGACGAGATACTCTGGAAATGAGAGAGAAAATGGTATTTCGGACAGGTTCACCGGTAAGTGCTTCAGGTTCTTCGTCAAGAGGGCAATGTGGTGGATGGAAGGGATCACCTTCTTCTTGTCTACAATGATTGAGGAGGCTATGAACCCATCCCCAATTCATCCAGAATAGATGATGACTGATTGGTTAATCCATTCCGGTCACACTAATTTCGGACCTTGAGTGGGATTCCATTTCGGAATTCAAGGGACTTGAATTGATGACGAATTCCATTTCCTACGATTTGATAAAGGATTCTTCTATATGTAATGATTTTCTGGCTATCGGATGGTATTCTAATTACATAGAATATCCATATATATAGAACAAAAGATTTTGTAGATTACGTAGGAATTTACGGTATATGTCAGGAAAAGTTTACAGTAATAGATACGATAAGATATGATTTAGTAGATACGCTAAGATATGAATTTTGGATATACACTATTCATGCATTCAACGCAACAAAACGTGTCTAGACTAAGAATAATAAACAGGTAATTTTTCGACGAAAATGATAAGCAAACTTTTGACATGCAGACACGGTCGAAGTCCAGACTCACTAATGTATCCTAACGACTTATCAGTTAGACACACTAATGTAGACCTGGTTCGCTAAGACCACCGCTCTGATACCACATGAGACGACCCGTCCTAATCCATAAGGATGAATACAATAACATATGATTACATCGTGAGGTATTTGACCTCTATATGATACATTTTACAAACGTTGCATTTATTTTTAAAAGACAACCTTTCATTACAGTAAAAAGTTGACAGGCATGCATACCATTTCATAATATCCAACTTATAAATGACCTAATCTGTCATTTACTTAATAATAATCTCTATTGAACTCAACGACTTGAATGCAACGTCGTTTGAAATATGCCATGAATGACTCCAAGTAATATCTTTATAATGAGCAAATACACAGCGAAAGATTTCTTTCAAATATGAGAATAAACATGCTTTAAAGTGTCAACCAAAAGGTTGGTGAGTTTATTAGTTTATCATAATCATTCATTTCCATCATTTTAATAGACCACAAGAATTTCATTTCCATTTCTCATAAATATATGTCCCATGCATAGAGACCAAAATCATTCATATGGAATGAACACCTAACCGACATTAACAAGATTCATATAAGAATATCCCCATCATTCCGGGACATCCATCGGACATGATATAAAAACTAGAAGTACTAAAGCATCCGGTACTTTGGATGGGGTTTGTTAGGCCCAATAGATCTATCTTTAGGATTCACGTCAATTAGTAGATCGGTTTACTAATTCTTAGGCTACCAAGCAAAAGGGGCATATTCGGCTTAGATCATTCAACCATATAATGTAGTTTCGATTACTTGTGTCTATTTCGTAAAACATTTATAAAAAAATTCGCATGTATTCTCAACCCAAAAATATAAAGGGTAAAAAGGCAAATGAAACTCACCATACTGTATTTCGTAGTAAAAATACATATAACGTCATTGAACAAGTGCAAGGTTGGCCTTGGATTCACGAACCTAAATTAATTATATATATATATATATATATATATATATATATATATATATATATATATATATATATATATATATATATATATATATATATATATATATATATATATATATATATGTATATGTGTGTGTGTGTGTGTGTTGGTCAATATTTGTTTAACAAATTAGGTCAAGTCATAGTGTACCACAATCTTAATGCTCGAGACTAATATGCAAAAGTCAACAAAAGTTAATTTGACTCAAACTGATTTCCAAAATCTATACATGATTAATATATAGTTTAAATATCGTCGTTTTATATTTTTAAATATTTTTAAAAGATTTATTAGAGTAAATAATATAATTCATTTATTAATATATAAAATTTTATATTAAAATTTATATAATAAAATATACTTTTATATATATTAAATAATAAAATTTAATTTATAGAGTTCATTTAATATCATAAAGAATATATGATAGGTATTATTAAAGTAATTTTATTACACGTAGTAAAATATATTTGTATCACATATTTATTTGATAAAATAATATCTATAATAATAGTAAGTAAAAGTTGTATTATTTTGTAATAATAATTATTATTATTCTATTAATAAAAATATCAATATTTATAATTACTAAAATCACATTATGATAAAATGATAATTCTAATTATGATAACATTAATATTTACGATACTTTTTAATATTATCTTTAAAATAATTATTCTATTTAAAATGATAATAATAATGATATTTTATAATAACAATGACATTTCTATTAAAATGATAATTTTTGTTAAAATGATAGTTTTAATACTAACGATACTTTTAATAATAATAGTAATGATAAAAATAATAAAAATGATATTTTTTTATCTAAATCAATATCTTACGATATTTTAAATTTTATCATGATACTCATACTCATTATTTCCTAATCGATGCGTTTAATAGCTTTTAATCGTCTTTTATATCGCGTTCATATTAATAATAATAATAATAGTAATCAAAATAATTATGTGTTACTAATATTAGTTTTAATTATAATAATATTAACGATAATAAATATTATGATAATCTTAATGATAACACTAATAACTATTTTAATGATAATAATGATAATAATACTAATTATAATTTTAACGATAAATACGATAGTAATAATAATAAAAATAACAATTTTTAATGATAATACGTTTTATTGATAATGATAATAATAATAATAATAATAATAATAATAATAATAATAATAATAATAATAATAATAATAATAATAATAATAATAATAATAATAATAATAATAAGATAAAAATTATACCAACGATAATAACGACGATAATAATAATCATTTTTAATAATAATACAAAGATTCAATTGACTATAACTTCTAATCCGTTCATCGAAACCATTCGATATCTAAATGAAAAATTCTTAATTTTCCACTAGCTTTCCAACAACATGCATATCTTATACCTTATCTCAACCGCATATGTAACTAATTCAGGATTCAACATAACCTATCGAATGGCAATATTAAAAGTACAAGCATGCATAATCCTATACACTCGAGCACTAGTCAGGGATACACTATTAGTATGTAAAAATTAAATTATGAGCGCTTACGTATCAATATTGAGATTCAATATTGCAGGAAAGGTACGTAGATGCAACAGAGACGATAAACAGCAGGTTGACCTCACGAGCATACCCATGATCCATACCCATAACCTCCATAGCCGTAACCCATAATTTCCTTAGCCCTATCCTACTCAGAAAACCATGTTGTAATAACTCTTGTGTGTACCCCTTGTCGTAGTATTTTATGTATAACATGTACTAATAATAATACTAAATTCTACTAATAATAATATTAATGATAATAATAATAATAATAATAATCTTAATAATAATAATAATAATAATAATAATAATAATAATAATAATAATAATAATAATAATAATAATAATAATAATAATAATAATAATAATAATAATAATAATAATAATAATAATAATAATATGTAGTATATATGTATGTGTAAGAGATCGAGAAAGATAGATAGTTGAAACTGGCACCAGAAGTCGATACTTAAAAGGAATGTGAGCCACCTAACCACCCCATGCAAGTGCATGTGGTTTGTGTTGTAAAACCATGCAAGTGCATGGATCAATTTTCCAGCTCATATGACTCTTTAAATCTTGCCGACACTCCTTTATTATTTTTATATATAAATTATATTTAATTTATATAATTACTTATATATTATATTATATTTACGTTCATGGTAAAAATGTAATTTTTACTCAAATGACTCGTACGTTGTCACTAGACTCATGTACCACTTTCTATTTTTCGAACGCACTTTCGTACGTTTAGAAAACTAGCTTTTTACGTTATTCGATGTGTACCCTTATCAATAATTTGACTTACTCATCAATAAATTACCTTATAAAAAATGTAACTTATAAAATTGAGAGTTGTGGTCATTTGCTTCTATAAATCAGTGACTCGTTGTTTATCAAAATATATTACTTTAAATCAGGACATTTTATGACCAAGTTATATATATTTATATTTTCATTTCGAAATATAAATTTGAACTATTTACTTAATATAGTTTTTCAAAACTAATGTCATTCAAAACTTATATATCTAGAAATCGTTTTGATTATTAAGAATTAATATTTCGTAACATTTAAATTTTTAAAGTTTAAAATTGATATAGTTCATTTATATACAAACGTTCATAAAACATTTTAATAACCAAATTATTGTATATTCAAAAATCATTTTATTACAAAGGTTAGAAGTTGTTATGTCATAAGACGTTTTTAATAATAAAAGTCTATTATATCGAAAAGACGTTTTCGTTTAAGAAAATAAAATCATATATGAATCATATCAGGTTTCAAGGTTTTAAATTTCCATTTTAATCATGACTCGTAGGATTAAGTCTAAAGGAAAATCAAACGTATGGAATCATCTTAATGTAAAATGTCGATCTATTTAACTTGTCAATATCTATTTCCTAATTACCTATATTCCCTAATTTCACTTTCACAATACATAATATTGGAATTTAAGGCATGTATCATTGTAAGGCATGTATTGGAATTTAACAGGAATTATTGTAAGGCATGTATTAGAATTTAACAGGAATTTCCACCAATCCGACTAGCTCTCGCTACTTGACACTTTGTCCTTACTCGAAGATCACTACCATTTATTCCGAATATCGTTAAAAGGAAAGGTTTTCCAAATCAAAGTGGACCTATTAACAGAGACTCGTAATCATAATTCAATGTATCTGATAATTCAATCGTTTGATCTTATCTTCTAATTCCTTCGATAATTATCTTGAAACAGATACAATCATGTAAAGTATTATACATCTAATACTTTGTTAATGTTTTCAAGATATAATTTATATACACATATACATATATAATCATATACGTTCACTTAATGGTTCGTGAATCATTAGAATTTGGTCGAGGTTAAATGAATGTATGAATGTGATGACCCGGAAATTTCTGATCAAATTTAAACTTTAATCTTTATATGTTTCTGACACGATAAGCAAAATCTGTAATGTTGAGTCTCAAAGGTTTTGAAATCTATATTCATGTAACCAATTACTCTCTGACTGTGCCTGACGATTCACGAACAATTAATTGTAAATACATACATATATATTTAAATATATATATATACATAATATACATATATATATATATATATATATATATATATATATATATATATATATATATATATATATATATATATATATATATATATATATATATATAATAATAATTTGAAATATTATTTGAAATAATATATGAGTAAATTGTTGAAAATAAATATGTAAAATAATATGCGATGTAATGAAAACTATTATTATAAATATATATTTAGATATATATATATATATATATATATATATATATATGTGTATATGAATATGTATATGTATATAAATACTACTTGTAAAAATATAAAATAATATTAAATCTATTTTTTTTTAAAATATATAATATATATTTATGTGATAAAACTTGTTATTTAAAACGGATTATATACAGGGAGAGAGTAAATGGAAAATGAGAGATTTCGAGCTTAATTAGAAAACGTCAGTAACACCCGGTTGATGTTTTGTTAGTTTTAAGATAAATATTGTACATTTTCATGAAGGATTGAAATAAATGTTGGACTGTAAATTGATTGCGAAGATTTTAGATTTGTCAAAAATATTTTTACCTTTTTAAGATTAAATATTAGTACTCCGTACATATAAATTGGAACAGAAATTAAATAATTATCGAACCTTTTTGATCGCGTTCCAAACAGTTAATGAGTGAAATAATTAAATATAGTTAATCTAAAAGTTTGGTATTTTTAGGAACACATTTATCCGTAACTGTTTAGCAAAGGACGACGAAATAACACAGTCCGTAAAAACTGTCTGTAGAATGATTATCTAATTCACACGTTTAAATTATTAAATATTATTATATTATAATTATAAATTCAAATACTGTGTTAAAGTTTTGTTTCTTTTCTTGATTGATTCTTTAAACTTTTGTGTATACATGCACATATAGTGCATTCGGTTTTCTGTCTGTGTCATGGATTCTCAATATCTCTACTAGCTCTTACACTATATACAAGACTTTGCATTTATTGATTTATGGTTTCCATTTTTCTGTGCCATCTATCTATTCTCTCATATATACACATGTATGCAAGATATATAGGAAGATATCCTCTTCCTTGTTTATACTTTCTAAACCATCAAACCCATTTATATTCCTATTACGGGTTGAGAACACAATTCTTTCACAACCATCATCAACTTTCCCTTCTTTGTTATATCGACTAAAGCATCATCACACAACTATAATAAACTTACAACCAAAAACCACATTCTCTCTTTTGTTGCTGTTGTATGTTACCTTCTTGTTCAACCTTCATCACTCTAAGGAAAACCACCCGTCACCAAAACAACCTTAAATCAACTCTCACCCTTACTAACTTGATCGAAACCCTTCACCACCCATTGTTGTTCATTCGAAATCCACTAGTTTCGTTTCTTGTTTGTGATTGATATTAATCGAGACCATCAAGATCACCAACATCATTATAGACAAACCCATCGGCAACCCAATACAATTTTGCTGCTACTACAGTCACTATGCACGACCTTCTTTTATTTCGAAACCCATTTAATATTAACTTCTTGATCTCGAAACTTGCTGCAATGTTTTTTCATTTATTCGAATGCAACTACTACTGCGTTTTCTGGTTCGTTTCATCACAACCATCCGATAAACCACCTGCAAATTATTCCATCTTCCGAATCTATATTCGAAAACCAAACACCATTAATGAATCTACAATTATTACTGTTACTGTTTCGTTAACCAGTTGCAAGCCGTCTGTTTAAAGCTACTACAGTATCTGTTTCATATTCTATTTTTTTTACTATGAACGAAGGAAGTAAAGATGATGATGATTACGATGTATATGATGAGGTTACAGTAAATATAAATAAAGAAAAGAAAACTGTACCCTATTACTATCTCACTCCTGTCTCCTGCTTTTTCTCCTGTCGACATCCCTACAGATATATGTGGACCGATCTTATTTTTATTCTCCTAGGCCGTATTACTCCTTCCATACAAGGATCAAGCTTTTAGTTTCTGTTGGGCCGTGTTATTATTGTTCTTTTGGGCCAAGATCCTATTTAGGATAGTATGATGGGCTGTGAACAACCGAAGCCCATGTCCCAATTTAAAACCCTATTAAATCGGCCCTAGTTTTTGATTACTTGTCAACCGTTAATGTTACCGTACTACTAGCTGTTGCGTGATAAAAAAATTTTTACCGCGAACAATAACAACCATGATGTGAGGTGACAACGGTAAAGAGTAGTTTAAATGAATTGATAAAGATGATGCATAATTGTGATGAATGAAGAAACGGAGATAAAGAGATGAAATCGATTGATAACGTCGTGATTTTATGTGATCACTTGATGTTATAATAATGATATATAAATGGTAACGATGATGTTTAATAATAATAACAATAAGGTTTAATAACAATAACGATGATGAAGAAAATTGTAGAAGACAATGAATGGTTCTGGGTTTTGTAAAGAAGAAGAAGAAATATGGAAACCGAATAAAACGGGTTATATATAATTGGGTTCTGATTTAATTCAGAAAAACATAAATGGATGAACGGTTAGGGGAGGCTTTGGGTTAGTATGAGTTTGCGGGTTCGAGCCCTCGTAGTGGCGTTTATTTTTTTAAGGCTTGATACATGAAGGTAGTTTTTTTTATCATTTTTATTATTTTTATTATTATTGTTATTATCATTATTATTATTTTTTTTTATCATAAGTATTAGTATTATTATTAGTAGTATTATTATCATTATAGTTATTAACATAAATATTAGTATTATTATTATTATTTTTAAAATCATAATTTTTATAGTTATTATTATTAGTATTCATTATTATTAACATTTTTATTAAAAAGTATCATTTATATTAAAAGTATCATTATTAATCCTACTATCATTATTATTATTTTTATCATTATTAATATGATTTTAGTATTATTATAATATTAACAAACAATATATATATATATATATATATATATATATATATATATATATATATATATATATATATACAAAAATATATTTAATACATATAACATAACAAAATTTATACTTTTATTTATTTTAAATATATAAAATGAATATATGCAACATATAGGTTATTAATATAAAAATGATATAACTAATAAATTTATATATATATACATAAATTTGGTCGATTACAACTATGTGTGTTAATATATATATAAATGATATAGGTTCCTGAATCTAAGGTCAACCATGCATTGTTCAGTATCGTCATATGTATTTTTACTACAAAATACAGTACGGTGAGTTTCATTCGCTCCCTTTTTAAATGCTTTTGCTATATATATTTTTGGGACTGAGAATACATGCGCTGCTTTATAAATGCTTTACGAAATAGACACAAGTGATCAAAACTACATTCTATGGTTGGATTATTAAACCGAATATGCCCCTTTTTAGTCTGGTAATCTAAGAAATAGGGAACAGACACCCTAATTGACGCGAACTCTAAAGATAGATCTATTGGGCCCAACAAGCCCCATCCAAAGTACCGGATGCTTTAGTACTTCGAAATTTATATCATGTCCGAAGGAGGATCCCTGAATGATGGGGATATTCTTATATGCATATTGTGAATGTCGGTTACCAGGTGTTCAATCCATATGAATGATATTTTTGTCTCTATGCATGAGACGTATGTTTATGAGAAATGGAAATATGAAATCTTGTGGTCTATTAAAATTATGAAATGATTATTTATGATAAACTAATGAACTCACCAACCTTTTGGTTGACACTTGAAAGCATGTTTATTCTCAGGTATGAAAGAAATCTTCCGCTGTACATTTGCTCATCTTAGAGATATTACTTGGAGTCATTCATGACATATTTTTAAAAGACGTTGCATTCGCGTCGTTGCGTTCATCAAGATTATTATTAAGTCAATTATAGTTAGATATATTATAAAAGGGTATGCCTGCCGTCAACTTTCGATGTAATGAAAGATTGTATTTTCAAAAACGAATGCAATGTTTGTAAAATGTATCATATAGAGGTCAAGTACCTCGTGATGTAATCAACTGTTGTGAATCGTTTATAATCAATATGGATGTTGTCAGGATGGATTAGGAAGGGTCACTTCAGTTGGTATCAGAGCGGTGGTCTTAGCGAACCAGGTCTTGCATTAGTGTGTCTAACTGATAGTTGCTTAGATGCTTTAGTGAGTCTGGACTTTGACCGTGTCTGCATGTCAAAAGTTTTGCTTATCGTTTTTTTCGAAAATCATCTGCTTATCATCTTTAGGAAATTACCTGCTCATTATTCTTAGTCTAGACACGTTTTATTGCATTGACTGCATGAATAGTGTATAGACAAAATTCATATCTTAGCGTATCTGTTACTGTAGACATTATTTGACACATTTCCTTAATTTCCTCCGTAATCTACGGGATCTTCTGTACTATATTAGATATTCTGTATAATTAGAATATTATCCGATAACCGAAAATCATTTCATATCGAAAATCCTCTAACTAAACATAAAATATGGATCCTACACCTAGCTTGGATTCCATTAGTTCCGGAAGAGATTTCGAGATGTATATTAAAGCAGACTCCGAAGTCAATGAACCAGAAGTGCCTCAACCATTTAGTTATTTTTATTTCTGGAGGAGATGGGGGTGGGTCCGAGACTTACTCACTCGATGGAGAAATGAAGAAGGCGAGCCCTACCGCGAACCAAACCTACCTCCTAATATCAAAAAAAAAATGTACTCACCGGTGAACCTATGCGCAACACTGTATTCACCCTTCTTGCTAAAGTTTTTCACCTAGAAGGTCGCGTTACTGCAATCTCAGAAAATATTCAACCTCTACTTCCGACTACCAATCGAAGGGGAATATTAGAAGAAGTTAGGGAACTTTGAATTGATAATCAAGATCTATCGAATCAGATGAGTGGATGGATAGAAATGATAGAGGGTAGGATAGAAAACCTGACAAGAATGGTGCGTGATTTACAAGCTATACTTACGACACCAACATCATCACCAACCTTAGCACCAACAACACTTGTAGCACCGACAACAACAGTACCACCATCAGCAGCACCAGCAGCATAACCAGTACCAATAACAACAACATCACCACACGTCTCAACTTCGCAATTTATACCTCAAGCTTGATCATCGTTCTACGAATCGTTCTACGAATCGTTCTACGAATCGTTCTACATAAACTATCTTCATCCTTCATGGAGATTATGTAATCTCTAATGTTTTAGAGATTATGTACTCTAATTCTAGTCGTAAATCTGATTAGTTTAATATCACATTGACTCATTAAATCCATAATTACGTCTGAAGAAAATATATATGTATATATGTTTTCATAAAGATTGTAATTAAAATTTTTATTGTACAAACTGTTAATGGTGAAAATATTTTAACGGGTAGGTAATACCCGAGGAATATTTAGATTTCGCATTAATAAGTTACACTATACATTCATCAAATCTGATTCAACAGTAATTTACTATCCTACTTGCAACCACAGCTATACGAATTCGTTCATCACAGAATAACCATTTTCATTCAATTTCATATTTGGATTTTGACTTCTCAGAATCCAACAAGTGGCATAATGAAGAAAACAGTGAACAAAATAAAATTTGTTAGAAACAAACGAATTAACTAATTGAAATATTGTTAAGAATCCACGCTAACTGTTACTAGCTAACTGTTCCTAGCTAACTAGTTACATTTTTATTTACCGCAATTTAATTATCGCAATTTAAATTCTCGCAATTTTATTTATTGTCATTTAATTTCTGTTATTTACTTTACGCACTTTATTTATCGTCATTTATTTTCTGTTATTCATTTTACGCACTTTAAATATCGGGACACGTATACAAGGTTTTGACATATCATATCGACGCATCTATATATATTATTTGGAATCACCATAGACACTCTATATGCAGTAATGATCGAGTTCTCTATACAGGGTTGAGGTTGATTCTACAATAATATATATACTTTGAGTTGTGATCGAGTCTGAGACATGTACACGGGTCACGATACGTATTAATTAGTTCGAATATTATAAATTAAACTATATATGAATTATTGGACTGTTAACTGTGGACTATCGACTGTGGACTATCAAGATTGGACAATTAAAAATGAATTAAAATATTGGTTATAACATATGAAACTAAACAATTCTTCAAGTTTGCCACTTGATTTCATCTTAAACTTCATTTGTATCTTGACGATTACAATCAGCGTTCAAACCTTTCATGATTCTTGAAAACACCTCAATCGAGAAGATGAACCAACCGCACTCTATCTATAGAAGAAGAGATTGATGCATATAGTTATGCACCTGAAAACACTCGGAACTTGAGTAAACGTCTAACACGTAGTTGTGCTAATTTTCTTTAGTGTTATTATTACCCAAAATAATTTGGTAATCCCTTTCAAAGTAGCAAATTTTGTCACAGCTCCAGCAAGTCAACTTCGACTTTTCATTCGAAGTAGCCTTACTATAATCCTAATATATACGATTACCCTTTCGATACCGGAAAATTCCTTTTATATTCCACCATATTACGAGCAGACGTACCAGCAACCTCGTTGCTTCTCGGCTTAAATCTCTCTGACAAATCACTATATTTATTCATTGAAACCCTATCATATACTCATCCACATCTTGTAACGAGAACTGTCATACCAATTACCGGGAATCAGCAATCAGTACTTTGAAAACTCACAGCATATCTACATCAATAGTTATATGCATGACATTTATCTCTTAGAATTATGATCTCTCATTCTGGAATTCTGAAAAGCACTCAGTCACAAATCAATACCCTGAATGTTGAAAAAGCTGAATGAAGCAGCAGAAACCATAGACAATAGTAAATGACCTTAATCATCGGAAGTTTGATGATAAAGAATAGTATGTTGGAAAAGCTCAGAAAAGTTGGAACTGGAAAACGGATTGAACTAACCACGAAGGAGACCAAGGCCAAATATAAGGACCATACCATATATTCAAAGAAACCATGTAATTATAGATCCGGTGAAACCTTCAACGAATATCTAGCTCCGTACTCATGTTAAAATCTTGTGGAAAAATCTTTCTTCATCAACCATCGAACTTAGAAATTCCAAAATATCATCATAAATATCTTCGATATTTCTGAGGATATTTTCATAAATATTCTCATCCAAAATTATTTATCTCTTCGTGCTATCTATATTACATCATAAAGGAAACTACTTTAGTTTCAAAATTTCTTTAAAATTCGAGTTTAAATTGAGAATGTTTTTGAAGTAGTGTTGGGAACTGATGCATGAGTTAGTATAATATAATGACACTTGATCAACGTGATTATATTACAGTAATTTATGCTGAGCTTCTAATGGAACGTGATGATTCACAGAACATACCGTCATCATGTGCCATTTACACGACTCTTACATTCTATCTAATCTATAAACATATCAAGAACCTGTTCTCTTGATATTTCTATCTTTTCTCTTGAAATTTTGGTAACCTAACCAATCAAGATCGTGCTATTACAATCTCTCTCTTAGAACATTAGTTATGTTCATTCGAAACATCATACCTACGAATTCTGAACCATTAGTCACTTGAATTAAAGTCGGGAAGAGAAAACAAAAGGATGGAACTCCAAAATATAAAGGAAATGAAGAGGGTGGATTTATAGTGAAAAAAAAAATCCGACAGAGAAATCGCAACAGAGTATTGCATTTAACCAAAGGAGATCTTGATTTTCTTAATCGCCGAAGAACCAAATCTTATTATGAAGATTTTCTTTAAATCCCTTAAATTTTGGAAACCAAATCATAATTACGTCATCGGTTAAAACGAATATACGCTACTCATTTCACTCTATTGCGATAGCTTCATTTATACTCTTCGCGTAATCAAATTATTTTATCTATATTACACAATGATGATAAAACTCTATTTATCAACTCATATTCGTCATGAAAACATTTTTATAGTTAACCATGATGACCTCGATCAAATTTCGGGACGAAATTTCTTTAACGGGTAGGTACTGTGATGACCCGGAAATTTCCGATCAAATTTAAACTTTAATCTTTATATGTTTCTGACACAATAAGCAAAATCTGTAATGTTGAGTCTCAAAGGTTTTGAAATCTATATTCATGTAACCAATTACCCTCTGACTGTGCCTGACGATTCACGAACAATTAATTGTAAATAGATACATATATATTTAAATATATATATATACATAATATATATATATATATATATATATATATATATATATATATATATATATATATATATATATATATATATATATGTATATATATAAATATATATATGTGTATATATATATATATATATATATATATATATATAATAATTTGAAATATTATTTGAAATAATATATGAGTAAATTGTTGAAAATAAATATGTAAAATAATATACAATGTAATGAAAACTATTATTATAAATATATATTTAGATATATATATATATATATATATATATATATATATATATATATATATATATATATATATATATATATATATATATATATATGTGTGTGTGTGTGTGTGTGTGTGTGTGTGTGTGTGTGTGTGTATATGAATATGTATATAAATACTACTTGTAAAAATATCAAATAATATTAAATCTATTTTTTTAAATATATAATATATTTATGTGATAAAACTTGTTATTTAAAACGGATTATATACAGGGAGAGAGTAAATGGAAAATGAGAGATTTCGAGCTTAATTAGAAAACGTCAGTAACACCCGGTTGATGTTTTGTTAGTTTTAAGATAAATATTGTACATTTTCATGAAGGATTGAAATAAATGTTGGACTGTAAATTGATTGCGAAGATTTTAGATTTGTCAAAAATATTTTTACCTTTTTTAAGATTAAATATTAGTACTCCGTACATATAAATTGGAACATAAATTAAATAATTATCGAACCTTTTTTATCAGGTTTCAAACAGTTAATGAGTGAAATAATTAAATATAGTTAATCTAAAAGTTTGGGATTTTTAGGAACACATTTATCCGTAACTGTTTAGCAAAGGACAACGAAATAACACAGTCCGTAAAAACTGTCTGTAGAATTATTATCTAATTCACATGTTTAAATTATTAAATATTATTATATTATAATTATAAATTCAAATACTGTGTTAAAGTTTTGTTTCTTTTCTTGATTGATTCTTTAAACTTTTGTATATGCATGCACATATAGTGCATTCGGTTTTCTGTCTGTGTCATGGATTCTCAATATCTCTACTAGCTCTTACACTATATACAAGACTTTGCATTTATTGATTTATGGTTTCCATTTTTCTGTGCCATCTATCTATTCTCTCATATATACACATGTATGCAAGATATATAGGAAGATATCCTCTTCCTTGTTTATACTTGCTAAACCATCAAACCCATTTATATTCCTATTACGGGTTGAGAACACAATTCTTTCACAACCATCACCAACCTTCCCTTCTTTGTTATATCGACTAAAGCATCATCACACAACTATAATAAACTTACAACCAAAAACCACATTCTCTCTTTTGTTGCTGTTGTATGTTACCTTCTTGTTCAACCTTCATCACTCTAAGGAAAACCACCCATCCCCAAAACAACCTTAAATCAACTCTCACCCTTACTAACTTGATCGAAACCCTTCACCACCCATTGTTGTTCATTCAAAATCCACTAGTTTCATTTCTTGTTTGTGATTGATATTAACCGAGACCATCAAGATCACCAACATCATTATAGACAAACCCATCGACAACCCAATACAATTTTGTTGCTACTACAGTCACTATGCACGACCTTCTTTTATTTCGAAACCCATTTAATATTAACTTCTTGATCTCGAAACTTGCTGCAACGTTTTTTCGTTTATTCGAATGCAACTACTACTGCATTTTCTGGTTCGTTTCATCACAACCATCCGATAAACCACCTACAAATTGTTCCATCTTCAGAATCTATATTCGAAAACCAAACACCATTAATGAATCTACAATTATTACTGTTACTATTTCGTTAACCAGTTGCAAGCCGTCTGTTTGCAGCTACTACAGTATCTGTTTCATATTCTATTTTTTTTACTATGAACGAAGGAAGTAAAGATGATGATGATTACGATGTATATGATGAGGTTACAGTAAATATAAATAAAGAAAAGAAAACTGAACCCTATTACTATCTCACCCCTGTCTCCTGCTTTTTCTCCTATCGACATCCCTACAGATATATGTGGACCGATCTTATTTTTATTCTCCTGGGCCGTATTACTCCTTCCATACAAGGATCAAGCTTTTAGTTTCTGTTAGGCCGTGTTATTATTGTTCTTTTGGGCCAATATCCTATTTAGGATAGTATGATGGGCGGTGAACAACCGAAGCCCATGTCCCAATTTAAAACCCTATTAAATCGGCCCTAGTTTTTGATTACTTGTCAACCGTTAATGTTACCGTACTACTAGCTGCTGCGAGATTTATTTTTTTTTACTGCGAACAATAACAACCATGATGTGAGGTGACAACGGTAAAGAGTAGTTTAAATGAATTGATAAAGATGATGCATAATTGTGATGAAGGAAGAAACGGAGATTAAGAGATGAAATCGATTGATAACGTTGTTATTTTATGTGATCACTTGATGTTATAATAATGATATATAAATGGTAACGATGATGTTTAATAATAATAACAATAAGGTTTAATAACAATAACGATGATGAAGAAAATTGTAGAAGACAATGAATGGTTCTGGGTTTTGTAAAGAAGAAGAAGAAATATGGAAACCGAATAAAACGGGTTATATATAATTGGGTTCTGATTTAATTCAGAAAAACATAAATGGATGAACGGTTAGGGGAGGCTTTGGGTTAGTGTCAGTTCGCGGGTTTGAGCCCTCGTAGTGGTGTTTATTTTTTTAAGGCTTGATACATGAAGGTAGTTTTTTTTATCATTTTTATTATTTTTATTATTATTGTTATTATCATTATTATTATTTTTTTATCATAAGTATTAGTATTATTATTAGTAGTAATATTATCATTATAGTTATTAACATAAATATTAGTATTATTATTATTATTTATAAAATCATAATTTTTATAGTTATTATTATTAGTATTCATTATTATTAACATTTTTATTAAAAAGTATCATTTATATTAAAAGTATCATTATTAATCCTACTATCATTATTATTTTTTTTATCATTATTAATATGATTTTAGCATTGTTATAATATTAACAAACAAACAAACAATATATATATATATATATATATATATATATATATATATATATATATATATACAAAAATATATTTAATACGTATAACATAACAAAATTTATACTTTTATTTATTTTAAATATATAAAATGAATATATGCAACATATAGGTTATTAATATAAAAATGATATAACTAATAAATTTATATATATATACATAAATTTGGTCGATTACAATTATGTGTGTTAATATATATATATAAATGATATAGGTTCGTGAATCTAAGGTCAACCATGAATTGTTCAGTATCGTCATATGTATTTTTACTACAAAATACAGTATGGTGAGTTTCATTCGCTCCCTTTTTAAATGCTTTTGCTATATATATTTTTGGGACTGAGAATACATGCGCTGCTTTATAAATGCTTTACGAAATAGACACAAGTGATCGAAACTACATTCTATGGTTGGATTATTAAACCGAATATGCCCCTTTTTAGTCTGGTAATCTAAGAATTAGGGAACAGACACCCTAATTAACGCGAACTCTAAAGATAGATCTATTGGGCCCAACAAGCCCCATCCAAAGTACCGGATGCTTCAGTACTTCGAAATTTATATCATGTCCGAAGGAGGATCCCGGAATGATGGGGATATTCTTATATGCATATTGTGAATGTCGGTTACCAGGTGTTCAATCCATATGAATGATATTTTTGTCTCTATGCGTGGGACGTATGTTTATGAGAAATGGAAATATGAAATCTTGTGGTCTATTAAAATTATGAAATGATTATTTATGATAAACTAATAAACTCACCAACCTTTTGGTTGACACTTGAAAGAATGTTTATTCTCAGGTATGAAAGAAATCTTCCGCTGTACATTTGCTCATCTTAGAGATATTACTTGGAGTCATTCATGACATATTTTTAAAAGACGTTGCATTCGAGTCGTTGCGTTCATCAAGATTATTATTAAGTCAATTATAGTTAGATATATTATAAAAGGGTATGCCTGCCGTCAACTTTTGATGTAATGAAAGATTGTATTTTCAAAAATGAATGCAATGTTTGTAAAATGTATCATATAGAGGTCAAGTACCTCGCGATGTAATCAACTGTTGTGAATCATTTATAATCGATATGGACGTTGTCCGGATGGATTAGGAAGGGTCGCTTCAATGAACACAGTTTAAAATTCTTGAGATTCAACTTAACAAATTTTCTTATCGTGTCGGGAATATATAAAGATTAAAGTTTAAATTTGTTCGGAAATTTCTGGGTCGTCACACAATACCGGTCAAAGACTTGTCAAAAAATACAGTGAAGGAGGTTTTAAGTGATGTGTTTGGAAGTTATGTTCAATGGCCTCTCATGAAAATGACTCGCATCACCAAGGTACATGTACTGTAATGCTTACTTACCCGTTTCTTATGTTAATCTAAGTATTATAAATTATATCTTCATTCAGGAAATGGAGGCATATGTAAATGACATTAGTGCCCAAAAAAAAAAAACTGTACACATTTCAAGGGGTGACACCACAAAGACTAATGGAATTGCAACAAAAACAGGTTATTAATGTTTATATTCTAAATAATTATTTTTCATGTAATACTCTCTGTATAGTTGAATACTCTGTAAATATTTGGATACTCTGAAAACTTGTATAATTCTTACTATATATAATTATATATCATGTTTGTCACTTGATGGGTGAAGAGATATATCGTTTTGTTCCACCCCCACGACTTCAGAACCTACACCGTGTGCTAGGGGGCATATGCATCCAATCGATGAGAATACCTTGATACATGGAAAGCATGTGCTTCCGTGCTACATGAAGGTGTCTATAAACTATGTTTTGCCTCGATTTGAATCTACATTGCTTCCAATACCAGATAAAAATCTTGAGTTTAATACACTAAAAGAGGGTATTGGGGCTATGATACAATGGCCTCTCTTGAAACTTCGTCCTTCAGATAAAAACAAGGTACATGTATAATTGCTTACATAATTTCTTGTATTAGTCAACTACATTTAAGTGTTATATTTAATTTTGCCTCGATTGTTATTAGGAGAGTGCAATGAAATCAAAGAGGGTTGGATTACAAAATAGAATAGATAAAAGCAATGTGTCTATTGGTACTTGTAGTAAGCAGGTATATATATGCTCATCAAATTTAAGTTACATCATCATACGTATATACGTATATAATTTATTTAGGAATGCAACAAAAAAAAAAGAGAACAATTGTATAGTAAGCTGCTTTCAATGGAACATCTCCTACCCAACAGATCATGTGTACAAGCTGCGTATACTAGATGGATGAGTCGAGAAGATCCTACCGTCGATTTCACTCTTAATGCAACTCCAGGAGTTTTTGGCGTACTCGATGAGTGCGTAAGAACGATTGCTGCTGATGACATCATCACACTTTGGACAAGGGGTAGCTGGACTGCAGCATCATTTTTTCCTTCATGCTGTAAGTGCATTTATCAATTCATATGCACGTTTGACTATAGTTTTCAGGTTTTGAGCTGACATGTTATTTTTTTAAGTTTTTTTCCGCATATTAGGGGTCTACACACTTTTATGAAAGTAGCTTTTACCGAACCATATATTAACCCTTATTATATATGTGGATCATTGATCACCTCAGACAAAATTTTTGTAATAAAGTACTTGAGGACCGCCTTCAACTCTACTCAACAGTCTTTCTTCGCACCATATAATCAGAAGTATGTAATTATTCCTTATATATTATTGCTTACAAAAATTTTATCATCTAACGAGTGTATTTTAATTTTCCAGTGGCCATTGGGTGTTGGTTTTTATATCTCACACTGAGTACAAAGGAATCATACTTGATTCAGTAAATAGGAATCAAAAGAAGACGAAAGATGATTATCTGATCACAGACTGCATAATGCACTAAGAATTATTTCTAAATTAATAATTGTTGTTAATTTAAATCTTGATTACATTTACATTATGTCACATTAGACATTATCATTTGATCTTTTATTTGTCTAATTTTAAATAGGGCTTGGGGTCCTTTGCAATGGAATGTAGTTAAGGTTAGTCATCCTAGCTGTCTACAAACAGTCCCCTAAGTTGTTCATCCATGTTTTCATGTTCATGTTAATGTTACGTGTTACATGTTAAATTAATACATGTGTATAAACGTGTGGTTATAATGCAGTGCGATCAACAACCCGGCAGTTGGGTGTGTGGATATTATGTGCTCACTTGGATGCATTCGATCGTACATAGTCGTATAAAAAAGGAAGTTATTAATATTGACGAAGTAAGTATTTTAAGTTATGAATGATTAAATTTTATCTTTAGGTATATGTTACAAAAAGCTTATATTTTATATGTATATTTATATACATATTTAAAATTTACAGCTTTGATGGGATGAACGTTGTTTATCTACAATCGATCTCAACAATATGATGGAAAAATGGCATTTGTGGTCTCCTTTTTGATGTCTGGTATGTGTAACCTTTATGTGATCTGATATTGCGTGTCAACGGTCTTGGAGATTTGGTATTATTCTCAAAGTCCATATATTCATGCATGTTCAAAATACTTTTCTTTCAAAACATGTAAAGCAAATCAAGGGATTTTTTGAAGAGCAGGTGGTTTTCTTGAGCTGCGGGATGCTTTGTTTTGAAATGGAGTAGTATGCAGCTTTTTTCATTTGTAATAACTAGATGATTTAGATTTATGACTTTTTCATTTGTAAATGTTATGAAGATAATTTATATGTATATTTGGGTTTTCTTTATTGATAAAATTAATTATTGTGTTATTCTTGTTGATCTATTACATTTACCCGTATTTACCAGTTCTGCAATTCAACACGTCTACTAGCACAACCAATTTAACACGTCTAATTGCTTTTTAAATTTCTGTTATAATACAACACGTCTACTTGCAGAAGTCTGTTATATTTGGTGGCAATTTGAAATATTTAATTTTTAAATTTTTAAAAATTTAAAAATTTTAAATTTTAAATATTTTAAAAATTTTAGCGGGTTTAAAAAAATATCTCGGAACACGTCTAATCGCAAATAGATGAACACATCTAATTGTAACTAAAAGAACACATCTAATTGCAACTAGATGAACACGTCTTATTGAATCTAGATGAACACGAATAATAGTGACTAACGGAATATACAGGAACACGTCTAATAGTAACTAACAGAACACGTTTAATTGCAACTAACGGAACACGTCTAAATGAAACTAACGGAACACATCTAATTGAAGATAACAGAACACGTCTAAAAGATACAAACGGAACAGCCTAATCTAACGATTTGACAACACGTCTAATTATTAGTTTTTAGAGCAGTTCCTTGAACCGCACTATATGAGTACTCATTTGGAGCCGTCACATGTAGACGTGTTTCGGAACACGTCTAAAAGCCTTTTTCCACAAGTCTAAAAGAGCCAGAATGTAGTAGTGACAACTCGTGCCATAGTGCTACCGGCTCCGTAGTTCACACTACAACACCCGTACCATGATGCTACCGGCTCCGTGGTTCACATCATAGCACACCCGCACATGATATGGTACTACCGGCTCTGTGGTTCATACCATAGCATACAAATAGATACGCTATATACATACACGCTTAATTATTTCACTCACCTTAACGCCTTCGGTGAATGATAAATCAAGCTCGCAATCCTCAATGTAACGTACCTATTACATTATGCGCATAATCAATCACACAATTAAGTTGGTCAATTAACTCACTCACCATCTTAGGGTCATTTTGACCCATAGTGCAAATGTGACCCATTTGCACCTTTAACCCTCACACTAGGTCAAGATTACACCAAATCACTAACATCAATTGGGTATGGTCTTAATACACTTATTAACACAAGGTTAGTGCATCTACACACTCATTAGACAACTTAGGTCATTCAAAACTCATTTGACCCATTCCAAGGTCAACACACCCATTTGGGTCATCCACCACCCAATTTACACCCATTTACCAAATCAACAAGGTGTGCTAGTGATTAACTAACCCTTTAAGGCTCATAAACATCAATTATCACTTTAAAACCCTAGGTTAGTCACTCTTGGGTCCTTATGACCCAATCTTACCCAAAAACCCCCAAATCACTAACAAATGGGTTTTATGTTCACCATTGACCCAAACCCTAACCCTTAAACAAATCAAAGTAAAGAAAATTGAGTTTAGAACATACCACCACAATAAAAACGTAGCTAGTGACTAGATGAACAATTTTAATACCCGCGCTTTGACCCGAATCAAGCTTCTTCCTCTTTGATCTGAGCTTTCTCACACTAGAACTATTTCTCACTCTAAAATTGAAGTGGAAGGGATAAGTAGGAGAAAGAGGAGTAGATGACACTCTAGATCTGACCTTAGGGTCTTAAATTCGTCCAATAAGTGAAAGTACCAAAATGCCCTTCATACTATACATTTTAATTAAAAGACCCATTTCATTTCACCGTCCAAGAGCGGCGCTCCTGAACCTAGGAGCAGTGCTCCTAGTGCTTCTTCTTGATATTTTTAGGTCGTTACAATAAACATCAATGAGTTCATGTTCCGAAGTTACCTTTGCTTTACTTTGAAGCTTCAGAACAGTTGATGGAGCAGTAGCACCTCAGGGTTTACTTTCAACCTCCAGATAACCAGAAACAGAAGGAGATACCGTGTCCTTGATAATGGTAGTAGCAGCACGAGCAACAATACCAAGAGACTTGATGGAATTTCTTAAAGCCATTTCTATAAAAAGAAAAACGAGCAAACATTAGAAAATGAAGCTAAAACATTTAAGGAATAAACAACCTAAGGTAAGAGGGACCGACCCTTATCCTCACACATAAAAACATGATTCTTTTTACCCTTCCCCAAGGAAGGAGACATTCCAAGCTTAAAGATCATTGAATCAGGAAATGTAGAAGCAATCATCGGATGATGGAAAATTTTACCAAAAAGAGGAAGATCTTTTGCACTCTCAGGGATTGGATCATTATATTGCGCTCTAGTCGGATCAACAACATTGTGATAAAGAATAGGAAAAAAGAAATCCTCCTTCATATAAACAAACAAGCTTTTCCAACCACGAACATCTGGGACTTGTGATGAAAATAGATTGGGCTCTTAGAAGTTTGCCCCTTTTTTTTACGCTTAGCAATAGTAATCCAGTTACTAGCATCACCGATATCAAAAAAGCAACAGAAAATGTCAGCAGAAGGCTCCCCACCATAAGCCCTACACATGACCTCAAAGGCCATGATTTTCTTAGTCGCTAAGGGGTGTAAAATCGAGACATGCACCTTAAAGTAATTCAACACGCTAGGAATCCTGAAATTTCACTCAGTAAACAATTAGGTATAAACACCAACACATCCTTTCAGAAATTCAAGCATTTTCTTCTTCAATTCCGGCAGGATGATGTCGTCAACAGATAACCATAGTGTTTTCCTCAATTAAGCACATTGATCAAGGGTTACAGTACTACACATGGTGTGAAAACCTTGTTTTTCATGAGAAATTAATAAAAGAAGAGCAAGGATTAAGAAAAATACCTTAAAAGATCGACGAATGTACTTGATCGGGGAAGATAGAAAAAACTATGGAGTTATGAAAGAAATAAGTAATATTAATGAGGAAGCAGCCTGCAAAACTGTCAAATCAAACCGCATATTCAAAAACCTCTCGGTAATCACAAATCAAAAAGACGTTTATACCCTTAATTAATTGGAGACGATTGAATGAACTACCAGGGGTAAAAAAGACATTATGCAAGGAACAAGCAATGATGACAGGCTTGGACGGTCTAATCAAATGCTTAACAGAACTTATAGTTTAATTTCACGGAGCTAAATAAGCAAATTGCTTCATAAATTTAAACTGGGGGCGTGATAGTGTACCCATTATCTCGACCACAAAATCGATATTACGGAGGTATTTTTGGATGAAATTGGACCACGAAGGTATCACGATAACCAGGGCCGAAGATCTGGAAGTAGTCATGAGATTGCATAAGTTAAAGAGAAATCGAAGATATTCCCTCCAAACAGTAGGTAGCGTCTCTTAGATAATAAAGGAAAACATCTTCCTTGCTTTCCTCAGCCACTGTAGCTCCGCCACTCCACTAAGGGAAAGTCCACTAACACTTCCATAACTATCTTGGAACTTGATCAAGGCATTGGGACCAGGGATACACTCCTTGGTCGGGACCAGAGATACACTCCTTGGTCAGGCTATAAAAAGGGAAACATAATCCCTGAATGGGACATGCTCTCAACAATCACTAACACACACACACACATACACACATACACACACACACACACACATTGAACATACTTCAATGATCATTTAAACCTTGGTGGCGTAAAGTGAGATACCTTTCCACTACCTTCAGAGAATCGTCAACAAGCCTTCAAACACCATCTAAATCACTCAATCACTCAAGTTACTTATACTTTATGAAAAGATCAACCTAATCTTAAGCTACCTTAAGATTATCCAAAAAAGTGTACAAACACTCTGCTTTATATATTAGTTTATTCCAATATCTTTACTTGCTTTATGGTTAATTCATTTTTTCATCCAAAATTTCTCAAAATAATCTCTTTCTCTTTATATATTATAACAAAAGCTAAATTAGCAAAGTCTTTTAAATATAAACCGTTGGATGATCTTTTAACATATTGATCTAACCATTCATTTAAAATTATTGGCGAATATTTCATTCTTCCGTAACATTGTCAAACTAATTCTTCAGCACTATATTAACATTGTCAAACTAATCTTCGATAGTACACATCTTAATCTTATTCCCAACCCTAATATTCGGTAGTTGAATTTATTAAAATATTAATTCAATATAATCCGCTTAATGGTTAGTTGAATTAATTAAACTATTAATTTAATATTATCTGGAAAGAATAATACTCCGTAATTAAAAAGTTTGAAAAGCTCTAAAAGTTCTATATGCATGGTCTAAATGCTATGTTGAAGGTGTGAAGAATTTGATCAAAGGAACAAGTCGAAGAGAGCTTGACTTGGTGAACAAGTCGTAGGGAGCTTGACTTGGTGAACAAGTCGTAGATATTTTGTTGCCTTAATTAAATCTTCTAGTAGGAATGGAGTATGGAGCAAGTAATAGATATTTATGGAATGTCTTTTACTTGAAGGACAAGTTTAACTTGGTGGACAAGTTTAGCTCTTCCTATAAATTGTAACCCCTAGCCTGATTGTAATGTGTGTATGAAATTAATAGAATAAAATCTCTGGTTTGCGCCCGTGGAGTAAACCCTTCTCCGTATTTTGAAATTGGGATATAACCACGTTAAATACCCTGTGTCGTTTATCATTTTTTATTTATCGTTCTAGCTTCATTAATCGTTTTTCGTTTGTGGGTTTGGTGGTTTGATGAATCACTTGTCTTGTTAGGGCCTACCGAATTCCTAACAAGCGGTATCAGAGCTTTAAGGTTCGAAGACGGGCACGATGGCAATTTGAAAGCAAGATATTCGATATGTTTGATGATTCGGGTGTTCATCAAGGTTAGATTAAACGATAGGGTTGTGTGTCTTACAACTTGTGTCGAGATATCGAAGATTTGTTGCTGAAGACAAAGAAGAGATTTTCAGGAAGATCCGGGTATCGGATCTAAGTTATCTTTCCTTGCGGTCCCGTTCAAAGGAATGATGAACTTTTCAAAATTTGGATATTACTGCGCAGCCGGAGGACAAAAATTGTAGCAGGTTCGTTAACCGTTGGATCAGTTTGAAATTTTTACCGAAGGTGCTGGAGTCATAGATATAGAAGCTGTAAAAATTTAAGGAAGAACGAACCGTTAGATCTCGAGATATAATTTTTCGAAGCTGCTGTCGTTCAGGTTTAACCTATTTTGTTTCGGAGCTGTTAGAGGAGAAAAATTACTACGGGTTAGTTAACCGTAGGATCGCCTTCAAAATTTTACTGTTGATGTTAGACTTGTGACGACCCGGGAATTTCCGACCAAATTTAAACTTGAATCTTATTTGATTTCGATACGATAAGCAAAGTCTGTAATGTTGGGTCACAAAAATTTTGAACTGTTTCATATATTCATTTGACTTTCGACCATTCCCGACGATTCATGAACAACTATTCCTAAATAGATAACATATATATTTAAATAGGTATTTATAATTTGAAATATAATTTAGAATATTATATAATATGATTATTAGGATTTATATTGTAACATAAATAAAATAAAATAAAATGCGATGTAATGGAAACTATATTTAAGAATATATAGATATAGAAATATGTATATAAATACTACTAGTAAGTATATAAAGTTGTATTAAATCTATTTGTTTAATAATATATAATATAATTGTTTTAGTAATTAAATTTGCTATTCTAAAACTGTTTATATATAGAAAGGGAATATAAATGATTTCGATGCTTAATTAGTAAACGTCAGTAACACTCGGTTGACGTTTCGTTAGTTTTAATATAGATATATTACATGTTCATGAAGGACTAAAATAAAAGTTAAACTGTAAATCAATTACGAAGATGTTAGGTTTGTTAAAAATATTTTTATCTTTTTAAGTTTAAATATTAGTACTCCGTACATATAAATTGGAACAGAAAATAAATAATTATTGAACATTATTGATCAGATTTCAAACAGTTAATGAGTGGAATAAATAAATGAACTTAATTTTAAAATATGGGATTTTTCTGAATTAAATTTATCCGTAACTGTTTAGCAATGGACACAATGTAATATCCCTGGAAAACTGTCGGTAGTATAAGTTAGATGAAAATGCACCTAAACTGTTTATATATTGAAATCATGATTTATAATATGCCTAATTGAAGAATAATTGATTACTGTTATTGTTTTAACTTCCATCTATCACACCACCCTTTTTTTAATTTTTTTATTTCTTTTCTCTATCTATTTACCGTCTGTTTCTTCAATCTATAATATGTATATATTACATATAGGTATATTCCACCACCCATCTTTCTTTTCCTCTTATATGTATATATACAAATGCATTCATATGAATATATAAACACACACACACGTAATCACCATGTCACTGAGAACCACCATGGATTCCACCACCATCAAACACCATCCTCTATCCCCTCGTTTAACACCTTTCACCGCCACTGTATTTCTGTTTTGCAATTGAGATCAACCATTAATGAACACCACCTCACCATCAAGAACACCCACCACTAACCCGTCACCTTGTAATTATTCCACTGTGTTTCTATTTTTCAATCATTGCCACAACTACCGATCACCTTTCACCAACCATAAACCCCACCTCAATCGAATCACCATATCTTGTATGTTTCTGTTTTCGATCATCAACAACTGAAACCACACCCTCACCACCATCGTTAAAGAAACCCACCTATATTTTTATGTCGCGTTTACCTGGGTTGTGCAGCTAATCACTGCAAGTATCATGGTTCCATTAAGTTAAAACAAAGAGGAAGTTAGCTACTACTACTACAGTATGTTTCTGTTTCCTATCTTCAAACCATCACAACTGAACACCTTTAATATTTTACTTCTACTCTTTTGATGCTACAGCGATCTTGCTGTTACGATTACAATACAGCGAAGTAGGTCGATACTTTTAGAATAATATAAATGTTAATATGATGATTGTGATAAGGGATAAATGATGATATTAATACCGATATGAAATGTCCCGTTCTTATTGATTAAAAACGTTCCATATTAATTGATTTCGTTGCGAGGTTTTGACCTCTATATGAGACGTTTTTCAAATACTGCATTCATTTTAAAACTAACCATAACCTTTATTTCATCAATAAAGGTTTAAAAAGCTTTACGTAGATTATCAAATAATTATAATCTAAAATATCCTGTTTACACGCGACCATTACATAATGGTTTACAATACAAATATGTTACAACGAAATAAGTTTATTGAATGCAGTTTTTACACAATATCATACAAGCATGGACTCCAAATCTCGTCCTTATTTAAGTATGCGACAGCGGAAGCTCTTAATAATCACCTGAGAATAAACATGCTTAAAACGTCAACAAAAATGTTGATGAGTTATAAGTTTAACCTATATATTATCAAATCATAATAATAGACCACAAGATTTCATATTTCAATACACATCCCATACATAGAGATAAAAATCATTCATATGGTGAACACCTGGTAACCGACATTAACAAGATGCATATTTAAGAATATCCCCATCATTCCGGGACACCCTTCGGATATGATATAAATTTCGAAGTACTAAAGCATTCGGTACTTTGGATAGGGTTTGTTAGGCCCAATAGATCTATCTTTAGGATTCGCGTCAATTAGGGTGTCTGTTCCCTAATTCTTAGATTACCAGACTTAATAAAAAGGGGCATATTCAATTTCGATAATTCAACCATAGAATGTAGTTTCACGTACGTGTGTCTATTTTGTAAATCATTTATAAAACCTGCATGTATTCTCATCACAAAAATATTAGATTTTAAAAGTGGGACTATAACTCACTTTCACAGATTTTTTACTTCGTCGGGAAGTAAGACTTGGCCACTGGTCGATTCACAAACCTATAACAATATATACATATATATCAAAGTATGTTTAAAATATATTTACAAAACTTTTAATACATTTTGATGTTTTAAGTTTATTAAGTCAGCTGTCCTCGTTAGTAACCTACAACTAGTTATCCACAGTTAGATGTACAGAAATAAATCAATAAATATTATCTTGAATCAATCCACGACCCAGTGTATACGTATCTCAGTATTGATCACAACTCAAACTATATATATATTTTGGAATCAACCTGAACCCTGTATAGCTAACTCCAACATTCACATATAGAGTGTCTATGGTTGTTCCGCAATATATATATAGATGGGTCGACATGATAGGTCGAAACATTGTATACGTGTCTATGGTATCTCAAGATTACATAATATACAATATAAGTTGATTAGGTTATGGTTGGAATAGATTTATTACTAACTTTCACGTAGGTAAAATGAGTAGCTTTTATCAATCTTGTTTTACTCGCCATTTCTTCGTTTCTAATCCGTTTTGAGTGATTCCAGTGGCCAAGGTTTCATATTGAACTTAAATTTATGAATCTAAATAGAAAAAGTATAATTTTATAGTCGGAAATACAAGTTACAAGTCATTTTAGAAAGAGGTAGTCATTTCCGTCGAAAGAACGACATCTTGATGACCATTTTGAAAAACATACTTTCACTTTGAGTTTAACCATGATTTTTGGATATAGTTTCATGTTCATAAGAAAAATTATTTTTCCAGAAGTATAGCTTTTAAATCAAAGTTCTTCTTAGCTTTTAATTATCCCAACCAAAACAGCCCGCGGTTTTACTACGACGGCGTATATCCAGTGTTATGGTGTTTATCGTGTTTCCGGGTTTTAAATCATTAAGTTAGCATATCATATAGATATATAATATGTGTTTAGTTGATTTTAAAAGTCTAGTTAGAAGGATTAACTTTATTTGCAAACAAGTTTAGAATTAACTAAACTATGTTCTAGTGATTACAAGTTTATAACGTTGAATAAGACAGCTTTTTATGTATGAATCGAATGATGTTATGAACATCATTATTACCTCAATTTCCTTGGATAAACCTACTGGAAATGAGAAAAATGGATCTAGCTTCAAAGGATCCTTGGATGGCTTGAAAGTTCTTGAAGCAGAATCATGACACGAAAACAATTTCAAGTAAGATTTCCACTCGAAATAAGATTGTTATAGTTATAGAAATTGAATTAAAGTTTGAATATGATTATTACCTTGTATTAGAAAGATAACCTACTGTAAGTAACAAAGGTTTATTGATCTTGGATGATTACTTGGAATGGATTTAGAAAACTTGGAAGTAAACTTGCAATCTTGGAAGTATTCTTGATTTTATGAAACTAGAACTTTTGAAATTTATGAAGAACACTTAGAACTTGAAGATAGAACTTGAGAGAGATCAATTAGATGAAGAAAATTGAAGAATGAAAGTGTTTGTAGGTGTTTTTGGTCGTTGGTGTATGGATTAGATATAAAGGATATGTAATTTTGTTTTCATGTAAATAAGTCATGAATGAGTACTCATATTTTTGTAATTTTATGAGATATTTCATGTTAGTTGCCAAATGATGGTTCCCACATGTGTTAGGTGACTCACATGGGCTACTAAGAGCTGATCATTGGAGTGTATATACCAATAGTACATACATCTAAAATCTGTGTATTGTACGAGTACGAATACGGGTGCATACGAGTAGAATTATTGATGAAACTGAACGAGGATGTAATTGTAAGCATTTTTGTTAAGTAGAAGTATTTTGATAAGTGTCTTGAAGTCTTTCAAAAGTGTATGAATACATATTAAAACACTACATGTATATACATTTTAACTGAGTCGTTAAGTCATCGTTAGTCGTTACATGTAAGTGTTGTTTTGAAACCTTTAGGTTAACGATCTTGTTAAATGTTGTTAACCCAATGTTTATAATATCAAAAGAGATTTTAAATTATTATATTATCATGATATTATAATGTACGAATATCTCTTAATATGATATATATACATTAAATGTCGTTACAACGATAATCGTTACATATATGTCTCGTTTCAAAATCATTTAGTTAGTAGTCTTATTTTTACATATGTAGTTCATTCTTAATATACTTAATGATATGTTTACTTATCATAATATCATGTTAACTATATATATAACCATATATATGTCATCATATAGTTTTTACAAGTTTTAACGTTCGTGAATCACCGGTCAACTTGGGTGGTCAATTGTCTATATGAAACCTATTTCAATTAATCAAGTCTTCACAAGTTTGATTGATTAACATGTTGGAAACACTCTATCATGTAAATAACAATTTCATTTAATATATATAAACATGGAAAAGTTCGGGTCACTACAGTACCTACCCGTTAAATAAATTTCGTCCCGAAATTTTAAGCAGTTGGAGGTGTTGACGTATCTTCTGGAAATAAGTGCGGGTATTTCTTCTTTATCTGATCTTCTCATTCCAGGTGAACTCGGGTCCTATACAAGCATTTCATCGAACCTTAACAATTGGTATCTTGTTTTTCTTAAGTCTTTTAACCTCACGATCCATTATTTCGACGGGTTCTTCGATAAATTGAAGTTTTTCGTTGATTTAGATTTCATCTAACGGAATAGTGAGATCTTCTTTAGCAAAACATTTCTTCAAATTCGAGACGTGGAAAGTGTTATGTACAGCCGCGAGTTGTTGAGGTAACTCAAGTCGGTAAGCTACTGGTCCGACACGATCAATAATCTTGAATGGTCCAATATACTTTGGATTTAATTTCCCTCGTTTACTAAATCGAACAACGCCTTTCCAAGGTGCAACTTTAAGCATGACCATCTCTCCAATTTCAAATTCTATATCTTTTCTTTTAATGTCAGCGTAGCTCTTTTGTCGACTTTGGGCGGTTTTCAACCGTTGTTGAATTTGGATGATCTTCTCGGTAGTTTCTTGTATAATCTCCGGACCCGTAATCTGTCTATCCCCCACTTCACTCCAACAAATCAGAGACCTGCACTTTCTACCATAAAGTGCTTCAAACGGCGCCATCTCAATGCTTGAATGGTAGCTGTTGTTGTAGGAAAATTCTGCTAACGGTAGATGTCGATCCCAACTGTTTCTGAAATCAATAACACATGCTCGTAGCATGTCTTCAAGTGTTTGTATCGTCCTTTCGCTCTGCCCATCTGTTTGTGGATGATAGGCAGTACTCATGTCTAGACGAGTTCCTAATGCTTGCTGTAATGTCTGCCAGAATCTTGAAATAAATCTACCATCCCTATCAGAGATAATAGAGATTGGTA
Source organism: Rutidosis leptorrhynchoides (assembly GCF_046630445.1). NCBI lineage: Eukaryota > Viridiplantae > Streptophyta > Magnoliopsida > Asterales > Asteraceae > Rutidosis > Rutidosis leptorrhynchoides. Next base: position 264,319,982 of record NC_092333.1, on the reverse strand, counting down.
TTCCATGTCTGGAGACGGCTTCCTTCAAATACAGTCGTGCTAACTTCTCCATCTTGTCATCTTCTCTTATTGGTAGGAAGTGTGCTGATTTGGTGAGACGATCAACTATTACCCAAATAGTATCAAAACCACTTGCAGTCCTTGGCAATTTAGTGATGAAATCCATGGTAATGTTTTCCCACTTCCATTCCGGGATTTCGGGTTGTTGAAGTAGACCTGATGGTTTCTGATGCTCCGCTTTGACCTTAGAACATGTCAAACATTCTCCTACGTATTTAGCAACATCAGCTTTCATACCTGGCCACCAAAAATGTTTCTTGAGATCCTTGTACATCTTCCCCGTTCCATGATGTATTGAGTATCTGGTTTTATGAGCTTCTCTAAGTACCATTTCTCTCATATCTCCAAATTTTGGTACCCAAATCCTTTCAGCCCTATACCAGGTTCCATCTTCCCGAATATTAAGATGCTTCTCCGATCCTTTGGGTATTTCATTCTTTAAATTTCCCTCTTTTAAAACTCCTTGTTGCGCCTCCTTTATTTGAGTAGTAAGGTTATTGTGAATCATTATATTCATAGATTTTACTCGAATGGGTTCTCTGTCCTTTCTACTCAAGGCGTCGGCTACCACATTTGCCTTCCCCGGGTGGTAACGAATCTCAAAGTCATAATCATTCAATAATTCAATCCACCTACGCTGCCTCATGTTCAGTTGTTTCTGATTAAATATGTGTTGAAGACTTTTGTGGTCGGTATATATAATACTTTTGACCCCATATAAGTAGTGCCTCCAAGTCTTTAATGCAAAAACAACCGCGCCTAATTCCAAATCATGCGTCGTATAATTTTACTCGTGAATCTTCAATTGTCTAGACGCATAAGCAGTTACCTTCGTTCGTTGCATTAATACACAATCGAGACCTTGCTTTGAGGCGTCACAATATATCACAAAATCATCATTCCCTTCAGGCAATGACAATATAGGTGCCGTAGTTAGCTTTTTCTTCAATAACTGAAACGCCTTCTCTTGTTCATCCTTCCATTCAAATTTCTTCCCTTTATGCGTTAATGCAGTCAAGGGTTTTGCTATTTTGGAGAAATCTTGGATGAATCTTCTGTAGTAACCAGCCAATCCTAAAAATTGACGTATATGCTTCGGAGTTTTTGGGGTTTCTCACTTTTCAACAGTTTCGATCTTTCTCGGGTCCACCTGGATACCTTCTTTGTTCACGATGTGACCGAGGAATTGAACTTCTTCCAACCAAAATGCACACTTTGAAAACTTAGCGTACAGTTTTTCTTTCCTCAATACTTCTAGCACTTTTCTCAAATGTTCTTCGTGCTCTTGATCATTCTTTGAGTAAATAAGTATGTCATCGATGAAAACAATGACAAACTTGTCAAGATATGGCCCACATAATCGGTTCATAAGGTCCATGAACACAGCTGGTGCGTTAGTCAATCCAAACGGCATAACCATAAACTCGTAATGACCATAACGCGTCCTAAAAGCAGTTTTTGGAATATCAACCTCCTTTACTCGCATTTGATGATATCCAGAACGTAAATCGATCTTCGAATAAACCGACGAGCCTTGTAGTTGATCAAATAACTCATCAATTCTCGGCAGTGGATAACGGTTTTTGATGGTAAGTTTGTTCAACTCTCTGTAGTCAATACACAACCTAAATGTACCATCTTTCTTCTTGACAAACAAAACAGGAGCTCCCCATGGTGATGTGCTTGGTCGAATGAAACCACGTTCTAATAGTTCTTGCAGTTGGCTTTGCAGTTCTTTCATCTCGCTGGGTGTGATTTTGTAAGGAGCACGAGCTATTGGTGCAGCTCCTGGTACAAGATCTATTTGAAATTCAACAGATCGATGTGGAGGTAATCCCGGTAATTCTTTCGGAAATACATCGAGAAATTCTTTTGCGACAAAAACATCATTGATGCTCTTTTCTTCAGTTTGTACTTTCTCGACATGTGCTAGAACAGAATAGCAACCTTTTCTTATTAGTTTTTGTGCCTTCAAATTACTAATAAGATGTAGCTTCGTGTTGCCCTTTTCTCCGTACACCATTAAGGGTTCTCCTTCTTCTCGTACAACGCGAATTGCATTTTTATAACATACGATCTCTGCTTTCACCTTCTTCAGTCAATCCATGCCAACTATTAAATCAAAACTCCCTAACTCTACTGGTATCAAATCAATTTTAAATATTTCGCTACCCAGTTTAATTTCTCGATTCTGGCATATATAATCTGCTGAAATTAATTTACCGTTTGCTAATTCGAGTAAAAATTTACTATCCAACGGCGTCAATGGACAACTTAATTTAGCACAAAAATCTCTACTCATATAGCTTCTATCCGCACCCAAATCAAATAAAACGTAAGCAGATTTATTGTCAATAAGAAACGTACCCGTAACAAGCTCAGGGTCTTCCTGTGCCTCTGTCGCATTAATATTGAAAACTCTTCCGCGGCCTTGTCCATTCGTGTTCTCCTGGTTCGGGCAATTTCTAATAATGTGGCCCGGTTTTCCACATTTATAACAAACTACATTGGCATAACTTGCTCCGACACTACTTGCTCCACCATTACTCGTTCCGACACCATTTGTTCCTTTCGTTCTGTTAACCCCTGGTCCGTAGACCTCACACTTCGCTGCGCTATGACCATTTCTTTTACACTTGTTGCAAAATTTGGTGCAGAACCCCGAGTGATACTTTTCACACCTTTGGCATAGATGCTTCTGATTGTTGTTGTTGTTGCGGTTATTATTGTTGTTGGGATGATTGTTGTAGTTGCTATTGTTGTTGTTGTTGTTGTTGTTGTTGTTGTTGTTGTTGTTGTTGGGCCGTTTGTTGTAGTTGCGATTGATGTTGCGATTGTTGAGATAGTTGTTGCGATTATTGTTGTAATTGTTGTTGTTGTTGTATTGGTGATTCTTATCACCGTTTTCCTCCCACTTTCTTTTGACTTGCTTCACATTGGCCTCTTCAGCAGTCTGTTCTTTAATTCTTTCTTCAATCTGGTTCACTAGTTTGTGAGCCATTCTACATGCCTGTTGTATGGAGGCGGGCTCGTGTGAACTTATATCTTCTTAGATTCTTTCCGGTAATCCTTTCACAAATGCGTCAATCTTCTCATCCTCATCTTCAAATGCTCCCGGACACAATAAGCACAATTCTGTGAATCGTCTTTCGTACGTGGTAATATCAAATCCTTGGGTTCGTAACCCTCTAAGTTCTGTGTTGAGCTTATTGACCTCGGTTATGGGACGGTACTTCTCGTTCATCAAGTGCTTGAATGCTGACCACGGTAGTGCGTAAGCATCATCTTGTCCCACTTGCTCTAGATAGGTATTCCACCATGTTAACACATAACCTGTGAAGGTATGCGTAGCGTACTTCACTTTGTCCTCTTCAGTACACTTACTTATGGAAAACACCGATTCGACCTTCTCGGTCCACCATTTCAATCCGATCGGTCCTTCGGTTCCATCAAATTCTAAAGGTTTGCAGGCAGTGAATTCTTTGTAGGTGCATCCTACACGATTTCCTGTACTGCTAGATCCAAGGTTATTGTTGGTATGTAGCGCAGCCTGTACTGCGGCTATGTTTGAAGCAAGAAAGGCACGAAATTCCTCTTCACTCATATTCAAGGTGTGTCGAGTAGTCGGTGCCATTTCCTTCAAAATAGTCAAATGAAACGAGTTAATCATATAGAATATCAAGAGTAGTCAATAGTATTTCGTAGCGTAATATGAACTTATTTATAAAAGCTCTTTCTTCATATTAGCGTTTTATACTCTTTAATTCGGGTAGTACTTACCCGTTAAGTTCATACTTAGTAGCTAACATACCATTTCAACTACTACAATTCTATATGAAAAACTAATCACAAAAAAAAAAAAAAATCATATTCAAACCTTTATACAATAACTTGCAAACTTACAATACCGCTTTTTTTTACATATAGCATGAAATATAGCACATAAAACTTTGATACAAAGTAGTTGCGAAGATAATTCTAGTTAATAAATAAGGCATTCAGCAAAGTCAATAAAGACACGTAATTCATACGTCCAGAAATAAGTCATGCATTCTGGTTTTACTAATACCACTTCTCATCCTTGATTTTATGGAACATAACCGTTGTGACCAATAGTAAGACAATGTGTTGCAACGTTGTCAAAAGGATGAAGGTTACGTAATGACCAACAGTCTCGTAATAACCTAAAAACCTCATTTCTTACCCCAATTACCGACTCCGTCACTTGTGGGACCGTTTTGTTTAATAGTTGTAGCCCGATGTTCTTGTTCTCACTTTGGTGAGAAGCGAACATTACTAACCCGTAAGCATAACATGCTTCTTTATGTTGCATGTTAGCCGCTTTTTCTAAATCACGAAGTCCTATATTCGGATATATTGAGTCAAAATAATTTCTTAACCCTTTGCGTAAAATAGCATTTGGGTCCCCCGCAATATATGCGTCAAAGTAAACACATCGTAACTTATGGATTTCCCAATGTGATATCCCCCATCTTTCGAACGAAAGCCTTTTATAAATTAAGGCATTCTTGGAACGTTCTTCGAATGTCTTACAAACTGATCTCGCCTTAAATAGTTGTGCCGAAGAATTCTGACCGACTCTAGACAAGATTTCATCAATCATGTCTCTGGGTAGGTCTCTTAAAATATTGGGTTATCTATCCATTTTGTGTTTTTATACTGTAAAATAGACAAGAGTTAGATTCATAAAAAAAATATTACACCGCACAAATACAACTATCTTATTCCGACTCACTCGTAAAGCATAAGCACACTATATTACATATATTACACCGCACAAATACAACTATCTTATTCCGACTCACTCGTTTCTTCTTTTTCGAACTTGGTTCTTTTTGCTAAGTTTTTAGGGATATATGATGTTCCCCTAATACGAACTGTCATTTTCCACATTGGTCTAGAAAAACCTGGTGGTTTAGAGGTTCCCGGGTTATTGTTACAACTTAAGAAATACGGGTGTTGACGATACATATAAAGTTCATCGGGGTTAGAATCAGATTTCTCTATTTTTATGCCCTTTCCCTTATTGTTCTCTTTTGCCTTTTTAAATTCAGTTGGGGTAATTTCTATAACATCATCGGAATCTTCGTCGGGATCCGATTCATCGAAGAATTGGTAATCCTCCCAATATTTTGCTTCCTTGGCGGAAACACCGTTGACCATAATTAACTTTGGTCGGTTGGTTGAGAATTTTCTTCTACTTAACCGTTTTATTATTTCCCCCACTGGTTCTTCTTTCAGTTCTGATTCTTCTTCCGGTTCCGACTCTTCTTCCGGTTCCTCTTCGGGAACTTGTGAATCAGTCCACGAATCATTCCAATTTACATTTGACTCTTCATTATTATTAGGTGAGTCAATGGGACTAGTTCTAGAGGTAGACATTTATCACATAATATCAAACACGTTAAGAGATTAATATATCACATAATATTCACATGTTAAAAATATATAGTTTCCAACAAAATTTGTTAAGCAAATTTTTTTTTTTTTCAAGTAAACACGGTCGAAGTCCAGACTCACTAATGCATCCTAACAAACTCGATAAGACACACTAATGCAAAATTCTGGTTCTCTAAGACCAACGCTCGGATACCAACTGAAATGTCCCGTTCTTATTGATTAAAAACGTTCCATATTAATTGATTTCGTTGCGAGGTTTTGACCTCTATATGAGACGTTTTTCAAAGACTGCATTCATTTTAAAACAAACCATAACCTTTATTTCATCAATAAAGGTTTAAAAAGCTTTACGTAGATTATCAAATAATGATAATCTAAAATATCCTGTTTACACGCGACCATTACATAATGGTTTACAATACAAATATGTTACAACGAAATAAGTTTCTTGAATGCAGTTTTTACACAATATCATACAAGCATGGACTCCAAATCTCGTCCTTATTTAAGTATGCGATAGCGGAAGCTCTTAATAATCACCTGAGAATAAACATGCTTAAAACGTCAACAAAAATGTTGGTGAGTTATAGGTTTAACCTATATGTTATCAAATCATAATAATAGACCACAAGATTTCATATTTCAATACACATCCCATACATAGAGATAAAAATCATTCATATGGTGAACACCTGGTAACCGACATTAACAAGATGCATATTTAAGAATATCCCCATCATTCCGGGACACCCTTCGGATATGATATAAATTTCGAAGTACTAAAGCATCTGGTACTTTGGATGGGGTTTGTTAGGCCCAATAGATCTATCTTTAGGATTCGCGTCAATTAGGGTGTCTGTTCCCTAATTCTTAGATTACCAGACTTAATAAAAAGGGGCATATTCGATTTCGATAATTCAACCATAGAATGTAGTTTCACGTACATGTGTCTATTTTGTAAATCATTTATAAAACCTGCATGTATTGTCATCCCAAAAATATTAGATTTTAAAAGTGGGACTATAACTCACTTTCACAGATTTTTTACTTCGTCGGGAAGTAAGACTTGGCCACTGGTCGATTCACAAACCTATAACAATATATACATATATATCAAAGTATGTTCAAAATATATTTACAAAACTTTTAATACATTTTTATGTTTTAAGTTTATTAAGTCAGTTGTCCTCGTTAGTAACCTACAACTAGTTGTCCACAGTTAGATGTACAGAAATAAATCGATAAATATTATCTTGAATCAATCCACGACCCAGTGTATACGTATCTCAGTATTGATCACAACTCAAACTATATATATATTTTGGAATCAACCTCAACCCTGTATAGCTAACTCCAACATTCATATATAGAGTGTCTATGGTTGTTCCGCAATATATATATATAGATGGGTCGACATGATAGGTCGAAACATTGTATACGTGTCTATGGTATCTGAAGATTACATAATATACAATATAAGTTGATTAGGTTATGGTTGGAATATATTTATTACTAACTTTCACGTAGGTAAAATGAGTAGTTTTTATCAATCTTGTTTTACTCGCCATTTCTTCGTTTCTAATCCGTTTTGAGTGATTCCAGTGGCCACGGTTTCGTATTGAACTTAACTTTATGAATCTAAACAGAAAAAGTATAAGTTTATAGTCGGAAATACAAGTTACAAGTCGTTTTAGAAAGAGGTAGTCATTTCCGTCGAAAGAACGACATCTTGATGACCATTTTGAAAAACATACTTTCACTTTGAGTTTAACCATGATTTTTGGATATAGTTTCATGTTCATAAGAAAAATCATTTTTCCAGAAGTATAGATTTTAAATCAAAGTTCTTCTTAGCTTTTAATTATCCCAACCAAAACAGCCCCCGGTTTTACTACGACGGCGTATATCCAGTTTTATGGTGTTTATCGTGTTTCCGGGTTTTAAATCATTAAGTTAGCATATCATATAGATATAGAACATGTGTTTAGTTTATTTTAAAAGTCTAGTTAGAAGGATTAACTTTATTTACGAACAAGTTTAGAATTAACTAAACTATGTTCTGGTGATTACAAGTTTATAACGTTGAATAAGACAGCTTTTTATGTATGAATCGAATGATGTTATGAACATCATTACTACCTCAAGTTCCTTGGATAAATCTACTGGAAATGAGAAAAATGGATCTAGCTTCAAAGGATCCATGGATGGCTTGAAAGTTCTTGAAGCAGAATCATGACACGAAAACAATTTCAAGTAAGATTTCCACTCGAAATAAGATTGTTATAGTTATAGAAATTGAATTAAAGTTTGAATATGATTATTACCTTGTATTAGAAAGATAACCTACTGTAAGTAACAATGGTTTCTTAATCTTGGATGATTACTTGGAATGGATTTAGAAAACTTGGAAGTAAACTTGCAATCTTGGAAGTATTCTTGATTTTATGAAACTATAACTTTTGGAATTTATGAAGAACACTTAGAACTTGAAGATAGAACTTGAGAGAGATCAATTAGATGAAGAAAATTGAAGAATAAAAGTTTTTGTAGGTGTTTTTGGTCGTTGGTGTATGGATTAGATATAAAGGATATGAAATTTTGTTTTCATGTAAATAAGTCATGAATGATTACTCATATTTTTTTAATTTTATGAGATATTTCATGCTAGTTGCCAAATGATGGTTCCCACATGTGTTAGGTGACTCATATGGGCTGCTAAGAGCTGATCATTGGAGTATATATACTAATAGTACATACATCTAAAAGCTGTGTATTGTACGAGTACAAATACGAGTGCATACGAGTAGAATTGTTGATGAAACTGAACGAGGATGTAATTGTAAGCATTTTTGTTAAGTAGAAGTATTTTGATATGTGTCTTGAAGTCTTTCAAAAGTGTATGAATACATATTAAAACACTACATGTATATACATTTTAACTGAGTCGTTAAGTCATCGTTAGTCGTTACATGTAAGTGTTGTTTTGAAACCTTTAGGTTAACGATCTTGTTAAATGTTGTTAACCCAATGTTTATAATATCAAAAGAGATTTTAAATTATTATATTATCATGATATTATGATGTACGAATATCTCTTAATATGATATATATATACATTAAATGTCGTTACAACGATAATCGTTACATATATGTCTCGTTTCAAAATCATTAAGTTAGTTGTCTTGTTTTTACATATGCATTTCATTGTTAATATACTTAATGATATGTTTACTTATCATAATATCATGTTAACTATATATATAACCATATATATGTCATCATATAGTTTTTACAAGTTTTAACGTTCGTGAATCACCGGTCAACTTGGGTGGTCAATTGTCTATATGAAACCTATTTTAATTAATCAAGTCTTCACAAGTTTGATTGCTTAACATGTTGGAAACACTTAATCATGTAAATAACAATTTTATTTAATATATATAAACATGGAAAAGTTCGGGTCACTACACGATACATTGATGGTACGAATAAAAAATGAGTGGAGGGGTCATAAGGGAGTTGTTTTCTTTGGATTCTAATTTCCACTTGCAGCAAACTTTTTATATAAATTTAATCAAAAGCAAACCCACAACAATTATTGTGATTCGGTTGTCATATTAGACTTAATATCTTGGATCGTGAAGTGGTTATCGTGGTGGGCCGAGAAGCTATACATAAGGATGATGTTGGTTAACAATAAGATTAATAATGATAATGATAATAGAAGTTAGGAATTATGTATGATGATGCTCATGATTATGATGATTATATGATGGTGATATAGATGATGGCGAGATTATGATGATGAAGAAGACGATGCTATAGTATTTTTGTTTTCTAATTTCTGTTCTTTTGTCAAACACCATCACAAAGCCAGCTGCAAAAAAAAATTTTTGGTCGCTGCTTTGGTTCTCTGCTTCCTTTGTCTGATCGAACGATAGTGAGATAAAGATGATGATGAGATAATTATGATTAATGATTGATGATTAAACCGACAAGATAAAGTGATGAATAGATATGGTGATGATCGATATAATTATGATTAAGTGGTAGGGTTTCTTTGCCCAATTTAACAAACAAGGAAAATAAAGAACCGTTTATTTTTACATTTTGGGCATCGGTTTGCTTTAGATAAATGGGTTTTATATGTTGGGCCAAAAACATTCATGTTCTGTTGGGCCAAAGCCTTTTATTCCCTTGGGCCGGAACAAGCCTAGTTTCATATGAAGAAGAAAGGAAACAGTCATGTTGGTTTATATAGTTTTAACTAGCAATTAATTCATGAAATCGTAATGGGTGTAGCGGTTAGGGGTGTTGGTGTTTAACCAAGAGGTCTCGGGTTCGAGCCCGGGCTGCAACATCTTTTTAGGAAGCTATTTTTAAGGTAGTGTACTTATTATGCGTATTATTATTATTATTGTTGTTGTTATTATTATTATTATTATTAGTATTAGTATTATAATTAAACATTATTAGTATTATTATTACTAACAAAATCATTATTAGTAATATCATTATTATAATATGATTATCATTATTAGTATTATTTTTATCATTATTATTATCATTAAAATTACTAACTATAACTTTAGTTTCAAATATATTTCGTATATAAAATATAACTATATTTTTATGATCTTAAACTAAAAGGATAGATATTATAAATTAGATATAAACTTTAAATATATAGAAGTATATATAATAAGTATACTACTCTTACTAATAAAATACTTTTTTTCATTTACGTTTTAATATAACTCGAATTTATTAAAGATGTTATCATATTAAAAATTATGAGTATTTAAAAATATTAATACTGAGTACTTATGTAAAATATTTTAATAGAGTACATAATAGATTATTATGATAATCTAATATATAAAATAAATATATTCAAATAATTATTAATATTAAATTTAATATCACAAGTATATTACTAATATGAAAATATATATTTATTTGAATATTACTATATGTGTGAATATACATACTTGATATAGGTTCGTGAATCCGAGGCCAACCCTGTCTTGTTCAATATCGTCATATGTATTTTTACTACAAAATACATGATGGTGAGTCCATTTGATTCCTTTTTACTCTTTACATTTTTGGGACTGAGAATACATGCGCTACGTTTACAACTGCTTTATTAAATGCTTTTGAAATATATTTTGAACTGCGAATGCATGAAATTTTTTTATAAATGTTTGACGAGATAGACACAAGCAAAACATTCCTCGAATGAATTATTATGTAGACATAAGTTCTGCGGAATGTTATTGAATTATGTGGACATGATAATTGCCACCATTGAATTATGTGGACATGATAATTGCCACCATTGAATTTTTCCCTGATTATTATTGCTTGGTAACCTAAGAATTAGAATCGGGTATGGTCCTAATTCACGCGAATCCTAAAGGTAGCTACCGGGTTTAACACCCCCACCTAGAATGTTCACTAGACGGAAGGGCTAGTGGGCGTGGTGTTTAGTACTTCGAAGTTTATATGATTATTATACAGACGAGATGTTCTATTTTGGGGTTATTATTATGCGCATTATATGTTAAGGTCGGTTACCAAGCCAAACAATGAAAGTAAAGTGAATGTTATGTATCGAGAGAATGATTTTATACACAGGTTATGTGTATGTTATTTTTGTGCACAAGATATGTGTACGGTTACTAAGATTTATGAAAGATGATTTCGTACACGATAAAGGTGTACTGTATTTAAAAGATATCGTATGTACATTACATGTGGGTATAGGATTCGGGCCCATTTGTACCATGCAGGATTTAAATCTTGTGGTCTATCAAAATGATGAATTTTATTGTTTTATGATAAATCTATGAACTCACCAACCTTTTGGTTGACACTTGAAAGCTTGTTTATTCTCAGGTATGAAAGAAATCATCTGCTGTGCATTTGCTCATTTTAAAAGACATCATTTAGAGTCGATCATCGCAATGGGACCAAATGTTGGTTACTTCGTCCAGATGGATTAGGACGGGGTGTGACAAGACTCGTAGATCTAGTCGTGGTCAAATTTTGGAAGTGATCGGACCGTTAGATCTTGAGTTATGTTTTTTCGAAGTTGCAGTCATTCGAGTTTAGAGCTGCTGTAAGAGAAAATTCATAGGGGGTTCGTCTATCGTTGGATCGACTTGAAACTTGGATTATACATTTCAGGGGTAATGATCTAGTGTGGTAAAATATTGGTGATGATCAGACCGTTGGATCTTGAGATACGATTTTCTTAAAGTTGCGGCATTTTTATGGAGAGAGTTCCCGTTTTGATGTTGCGAGTGGCGAGACGATTTGTATTGCGAATCTTCGGGCAATAAAGGCTGTGATTTTTTTCAGATATGTAGGTTTGTTACGGGAGCCAAAATATATTCCGGATGTGATGGACGGCGCTGTGGGTGTACCTCTCAACGCGTGTGCGTTCCCTTGGTAACCTTGAGTTGATCCTGAAGTCTTGTATCGAAATCTCATTGGTCCGTACATAGACAGTTGGGAGTTCCGTTTGGCGGAGGTAAAGGTTGGGTACGAACTATCATTGGAAGGGACACCCATATGGATTTGGATTTTAAGGGGAGGTTTGTTTTGGGTACAAACCATAGTCATACATCGGGATATGGGGAAGAAACAATTGTGTGCATAGGAGTCGGTTTCTCTCGAGTTTTTTTGGGCAACCAAGTAATAAACAGGGGGACATTCGTTTGAAAAATGACAGTGGGAGTTATCGTGAATGTATGATACTCGTGAGTTGTAGTTTGGATGTGTAGATAGCGCAATGTGACATTTGCAGCATGTCAACGATTGGCTTAACCCCTTGGTTGGCACACGTAGGTTGTGCATCCTCAGTGGATGAGTTAATCTTTGAGCCTTGTACCGTAAGTAGACTTGATGTGGTCCCATTCAAGTTGTGTTCTGAGGTTGCGGCAGGTACTAAAGAAGGTTGGATCTTGACTATCATTGGAGGGAAGGCCTAGTTGAACTTAGGTTTGAGGGGAGGTTTGTTTGGATTGCAAACTAAAGTCCAACATCAGATTATTAAACGGGCCGACTAATGTATTTAGTCGAATATTCTATAGTATATGGAATATTTGGGTAGGGTTAGAGCTTCTCTCACTAAAGAAATTGGTTTGACGTTGTCGGAAAGGACGTGTTCCACTGTGGCTCGGGTTTGGTTGATGGTTTGTTCAACAAAGCGAGCGGTTTTCTTCGGAGTGACCAATTAAGAATCTTTAGGTGATTGTAGAAGTGGATAATCTTGTAAGTCCTGGAACTTAAGCTTTCTAGAGGGTGTCGGGAATTCGATGGGAGTTTGCTAACTGACAGAAGTATTACGCTAGTATAAGTTAAATGAAAATGCTGCTAAACTGTTTATATATTGAAATCACGATTTATACTGTGCCTAATTGAAGAATAATTGATTACTGTTATTGTTTTAACTGCCATCTATCACACCACCCTTTCTTTAATTATTTTTATTTCTTTTCTCTATCTGTTTACCGTCTGTTTCTTCAATCTATAATATGTATATATTACATATAGGTATATTCCACCACCCATCTTTCTTTTCCTCTTATATGTATATATACAAACGCATTCATATGAATATATAAACATACACACACGTAATCACCATGTCACCAAGAACCACCATGGATTCCACCACCATCAAACACCATCCTCTATCCCCTCGTTTAACACCTTTCACCGCCACTGTATTTCTGTTTTGCAATTGAGATCAACCATTAACGAACACCACCTCACCATCAACAACACCCACCACTAACCCGTCACCTTATAATTATTCCACTGTGTTTCTATTTTTCGATCATTGCCACAACCACCGATCACCTTTCACCAACCATAAACCCCACCTCAATCGAATCACCATATCTTGTATGTTTCCGTTTTCGATCATCAACAACTAAAATCACACCCTCACCATCTTCGTTAAAGAAACCCACCTATATGTTTCCGTTTACCTGGGTTTGCAGCTAATCGTTGCAACTATTGTGGTTCCATTAAGTTAAAACAAATAGGAAGTTAGCTACTACTACTACTACTACCGTATGTTTCTATTTCCTATCTTCAAACCATCACAACCGAACACCTTTAATATTTTACTTCTACTCTTTTGATGCTACAACGATCTTACTGTTACGATTACAATACAGCGAAGTAGGATGATACTTTTAGAATAATATAAATGTTAATATGATGATTGTGATAAGGGATAAATGATGATATTAATACCGATACAATGATGGTACGAATAAAAAATGAGTGGAGGGGTCATAAGGGAGTTGTTTTCTTTGGATTCTAATTTCCACTTGCAGCAAACTTTTTATATAAATTTAATTAAAAGCAAACCCACAACAATTATTGTGATTTGGTTGTCATATTAGACTTAATATCTTGGATCGTGAAGTGGTTATCGTGGTGGGCTGAGAAGCTATACATAAGGATGATGTTGGTTAATAATAAGATTAATAATGATGACGATAATAGAAGTTAGGAATTAAGTATGATGATGCTCATGATTATGATGATTATATGATGGTGATATAGATGATGGCGAGATTATGATGATGAAGAAGACGATGCTATAGTATTTTTGTTTTCTAGTTTCTGTTCTTTTGTCAAACACCATCACAAAGCCAGCTGCAAAATTTTTTTTTTTTGTCGCTGCTTTGGTTCTCTGCTTCCTTTGTCTGATCGAACGATAGTGAGATAAATATGATGATGAGATAATTACGATTAATGATTGATGATTAAACCGACAAGATAAAGTGATGAATAGATATGGTGATGATCGATATAATTATGATTAAGTGGTAGGGTTTCTATGCCCAATTTAACAAACAAGGAAAACAAAGAACCGTTTCTTTTTACATTTTGGGCATCGGTTTGCTTTAGATAAATGGGTTTTATATGTTGGGCCAAAAACATTCATGTTCTGTTGAGCCAAAGCCTTTTATTCCCTTGGGCCGGAACAAGCCTAGTTTTATATGAAGAAGAAAGGAAACAGTCATGTTTGTTTATATAGTTTTAACTAGCAAAAAATTCATGAAATCGTAATGGGTGTAGCGGTTAGGGGTGTTGGTGTTTAACCAAGAGGTCTCGGGTTCGAGCCCGGGCTGCAACATCTTTTTAGGAAGCTATTTTTAAGGTAGTGTACTTATTATGCATATTATTATTATTATTGTTGTTGTTGTTATTATTATTATTATTATTATTATTATTAGTATTAGTATTATAATTAAACATTATTAGTATTATTATTACTAACAAAATCATTATTAGTAATATCATTATTATAATATGATTATCATTATTAGTATTATTTTTATCATTATTATTATCATTAAAATTACTAACTATAACTTTAGTTTCAAATATATTTCGTATATAAAATATAACTATATTTTCATGATCTTAAACTAAAATGATAGATATTATAAATTAGATATAAACTTTAAGTATATAGAAGTATATATAATAAGTATACTACTTTTACTAATAAAATACTTTTTGTTCATTTACGTTTTAATATAACTCGAATTTATTAAAGATGTTATCATATTAAAAATTATGAGTATTTAAAAATATTAATACTAAGTACTTATGTAAAATATTTTAATAGAGTACATAATAGATTATTATGATAATCTAATATATAAAATAAATATATTCAAATAATTATTAATATTAAATTTAATATCACAAGTATATTACTAATATGAAAATATATATTTATTTGAATATTACTATATGTGTTAATATACATACTTGATATAGGTTCGTGAATCCGAGGCCAACCCTGTCTTGTTCAATATCGTCATATGTATTTTTACTACAAAATACATGATGGTGAGTCCATTTGATTCCCTTTTACTCTTTACATTTTTGGGACTGAGAATACATGCGCTACGTTTACAACTGCTTTATTAAATGCTTTTGAAATATATTTTGAACTGCGAATGCATGAAATTTTTTTATAAATGTTTGACGAGATAGACACAAGCAAAACATTCCACGAATGAATTATTATGCAGACAGAAGTTCTGCGGATTGTTATTGAATTATGTAGACATGATAATTGCCACCATTGAATTATGTGGACATGATAATTGCCACCATTGAATTTTCCCCTGATTATTATTGCTTGGTAACCTAAGAATTAGAATCGGGTATGGTCCTAATTCACGCGAATCCTAAAGGTAGCTACCGGGTTTAACACCCCCACCTAGAATGTTCACTAGACGGAAGGGCTAGTGGGTGTGGTGTTTAGTACTTTGAAGTTTATATGATTATTATACAGACGAGATGTTCTGTTTTGGGGTTATTATTATGCGTATTATATGTTAAGGTCGGTTACCAAGCCAAGCAATGAAAGTAAAGTGAATGTTATGTATCGAGAGAATGATTTTATACACAGGTTATGTGTATGTTATTTTTGTGCACAAGATATGTGTACGGTTACTAAGATTTATGAAAGATGATTTCGTACACGAGAAAGGTGTACTGTATTTAAAAGATATCGTATGTACATTACATGTGGGTATAGGATTCGGGCCCATTTGTTCCATGCAGGATTTAAATCTTGTGGTCTATCAAAATGATGAATTTTATTGTTTTATGATAAATCTATGAACTCACCAACCTTTTGGTTGACACTTGAAAGCATGTTTATTCTCAGGTATGAAAGAAATCATCCGCTGTGCATTTGCTCATTTTAAAAGACATCATTTGGAGTCGATCATCGCAATGGGACCAGATTTTGGTTACTTCGTCCAGATGGATTAGGACGGGGTGTGACAAGACTCGTAGATCTAGTCGTGGTCAAATTTTGGAAGTGATCGGACCGTTAGATCTTGAGTTATGTTTTTTCGAAGTTGCAGTCATTCGGGTTTAGAGCTGCTGTAAGAGAAAATTCATAGGGGGTTCGTCTATCGTTGGATCGACTTGAAACTTGGATTATACATTTCAGGGGTAATGATCTAGTGTGGTAAAATATTGGTGATGATCAGACCGTTGGATCTTGAGATACGATTTTCTTAAAGTTGCGGCATTTTTATGGAGAGAGTTCCCGTTTTGATGTTGCGAGTGGCGAGACGATTTGTATTGCGAATCTTCGGGCAATAAAGGCTGTGATTTTTTTCAGAGATGTAGGTTTGTTATGGGAGCCAAAATATATTCCGGATGTGATGGACGGCGCTGTGGGTGTACCTCTCAACGCGTGTGCGTTCCCTTGGTAACCTTGAGTTGATCCTGAAGTCTTGTATCGAAATCTCATTGGTCCGTACATAGACAGTTGGGAGTTCCGTTTGGCGGAGATAAAGGTTGGGTACGAACTATCATTGGAAGGGACACCCATATGGATTTGGGTTTTAAGGGGAGGTTTGTTTTGGGTACAAACCATAGTCATACATCGGGATATGGGGAAGAAACAATTGTGTGCATAGGAGTCGGTTTCTCTCGAGTTTTTTTGGGCAGCCAAGTAATAAACAGGGGGACATTCGTTTGAAAAATGACAGTGGGAGTTATCGTGAATGTATGATACTCGTGAGTTGTAGTCTGGATGTGTAGATAGCGCAATGTGACATTTGCAGCATGTCAACGGTTGGCTTAACCCCTTGGTTGGCACACGTAGGTTGTGCATCCTCAGTGGATGAGTTGATCTTGGAGCCTTGTACCGTAAGTAGACTTGATGTGGTCCCATTCAAGTTGTGTTCTGAGGTTAGGGCAGGTACTAAAGAAGGTTGGATCTTGACTATCATTGGAGGGAAGGCCTAGTTGAACTTAGGTTTGAGGGGAGGTTTATTTGGATTGCAAACTAAAGTCCAACATCAGATTATTAAACGGGCCGACTAATGTATTTAGTCGAATATTCTATAGTATATGGAATATGTGGGCAGGGTTAGAGCTTCTCTCACTAAAGAAATTGGTTTGAAGTTGTCGGAAAGGACGTGTTCCACTGTGGCTCGGGTTTGGTTGATGGTTTGTGTAACGACCCGCACTTTTTCGATCATTCTATACTTATAAGATTAATATTTACATAAATTAAACCTTGCCAACATGATAAGCAATCCAAATTGTTGAGATTTATATTTCCGAAAAGAGTTTTACACAACGTTTGACCGTCTAGTTTGACCGATGATATCACGAACTATACAATATATGATAATTATACGTTTGTGTATATATATGTATATATACATATTTAACATGATTAATGAATGTTTTAATATCTCATTTTGTATTAATAACAACAAGTTATATGTGTATTTTGAAACTACTAACTTAAGTTTTCAAAACGATAACTATACGTAACGTTATTTGACATAAATACTTAAGACATATAATGTTTATACATATATTGTATAAGAAATGTATTTAATCACTTTTAAAGACTTAAATACATAAAACCATATAAGTGTATTCACAAAAGATAGTTATATTTGAATCCTCATTCCATTTTTCACAAAATTTCTATACGTATACCTAGAGTATTTGTACTCGTATCATACCAAGCTTCTATACGTATTTACTAATAGTAAATACACATCAAATCACCACCAAACCTACTCTTGTTACTGCCCTTAGAGCTAGGTAATTGAACTTGGATACAAATAAGGCTAGATACATGAAATTATAACTTGAAACTTTGTCCATACCCCCCCCTTGTATCACGTTTTTAAGAGCATCAAGGGATCCATCATTTGATTCATTTTTACTTCCATTTTCTTAACAAAAACACACACTTGTTCTTACTCTTTAAACTCCATAACAATCCAGCAAGAAACCTTAAAGATCTAGCCATAAAAACCTTAGTTAAACACCATAAGAAAACCATACAAAAACACTTCAAGAAAACCCTCCAAGAACACCAACTTACTTCCAATCTTTCATCCACTTCTATCACCCTTTTGATTCTAGCTTCTTACTTCTCTTTTACAGCAACTTCATCCAAGGAACTTGAGGTAGAATATATGTTCATAATCTTATTCGATTCATATATATATAGCTATCATATTTTGTGGTATACAAGTTTAACAACAAGAACATAGTTTGAATGTTTTCAAACTTGTTTGCAAACTAAATAGATCCTTCTAACTTAACTTTTAAAATACTTCAAGACCTGTAATATAACTTATGTATATGCTAATTTAACAAGGTAAAACTTGGTTTTTCAAAGTATAGGTATTTTTAGAAAAATGGTCATTAAATGATTTTGTTGTAACGAAAATGATTAACTTCATAAGTTTCACTAAAGTTTGACCTATGCCGTGTGATTTTGAATACAAACTAAGGTATTTACAGTTCATAGTCTTAAAGAGGGACTCGATCCAAGGAGATGGCAAGTTGAATCAACGAAAACGGACTTGTAACGAAGAAACTATGACCGAAACAAAATTGGTTATCCAAGGCTTAAATGACTTCGGGATTCATTGGAAAAATTTACATAAAATCACATACTTCTAAGATAACATGATATTTTATATATATGTACTCATAATTCAATTTCATATGGTTCAGGATCACCCGTAAGCAACACGAGAAGATTAATCATAAGATCCCATGATTGTACGCAACACGTCATTTGACAACACCGGTACCATGGGTCAAGATTAATCTCGACCAATACATTTATGATGGGGTTTTACGGGAGTTTTATTTATTTCGTTGGGGGTTGTATTTATTCATTGCGGGTATATTAAACATCTAAAAATGAACCATTAAAAATTGAATTGCTAACCTCGGACTGCTAACTTTGGACTAAGGAAATATTCAAAGTATTAAAAGTATAACAAGTATATATATATAACGTTTGTTTAAAATGAAAACATATTGATATATTATATATGGATAGGTTCGTGATATCAACCGGAAGACCGAGTCAAATTATTTATATCATCAAGACAAAAGTGAGTATATAGTCCCACTTTTAAACTCTAAATATTTCGGGATGAGAATACATGTATTTTATGTTTTACGATATGGACACAAGTAACTGAAAAATATATTCTACGTTGAGTTGTACCACTGGCATACTTCCCTGTAGCTTGGTAACTAATATTTACAGCGGTATTGTAAACGCGAATCCTGTTGATAGATCTATCGGGCCTGACAACCCCAACCGGACTGGACGACCAGTATTCAACGGTTGCACAGTACTTCGTTTTGTGACTACACTTGGTACGGTGTAGTAAGATTTCATATTAAAGGGAATATGCGACGTGAAAATGTTAAGTATGGTTACCGAGTGCTCAACCACTTAGAATACTTTTATTAAACTGTTTATATACGAAATCTTGTGGTCTATATATATATATTGCTGCCGGCATTAAACCTATATCTCACCAACTTTATGTTGACCTTTTTAAAACATGTCTATTCTCAGGTGATTTCTAAAGCTTCCGCTGTATCATGTTGGATCTAACCAGGATCTTGCGTACGCATGTTTGTGTCAAAAATAAAACTGCATATCCAAGATGTTGTACTGTAAAATATGCTAGAAACCGTGTTGTTGTCATCATATGTAAAGTTTGTAAGTCGAAGATTATCGCTAAACGTTAATCTTCTTTTTATTGTCTTAAGTTTGTAACAAAAATAATGGTTATGGTTTGTAATGTATAATATATGCAGTTTTCTTTCAAAAATGTCTCATATAGAGGTCAATGCCTCGCAATGAAATCATACGTTATCTAACGCGTTCTTATGGTTAAGGACGGGTTATGACATGTGGTATCAGAGCGTTGGTCTTAGCGAACCAGGTTTGCATTAGTGTGTCTAACCGATAAGTCGTTAGGATACATTAGTAAGTCTGGACTTTGACCGGGTCTGATTTAAAAACCATTGCTTATCATTGTTGGTTAAAATTTATATGTAAATATTATGTAGTACTAATGGGTTAGTTGTTATATGATAGATGTCGGGCTCAAAACTTGTTATCACATTCAGCGATTCCGAACCAGAATCTTCAGATTGTGTTTCAGTCATTAACATATCCGATGACGAAAATGGTATTTTTGGGGAAGACTCACAATTTCCAGATGAACCAACTATAGAAATATCGGAAAGTGAACCCGAGGAGGAAAGTGAACCCGAAGAGGAAAGTGAACCCGAAGAGGAAAGTGAACCCGAGGAAGAAATACTAGAAATTACGAAAGAAAAATTCGATCAAGGAAAGAAACGAAAAGCGAATGAATTAGAAAATTCAAATCCTGAACTTAGTAAGAATGACGTAGCACCAATTCCACTCAACACTACCACCCCTATTCCCGCTATTCCTATTAGTGCAATCCCCGCATCTAGTTCTTCGGCTCCTCAGCCAAAACGTAGGCAGACAGCTAGGATAAGCGTTAGGCCATTCATTGGAACTAAACGCCCTAGAAAATAGACCAAACGATGCACTGCCGTATTAAGCCATGGAATCATATAATGTTTTGTATAATATTATTAGTGTGGTTTGCTTAAAGTTTGATGTAAGATAAGCATATGTAAAATAGCGAAGTATGAAATGCAATAATTTTCCATGGTTAAGTATTATATAGATTGTAGTAATTGATTCTGTACTAAGCTATTAAGTATGAACATTAACGGGTAGGTACTACCCAAGATATAATTATAAAACGCTAATAAGAAGAAAAGGCTTTTATAATAATACCTGGTTCATATTATTAACAAGCTATAAATGTACTATAAATACACACTACATCTATAATAATCCATGTGAATAATTATTTTCTTTCATTAGGAAATGGCGCGATTGAACCGAATGACGGAACAAGAAGTCGAGAACTTCATCAACCAGCGAGTCAACGATAGAATGCTATGGGTCGAAGCTGCAAGAGCTACTGCAGTTAATCCAAATCCTCGCGTAGGATGCTCCTACAAGACGTTTCAAGCTTGCAAACCTTCATCATTCAGTGGAACGGAAGGACCTATCGGTTTAACCCGATGGATAGAAAAGATGGAGACGGTGTTCAAAATCAGCGGTTGTGATGAAAAAGACATGACCAAGTATGCATCGTGCACTTTACAAGATAGTGCACTCACATGGTGGAAGAATTATGTGAAGGCGGTAGGAGGAGATGCAGCTTATGATACTCCATGGGAAGAATTCAAAGCAATGATAATCACCGAGTATTGTCCAAGGAATGAGGTTATTAAGTTAGAAGATGAGTTACGAAGTTTGAAGGTGGTTGGTACTGAAATCACCAACTACAATCAGCGATTCATGGAATTGGTTTTACTATGTCCTGAATTGGTTCCAACCGAAGCACGGAAGATTGAAATGTACAAAGGTGGTTTGCCCAAAAAGGTCAAGGCAAACGTCACAGCATCGAAACCTAAGACAATTCATGAAGCTATAACCATGGCAAACGAGCTAATGGATCAGGTCATTTTGGACAAGAAAGCATTCAATACTGAGGTGAAGGTATTGGGGAACAAGAAAAAGTGGAATGGAGGTTATGATCGAGGTAACCAACAACAACCTTATAAGAAACAAGAAACCACGAAAGGTGCGGGTAGCGGTTCAGGCTTTGGTTACAAAGGACAAAGTCCTTTATGCAACCGTTGTCACAAACATCATTTTGGTTACTGTAGTGTGTTGTGCACTAAATGCAATAGACAGGGACATCTTGCTGAAGATTGTAAGGCTCTCGTTACAAATGCAAATGGTAACAAGACTCCTGCCACCAACGCAAATAGAACTGCTTTGGCTAACATTACTTGTTTTGGGTGTGGAAAACAAGGTCACTATAAGAGCCAGTGCCCGAATCAGAATGGCGGACCTGCACGTGGAAGAGCGTTTGTTATTAATGCTAGAGAGGCACGAGAAGACCCGGAACTTGTTACGGGTACGTTTACCATTAATAACTTATCAGCATCTATTTTATTTGATACTGGCGCCGATAGAAGTTACGTGTGTATAAATTTTTACACTAAATTGAATTGTTCATCATTACCTCTAGATGCTAAGTACTTGATTGAGTTAGCTAATGGTAAGCTAATTAAAGCCGATAAAATTTGTCGTGATTGTGAAATAAATCTAGCCGGAGAAACGTTTAAAATCGACTTAATACCCGTGGAATTAGGAGGTTTTGATGTAATAGTCGGCATGGACTGGATGTCCAAAATAGGAGCGGAAATTGTTTGTGCCAAGAAGGCAATTCGTATTCCTGGTAAGGATAAAATACCGGTGATGATTTATGGAGAGAAGGGTAAGTCAAAGCTAAAACTCATTAGCTGTTTGAAAGCCAAGAAATGTTTAGAAAAGGGATGTTACGCTATTTTAGCACATGTTAATAAAGTCGAAAAGAAAGAAAAGTGCATCAACGACGTGCCTGTGGCAAGAGATTTTCCTGAAGTTTTTCCGGAAGAGTTGCCGGGATTACCTCCATTTAGATCGGTAGAATTTCAAATAGATTTAGTACCAGGAGCTGCACCAGTGGCTCGTGCTCCATATAGACTTGCACCGTCCGAGTTAAAAGAACTTCAAAGTCAGTTAAAAGAATTACTGGACCGTGGATTCATACGACCGAGTACTTCACCGTGGGGAGCTCCAATTTTGTTTGTTAAGAAGAAAGATGGATCTTTTAGGATGTGTATAGACTATCGTGAATTAAATAAGTTAACTATCAAGAATCGGTATCCACTACCGAGAATTGATGACTTATTTGATCAATTGCAAGGATCATGTGTTTATTCAAAAATCGACTTAAGATCGGGCTATCATCAACTACGCGTCAAAGAAGAGGATATTCCGAAAACTGCTTTTCGGACACGTTATGGTCATTACGAATTTTTGGTTATGCCGTTTGGATTGACGAATGCGCCAGCTGTATTCATGGACCTCATGAATCGAGTTTGTAGTCCGTATTTAGATAAGTTTGTTATCGTTTTCATTGATGATATTCTTATCTATTCCAAGAATGAGCAAGAGCATGAAGAGCATTTAAGGTTGATACTGGAGTTGTTGAGAAAAGAACAACTTTATGCTAAATTTTCTAAGTGTGCTTTCTGGTTGAAAGAAGTGCAATTTCTTGGTCACGTTGTTAATAGCGAAGGAATTCAGGTTGATCCAGCAAAAACTGAAGCTATTGAAAAATGGGAGACTCCTAAGACACCAACGCAGATACGTCAATTTTTGGGTTTAGCCGGTTATTATAGAAGGTTTATTCAAGATTTTTCCCGAATAGCTAAGCCGCTGACAACATTAACGCAAAAAGGGAAGAAATACGAATGGACCTCGGAGCAGGAGAACGCATTTCAATTACTGAAGAAGAAGTTAACTACGGCGCCTATTTTATCGTTACCTGAAGGGAACGATGATTTTGAAATATATTGTGACGCTTCGCGACAAGGTTTTGGTTGTGTTCTTATGCAACGAAAGAAAGTAATTGCATTTGCATCTCGACAATTGAAGATTCACGAGCGGAATTATACGACGCATGATCTAGAATTGGGAGCAGTCGTGTTTGCATTGAAGATGTGGAGACACTACTTGTATGGGGTTAAATTCACTGTGTTTACTGATCATAAAAGCCTTCAACATATTTTTGATCAGAAACAGCTAAACATGAGGCAACGTAGGTGGGTCGAGCTGATAAACGACTATGATTGTGAAATTCGTTATCATCCCGGGAAGGCGAACGTGGTGGCCGATGCTCTAAGTAGAAAGGAACGAGAACCAATCCGAGTACGAGCGATGAACATAAAAATTCGCATGAATCTCAACTCACAAATCAAAGAAGTTCAACGAGAAGCACTTACTAAAGAAAATATAGGAAATGAAATAATGAAGAAGTATGAGAAGCAACTCGTTATGCGGGAAGATGGAATTCGATATTTTGCAAATCGTATTTGGGTACCGAAGTTGGGTGGATTAAGGAAGTTGATATTGAACGAGGCACATAAGACAAGATATTCGATACATCCTGGAGTTGGAAAGATGTACCAAGATCTTAAGACGCATTATTGGTGGCCTAATTTGAAGATAGACGTTGCAACATATGTTGGGGAGTGTTTAACTTGTTCTAAGGTCAAAGCAGAACACCAGAAGCCGTCAGGGTTACTTCAACAACCAGAAATCCCAGAATGGAAATGGGATGGTATTACCATGGATTTCATCACGAAGTTACCAAAGACTGCCTGGGGATACGACACCATTTGGGTGATTGTTGATCGTCTCACCAAGTCTGCACATTTCTTGCCTATAAAGGAAACGGATAGAATGGAGAAACTATTACGATTGTATATAAAGGAAGTTGTTTCAAGGCATGGGATACCTATTTCCATTATATCCGATCGTGATAGTAGATTTACCTCAAAGTTTTGGCAATCACTACAGGAGGCATTAGGAACTCGTTTGGATATGAGTACCGCATATCATCCGCAGACCGACGGGCAGAGTGAAAGAACAATTCAGACTCTTGAAGACATGCTCAGGGCATGTGTGATCGATTTTGGAAACGGTTGGGATAAATATCTACCGTTAGCAGAATTCTCGTATAATAATAGTTATCATGCGAGCATTGGAGCTGCGCCATTCGAAGCATTGTATGGAAGGAAGTGTAGATCTCCTATCTGTTGGAATGAAGTAGGAGATCGACAATTAACTGGTCCCGAGATCATACATGAAACGACTGAGAAGATAGTGCAAATCAAGGAGAGATTAAAAACAGCCCGCAGTCGCCAAAAGAGCTACGCCGATGTCCGAAGGAAACCATTAAAGTTTCAGGTCGGGGACATGGTTATGCTAAAGGTGTCACCTTGGAAAGGTGTAATACGTTTCGGCAAAAGGGGTAAACTGAACCCAAGATACGTAGGCCCGTTTAAGATCATCGAACGCATTGGACCGGTAGCTTATCGACTCGAGTTACCACAACAACTCGCCGGAGTACATAATACCTTTCACGTCTCAAACCTTAAGAAGTGTCTTGCAAAGGAAGACCTCACCATTCCTCTTGAGGAAATCCATGTCGACGAGAAACTACAATTCGTCGAAGAACCAATCGAAATCATGGACCGTGAAGTTAAACAGCTCAAACAGAGCAATATACCGATTGTTAAGGTTCGTTGGAATGCTAGAAGAGGTCCCGAGTTTACTTGGGAACGAGAGGATCAAATGAAGCAAAAGTATCCACACTTGTTTCTCGATGACGCAAAATAGGTACAATTTTAAAATTTCGGGACGAAATTTATTTAACGGGGAGGTAATGTAACGACCCGCACTTTTTCGATCATTCTATACTTATAAGATTAATATTTACATAAATTAAACCTTGCCAACATGATAAGCAATCCAAATTGTTGAGATTTATATTTCCGAAAAGAGTTTTACACAACGTTTGACCGTCTAGTTTGACCGATGATATCACGAACTATACAATATATGATAATTATACGTTTGTGTATATATATGTATATATACATATTTAACATGATTAATGAATGTTTTAATATCTCATTTTGTATTAATAACAACAAGTTATATGTGTATTTTGAAACTACTAACTTAAGTTTTCAAAACGATAACTATACGTAACGTTATTTGACATAAATACTTAAGACATATAATGTTTATACATATATTGTATAAGAAATGTATTTAATCACTTTTAAAGACTTAAATACATAAAACCATATAAGTGTATTCACAAAAGATAGTTATATTTGAATCCTCATTCCATTTTTCACAAAATTTCTATACGTATACCTAGAGTATTTGTACTCGTATCATACCAAGCTTCTATACGTATTTACTAATAGTAAATACACATCAAATCACCACCAAACCTACTCTTGTTACTGCCCTTAGAGCTAGGTAATTGAACTTGGATACAAATAAGGCTAGATACATGAAATTATAACTTGAAACTTTGTCCATACCCCCCCCTTGTATCACGTTTTTAAGAGCATCAAGGGATCCATCATTTGATTCATTTTTACTTCCATTTTCTTAACAAAAACACACACTTGTTCTTACTCTTTAAACTCCATAACAATCCAGCAAGAAACCTTAAAGATCTAGCCATAAAAACCTTAGTTAAACACCATAAGAAAACCATACAAAAACACTTCAAGAAAACCCTCCAAGAACACCAACTTACTTCCAATCTTTCATCCACTTCTATCACCCTTTTGATTCTAGCTTCTTACTTCTCTTTTACAGCAACTTCATCCAAGGAACTTGAGGTAGAATATATGTTCATAATCTTATTCGATTCATATATATATAGCTATCATATTTTGTGGTATACAAGTTTAACAACAAGAACATAGTTTGAATGTTTTCAAACTTGTTTGCAAACTAAATAGATCCTTCTAACTTAACTTTTAAAATACTTCAAGACCTGTAATATAACTTATGTATATGCTAATTTAACAAGGTAAAACTTGGTTTTTCAAAGTATAGGTATTTTTAGAAAAATGGTCATTAAATGATTTTGTTGTAACGAAAATGATTAACTTCATAAGTTTCACTAAAGTTTGACCTATGCCGTGTGATTTTGAATACAAACTAAGGTATTTACAGTTCATAGTCTTAAAGAGGGACTCGATCCAAGGAGATGGCAAGTTGAATCAACGAAAACGGACTTGTAACGAAGAAACTATGACCGAAACAAAATTGGTTATCCAAGGCTTAAATGACTTCGGGATTCATTGGAAAAATTTACATAAAATCACATACTTCTAAGATAACATGATATTTTATATATATGTACTCATAATTCAATTTCATATGGTTCAGGATCACCCGTAAGCAACACGAGAAGATTAATCATAAGATCCCATGATTGTACGCAACACGTCATTTGACAACACCGGTACCATGGGTCAAGATTAATCTCGACCAATACATTTATGATGGGGTTTTACGGGAGTTTTATTTATTTCGTTGGGGGTTGTATTTATTCATTGCGGGTATATTAAACATCTAAAAATGAACCATTAAAAATTGAATTGCTAACCTCGGACTGCTAACTTTGGACTAAGGAAATATTCAAAGTATTAAAAGTATAACAAGTATATATATATAACGTTTGTTTAAAATGAAAACATATTGATATATTATATATGGATAGGTTCGTGATATCAACCGGAAGACCGAGTCAAATTATTTATATCATCAAGACAAAAGTGAGTATATAGTCCCACTTTTAAACTCTAAATATTTCGGGATGAGAATACATGTATTTTATGTTTTACGATATGGACACAAGTAACTGAAAAATATATTCTACGTTGAGTTGTACCACTGGCATACTTCCCTGTAGCTTGGTAACTAATATTTACAGCGGTATTGTAAACGCGAATCCTGTTGATAGATCTATCGGGCCTGACAACCCCAACCGGACTGGACGACCAGTATTCAACGGTTGCACAGTACTTCGTTTTGTGACTACACTTGGTACGGTGTAGTAAGATTTCATATTAAAGGGAATATGCGACGTGAAAATGTTAAGTATGGTTACCGAGTGCTCAACCACTTAGAATACTTTTATTAAACTGTTTATATACGAAATCTTGTGGTCTATATATATATATTGCTGCCGGCATTAAACCTATATCTCACCAACTTTATGTTGACCTTTTTAAAACATGTCTATTCTCAGGTGATTTCTAAAGCTTCCGCTGTATCATGTTGGATCTAACCAGGATCTTGCGTACGCATGTTTGTGTCAAAAATAAAACTGCATATCCAAGATGTTGTACTGTAAAATATGCTAGAAACCGTGTTGTTGTCATCATATGTAAAGTTTGTAAGTCGAAGATTATCGCTAAACGTTAATCTTCTTTTTATTGTCTTAAGTTTGTAACAAAAATAATGGTTATGGTTTGTAATGTATAATATATGCAGTTTTCTTTCAAAAATGTCTCATATAGAGGTCAATGCCTCGCAATGAAATCATACGTTATCTAACGCGTTCTTATGGTTAAGGACGGGTTATGACAGTTTGTTCAACAAAGCGTGCGGTTTTCTTCAGAGTGACCAATTAAGAATCTTTAGGTGATTGTAGAAGTGGATAATCTTGTAAGTCCTGGAACTTAAGCTTTCTAGAGGGTGTCTGGAACTCGATGGGAGTTTGCTAACTGACAGAAGTATTGCGCTAGTGGGAGTTTGACGACTAATGGGAGTTATGGAGACGGTTATGCAACGTGGGTCTCTGGTATTCACATTATTAGTGCGTATAACAGTATGGTACTTGGATGCTGCAAACATACCCTCGAATGGCAAATAGATTTGCAACTGACCGGTGGAACAAGTCAGATTCTTCTCAGATAGCCACAGTTTTACTTCTTACTCGTACAGTGGGAGCGTGCTTGGGATGAGTGAAAGGACCCGTTCATATACATTATAAATGATTCACAATAGTTGATTACATTGCGAGGTATTTGACCTCTATATGATACATTTTACAAACATTGCATTCGTTTTTAAAAGACAAACTTAATTTACATCAAAAATTGACAGGCATGCATATCAATTCATAATATCCACTATCCAACTATAAATTTATTTAATAATAATCTTTGATGAACTCAATGTCTCGAATGCAACATTCTTCGAAATGTGCTATGAAAGACTCCAAGTAATATCTTTAAAATGAGCAAATGCACAGCGGAAGATTTCTTTAACACCTGAGAATAAACATGCTTTTAAGTGTCAACCAAAAGGTTGGTGAGTTCATTAGTTTATCATAATCATTTATTTCCATCATTTTAATAGACCACAAGAATTTCATTTCCAGTTCTCATAAATATACGTCCCATGCATAGAGACAAAAATAATCATTCATATGGTGAACACATGGTAACCGACATTAACTAGATACATATAAGAATATCCCCTATCATTCCGGGATCCTCCTTCGGACATGATATAAATTTCGAAGTACTAAAGCATCCGGTACTTTGGATGGGGTTTGTTAGGCCCAATAGATCTATCTTTAGGATTCGCGTCAATTAGGGTGTCTGTTCCCTAATTCTTAGATTACCAGACTTTAATAAAAAGGGGCATATTCGATTTCGATAATTCAACCATAGAATGTAGTTTCAATTACTTGTGTCTATTTCGTCAAACATTTATAAAAGCGCATGTATTCTCAGTCCCAAAAATATAAAGGGTAAAAAGGCAAATGAAACTCACCATACTGTATTTCGTAGTAAAAATACATATAACGTCATTGAACAAGTGCAAGGTTGGCCTCGGATTCACGAACCTAAATTAATTATATATATTTATGCGTTGGTCAATATTTGTCTAACAAATTAGGTCAAGTCATAGTGTACCACAATCCTAATGCTCGAGACTAATATGCAAAAGTCAACAAAAGTAAATTTGACTCAAAATAATTTCCAAAAATCTATACATGATTAATATATAGTTTAAATATCATCGTTTTATATTTTTAAATATTTTTAAAAGATTTATTAGAGTAAATAATATAATTTATTTATTAATAAATAAAATTTTATATTAAATTAATATAATAAAATATACTTTTATATATATTAAGTAATAAAATTTATAGGGTTCATTTAATATCATAAAGATAATATGATAGATATTATTAAAGTAAGTTATTACACGTAGTAAAATATGTTTGTATCACATATTTATTTGATAAAATAATATCTATAATGATAGTAAGTAAAAGTTGTATTATTTTTTAATAATAATTATTATTATAAAAATATCAATATTTATAATTACTAAGATGACATTATGATAAAACGATAATTCTAATTATGATAACTTTAATATTTACGATAATTTTTAATATTATCTTTAAAATAATAATTCTATTTAAAATAATAATAATAATGATATTTTATAGTAACAATGACATTTCTATTAAAATGATAATTTTTGATAAAATGATAGTTTTAATACTAACGATACTTTTAATAATAATAGTAATGATAAAAATAATAAGAACGATAATTTTATCTAAAACAATATCTTATAATATTTTAATTTCATCATGATACTCTTACTCATTAATAATGATGACGATAATAGAAGTTAGGAATTAAGTATGATGATGCTCATGATTATGATGATTATATGATGGTGATATAGATGATGGCGAGATTATGATGATGAAGAAGATGATGCTATAGTATTTTTCTTTTCTAGTTTCTGTTCTTTTGTCAAACACCATCACAAAGCCAACTGCAAATTTTTTTTTTGGTCACTGCTTTGGTTCTCTGCTTCCTTTGTCTGATCGAACGATAGTGAGATAAAGATGATGATGAGATAATTACGATTAATGATTGATGATTAAACCGACAAGATAAAGTGATGAATAGATATGGTGATGATCGATATAATTATGATTAAGTGGTAGGGTTTCTAAGCCCAATTTAACAAACAAGGAAAATAAAGAACCGTTTCTTTTTACATTTTGGGCATCGGTTTGCTTTAGATAAATGGGTTTTATATGTTGGGCCAAAAACATTCATGTTCTGTTGGGCCGAAGCCTTTTATTCCCTTGGGCCGGAACAAGCCTAGTTTCATATGAAGAAGAAAGGAAACAGTCATGTTGGTTTATATAGTTTTAACTAGCAATTAATTCATGAAATCGTAATGGGTGTAGCGGTTAGGGGTGTTGGTGTTTAACCAAGAGGTCTCGGGTTCGAGCCCGGGCTGCAACATCTTTTTAGGAAGCTATTTTTAAGGTAGTATACTTATTATGCATATTATTATTATTATTGTTGTTGTTGTTGTTGTTATTATTATTGTTATTATCATTATTAGTATTAGTATTATAATTAAACATTATTAGTATTATTATTACTAACAAAATCATTATTAGTAATATCATTATTATAATATGATTATCATTATTAGTATTATTTTTATCATTATTATTATCATTAAAATTACTAACTATAACTTTAGTTTCAAATATATTTCGTATATAAAATATAACTATATTTTTATGATCTTAAACTAAAAAGATAGATATTATAAATTAGATATAAACTTTAAATATATAGAAGTATATATAATAAGTATACTACTTTTACTAATAAAATACTTTTTGTTCATTTACGTTTTAATATAACTCGAATTTATTAAAGATGTTATCATATTAAAAATTATGAGTATTTAAAAATATTAATACTAAGTACTTATGTAAAATATTTTAATAGAGTACATAATAGATTATTATGATAATCTAATATATAAAATAAATATATTCAAATAATTATTAATATTAAATTTAATATCACAAGTATATTACTAATATGAAAATATATATTTATTTGAATATTACTATATGTGTTAATATACATACTTGATATAGGTTCGTGAATCCGAGGCCAACCCTGTCTTGTTCAATATCGTCATATGTATTTTTACTACAAAATACATGATGGTGAGTTCATTTGATTCCCTTTTACTCTTTACATTTTTGGGACTGAGAATACATGCGCTACTTTTACAACTGCTTTATTAAATGCTTTTGAAATATATTTTGAACTGCGAATGCATGAAATGTTTTTATAAATGTTTGACGAGATAGACACAAGCAAAACATTCCTCGAATGAATTATTATGCAGACAGAAGTTCTGCGGATTGTTATTGAATTATGTGGACATGATAATTACCACCATTGAATTATGTGGACATGATAATTGCCACCATTGAATTTTCCCCTGATTATTATTGCTTGGTAACCTATGAATTAGAATCGGGTATGGTCCTAATTCACGCGAATCCTAAAGGTAGCTATCGGGTTTAATACCCCCACCTAGAATGTTCACTAGACGGAATGGCTAGTGGGCGTGGTGTTTAGTACTTTGAAGTTTATATGATTATTATACCGACGAGATGTTCTGTTTTGGGGATATTATTATGCGCATTATATGTTAAGGTCGGTTACCAAGCCAAGTAATGAAAGTAAAGTGAATGTTATGTATCGAGAGAATGCTTTTATATACAGGTTATGTGTATGTTATTTTTATGCACAAGATATGTGTACGGTTACTAAGATTTATGAAAGATGATTTCGTACACGAGAAAGGTGTACTGTATTTAAAAGATATCGTATATACATTACAGGTGGGTATAGGATTCGGGCCCATTTGTACCATGCAGGATTTAAATCTTGTGGTCTATTAAAATGATGAATTTTATTGTTTTATGATAAACCTATGAACTCACCAACCTTTTGGTTGACACTTGAAAGCATGTTTATTCTCAGGTATGAAAGAAATCATCCACTGTGCATTTGCTCATTTTAAAAGTCATCATTTGGAGTCGATCATCGCAATGGGACCAGATGTTGGTTACGTCGTCCAGATAGATTAAGACGGGGTGTGACATGTGGTATCAGAGCAGTGGTCTTAGCGAACCAGGTCTTGCATTAGTGTGTCTAACTGATAGTTGTTTAGATACATTAGTGAGTCTGGACTTCGACCGTGTCTGCATGTCAAAAGTTTTGCTTATCATTTAGTGTCGAGAATTATTTGCTTATCATCCTTAAAGTATAGACACATCTTACTACCTCTATTGCATAGACAGTGTATAGATAAATTCATATTGTAGCGTATCTGTTATTGTTACCTTTGCCTGACAGCTTCCGTAGATTCCTCTGTAACTTATGGGATTCTAGTATTATATATGCACATGTAAATTATGTATTGCAGGGTACTAATCTACATCCTATAATCTGTTTCTTATCGAAAATCCTTCATCTGATCGTACGAGATGAATCCCTCAACCAGTTCGAGTCCCTCAGATTTTGATAGCTATTTCGATAGTTATTCTGACAGCTATTCTGACATTGATGTTCACCTAAGCTCTGAAAGCTGTGTCACCAGAATGAATCAACCAATTCATCTGATGGGTTTGTATTCTACTTAATCATTAGAGACAAGAAGAAGCGATCCCTTTCATCCACCATATTGTCCGCTGGGCGAAGAACTTGAAGCATTCACCGGCGAACCAATCCGAAACACCATTTTCACTCTCATTTCCCGAATACCTCGCCACAATTATATTCTATCTAAAATTATAAACCTTATTCATTCACTCATTCCGACTGACAATCATCCCAGAGTAATACAAGAAGTCAACGAACTCCACACTCGAGTAATCAATTCGGAGAATATGGTGCAAAATTTACCAGCTCCAGCAACATCACCGGCACCAATAGTACCATCACTAACAGCACCAGTACCATCAAAAATCCATGCCTCAACATCTCATTTTGTACCTCGAGTATAATCATCGTTCTACGTATCGTTCTACATCAATTATCTTCGTTCTTCAAGGCGATTATATAATTTCTAATGTTTTAGAGATCATATATTCTTGTTCTAACGGTAAATCAAATGAGTTTAATATCATATTAACTCATTAAATCCATAATTACACCTGAAGAAAATGTATATGTATATATATTTTAATAAAGATTGTAATTGAAAAATTCCTTTGTACAAACTGTTAATGGTGAAAATATTTTAACGGGTAGGTAATACTCGAGAAATATTTAGATTTCACATTAATAAGTTACACTGTACATTCTTAAAATCTGATTCAACATTCAATTACTATCCTACTTACATCTACAAAGATACGAATCCGTTCACCGCAGAATAACCATTTTCATTCAATTTCGTATTTGGGTTTTGACTTATCAGAATCCAACAAGTGGCATAATGAAGAAAACATTTGACAAAATAAAATTTGTTAGAAACAAACAAATTAACTATGAGAAATTTTGTTAAGAATCCACGCTAACTGTTCCTAGATAATTGTTCCTAGCTAACTGATTACATTTTATTTATCGCAATTTAATTATCGCAATTTACATTCTCGCAATTTTATTTATCGTCATTTAATTTCTGTTATTTACTTTACGCACTTTATTTATCGTCATTTAATTTCTGTTATTTATTTTTTTACGAACTTTAAATATCGGGACACGTATACAAGGTTTTGACATATCATATCGACGCATCTATATATATTATTTGGAATAACCATAGACACTCTATATGCTGTAATGATCGAGTTCGCTATATAGGGTTGAGGTTGATTCTATAATAATATATATAGTTTGAGTTGTGATCGAGTCTGAGACATGTACACGGGTCACGATACGTATTAATTAATTCGAATATTATATATGAATTATTGGACTGTTAACTGTGGACTATCGACTGTGGACTAATGACATTGGACAATTAAAATGAATTAAAATATTGATTTTAACATATGAAACTAAACATTTCTTCAAGTTTGCCACTTGATTTCATCTTAAACCTCATTTGTATCTTGATGATTACAATCTCCGTTCAAACCTTTCACGATTCTTGAAAACACCACAATCGAGAGGATGAACCAACCGCACTTCATCTACGGAAGGAAAGATTTACGCATATAGTATTGCACCTGAAAAACTCTCTGAAACTGAGTAAACGTTTAACACGTAACTGTACTAATTCCTTTAGTGTTATTATTACCCAAAATAACTTTGCTGTTCTTTTTTTCAAGATAGCCAATTTTGTCACAGCTCCAGCGAGACAACTTCGACTTTTCATCTAAAACAACCTTAATATAACTTTGATATATATACGTGCTCATTTATTGTTACCAGAGAACCTTTTATATTCTACCATACTACCATCAGCGTTTAATCATCTAAAAACAAAATTCTCTTGAAAACACCTCGGATCGATAACCGACGATTCAGATATGAATGCATTAAATACAGAGGAAACAGCAAAATTGTAGATGGTCTAAATGGTCAAAAGTTTGATAATAAAGAATGGAATGTTGGGAACGCTTGATAGAAAATTTGGTACTGAATAACGGATTGAGCTAACCATGAAGGAGACCATGGACAAATACAATGATCATACCATATATTCAAAGAATCCAGGTAATTTTGGATCCGATGAAATCTTTAGAGAATATCTTGCTCCGAAGTCATGTTAAAATCTTGCGGAAAATTTTTCTTCATCAACCTTCGAATCTAGAAATTCCAAAATATCATCATAAATATCTTCGATATTTCTGAGGATATTTTCATAATTATTCTTGTCCGAAATTATCTACCTCTTCGTGTTTTCTGTATTTCATTATATTGAAAACTTTTGAAAAATCTAAGTATAAATTATGAATGAATTGTGGAGAAGTGTTGGGAATTGAAGCATGGGTTAGTATAATATAATGACGCTTAGCCAACGTGATTATATTACAGTAAGTCATGCTGAGTTTCTAATGGAACGTGATAAAGGATCACAGATCATACCTTTATCATGTGTCATGTTATATAACTCTTTCATTCTACTTAACTCCTGAACATATCAAAAAAATGTATTCTTGATGGTTCTATCTTCCGTGATATTGATAAATTTGAAAATCAAATCGTGCTATCACGTTCCTTCCTGCTTAGAACATTATAATTATTCGAAATTCTGTATCTACGAATTCTGGACCATTATTCGCTTGACTTGAAGTCGGGAAGAGAAAACAAAAGCATAGAGCTTCGAAATATAAGGGAGAATATAAAGCCCGATAACAACACATAAATTACAAACCATGTATGTCAATGTTTATTGCAACATAAAGACACGGGATAATTAAAAACACTATAACCCCAAGGACGAAGTAGAAGAAAGTAGATTCCTCTGGTGGAAGTTGGAAAAGGAGAATGAATGTTGCGATAGTAAGGATGAGGACAAGGATTAGAACTGGATTAAGCATATTCACAATCATTCGAAGTATGGATTAAGGAAGAAAGTATAGGGATGGTGAGAATAATAAAACAGAAGAAGTAAATTTATAATGGAAATATCCGACAGAGCAATCGAGGTAGATGATCGCATTTAATTAAAGAGATCTTAATTTCCTTAATCACTGTCGAATCAAATCTTATATAAATAATGAAGATTTTCTTCAAATCCCTTGAACTCCGAAAACCAACCCTATCTACGTCAAAAATTATGACGAAACTTTATTTTCTCATGTCACTCTTTTATGATAGCTTCACTCGTACTCTTCGAATAATCGAATTGTTTTATCCATATTATTCAATAATGATAAAACTATAATTTCTAACTCGTATTTGTCATGAAAACATATTTATTGTTAGTTATGACGACCTCACTCAAATTTCGGGACGAAATTTCTTTAACGGGTAGGTACTGTGACGACCCGGGAATTTCCGACCAAATTTAAACTTGAATCTTATTTGATTTCAATACGATAAGCAAAGTCTGTAATGTTGGGTCACAAAAATTTTGAACTGTTTCATATATTCATTTGACTTTCGACCATTCCCGACGATTCACGAACAACTATTCCTAAATAGATAACATATATATTTAAATAGGTGTTTATAATTTGAAATATAATTTAGAATATTATATAATATGATTATTAGGATTTATATTGTAACATAAATAAAATAAAAGGCGATGTAATGGAAACTATATTTAAGAATATATAGATATATAAATATGTATATAAATATTACTAGTAAGTATATAAAGTTGTATTAAATCTATTTGTTTAATAATATATAATATAATTGTTTTAGTAATTAAATTTTCTATTCTAAAACTGTTTATATATAGAAAGGGAATATAAATGATTTCGATGCTTAATTAGTAAACGTCAGTAACACTCGGTTGACGTTTCGTTAGTTTTAATATAGATATATTACATGTTCATGAATGACTAAAATAAAAGTTAAACTGTAAATCGATTACGAAGATGTTAGGTTTGTTAAAAATATTTTTATCTTTTTAAGTTTAAATATTAGTACTCCGTATATATAAATTGGAACAGAAAATAAATAATTATCGAACATTATTGATCAGATTTCAAACAGTTAATGAGTGGAATAAATAAATGAACTTAATTTTAAAATATGGGATTTTTCTGAATTAAATTTATCCGTAATTTTTTAGCAATGGACACGATGTAATATCCCTGGAAAACTGTCGGTAGTATAAGTTAAATGAAAATGCTGCTAAACTGTTTATATATTGAAATCACGATTTATACTGTGCCTAATTGAAGAATAATTGATTACTGTTAATGTTTTAACTGCCATCTATCACACCACCCTTTCTTTAATTATTTTTATTTCTTTTCTCTATCTGTTTACCGTCTGTTTCTTCAATATATAATATGTATATATTACATATAGGTATATTCCACCACCCATCTTTCTTTTCCTCTTATATGTATATATACAAACGCATTCATATGAATATATAAACATACACACACGTAATCACCATGTCACCAAGAACCACCATGGATTCCACCACCATCAAACACCATCCTCTATCCCCTCGTTTAACACCTTTCACCGCCACTGTATTTCTGTTTTGCAATTGAGATCAACCATTAACGAACACCACCTCACCATCAACAACACCCACCACTAACCCGTCACCTTATAATTATTCCACTGTGTTTCTATTTTTCGATCATTGCCACAACCACCGATCACCTTTCACCAACCATAAACCCCACCTCAATCGAATCACCATATCTTGTATGTTTCCGTTTTCGATCATCAACAACTAAAACCACACCCTCACCACCTTCGTTAAAGAAACCCACCTATATGTTTCTGTTTACCTGGGTTTGCAGCTAATCGCTGCAACTATTGTGGTTCCATTAAGTTAAAACAAATAGGAAGTTAGCTACTACTACTACCGTATGTTTCTGTTTCCTATCTTCAAACCATCACAACCGAACACCTTTAATATTTTACTTCTACTCTTTTGATGCTACAGCGATCTTACTGTTACGATTACAATACAGCGAAGTAGGATGATACTTTTAGAATAATATAAATGTTAATATGATGATTGTGATAAGGGATAAATGATGATATTAATACCGATACATTGATGGTACGAATAAAAAATGAGTGGAGGGGTCATAAGGGAGTTGTTTTCTTTGAATTCTAATTTCCACTTGCAGCAAACTTTTTATATAAATTTAATCAAAAGCAAACCCACAACAATTATTGTGATTTGGTTGTCATATTAGACTTAATATCTTGGATCGTGAAGTGGTTATCGTGGTGGGCCGAGAAGCTGTACATAAGGATGATGTTGGTTAATAATAAGATTAATAATGATGACGATAATAGAAGTTAGGAATTAAGTATGATGATGCTAATGATTATGATGATTATATGATGGTGATATAGATGATGGCGAGATTATGATGATGAAGAAGACGATGCTATAGTATTTTTGTTTTCTAGTTTCTGTTCTTTTGTTAAACACCATCACAAAGCCAGCTGCAAAATTTTTTTTTTGGTCGGTGCTTTGGTTCTCTGCTTCCTTTGTCTGATCGAACGATAGTGAGATAAAGATGATGATGAGATAATTACGATTAATGATTGATGATTAAACCGACAAGATAAAGTGATGAATAGATATGGTGATGATCGATATAATTATGATTAAGTGGTAGGGTTTCTATGCCTAATTTAACAAACAAGGAAAACAAAGAACCGTTTCTTTTTACATTTTGGGCATCGGTTTGCTTTAGATAAATGGGTTTTATATGTTGGGCCAAAAACATTCATGTTCTGTTGAGCCAAAGCCTTTTATTCCCTTGGGCCGGAACAAGCCTAGTTTCATATGAAGAAGAAAGGAAACAGTCATGTTTGTTTATATAGTTTTAACTAGCAAATAATTCATGAAATCGTAATGGGTGTAGCGGTTAGGGGTGTTGGTGTTTAACCAAGAGGTCTCGGGTTCGAGTCCGGGCTGCAACATCTTTTTAGGAAGCTATTTTTAAGGTAGTGTACTTATTATGCATATTATTATTATTATTGTTGTTGTTGTTATTATTATTATTATTAGTATTAGTATTATAATTAAACATTATTAGTATTATTATTACTAACAAAATCATTATTAGTAATATCATTATTATAATATTATTATCATTATTAGTATTATTTTTATCATTATTATTATCATTAAAATTACTAACTATAACTTTAGTTTCAAATATATTTCGTATATAAAATATAACTATATTTTTATGATCTTAAACTAAAATGATAGATATTATAAATTTGATATAAACTTTAAATATATAGAAGTATATATAATAAGTATACTACTTTTACTAATAAAATACTTTTTGTTCATTTATGTTTTAATATAACTCGAATTTATTAAAGATGTTATCATATTAAAAATTATGAGTATTTAAAAATATTAATACTAAGTACTTATGTAAAATATTTTAATAGAGTACATAATAGATTATTATGATAATCTAATATATAAAATAAATATATTCAAATAATTATTAATATTAAATTTAATATCACAAGTATATTACTAATATGAAAATATATATTTATTTGAATATTACTATATGTGTTAATATACATACTTGATATAGGTTCGTGAATCCGAGGCCAACTCTGTCTTGTTCAATATCGTCATATGTATTTTTACTACAATATACATGATGGTGAGTCCATTTGATTCCCTTTTACTCTTTACATTTTTGGGACTGAGAATACATGCGCTACGTTTACAACTGCTTTATTAAATGCTTTTGAAATATATTTTGAACTGCGAATGCATGAAATTTTTTTATAAATGTTTGACGGGATAGATACAAGCAAAACATTCCTCGAATGAATTATTATGCAGACAGAAGTTCTGCGGATTGTTATTGAATTATGTAGACATGATAATTGTCACCATTGAATTATGTGGACATGATAATTGCCACCATTGAATTTTCCCCTGATTATTATTGCTTGGTAACCTAAGAATTAGAATCGGGTATGGTCCTAATTCACGCGAATCCTAAAGGTAGCTACCGGGTTTAACACCCCCACCTAGAATGTTCACTAGACGGAAGGGCTAGTGGGTGTGGTGTTTAGTACTTTGAAGTTTATATGATTATTATACAGACGAGATGTTCTGTTTTGGGGTTATTATTATGCGCATTATATGTTAAGGTCGGTTACCAAGTCAAGCAATGAAAGTAAAGTGAATGTTATGTATCGAGAGAATGATTTTATACACAGGTTATGTGTATGTTATTTTTGTGCACAAGATATGTGTACGGTTACTAAGATTTATGAAAGATGATTTCGTACACGAGAAAGGTGTACTGTATTTAAAAGATATCGTATGTACATTACATGTGTGTATAGGATTCGGGCCCATTTGTACCATGCAGGATTTAAATCTTGTGGTCTATCAAAATGATGAATTTTATTGTTTTATGATAAATCTATGAACTCACCAACCTTTTGGTTCACACTTGAAAGCATGTTTATTCTCAGGTATGAAAGAAATCATCCGCTGTGCATTTGCTCATTTTAAAAGACATCCTTTGGAGTCGATCATCGCAATGGGACCAGATGTTGGTTACTTCATCCAGATGGATTAGGACGGGGTGTGACAAGACTCGTAGATCTAGTCGTGGTCAAATTTTGGAAGTGATCGGACCGTTAGATCTTGAGTTATGTTTTTTCGAAGTTGCAGTCATTCGGGTTTAGAGCTGCTGTAAGAGAAAATTCATAGGGGGTTCGTCTATCGTTAGATCGACTTGAAACTTGGATTATACGTTTCAGGGGTAATGATCTAGTGTGGTAAAATATTGGTGATGATTGGACCGTTGGATCTTGAGATACGATTTTCTTAAAGTTGCGGCATTTTTATGGAGAGAGTTCCCGTTTTGATGTTGCGAGTGGCGAGACGATTTGTTTTGCTAATCTTCGGGCGATAAAGGCTGTGATTTTTTTCAGAGATGTAGGTTTGTTACGGGAGCCAAAATATATTCCGGATGTGATGGACGGCGCTGTGGGTGTACCTCTCAACGCGTGTGCGTTCCCTTGGTAACCTTGAGTTGATCCTGAAGTCTTGTATCGAAATCTCATTGGTCCGTACATAGACAGTTGGGAGTTCCGTTTGGCGGAGGTAAAGGTTGGGTACGAACTATCATTGGAAGGGACACCCATATGGATTTGGGTTTTAAGGGGAGGTTTGTTTTGGGTACAAACCATAGTCATACATCGGGATATGGGGAAGAAACAATTGTGTGCATAGGAGTCGGTTTCTCTCGAGTTTTTTTGGGCAGCCAAGTAATAAACAGGGGGACATTCGTTTGAAAAATGACAGTGGGAGTTATCGTGAATGTATGATACTCGTGAGTTGTAGTCTGGATGTGTAGATAGCGCAATGTGACATTTGCAGCATGTCAACGGTTAGCTTAACCCCTTGGTTGGCACACATAGGTTGTGCATCCTCAGTGGATGAGTTGATCTTGGAGCCTTGTACCGTGAGTAGACTTGATGTGGTCCCATTCAAGTTGTGTTCTGAGGTTGCGGCAGGTACTAAAGAAGGTTGGATCTTGACTATCATTGGAGGGAAGGCCTAGTTAAACTTAGGTTTAAGGGGAGGTTTGTTTGGATTGCAAACTAAAGTCCAACATCAGATTATTAAACGGGCCGACTAATGTATTTAGTCGAATATTCTATAGTATATGGAATATGTGGGTAGGGTTAGAGCTTCTCTCACTAAAGAAATTGGTTTGAAGTTGTCGGAAAGGACGTGTTCAACTGTGGCTCGGGTTTGGTTGATGGTTTGTTCAACAAAGCGAGCGGTTTTCTTCGGAGTGACCAATTAAGAATCTTTAGGTGATTGTAGAAGTGGATAATCTTGTAAGTCCTGGAACTTAAGCTTTCTAGAGGGTGTCGGGAATCCGATGGGAGTTTGCTAACTGACAGAAGTATTGCGCTAGTGGGAGTTTGACGACTAATGGGAGTTATGGATACGGTTATGCAACGTGGGTCTCTGGTATTCACATTATTAGTGCGTATAACACTAGGGTACTTGGATGCTGCAAACATACCCTCGAATGGCAAATAGATTTGCAACTGACTGGTGGAACAAATCAGATTCTTCTCGGATAGCCACAGTTTTATTTCTTACTCGTACAGTGGGAGCGTGCTTGGGATGAGTGAAAGGACCTGTTCATATACATTATAAACGATTCACAATAGTTGATTACATTGCGAGGTATTTGACCTCTATATGATACATTTTACAAACATTGCATTCATTTTTAAAAGACAAACTTTCTTTACATCAAAAATTGACAGGCATGCATATCAATTCATAATATCCACTATCTAACTATAAATTGATTTAATAATAATCTTTGATGAACTCAATGACTCGAATGCAACGTTCTTCGAAATATGCTATGAAAGACTCCAAGTAATATCTTTAAAATGAGCAAATGCACCGCGGAAGATTTCTTTAACACCTGAGAATAAACATGCTTTAAAGTGTCAACCAAAAGGTTGGTGAGTTCATTAGTTTATCATAATCATATATTTCCATCATTTTAATAGACCACAAGAATTTCATTTCCAGTTCTCATAAATATACGTCTCATGCATAGAGACAAAAATAATCATTCATATGGTGAACACCTGGTAACCGACATTAACTAGATACATATAAGAATATCCCCTATCATTCCGGGATCCTCCTTCGGACATGATATAAATTTCGAAGTACTAAAGCATCCGGTACTTTGGATGGGGTTTGTTAGGCCCAATAGATCTATCTTTAGGATTCGCGTCAATTAGGGTGTCTGTTCCCTAATTCTTAGATTACCAGACTTTAATAAAAAGAGGCATATTCGATTTTGATAATTCAACCATAGAATGTAGTTTCAATTACTTGTGTCTATTTCGTCAAACATTTATAAAAGCGCATGTATTCTCAGTCCCAAAAATATAAAGGGTAAAAAGGCAAATGAAACTCACCATACTGTATTTCGTAGTAAAAATACATATAACGTAATTGAACTAGTGCAAGGTTGGCCTCGGATTCACGAACCTAAATTAATTATATATATTTATGTGTTGGTCAATATTTGTCTAACAAATTAGGTCAAGTCATAGTGTACCACAATTCTAATGCTCGAGACTAATATGCAAAAGTCAACAAAAGTAAATTTGACTCAAAATAATTTCCAAAAATCTATACATGATTAATATATAGTTTAAATATCGTCGTTTTATATTTTTAAATATTTTTAGAAGATTTATTAGAGTAAATAATATAATTTATTTATTAATAAATAAAATTTTATATTAAATTTTTATAATAAAATATACTTTTATATATATTAAGTAATAAAATTTGTAGGGTTCATTTAATATCATAAAGATAATATGATAGATATTATTAAAGTAAGTTATTACACGTAGTAAAATATGTTTGTATCACATATTTATTTGATAAAATAATATCTATAATGATAGTAAGTAAAAGTTGTATTATTTTGTAATAATAATTATTATTATAAAAATATCAATATTTATAATTACTAAGATGACATTATGATAAAACGATAATTCTAATTATGATAACTTTAATATTTACGATAATTTTTAATATTATCTTTAAAATAATAATTCTATTTAAAATAATAATAATAATGATATTTTATAGTAACAATGACATTTCTATTAAAATGATAATTTTTGTTAAAATGATAGTTTTAATACAAACGATACTTTTAATAATAATAGTAATGATAAAAATAATAAGAACGATAATTTTATCTAAATCAATATCTTATAATATTTTAATTTCATCATGATACTCTTACTCATTATTTCGTAATCGTTTCATTTAATAGCTTTT
Organism: Rutidosis leptorrhynchoides; assembly: GCF_046630445.1. Lineage (NCBI taxonomy): Eukaryota > Viridiplantae > Streptophyta > Magnoliopsida > Asterales > Asteraceae > Rutidosis > Rutidosis leptorrhynchoides. The sequence goes on along the minus strand of NC_092333.1, from coordinate 264,275,767 downwards.
AATCGTCTTTTATATCGTGTTCATAATAATAATAATGATAATAATAGTAATCAAAATAATTAGGTGTTACAAATATTTGTTTTAATTACACTAATATTAATAATGATAGTTACTATAACATTATTAACGATAATACTAATAATTATCTTAATGATAATATAGTAATAATAATAATAACAATAACAATAACCATTTTTAAATAATGATATATATATTAATAATGATAATAATAATAATAATAATAATAATAATAATAATAATAATAATAATAATAATAATAATAATAATAATAATAATAATACTAATAATAATAATGATAATAATAATAATAATTGGATAATAATAATAATACTAATTATAACTTTAACGATAATAACGATAGTAATAATAAAAAAAATAACAATTTTTAATGATAAATCCCTTTTATTGATAAAGATAATAATAATGATAATAATAAGATAAAACTAGAACGACGATAAAAACGACGATAATAATAATCATTTTTAATAAAAATATCGAAAATTCAATTGATTATAACTTCTAATCCGTTCATCGAAACCATTCGATATCTAAAGGAAAAGTTCTTAATTTTTCGCTAGCTTTCCAAGGACATGCATATCTTATACCTTATCTCAATCGCAAGTGTAACTAATTCAAGATTCAACCTAACCTGTCTAAGGGCAATATCAAAAGTACAAGCATGCATAATCCTAAATACTCGAGCACTAGTCAGGGATACACTATTAGTATGTAAAAGTTAAATTATGAGTACTCACGTATCAATATTGAGATTCAATATTGCAGGAAAGGTACGTAGACGCAGCGGAAATGATAAACACTATATTGACCTCACGAGCATACCCATGAACCATACTCAATCACCTCCATAGCTATAACCCATAATTTCCTTAATCCTATCCTACTCGAAAAACAATTTCGAAATCACTCGGACAGCACTCCGTCGTAATATTTTGTGTATACTAATAATATCTTGAAATAATACGGAGTAAATATATATATATATATATATATATATATATATATATATATATATATATATATATATATATATATATATATATATATATATGTAAATCGATTGAGAGAGTTTAGAGAAAAAATATTTTCAAGTTTCTATGAAATAATGAAACCTATTGAATTCTATTTATAATAGTTTTTTAAATTATTAAATTATGAATTATTAAAGTGAATTATTAAAGTATGAATTATTAAAGTATGAATTATTAAAGTGAATTATTAAAGTATGAATTATTAAAGTGAATTATTAAAGTGAATTATTAAAGTTAAAGTAAAGTAAAAATAAAGTAAAGGTAAAGTTTAAGTATAGTAAAAGTATAAAACTATGTACGTATAGTACACGTATAAATATATATAATATTAATTTAAATCGTTATATATATTTAATAAAATAAAATATAAATATCGTTATTTTTATCATACTAGTTAAGTAATGAGTTGTCAAAAGTGGTTCTAGATATTTATAAAAGTTATATACGTTTTAATAATAAAGTTCTTTTTAAACTGAAAACGTTTTTGTACGTTTGAAACTAAATAGATCAATTGAGTCTTTATGAGATTCAATCTTCCACTATCCTTTGTCTAGTTCTCAATGATTGACAATTTGTTCTTATTTATAAATCACTTTACCATTTTCCGAATATTGTTAAAATGGAAAGATTTCTCAAATCAACGTGGGCCTTTCAACAGAGACTTGTAATCATAATTCAATATATCTGATAATTCAATCATTTGATCTTATCTTCTAATTCCATTGATAAACATTTTGAAACAGATACAATCATATAAAGTATTTAATCTAATATTTTGTTTACGTTTCAAGTTATAATATATATACACATATACATATATAATCATATTCGTTTAATGGTTCGTGAATCGTTGAAACTTGGTCGAGGTTGAATGAATGTATGAACATAGTTTAAAATTCTTGAAATTTAACTTAACAAATATTTCTTATCGTGTCGGAAACATATAAAGATTAAAGTTTAAATTTGGTTGGAAATTTCCGGGTTGTCACAGTACCTACCCATTAAAGAAATTTCGTCCCGAAATTTGAGTGGAAAGGTCGTGAATGATAATAAGTATGTTTTCATGATGCATACGGGCTGAAAATTAGAGTTTTATCATCAGCGAATAATTTGGATAAACAATCCATTTATATGAAGAGTACGAATGAAGCTAACATAGAAGAGTGAAATGAGTAAGTGTAGATTCATCTTATCATTTGACGTAGATATGATTGATTCCCAGATTTCAAGGGATTTGAAGAAAATCTTCTTAATAAGATTTGATTCTCCGGTAATCAAGGGAATTAGGATCCGCTTTAAATGCGATCGTCCATTTTAATTGTTCTGTCGGAGATTTTCTTATAAATTCACCTCCTTCGTTTCCTTACAACTCACACCTTCTGTTGATGCATTTTATGCAAGTCCCTAGACATCTACCCACGTCCATTGCAGGTACAACAGTTTACAGGCCACCATGATTGCTCGTTATTATCTTATCCGTATTTGTATGTGGTTACAGGAACCGCAGGAACGAGATTTAGATGTTTGACTATGTTAGACTTAGTAAGACGTACGAGTGAAGCCTCACTAGTACGGCTGACAGGCTCATACACACGGTTGATGCTGAGCTAAGTCACAATTACAACCTAAATGAGAAGACACGAGTGAGTGATCACCCGTACGACTGATGAAGCCAACTCATACGTGTGATGAATGAATCGTATAGGTGAGTCAACAGCAGGGGTATATAAAGTCTTATGTTCTTTATTTTAGGTTAAGCCTCTCATTTTTTACACACACTCAGATCTAGTGAGCTCCTCTGATTCTCTCTCAGTCCAAATCACCCAGGTGGTGAATAATAGCTCTAGGTGTTGATCTAATCACACTTGATTTAGTTGTGGTTTGACTAAATTAATCAAAAAAAAACTTAACCTATTCACTAGAGGGTTTGATTCACTTATTCCGCCATTGTGTGAGTTAAATCTGTTGATTTCTAAGTTCCTAGTCATGTTTCATCACCTTCTACTCTTTCCCCCTTAACTCATATTTTAAAGTATTCATCAATATACTCCATCCAGTTCTGATTCTCGATATACTTCTAACTTTCATATTGGTCATTCTTCTTTTTCATCTACCGCTAGAAGAATCTATTTACTTCTACTATACTCTTAGGTTTATAGTGTTTCTAGTTCTCTCGTGTCTTTATATTGCTATATGCATCGATATATATGGTTTATAATTTCTGGTTTGTCGTTGAGCTTTATATGTTCCCTTATATTTCAAAGTCTCTGCTTCTGTCTTCTATAATCATTATCATTCACAGTTAATGCTCTCTTATATCTCCTGCAATTTATACCCCAATTTCTATTTCGGAGTTTTGTCCTTTCGTTTCTTCTTCTTGCGATTAAGCACCGCTTGTAATGGTCCAGAATTTACAGATATGAATTTCGGAATGAACATTGTTAATGTTCTAGGAAGGAAATTGTGATGGCACGATCTTGACTTGTCAAATTACTAGAATACCTTGGAAAAGGCCGAATCATCAAGAAATATTTTCTTGATATTTTAGAGGTTAAATAGAATACAAGAGTCATATAACATGGCACATGATGATGTTATGATCTGTGAATCATCACGTTCCATTTAGAAACTCAGCATGACTTACTGTAATATAATCACATTGATCAAGTATCATTATATTATACTAATTCATGCTTCAGTTCCCAACACTACTTCAAAATATTCCTATTTTAAACTTGAATGTTTCAGAATTTAGAAACTAAAATAGTTTCTTTTATGATGTAATACAGATAGCGCGAAGAGGTAAATGATTTCAAATAAGAAAAATTAAGAAAATATCTTCAGAAATATGGAGGATATTTATAATGAAAGATATGATGATATTTTAGAATTTCTAATATCAGAGGATGATGAAGAATATTGTCCGCAGGGGTTTAGAGTCAGGAGCAAGATATTAGTTAATGACTTCAGCAGGTACTGAATCATTTGGATCCTTTGAAGTCAGGTTCAGTCTTTGTAATTTGTCCACAGCCTACTTCCTACTTTGCTCAATCCGTTTTCCAGTTCCAAAACTTCTCTTTTTCTGCGCTTTCCCAGCACACTTCATCATTATCATCCAGCTTTTACCGTTTAAAGTCGTTTATAGTTTTTGCTGCGTCATCAGCATTTTTTCCATTTTCGGAGAACCAATTCATAGTTCGGAGTGTTTTTCAGAAACTTCACATACAAATTAAGTCTAGAAGATAGACGTTATATATACACATATAACTGTTGGCGTAGACATGCTGCGAGATTTCAAAATACTGATTGCTAATTCCCAATGATTCGTATGGCAATTCTCATTACAAGATTCGAATGAGTAAATGATGGGGTTTCAATGAATAATTATAATGACTTTTTGGAGAGGCTAAAGTCAAAGGGTAATGAAGTTGTTGGTACATCTGCTAATAATGTGGTGGAATGTAAAAGGTTCCCTGGTAAGGATGGTGTATATCTCAAGGTTATAATAAGGTTAGTCTGACTGAAAAGTCGAAGTTGACTTGCTGGAGCTGTGACAAAACTGGCTACTTTGAATAGGAGTCGCAAAGTTATTTTTGCTAATAAATGCCAAAGAATCTGACGTGGATACGTTTTTTAAACTTTTACTTTGGTTTCAAGAGTTTTTCGGGTACATAACTGTGGGTAACATGTGGTTGGATGATCATCTCGATTGCTCATCATTCGAAGTGTCTTCAGAAATTTTCGAAGGGTTTGAACACAGATTGGAATCGTTAACATACATTTGATGTTCTAACACAGTTTTGAAGTCAAAATATAGCTTGTGAAAGATGTAAGGATCTAAGAGTGATGATTTTGGCCATATCTCAAGTTGAATTTTGAGATTTCAAAATCAGAATATGTAATTAAATTTTGAATGAGTATGGTTGTTTTGATTTCTATAAAAGAATGTATATTGTTGTGAAAGTAGGGAGTATAATGGATGATTTGCTGAATCAGATTCGAAGAATGTAACATATTAATTGTGAATTTATATATCTCTCGGGTATTACCTACCCGTTAAAAAAAAATTCACAATTAATATTTTGTACAAAAGAATTTTATTACAGTCTTTATGAAAATATATATATGTATATTTTCTTCAGATGTAACATAGATTTAATGAGTTAATGTTAAATTAAACTCATTTGATTTACGGTTGAAACTTGAATTGAATAATCCCTAAAGGTTTTAAAAAGTACATAACTCTTACGCAGTATTTCTTTAATGACATTGAAATTATGAATCAATACTTCGTTTGATGTTCGGTTCGTGGAATTCTTGTGAATTTCGCAAAGTACGAATGATGTTATCTGAAAAATTTCGGGTACATCGATGATGAAAGTGTAAAATCAAATATATACTTGATTTATTATGAATTGGAATTTGTTGAATTGCGACAAAGATTGTAGTTAACGCTGGTTAAGTTGCGGTCGAAGGACGTACATTATTGCATATTTGTAATATGAATTAACCGAGTAGTTAAGATTCACACACAATAGCTTAGCACGAAAAGATTTATTTCAATATATATATATATATATATATATATATATATATATATATATATATATATATATATATATATAATATACATATAATTTCTTCATAGGGAATGAGTTAATTCTTCATAACTCGTTGATACAATATACACGTTATTGATTCGTAATGATGTCCACAGTGATTCTTGAACTGACGGAGTTTGTGATGTTATCGGTGTTGTTGATTCGGATGTTGACTGTACTGACAATGCTGGTAACACTGACGGTACTGTTGATGCTGTTGGTAAAGCAAGTTTAGCTTGTTAATCACACACTATTTTTGTCAGGGTTTCTACTCTTCCTTCTATCATTTTGGTTCACTTAACTAATTTATGGTTAGGGCTAGATTAGATAATCTCTAAGACTTTAGAGATTACATAATCGCCGCGGAATGTTTCTCCAATGAAGTTATGAATTAATACTTCGTCAGTTATTGTTGTTGGTACTCCTTGGTATCTATGGTGGGTATGACGTTGATGCTCGTGGGACAGATTGTGAAGTTGAGGTTTACGACGCGGTTGTGGTTGGAGGTGGTAATGGTACTGTTGGCGTTGATGATGGTGGTACTGGTTATGCTGCTGATGCTGCTGCTGGTGTTTGTAATCTCTGCACCATATTCTCCAAAGCCACTACCCGAGCGCGAAGCTTGTTGACTTCTTCTATTACACCGGGGTGATTGTCGGTTCGGACGAGCGGATAAATAAAATCTATAATTTGATGTAATATATAATCGTGACGAGATACTCTGGAAATGAGTGAGAAAATGGTGTTTCGGACAGGTTCGCCGGTAAGTGCTTCAGGTTCTTCGTCAAGAGGGCAATGTGGTGGATGGAAGGGATCACCTTCTTCTTGTCTCCAATGATTGAGGAGGCTACGAACCCATCCCCAATTCATCCAGAATAGGTGATGACTGATTGGTTGATCTATTCCAGGTCACACTGCTTTCAGAGCTTGAATGGGATTCCATTTCGGAATCTGAGTGACTTGAACTGATGACGAATTCCATTTCGTACGATTGGATAAAGGATTTTTTTTTTTTGATATGAAATGATTTTGGCTAACGGATGGTACTCTAATTACATAGAATATATATATATATATATATATATATATATATATATATATATATATATATATATATATATATATATATATATATATATATATATATATATAGATCAAAAGATTTCATAGATTACGGAGGACTTTGCGGGATATGTCATGCAAAGTTTAAAGTAACAGATACGATAAGATATGATTTAGAAGATATGCTAAGATATGAATTTTTGTCTATACACTATTCATGCAATCAATGCAGCAAGACGTGTCTTAGACTAAAAGTGACAAGCAGGTAATTTCTTGAGGATGATAAGTAGTTAATTTTCGACACAAAATGATAAGCAAAACTTTTTACATGCAGACACGGTCGAAGTCCAGACTCACTAATGCATCCTATCGACTTATCAGTTAGACACACTAATGCAGACCTGGTTCGCTAAGACCACCGCTCTGATACCAACTGAAAGGACCCGTTCATATACATTATAAATGATTCACAATAGTTGATTACATTGCGAGGTATTTGACCTCTATATGATACATTTTACAAACATTGCATTCGTTTTTAAAAGACAAACTTTCTTTACATCGAAAATTGACAGGCATGCATATCATTTCATAATATCCACTATCCAACTATAAATTGATTTAATAATAATCTTTGATGAACTCAATGACTCGAATGCAACGTTCTTCGAAATATGCTATGAAAGACTCCAAGTAATATCTTTAAAATGAGCAAATGCACAGTGGAAAATTTCTTTAACACCTGAGAATAAACATGCTTTAAAGTGTCAACCAAAAGGTTGGTGAGTTCATTAGTTTATCATAATCATTTATTTCCATCATTTTAATAGACCACAAGAATTTTATTTCCAGTTCTCATAAATATACGTCCCATGCATAGAGACAAAAATAATCATTCATATGGTGAACACCTGGTAACCGACATTAACTAGATACATATAAGAATATCCCCTATCATTCCGGGATCCTCCTTCGGACATGATATAAATTTCGAAGTACTAAAGCATTCGGTACTTTGGATGGGGTTTGTTAGGCCCAATAGATCTATCTTTAGGATTCACGTCAATTAGGGTGTCTGTTCCCTAATTCTTAGATTACCAGACTTTAATAAAAAGGGGCATATTCGATTTCGATAATTCAACCATAGAATGTAGTTTCAATTACTTGTGTCTATTTCGTCAAACATTTATAAAAGCGCATGTATTCTCAGTCCCAAAAATATAAAGGGTAAAAAGGCAAATGAAACTCACCATACTGTATTTCGTAGTAAAAATACATATAACGTCATTGAACAAGTGCAAGGTTGGCCTCGGATTCACGAACCTAAATTAATTATATATATTTATGTGGTGGTCAATATTTGTCTAACAAATTAGGTCAAGTCATAGTGTACCACCATCCTAATGCTCGAGACTAATATGCAAAAGTCAACAAAAGTAAATTTGACTCAAAATAATTTCCAAAAATCTATACATGATTAATATATAGTTTAAATATCGTCGTTTTATATTTTTAAATATTTTTAAAAGATTTATTAGAGTAAATAATATAATTTATTAATTAATAAATAAAATTTTATATTAAATTTATATAATAAAATATACTTTTATATATATTAAGTAATAAAATTTATAGGGTTCATTTAATATCATAAAGATAATATGATAGATATTATTAAAGTAAGTTATTACACGTAGTAAAATATGTTTATATCACATATTTATTTGATCAAATAATATCTATAATGATAGTAAGTAAAAGTTGTATTATTTTGTAATAATAATTATTATTATAAAAATATCAATATTTATAATTACTAAGATGACATTATGATAAAACGATAATTCTAATTATGATAACTTTAATATTTACGATAATTTTTAATATTATCTTTAAAATAATAATTCTATTTAAAATAATAATAATAATGATATTTTATAGTAACAATGACATTTCTATTAAAATGATAATTTTTGTTAAAATGATAGTTTTAATACTAACGATACTTTTAATAATAATAGTAATGATAAAAATAATAAGAACGATAATTTTATCTAAATCAATATCTTATAATATTTTAATTTCATCATGATACTCTTACTCATTATTTCCTAATCATTTCGTTTAATAGCTTTTAATCGTCTTTTATATCGTGTTCATAATAATGATAATAATAGTAATCAAAATAATTAGGTGTTACAAATATTTATTTTAATTACACTAATATTAATAATGATAGTTACTATAACATTATTAACGATAATACTAATAATTATCTTAATGATAATATAGTATTAATAATAATAACAATAACAATAACCATTTTTAAATAATGATATATATTAATAATAATAATAATAATAATAATAATAATAATAATAATAATAATAATAATAATAATAATAATAATAATAATAATAATAATAATAATAATAATAATAATAATAATAATTGGATAATAATAATAATACTAATTATAACTTTAACGATAGTAACAATAGTAATAATAAAAAAATAACAATTTTTAATGATAAATCCCTTTTATTGATAAAGATAATAATAATGATAATAATAAGATAAAACTAGAATGACGATAAAAACGACGATAATAATAATCATTTTTAATAAAAATATCGAAAATTCAATTGATTATAACTTCTAATCTGTTCATCGAAACCATTTGATATCTAAAGGAAAAGTTCTTAATTTTTCTCTAGCTTTCCAAGGACATGCATATCTTATACCTTATCTCAATCGCAAGTGTAACTAATTCAAGATTCAACCTAACCTGTCTAAGGGCAATATCAAAAGTACAAGCATGCATAATCCTAAATACTCGAGCACTAGTCAGGGATACACTATTAGTATGTAAAAGTTAAATTATGAGTACTCACGTATCAATATTGAGATTCAATATTGCAGGAAAGGTACGTAGACGCAACGGAAATGATAAACACTATATTGACCTCACGGGCATACCCATGAACCATACTCAATCACTTCCATAGCTATAACCCATAATTTCCTTAATCCTATCCTACTCAAAAAACAATTTCGAAATCACTCGGACATCACTCCATCGTAATATTTTATGTATACTAATAATATCTTGAAATAATATGGAGTAAATATATATATGTAAATCGATTGAGAGAGTTTAGAGAAAAAATATTTTCAAGTTTCTATGAAATAATGAAACCTATTGAATTCTATTTATAATAGATTTTAAATTATTAAAGTATGAATTATTAAAGTAAATTATTAAAGTATGAATTATTAAAGTGAATTATTAAAGTATGAATTATTAAAGTGAATTATTAAAGTATGAATTATTAAAGTGAATTATTAAAGTTAAAGTAAAGTAAAAATAAAGTAAAGGTAAAGTTTAAGTATAGTAAAAGTATAAAACTATGTACGTATAATACACGTATAAATATATATAATATTAATTTAAATTGTTATATATATTTAATAAAATAAAATATAAATATCGTTATCTTTATCATACTAGTTAAGTAATGAGTTGTCAAAAGTGGTTCTAGATATTTATAAAAGTTATATACGTTTTAATAATAAAGTTCTTTTTAAACTGAAAACGTTTTTGTACGTTTGAAACTAAATAGACCAATCGAGTCTTTATGAGATTCAATCTTCTACTATCCTTTGTCTAGTTCTCAATGATTGACAATTTGTTCTTATTTATAAATCACTTTACCATTTTCCGAATATTGTTAAAATGGAAAGATTTCTCAAATCAACGTGGGCCTTTCAACAGAGACTTGTAATCATAATTCAATATATCTGATAATTCAATCATTTGATCTTATCTTCTAATTCCATTGATAAACATTTTGAAACAGATACAATCATATAAAGTATTTAATCTAATATTTTGTTTACGTTTCAAGTTATAATATATATACACATATACATATATAATCATATTCGTTTAATGGTTCGTGAATCGTTGGAACTTGGTCGAGGTTGAATGAATGTATGAACATAGTTTAAAATTCTTGAAATTTAACTTAACAAATATTGCTTATCGTGTCGGAAACATATAAAGATTAAAGTTTAAATTTGGTTGGAAATTTTCGGGTTGTCACAATGAGAAGATGGGGTTTGTGATATTCATAGCTATGGGGAGGTCAGTGTACCAGCGAGAAAGTGGAAAGTTAAAAAGGTGGTAGATTTCAAGGTTGTTCTCACTGGAGCCTTGATGAAGAGTCTAAAAAGACGTCTGTTAAATTTTCTGATTGCTGGGAAGGATAATCATAGATAGACGGTGAAATCCTGTACGAGGGTGATCATTGACATGTGTGTTTGGGATTGGACATGTCTAGAGTGATCAGCGAGGCGGTGTAGTCTCGTGAAGAATCCTATAATTGAAGAGTTGCATACTTTAATTGATCTTCTTGTGTAAGAAGATGGTGGTGCAAGTAACTGAGATGGACCATGATAGTAACTGGAGATCGGGTTGAAGCTTAGCGGTTTTGATGTCGAAAGACTTCCTTCCCTCAGGTGTGAAAGAGCGGCGTTGTAGTGACCCGAACTTTTCCATGTTTATATATATTAATTGAGATTGATATTTACATGATTAAATGTTTCCAACATGTTAAGCAATCAAACTTGTTAAGACTTGATTAATTGAAATATGTTTCATATAGACAATTTACCACCCAAGTTGACCGGTGATTCACGAACGTTAAAACTTGTAAAAACTATATGATGACATATATATGGATATATATATAGTTAACATGATACTATGATAAGTAAACATATCATTAAGTATATTAACAATGAACTACATATGTAAAAACAAGACTACTAACTTAATGATTTTTAAACGAGACATATATGTAACGATTATCGTTGTAAAGACATTTAATGTATATATATCATATTAAGAGATATTCATACATGATAATATCATGATAATATAATAATTTAAAATCTCATTTGATATTATAAACATTGGGTTAACAATATTTAACAAGATCGTTAACCTAAAGGTTTCAAAACAACACTTACATGTAACGACTAACGATGACTTAATGACTCAGTTAAAATGTATATACATGTAGTGTTTTAATATGTATTTATACACTTTTGAAAGACTTCAATACACTTATAAAATTACTTCTACTTAACAAAAATGCTTACAATTACATCCTCGTTCAGTTTCATCAACAATTCTACTCGTATGCACCCGTATTCGTACTCGTACAATACACAGCTTTTAGATGTATGTACTATTGTTATATACACTCCAATTATCAGCTCTTAGCAGCCCATGTGATTCACCTAACACATGTGGGAACCATAATTTGGCAACTAGCATGAAATATCTCATAAAATTACAAAAATATGAGTAATCATTCATGACTTATTTACATGAAAACAAAATTACATATCCTTTATATCTAATCCATACACCAACGACCAAAAACACCTACAAACACTTTCATTCTTCAATTTTCTTCATCTAATTGATCTCTCTCAAGATCTATCTTCAAGTTCTAAGTGTTCTTCATATATTCTACAAGTTCTAGTTACATAAAATCAAGAATACTTTCAAGTTTGCTAGCTCACTTCCAATCTTGTAAGGTGATCATCCAACCTCAAGAAATCTTTGTTTCATACATTAGGTTATCATTCTAATACAAGGTAATAATCATATTCAAACTTTGGTTCAACTTCTATAACTATAACAATCTTATTTCAAGTGATGATCTTACTTGAACTTGTTTTCGTGTCATGATTCTGCTTCAAGAACTTCGAGCCATCCAAGGATCCGTTGAAGCTAGATCCATTTTTCTCTTTTCCAGTAGGTTTATCCAAGGAACTTAAGATAGTAATGATGTTCATAACATCATTCGATTCATACATATAAAGCTATCTTATTCGAAGGTTTAAACTTGTAATCACTAGAACATAGCTTAGTTAATTCTAAACTTGTTCGCAAACAAAAGTTAATCCTTCTAACTTGACTTTTAAAATCAACTAAACACATGTTCTATATCTATATTATATGCTAACTTAATGATTTAAAACCCAGAAACACGAAAAACACCGTAAAACCGGATTTACGCCTTCGTAGTAACACCGCGGGCTGTTTTGGGTTAGTTAATTAAAAACTATGATAAACTTTGATTTAAAAGTTGTTATTCTGAGAAAATGATTTTTATTATGAACATGAAACTATATCCAAAAATTATGGTTAAACTCAAAGTGGAAGTATGTTTTCTAAAATGGTCATCTAGACGTCGTTCTTTTGACTGAAATGACTACCTTTACAAAAATGACTTGTAACTTATTTTTCGGACTATAAACCTATACTTTTTCTGTTTAGATTCATAAAATAGAGTTCAATATGAAACCATAGCAATTTGATTCACTCAAAACGGATTTAAAATGAAGAAGTTATGGGTAAAACAAGATTGGATAATTTTTCTCATTTTAGCTACGTGAAAATTGGTAACAAATCTATTCCAACCATAACTTAATCAACTTGTATTATATATTATGTAATCTTGAGATACCATAGACACGTATACAATGTTTCGACCTATCATGTCGACACATCTATATATATTTCGGAACAACCATAGACACTCTATATGTGAATGTTGGAGTTAGCTATACAGGGTTGAGGTTGATTCCAAAATATATATAGTTTGAGTTGTGATCAATACTGAGATACGTATACACTGGGTCGTGGATTGATTCAAGATAATATTTATCAATTTATTTCTGTACATCTAACTGTAGACAACTAGTTGTAGGTTACTAACGAGGACAGCTGACTTAATAAACTTAAAACATCAAAATATATTAAAAGTGTTGTAAATATATTTTGAACATACTTTGATATATATGTATATATTGTTATAGGTTCGTGAATCAACCAGTGGCCAAGTCTTACTTCCCGACGAAGTAAAAATATGTGAAAGTGAGTTATAGTCCCACTTTTAAAATCTAATATTTTTGGGATGAGAATACATGCAGGTTTTATAAATGATTTACAAAATAGACACAAGTACGTGAAACTACATTCTATGGTTGAATTATCGAAATCGAATATGCCCCTTTTTATTAAGTCTGGTAATCTAAGAATTAGGGAACAGACACCCTAATTGACGCGAATCCTAAAGATAGATCTATTGGGCCTAACAAACCCCATCCAAAGTACCAGATGCTTTAGTACTTCGAAATTTATATCATATCCGAAGGGTGTCCCGGAATGATGGGGATATTCTTATATATGCATCTTGTTAATGTCGGTTACCAGGTGTTCACCATATGAATGATTTTTATCTCTATGTATGGGATGTGTATTGAAATATGAAATCTTGTGGTCTATTATTATGATTTGATATATATAGGTTAAACCTATAACTCACCAACATTTTTGTTGACGTTTTAAGCATGTTTATTCTCAGGTGATTATTAAGAGCTTCCGCTGTTGCATACTTAAATAAGGACGAGATTTGGAGTCCATGCTTGTATGATATTGTGTAAAAATAGCATTCAAGAAACTTATTTTGTTGTAACATATTTGTATTTTAAACCATTATGTAATGGTCGTGTGTAGACAGGATATTTTAGATTATCATTATTTGATAATCTACGTAAAGCTTTTTAAACCTTTATTGATGAAATAAAGGTTATGGTTTGTTTTAAAATGAATGCAGTCTTTGAAAAACGTCTCATATAGAGGTCAAAACCTCGCAACGAAATCAATTAATATGGAATGTTTTTAATCAATAAGAACGGGACATTTCAGTTGGTATCCGAGCGTTGGTCTTAGAGAACCAGAATTTTGCATTAGTGTGTCTTATCGAGTTTGTTAGGATGCATTAGTGAGTCTGGACTTCGACCGTGTTTACTTGAAAAATGATTGCTTAACAAATTTTGTTGGAAACTATATATTTTTAACATGTGAATATTATGTGATATATTAATCTCTTAACGTGTTTGATATTATGTAATAGATGTCTACCTCTAGAACAAGTCCCATTGACTCACCTAATAATACTGAAGAGTCAAATGTAAATTGGAATGATTCGTGGACTGATTCACAAGTTCCCGAAGAGGAACCGGAAGAAGAGTCGGAACCGAAAGAAGAATCGGAACCGGAAGAAGAATCGGAACCGGATGAAGAAATAGAACCGGTGGGGGAAATAATAAAACGGTTAAGTAAAAGAAAATCCTCAACCAACCGACCAAGGTTAATTATGGTCAATGGTGTTTCCGCCAAGGAAGCAAAATATTGGGAGGATTACCAATTCTCCGATGAATCGGATTCCGACGAGTATTCCGATGATGTTATAGAAATTACCCCAACTGAATTTAAAAAGGCAAAAGAAAATAATAAGGAAAAGGGCATAAAAATAAAGAAATCTAATTCCAACCCTGATGAACTTTATATGTATCGTCAACCCCCGAAGTCCTTAAGTTGTAACAATGACCCGGGAACCTCTAAACCACCAGGTTTTTCTAAACCAATGTGGAAAACGACGGCTCGTATTAGGGGAACATCATATATCCCTAGAAACTTGGCAAAACGAACCAAAACCTAAGAAGAAGAAACAAGCGAGTCGGAATAAGATAGTTGTATTCGTGTGGTGTAATATATGTAATATAGTGTGCTTATGCTTTATGATATATGTAAAAATTGCTTGTATTAATAAGTATTTTTTTTTATGAATCTAACTCTTGTCTATTTTACAGTATAAAAACACAAAATGGATAGACAACCCAATATTTTAAGAGACCTACCCGGAGACATGATTGATGAAATCTTGTCTAGAGTCGGTCAGAATTCTTCGGCACAACTATTTAAGGCGAGATCAGTTTGTAAGACATTCGAAAAACGTTCCAAGAATGCCTTGGTTTATAAAAGGATTTCGTTCGAAAGATGGGGGATATCGCATTGGGAAATCCATAAGTTACGATGTGTTTACTTTGACGCATATATTGCGGGGAACCCAAATGCTATTTTACGCAATGGGTTAAGAAATTATTTTGACTCAATATATCTGAATATTGGACTTCGTGATTTAGAAAAAGCGGCTAACATGCAACATAAAGAAGCATGTTATGCTTACGGATTAGTAACGTTCGCTTCTCACCAAAGTGAGAACAAGAACATCGGGCTACAACTATTAAACAAAACGTTCCCACAAGTGACGAAGTCGGTAATTGGGGTAAGAAATGAGGTTTTTAGATTGTTACGGGACTGTTGGACATTACGTAACCCTTGTCCCTTTGACGACGTTACAACACGCTGTCTTATCAATGGCCATAACGGTTATGTTCCACAAGACCAAGGATGGGAAGTAGTCCTAGTAAAACCAGAATGCATGACTTGTTTCTGGACGTATGAATTACGTGTCTTTATTGCCTTTGCTGAACGACTTGTGTACTAGCTAGAATTATCTTGACAACTATCTTGTATCAAAGTTATTGTGTGCTATTTTTCATGCTTTATGTAAAATAAGCGGTATTGTAAGTTTGTAAAATATTGTGTAAAAGTTTGAACGCGAAATATTATTATAATCAGTTTTTCATATAGAATTGTAGTAGTTGAATTGTATATTAGCTACTAAGTATGAACTTAACGGGTAGGTACTACCCGAATTTAAACTTATAAAACGCTAATATGAAGAAAAAGCTTTTATAAATGAGTTCATATTATGCTACGAAATACTATTAACTACTCTTAATATTCTGTATGATTAACTTGTTCCATTTGACTATTTTGAAGGAAATGGCACCGACTACTCGATACACCGTGAATATGAATGAAGAGGAATTTCGTACTTTTCTAGCTTCAAACATAGCCGCAGTACAGGCTGCGCTACATACCAACAATAACCTTGGATCTAGCAGTACAGGAAATCGTGTAGGATGCACCTACAAAGAATTCACTGCTTGCAAACCTTTGGAATTTGATGGAACCGAAGGACCGATCGGATTGAAACGGTGGACCGAGAAGGTTGAATCGGTGTTTGCCATAAGTAAGTGTACTGAAGAGGACAAAGTGAAGTACGCTATGCATACCTTCACAGGTTCTGCGTTAACATGGTGGAATACCTATCTAGAGCAAGTGGGACAAGACGATGCGTACGCACTACCGTGGTCAGCATTCAAGCACTTGATGAACGAGAAGTACCGTCCCAGAACTGAGGTCAATAAGCTCAAGACAGAACTTAGAGGGTTACGAACCCAAGGATTTGATATTACCACGTACGAAAGACGATTCACAGAATTGTGCCTATTGTGTCCGGGAGCATTCGAAGATGAGGAAGAGAAGATCGACGCATTTGTGAAAGGATTACCGGAAAGAATCCAAGAAGATAAAAGTTCACACGAGCCCGCCTCCATACAACAGGCATGTAGAATGGCTCACAAACTAGTGAACCAGATTGAAGAAAGAATTAAAGAACAGACTGCTGAAGAGGCCAATGTGAAGCAAGTCAAAAGAAAGTGGGAGGAAAACGGTGATAAGAATCACCAATACAACAACAACAGCAATTACAACAATAATCGCAACAACTATCCCAATAATCGCAACATCAATCGCAACTACAACAAACGGCCCAACAACAACAACAACAACAATCATCCCAACAACAATAATAACCGCAACAACAACAACAACAACAATCAGAAGCAACTATGCCAAAGGTGTGAAAAGCATCACTCGGGGTTCTTTACCAAATTTTGCAACAAGTGTAAAAGAAATGGTCATAGCGCGGTGAAGTGTGAGATCTACGGACCAGGGGTTAATAGAATGAAAGGAACAAATGGTGTCGGAACGAGTAATGGAGGAGCAAGTAGTGTCGAAGCAAGTTATGCCAATGTAGTTTGTTATAAATGTGAAAAACAGGGCCACATTATTAGAAATTTCCCGAACCAGGAGAACACGAATGGACAAGGCCGAGGAAGAGTTTTCAATATTAATGCGGCAGAGGCACAGGAAGACCCGGAGCTTGTTACGGGTACGTTTCTTATTGACAATAAATCTGCTTACGTTTTATTTGATTCGGGTGCGGATAGAAGCTGTATGAGTAGAGATTTTTGTGCTAAATTAAGTTGTCCATTGACGCCTTTGGATAGTAAATTTTTACTCAAATTAGCAAATGGTAAATTAATTTCAGCAGATAATATATGTCGGAATCGAGAAATTAAACTGGTTAGCGAAACATTTAAGATTGATTTGATACCAGTAGAGTTAGGGAGTTTTGATGTGATAATCGGTATGGACTGGTTGAAAGAAGTGAAAGCAGAGATCGTTTGTTACAAAAATGCAATTCGCATTATACGAGAAAAAGGAAAACCCTTAATGGTGTACGGAGAAAAGGGCAACACGAAGCTACATCTTATTAGTAATTTGAAGGCACAAAAACTAATAAGAAAAGGTTGTTATGATGTTCTAGCACACGTCGAGAAAGTACAAACTGAAGAAAAGAGCATCAATGATGTTCCCATTGCAAAAGAATTTCCCGATGTATTTCTGAAAGAATTACCGGGATTACTCCCACGTCGATCCGTTGAATTTCAAATACATCTTGTACCAGGAGCTGCACCAATAGCTCATGCTCCTTACAGACTCGCACCCAGCGAGATGAAAGAACTACAAAGCCAATTACAAGAACTTTTAGAGCGTGGTTTCATTCGACCAAGCACATCACCGTGGGGAGCACCTGTTTTGTTTGTCAAGAAGAAGGATGGTACATTTAGGTTGTGTATTGACTACAGAGAGTTGAACAAACTTACCATCAAAAACCGTTATCCACTGCCTAGAATTGACGACTTATTTGATCAACTACAAGGCTCATCGGTTTATTCGGAGATCGATTTACGTTCTGGATATCATCAAATGCGAGTAAAGAAGGATGATATTCCAAAAACTGCTTTTAGGACGCGTTATGGTCATTACGAGTTTATGGTTATGCCGTTTGGATTGACTAACGCACCAGCTATGTTCATGGACCTTATGAACCGAGTGTGTGGGCCATATCTTGACAAGTTTGTCATTGTTTTCATCGATGACATACTTATTTACTCAAAGAATGATCAAGAGCACGAAGAACATTTGAGAAAA
The DNA here is from genome assembly GCF_046630445.1 of Rutidosis leptorrhynchoides. Classification (NCBI taxonomy): domain Eukaryota; kingdom Viridiplantae; phylum Streptophyta; class Magnoliopsida; order Asterales; family Asteraceae; genus Rutidosis; species Rutidosis leptorrhynchoides. The sequence goes on along the minus strand of NC_092333.1, from coordinate 264,256,919 downwards.
GTGCTAGAAGTATTGAGGAAAGAAAAACTGTACGCTAAGTTTTCAAAGTGTGCATTTTGGTTGGAAGAAGTTCAATTCCTCGGTCACATAGTGAACAAAGAAGGTATCCAGGTGGACCCGGCAAAGATCGAAACCGTTGAAAAGTGGGAAACCCCAAAAACTCCGAAGCATATACGTCAATTTTTAGGATTGGCTGGTTACTACAGAAGATTCATCCAAGATTTCTCCAAAATAGCAAAACCCTTGACTGCATTAACGCATAAAGGGAAGAAATTTGAATGGAAGGATGAACAAGAGGAGGCGTTTCAATTATTGAAGAAAAAGCTAACTACGGCACCTATATTGTCATTGCCTGAAGGGAATGATGATTTTGTGATTTATTGTGACGCATCAAAGCAAGGTCTCGGTTGTGTATTAATGCAACGAACGAAGGTGATTGCTTATGCGTCTAGACAATTGAAGATTCATGAGCAAAATTATACGACGCATGATTTGGAATTAGGCGCAGTTGTTTTTGCATTAAAGACTTGGAGGCACTACTTATATGGGGTCAAAAGTATTATATATACCGACCACAAAAGTCTTCAACACATATTTAATCAGAAACAACTGAATATGAGGCAGCGTAGGTGGATTGAATTGTTGAATGATTACGACTTTGAGATTCGTTACCACCCGGGGAAGGCAAATGTGGTAGCCGACGCCTTGAGCAGAAAGGACAGAGAACCCATTCGAGTAAAATCTATGAATATAATGATTCACACTAACCTTACTACTCAAATAAAGGAGGCGCAACAAGGAGTTTTAAAAGATGGAAATTTAAAGGATGAAATACCCAAAGGATCGGAGAAGCATCTTAATATTCGGGAAGATGGAACCCGGTATAGGGCTGAAAGAATTTGGGTACCAAAATTTGGAGATATGAGAGAAATGGTACTTAGAGAAGCTCATAAAACCAGATACTCAATACATCCTGGAATGGGGAAGATGTACAAGGATCTCAAGAAACATTTTTGGTGGCCGGGTATGAAAGCCGATGTTGCTAAATACGTAGGAGAATGTTTGACGTGTTCTAAGGTCAAAGCTGAGCATCAGAAACCATCAGGTCTACTTCAACAACCCGAAATCCCGGAATGGAAATGGGAAAACATTACCATGGATTTCATCACTAAATTGCCAAGGACTGCAAGTGGTTTTGATACTATTTGGGTAATAGTTGATCGTCTCACCAAATCAGCACACTTCCTGCCAATAAGAGAAGATGACAAGATGGAGAAGTTAGCACGACTGTATTTGAAGGAAGTCGTCTCCAGACATGGAATACCAATCTCTATTATCTCTGATAGGGATGGCAGATTTATTTCAAGATTCTGGCAGACATTACAGCAAGCATTAGGAACTCGTCTAGACATGAGTACTGCCTATCATCCACAAACTGATGGGCAGAGCGAAAGGACAATACAAACGCTTGAAGACATGCTACGAGCATGTGTTATTGATTTCGGAAACAGTTGGGATCGACATCTACCGTTAGCAGAATTTTCCTACAACAACAGCTACTATCCAAGCATTGAAATGGCGCCGTTTGAAGCACTTTATGGTAGAAAGTGCAGGTCTCCGATTTGTTGGAGTGAATTGGGGGATATACAGATTACGGGTCCGGAGATTATACAAGAAACTACCGAGAAGATCATCCAAATTCAACAACGGTTGAAAACCGCCCAAAGTCGACAAAAGAGCAATGCTGACATTAAAAGAAAAAATATATAATTTGAAATTAGAGAGATGGTCATGCTTAAAGTTGCACCTTGGAAAGACGTTGTTCGATTTGGTAAACGAGGGAAATTAAATCCAAGGTATATTGGACCATTCAAGATTATTGATCGTGTCGGACCAGTAGCTTACCGACTTGAGTTACCTCAACAACTCGCGGCTGTACATAACACTTTCCACGTCTCGAATTTGAAGAAATGTTTTGCTAAAGAAGATCTCACTATTCCGTTAGATGAAATCCAAATCAACGAAAAACTTCAATTCATCGAAGAACCCGTCGAAATAATGGCTCGTGAGGTTAAACGACTTAAGCAAAACAAGATACCAATTGTTAAGGTTCGATGGAATGCTCATAGAGGACCCGAGTTCACCTGGGAGCGTGAAGATCAGATGAAGAAGAAATACCCGCATCTATTTCCAGAAGTTTCGTCAACACCTTCAACAGCTTAAAATTTCGCGACGAAATTTATTTAACGGGTAGGTACTGTAGTGACCCGAACTTTTCCATGTTTATATATATTAATTGAGATTGATATTTACATGATTAAATGTTTCCAACATGTTAAGAAATCAAACTTGTTAAGACTTGATTAATTGAAATATGTTTCATATAGACAATTTACCACCCAAGTTGACCGGTGATTCACGAACGTTAAAACTTGTAAAAACTATATGATGACATATATATGGATATATATATAGTTAACATGATACTATGATAAGTAAACATATCATTAAGTATATTAACAATGAACTACATATGTAAAAACAAGACTACTAACTTAATGATTTTTAAACGAGACATATATGTAACGATTATCGTTGTAAAGACATTTAATGTATATATATTATATTAAGAGATATTCATACATGATAATATCATGATAATATAATAATTTAAAATCTCATTTGATATTATAAACATTGGGTTAACAACATTTAACAAGATCGTTAACCTAAAGGTTTCAAAACAACACTGACATGTAACGACTAACGATGACTTAACGACTCAGTTAAAATGTATATACATGTAGTGTTTTAATATGTATTTATACACTTTTGAAAGACTTCAATACAATTATCAAAATACTTCTACTTAACAAAAATGCTTACAATTACATTCTCGTTCAGTTTCATCAACAATTCTACTCGTATGCACCCGTATTCGTACTCGTACAATACACAGCTTTTAGATGTATGTACTATTGGTATATACACTCCAATGATCAGCTCTTAGCAACCCATGTGAGTCACCTAACACATGTGGGAACCATAATTTGGCAACTAGCATGAAATATCTCATAAAATTACAAAAATATGAGTAATCATTCATGACTTATTTACATGAAAACAAAATTACATATCCTTTATATCTAATCCATACACCAACGACCAAAAACACCTACAAACACTTTCATTCTTCAATTTTCTTCATCTAATTGATCTCTCTCAAGATCTATCTTCAAGTTCTAAGTGTTCTTCATATATTCTACAAGTTCTAGTTACATAAAATCAAGAATACTTTCAAGTTTGCTAGCTCACTTCCAATCTTGTAAGGTGATCATCCAACCTCAAGAAATCTTTGTTTCTTACAGTAGGTTATCATTCTAATACAAGGTAATAATCATATTCAAACTTTGGTTCAACTTCTATAACTATAACAATCTTATTTCAAGTGATGATCTTACTTGAACTTGTTTTCGTGTCATGATTCTGCTTCAAGAACTTCGAGCCATCCAAGGATCCGTTGAAGCTAGATCCATTTTTCTATTTTCCAGTAGGTTTATCCAAGGAACTTAAGGTAGTAATGATGTTCATAACATCATTCGATTCATACATATAAAGCTATCTTATTCGAAGGTTTAAACTTGTAATCACTAGAACATAGTTTAGTTAATTCTAAACTTGTTCGCAAACAAAAGTTAATCCTTCTAACTTGACTTTTAAAATCAACTAAACACATGTTCTATATCTATATGATATGCTAACTTAATGATTTAAAACCCGAAAACACGAAAAACACCGTAAAACCGGATTTACGCCGTCGTAGTAACACCGCGGGCTGTTTTGGGTTAGTTAATTAAAAACTATGATAAACTTTGATTTAAAAGTTGTTATTCTGAGAAAATGATTTTTATTATGAACATGAAACTATATCCAAAAATTATGGTTAAACTCAAAGTGGAAGTATGTTTTCTAAAATGGTCATCTAGACGTCGTTCTTTCGACTGAAATGACTACCTTTACAAAAACGACTTGTAAATTATTTTTCCAACTATAAACCTATACTTTTTCTGTTTAGATTCATAAAATATAGTTCAATATGAAATCATAGCAATTTGATTCACTCAAAACGGATTTAAAATGAAGAAGTTATGGTTAAAACAAGATTGGATAATTTTTCTCATTTTAGCTACGTGAAAATTGGTAACAAATCTATTCCAACCATAACTTAATCAACTTGTATTGTATATTATGTAATCTTCAGATACCATAGACACGTATACAATGTTTCGACCTATCATGTCGACACATCTATATATATTTCGGAACAACCATAGACACTCTATATGTGAATGTTGGAGTTAGCTATACAGGGTTGAGGTTGATTCCAAAATATATATAGTTTGAGTTGTGATCAATACTGTGATACGTATACACTGGGTCGTGGATTGATTCAAGATAATATTTATGGATTTATTTCTGTACATCTAACTGTGGACAACTAGTTGTAGGTTACTAACGAGGACAGCTGACTTAATAAACTTAAAACATCAAAATATATTAAAAGTGTTGTAAATATATTTTGAACATACTTTGATATATATGTATATATTGTTATAGGTTCGTAAATCAACCAGTGGCCAAGTCTTACTTCCCGACGGAGTAAAAATATGTGAAAGTGAGTTATAGTCCCACTTTTAAAATCTAATATTTTTGGGATGAGAATACATGCAGGTTTTATAAATGATTAACAAAATAGACACAAGTACGTGAAACTACATTCTATGGTTGAATTATCGAAATCGAATATACCCCTTTTTATTAAGTCTGGTAATCTAAGAATTAGGGAACAGACACCCTAATTGACGCGAATCCTAAAGATAGATCTATTGGGCCTAACAAACCACATCCAAAGTACCGGATGCTTTAGTACTTCGAAATTTATATCATATCCGAAAGGTGTCCCGGAATGATGGGGATATTCTTATATATGCATCTTGTTAATGTCGGTTACCAGGTGTTCACCATATGAATGATTTTTATCTCTATGTATGGGATGTGTATTAAAATATGAAATCTTGTGGTCTATTATTATGATTTGATATATATAGGTTAAACATATAACTCACCAACATTTTTGTTGACGTTTTAAGCATGTTTATTCTCAGGTGATTATTAAGAGCTTCCGCTGTCGCATACTTAAATAAGGACGAGATTTGGAGTCCATGCTTGTATGATATTGTGTAAAAACTGCATTCAAGAAACTTATTTTGTTGTAAAATATTTGTATTGTAAACCATTATGTAATGGTCGTGTGTAAACAGGATATTTTAGATTATCATTATTTGATAATCTACGTAAAGCTTTTTAAACCTTTATTGATGAAATAAAGGTTATGGTTTGTTTTAAAATGAATGCAGTCTTTGAAAAACGTCTCATATAGAGGTCAAAACCTCGCAACGAAATCAATTAATATGGAACGTTTTTAATCAATAAGAACGGAACATTTCAGGCGTGACCCGGATGTTTGATTCCGGCGGTATCAAAAGTCGTAGCTGAGAGGAGATCGAGAGTTGCTATGGGTATTTGAACAACATTGACAATTGAGGCGGTTATTGATTTCTAGTTTAGACAAGTAGTGTTGAAGACCTTGTATCGAAAGTCTACTCATTCGACGTATGTGATTAGTGTGCGTGTCCCAAATGGAGTTTGGAGGTATAATGGTGGTTTGACGTTCTTGGTTGGAATGGAGATTATTGTTCGGGTTTGTTCAAAATCTTCAAGTGGGAGATTGTTGAGTAGTGAAGAGTTTGCTCAAAGTCTTCAAGTGGGAGATTGTTGAAGGTGTGAAGAATTTGATCAATGAAACAAGTCGAAGAGAGCTTGACTTGGTGAACAAGTCGTAGGGAGCTTGACTTGGTGAACAAGTCGTAGAGATTTTATTGCCTTAATTAAATCTTTTAGTATGAATGGAGTATGGAGCAAGTAATAGATATTTATGGAATGTCTTTTACTTGAAGGACAAGTTTAACTTGGTGGACAAGTTTAACTCTTCCTATAAATTGTAACCCCTAGCCTCATTGTAATGTGTGCACGAAATTAATAGAAGAAAATCTCCGGTTTGCGCCCGTGGAGTAAACCCTTCTCCGTGTTTTGGAATTGGGATATAACCACGTTAAATACCCTGTGTCGTTTATCGTTTTTTATTTATCGTTCTAGTTTCATTAATCGTTTATCATTTGTGGGATTGGCGGTTTGATGAATCACCTGTCTTGTTAAGGCCTACTGAATTCCTAACATGCTACTGAAGGTGGTTTGTAAAGTTTAGAAACAAATCTTGACATTCACAATCTTTATGTCTTTGGATTAATTGAAAGAAAAATTTGATCATAATATACGAGTTTAGCAATGTATATAAAGACGTTCATTTATAGTATTTGTTTTTTATGTCTTTAAATAAACTGAATAAATACTGCTAATTAATAATTATAAAGCATTGATCTTATACGAGTTTAACAAAACAAATCGTTACATTCACAATCTTTATGTCTTTGGATTAATTGAAAGAAAATTTTTATCTTATTCGAGTTTAGCAATCTATATATCTATATATCTATATAAAGTAATAAAGACGATCATAAATAGTGTTTGTTTTTTATGTCTTTAAATAATTTGAATTGAATCAATACTACTAATTATAAAGCATTGATCTTATACGATACGAGTATAACAATGAGTATAAAGACGTTCATATATAGTTTTTTTGTTACTTAATTAAATGGCTTAATGTTTATTATGTTGAATATATAATTCAACATAATGTTAAATCAGGGTTGTTATGTGAGAGTTGTTATGTGTCTGAAATTTTGGCTACTATATAATGTTAAATCATTTAGCTTGCTTATTTTGAATTAAAAGTTTTATATCTTTGACATGTTAGATCGTATGTGTGAGCGGGTGAAAAATTCTCATATGCCTGACACATGATTAGATTTCAAAAACTTTCATAACGACCGTCAGTCAGAGGGAAGAAATCAGCAATATTTGCAAACCACAAGAACGAAATCTATAAAAAAAAAAATTCATAGAAGGTAAATCAACATTTTAGTACAAACCACAGAGACCATTTCATCAATTTTGTCAAAATAATTATTCTTTGTTTTATTAAATAACTATCTAAATAAGTAAAATTACCAAATTAACCACTAAAGGGTAATTATAAAAGCAGTTACTAATAAGTTTTATAAAACTTATGACAAAAATGTAAATTCACACTTATTTGAACTTTTAAATTAAAACGCATCTTAGTTAAAAAAAAAAAAAACATCCATTTATTACTCTATATATTAAGTTTCATTATATTAAGATCATTAAGTACTGTAGGATTAATGTGCAAGGTACAACATATAACTATATGGCCAAATTCATTTTAGCCTTCGGAGTCACACACATATACACCGAGACGTCAAATAAAATATATATATATATATGATGTATATATATTACTCAAGTAACAAAATAGTAAATCAAAATTAATTCATTTACTATTCATATGAATAGTAAATGAAACGAAATTAATTAATTTACTATTCACATGAAAGCGATAGAAATTATTAATTACAAGTTACATAACATACCCCTAAAGTATTTAAGAAATACAACTTTTTAAAATCAAATCAAACGAAATATGATATTAAAGACAACGAAATTGAAAATATATATTATAATATATACTCCATATCTATCTGTATCTTGATTTAGTTGAAAAAGGAAATCAAGTTGAACAAAACAACAAAACAAAATATCATGCGTACATATATTAGAGATATATAAATGGGTTGTTTTTTGTTCTTGGGTGAGATAGAGAAAAAGAGAGTTTTTTGACAGACGAAGTTTATCACTCAAAACAAATGTATCAATTTCTATTTGTTTTGTTTCTTGTCACATAAAACAAAAAGCTTCCACATATTATTTTGATTCATTCTTTTGAAAAACAAAATAATACGGAGTATTATTGATTGATTCATATAATTAATCAAGGGTTGATTAATTTGTTACTTGGGTTTGGACTAGCATCCATTGACGGTCGTTTGAAGTGTAGTGTGGACTATCCTAAGAGACGGTCATATTTTTGATCGTAGGTTTCTCTCCTTCAATCAGTTTCTTCAAGAAAGGTATATCGTTTACTCACTTTGTGAATTACATATTTTGACAATTATTAGTGGTGTAACTGGATCTTTGGGATCGTTAATCGTGTGCATGTTTTATTAAATTTAAATATATGAATATTTTGTAAATGGTAAATAATAATTGATTATTATTTTAACTATCCACTTCGTTAATCTGATTTAAAAGTACACACGATTATCCACCAGTGGTATCCGAGCCGCTTTTACACCATTTTAATTGTCATGTGATTTTCTTAAATCTAGCTTTGTGGTGAATTGGTAAAATTGAAACCTTTACGGTTTTTAAAGTCAACTTAGTTGATTTAGAATTTAACCTCACGACGCACAAATAAGATCTAAAAACATCACTAGTTTTAAATTTTGAATTTATTTACTATGGCTTGAATAATTGTTGTTTATTTTATTCCATGGTTATACACATGCATTGTAACCATGGACAAGCCATACTTAGGTTTTAATAATGTAGTTATTAAAATTGTGATTGTACATATAGCCCATAATGCCCCGACCTATATGAGATTGTTGTGATTGTTGATTACGGCAATATTATGTCATGTTGGTTATTTATTCTATTAGAAAGGCCATTTTGAAGCCAAAGTTGTATATATTTATTTTCCAATTTCATAGTATTGTATTTAGATTTATTTAAATTTGTAAAAGTGCTAGATTAGTTGTATTTTTTAATTTTAAATAAATGTAACAAGATGAAGATTGAAGATAAAATACAACATGTAGTTTGGCTTAGAAGATGGAGGATAGATCAAGTTAACAAAGATGGTGTTCGTTAAGTTTTCACTTGGTTCTTGGATCAAGTGGGAGCTATGATACTGTTCTTAGTTTGACCTCTTGATCTCATGTCGGCTCATGGGATCAAACATAGGATTTTTGGGCTAGACTATGTGTGTGTGATGCATGGTTGTGTTTTTTTTCGTATTCATATATAATTGTTGATTAATATATATGCATAATGTTTTGATGAAAACATCAAATAAAACCGGTAACGAGTTTCAAAGATTAAAATTGATGATTTTAAAAAGTTAAACTCTAAATGAGTTTAGAGTTAAATAATTTTGAGACTCAAATTATATAAATGTTTTTTGATGGAAACATTAACTAAAACTCTAAACGAGTTTCAAAGATTAAAATTGATGATTTTAAAATAAGTTAAACTCTAACGAGTTTAATGTTAAATATTTTTGAAACTCAGATAATATATATGGACGACATCTTTTAAAACTGTTTTAAAACGATAAACGTTTGTGTATATGTTATTTTTGTGCTAGAAATTAAATAACAAACCCGACACATAAACACGACTGATATATATAATTGGTTAAAATGTTTTTTAACAAATAGTGTAGCGAATCATGTGTGCATGCATTATTCGTTGACACAAACGTTTTCAAATACCCATCAAAATTAGGTCATGTCATCCAATGAGCTTGCAAACACTCCTCGTTATTTTTCTAACCTATTAAGACTAGCTTGAATTATAACCACGAGGTGGAATTTCTAATCTAGTAAGACTGGCGTGAATTTCCACTGTTTCCAAATTGGACGACTTAATCGTATTCATGGTGAGACCTGAGTTCGAGGCAAGGATGAGACAAACATGTCAGTAGATAATAGTGGTTTGTTGAACTACATATATCTCAAGGTCTCATAAAGATCTAAGAGTTGCACTTATAATGTAATTGGTACCCGCTACCTACCAATAGACTCCATAACTGCTAGCTGATCAACAAATGTGGCTATGGAACCTCTATGTGGATCTTAGGCTTTCGTAAATTAATTGTTTTTAAAAAAATTATAAAAACTTGGGTAGTTAATTTTTTAAAGCTCAATATCGAAAATACTAAATTGAATCATATATATGTTGTAGATGTCAAACAATCAAAACGCAAACCAAAACACTTTCTTCTTTGTTGGAGAAGGATAAACTCAATGTTCAAACTTCCCAAACTGACACCGCAATCTGAGAACTGTTCTCAAACATAAATGGAAGTTGAATAAAGTTTAGAACCCATATCCTTTCCTCCTGTTGTGGCAGTTGCTGCTGCTCAGCAAAATGCTTATCGAATGTTGTTCGATGATCAGGAAGAAATAGGATTGAAGGGTGAAAAAGAATAAGCCGAATACTTTGTGGAAGGAAAATGACAAATCATTTGCTAGGAAAAATATTCCACCTTCCAAGAAGGAAAGCCCAACAAAAGACGCCGAATGTTTTCATTGTGGAAAGGTTGGCAATTGGATAAGAAAGTTGTCCTATCTTCCAATCTGAGCTGAGAAAAGACAACGCTGGTGAGACTAGCAAATCAGGTATATTCCAAATATAGTTATATACTTCCTCTAGTGATTCCTAGATCTTTATTAACTGGTTGTGGCCTTCACACCTGTAACAATATGAAGGGAATGAGAAGAAGTAATAGACTGAAGAAAGACACACTGGATTTGCAAGTAGGCAAGGGGGATCAAGCTTTTGTTAAAGCTATTGGTACCTCTGAACTTACTTCTCTAAGTGGTCTTATTGTTTTGTTGGAACAATAGCATTATGCTCTCAATACTGTGAGCGACATAGTTTGAAAGATGCTAGTTCTGAACTTCTATTTACGCCCTTAGGTATTTCAGTTTCCAAGGATAATATATTTATCTTAATAACTATCCACGTGATGGTATTTTTGAAATTGATATGCATAGTATAATTTCAAATGAGAATTCTGTGTATACCTACATCGCCAAAGTCTTCAAGCAAGACTTGAATAAGACCTATCTATTACATTGTCATATTGGTCATATAAACAAACAATGCATTTCAAAACTCCAATCTAATGGACTTTTGGAATCAATTGACTCTGCGTCATTTGATGTATGCGAGTCATGTTTATGTAAAAAGATGACAAATGTTTCTTTCTCCGATTTAGGTAAAATAGCTAAAGATCTTTTAGGACTAATACATACTGTTGTATGTTACCCTTTAAGAACAATGTATAGATTTAGTTAATTTTACTTCATTACATTTACTGATGAGTACAGTAGCTATGATTATGTTCACTTGCTGAAACATAAACATAAAGCTATTTTAACATTCAAAAGTATTCCAAAATGAAGTAGATAATCAGCTTGGAAAGACCATTAAAGCACTTCGCTCCGATGGAGTAAGTAAGTTTATGAGAAAAGAATTTTTTGGACCACCTAAAGAATTGTGGGATTGTCTCATAGTTCACTCTACCTTACACACCACAACACGATGGTGTGTCTGAGTAAGAGGAATCGAAGTTTACTTGATATAGTTTGATTTATGATGAGTCTGATTTCTCTAATACCGTCTTTTAGGATATGCACGAGAGTCTGCTGCAGGCATACTCAATGTGATTCCAACTATAAAGGTAGAAAAGACACCATATGAGTTATGGCATGGGAAGAATCCCAAGTTATCTTATCTGAAAGTCTGGGGTTGTAAAGCGTACGTGAAGCATGACACTTCAAACAAATTAGAACCCAGAACTATCTAATGTTACTTTGTACGATACATAAAGGAAACAATAGGTTACTACTTTTACTACCAAGTTGAAGACAACATGTTTTCTGCTCGGTCTGCTGAATTCCTGGAAAGAGATCTTCTCTTACAAGAAGTCAGTGGGAGTAAAGTAGATCTTGAAGAAATTCAAGTACTTTAAAGTAACATACCTTCAGTAAGCACTAGCAATCCACACGTTGAAACTGAGCGCATTGTTGGTGAGCCAGAACGTGTTACACCTGCACTTTATAGATCTAGTAGAACTCATCGGCTTATGAGGTTTAATTATCTGATTAATTCAGATAAACCTCAACTAAGGGATTATGATGAACCCTCTAGATGGTGAGGCCATATCTGATCCTAAATCTGAAAATGACTAGATTCTATGAATACAGATATGCAGTCCATGAAGGATAATCAAGTATGAGACTTGATTGATCTTCTACCCAATTGTAAGACAATGAGGTAAAAATGGATCTTCAAAGGAAGACTGATATGGACGGTAATGTAAACACTTTTAAAGCTCGATTGGTGACAAAAGGTTATGATGAAAGTTTTTCACCAGTCGCGAGCCTTAAAACTATTAGGATACTTATTGCCATATTTACTTTTCATGATAATAAAATATGGCTAATGGATGTCAAAACCGCTTTCCTAAATGGTGACCTAAGCGAGGACGTATATATGGTTCAGTCGGAAGGGTTTATGAATCCTAAGCATCCTAATAAAGTATGCAAGCTTCTAAAATTCATTTATGGATTAAAGCAAGCATCCAGGAGCTAGAATCTTAAGTTTAATGAGAAAATCAAAGTGTTTAATTTTTCTCAAAACCAAGATAAGCCCTGAGTTTACAACTAGTGGGAGCAAAGTAGTCTTCTTGATCTTATATGTTGATGACATATTACTTATTAGAAATAACATTTCAACTTGCAAGATGTCAAGTCTTGGCTTGAAAAATGTATTTCCATAAAGGATCTTGATGAAGCTACTTATATTATTGAAATGAGGATCTATACAATAGATCCAATTGGCTTATTGGTTTAAATCAAAGTACATACATTATCTTGCAGAGATTTAGCATGCAAAACTCCAAGCATGGAGCTTTGCCAATGCAAAAGGGCATAACCGTAAGAAAGTCTCAAAAGTCCTATCACAGCAGATGAGATGAGACAAATGAAATGTATTACATATGCTTCGGCTATATGATCCATTATGTATGCCATGATATTTACTATACTCGATGTTTCATTAGTTTTAAGTTTGACGAGTCATTGTCAACATAATCCAGGTGAAGTACATTGGATTGTTGTTAAGAATATTCTTTAGTATTTGCAAAGTACTAATGATATGTTCTTGGTTTACGGTGGTTTGGAAGAAGAGTTAAGTATTAAGTTTTATACTGATTCTAGTTTCCAAACAGATCAAGATGATTCTCGATCCAATCACGTTATTTCTTTGTCATGATGGGCAAGACAGTTGATTAGAAGAGCTCTAGGAAAAGCACTATTGAACAATCTACAACAAAAGCAGAATACATTGTTAACTGAGAAGCTGCTCAGAAAGCTGTCTGGATAAGAAAGTTTGTTGTTATACTCAGAGTAGTACACACCATTTAATCTTCTATAATATGTAATGTGATAGTTCGAGTGTTAATATACTTTTGAAAGAATCACATGTACATAAAAGTATCTGGCACATTCTTCAAAAGTTTGACTACATTCATTAAGTCATTAAGAGGAATGATATTAGTATTCTTAAAGGTTCATACAAATGATAATGTGGCTGATCCGTTTATGAAGCCCATGATGCACAACAAGCATGATGATCATTCTAGTAATACTGGACTTCGTTATGCTGCTGATCTTTTTCATTTGTAATTTAGTATTTAGATAATTTTGGAACATTAAGCAGTTTTATATTAATGAATTGATATATAGTTGGTATGATCGTTTTCATTTATATCGCTGTGTTCTATATTAGCATGTTTAATCCATGAATAATTGTTGATTATTCAAAATTTTCATAATCGGTCATGTTATGGGAATAACATGAATTAAGATTAATGTGAAATTTTGGTTATATTCATTGATGATGAATAGTTAACTTGTTGAGACCAAAATTCATATGTATTCATTGATGATGAATATTAGAATGACCCAATCATGAGATGTCACTACATGGATCGTAGTCAGTAGTAAATCTTTTAGTGATTATGTATTTGTATCCTTAGACTTGAGATGCACGCCCGTCTTGATGAGTGTAGCATTGTATTTTGATATGGTTAAACGTTGTCCTGAATAAGACTGTTATAAAGGCCATTATTGGGTATAATGTAAAGCTCGTGATAGACACGTGTATGCAATATATGATTTGTTCCTCTAAAATGTTTGGATTTAGATACTTTTTAAGCTCCTCGATGAATGAAAAGATATTTGTGTGGCCGCACCCAGATGTAATTAAGATGATACTTAATTAATTTGGTGATCTAATTCAGTTCTAAGATCGAGAAACAAAATTATTAAACAAATGAGAATGATCGATGATCCATATCTCAAGTTTAACTAAAGTATCTGAAACAAAAGGACAAATGACATTTAACACTTACCATAAACAGTTTCGAGAAACTACCCTCACGTGAATTTGGGGACAATGACATGTTGCTAGACGTTTACCATTGTTTGTATAGTTACTTGGTGTTGTGCCATGCACAAGTGGGAGTCTGTAAGATTAATGTGCAAGGTACAACATGTAACTATATGGCCAACTTCATTTGAGCCTTCGAGGTTACACACATATACACCGAGACGTCAAATAAAATATATATATGATGTATATATATTACTCAAGTAACAAAATAGTAAATCAAAATTAATTTATTTACTATTCATATGAATAGTAAATGAAACGAAATTAATTAATATACTATTCACATGAAAGCGACATGATAGAAATTATTAATTATAAGTTACATAACATACCCCTAAAGTATTTGAGAAATACGACTTTTTAAAACCAAATCAAACGAAATATGATATTACAGACAACGAAATTGAAAATATATATTATAATATATACTCCATATCTATCTGTATCTTGATTTGGTTGAAAAAGGAAATCAAGTTGAACAAAACAATAAAACAAGATATCATGCCTACATATATTAGATATATATAAATGGGTTGTTTTTGTTCTTGGGTGAGATAGAGAAAAAGAGAGTTTTTTGACAGACGAAGTTTATCACTCAAAACAAATGTATCAATTTCTATTGGTTTTGTTTCTTGTCACACAAAACAAAAAGCTTCCACATATTATTTTGATTCATTCTTTTGCAAAACAAAATAATACGGAGTATTATTGATTGATTCATATAATTAATTAAGGGTTGATTAATTTGTTACTTGTGTAACGACCCGACTTTTTCGACTTTGCTTTTGTGCCTTGTATTTTAGCGAAACTGCGTATCTGTGCGTACTGTGTTACTTTATACTCTGGAAACTTGATATATGTGGGTTACTTCCAATTATATGTTAAAACGTGCCTTAGAGTACGCAGGATGCTTAACTTATCCATTGGATGCTTTATAACCGTTAGTGTTATTTAACATTTCGAATAAACCGCGAACTGTGCGCACGTTTGACTTTTGTCGTAACCGGAATATTATGACTGCGAAATATTGATTATTATTTTATAATAATAATTACCTGGGCTTTTGGAAGCTTAATTTTATTTATTTAATTGCTAAAGCCCAATAGTTAGTCTTGTTGGACTTTCTACCTTGTTGGGCTCAAGCCCACCCTACTCTAGCTAGTGACCCAATTAATTAGCCCAAGTATTATTACTAGTGACCCATAATAATAAATAAATAAATTAATTAATTAATTAATGAGTCATACTAGCATAATGGATAAGGATTATCTATTTGTCACATGGGATTCTAGCATTAGTACACACTTTAGACAACCATTATCCATAAAGCAAAGTTTTGTCTCCCACTCCCCTCCCTCAAAATCACGGCCACAAGGCCTAGCCACCTCATCAATCCTTGTCAAATTCTTGCTTATAAATACTAGCCATTTACCTCTCACTTGTTCATTTGATTTTCACACACACTTGTTCTTTCTTTCTTTTCTTTCTAGTAATACTTGTAAGTTTTCTTTCTTCTTCCTTTTTCTTTTCAAATTCGTGATCATTATCATCATTTTATGGAGATCAAAGTTCCTTTTAGCTTTGATCTTGCTTATATCTTGTTGATTCAAGCATGAATCCTTCAAGAACATTGAAGATTCAAGCTTTCTAGCTTTGAATCTTCACCAACTTTGTAGATTCATCTTTCTTTTACTTAATCTTATTATTTTGTGATAAAGATTCAAACTTTTGTTTGTAATCTTCATGCATCTTCAAGATCCAAGCTTTATGCTTCAAGATCTTCAAGAACAATTGAGATGCAAGCTTTTTAGCTTGAATCTTCATATCTTTTTGTTAGATCTAAGTTCTTTTTGCTTTGATCATGTTGTTTTGTGAAAAAGATTCAAACTTTTTTTTGTAATCTTCATGTATCTTCAAGATCCAAGCTTTATGCTTCAAGATCTTCAAGAACACTTAAAGGTTCAAGCTTTCTAGCTTTGCAACCTTGTAACTTGTGTGAAATGGATCCAAGCTCTCTAGCTTAGGGTTCCATCACCTCTTTTAACTTGGATTGTGCTTATACTCGTTGAATTGATGTAAAGTTTGTAGCTTTAGTTGTTATTGTGAATTGAAATTGTGTTAAGATTAAGGATATGATGTAACCTTGGTTCATCATCCATCTAAGACTCATGAATGAGTTGTGTTCTTACTTGGTCTTAACATATTGTGTATTGATGGTGAATCTTGGTCAAAAGTGATGCTAAACCATCAACGAAATGTACACTAAAAGCTACAAGCATCAAGGATGAGAACCGTGATGAGCATCAAGCACCAAGAGCCCCATCGGAACACTTGTCCACTGATTTTCGTATCTGATCAGACCACCTGGGCTACTGGAAAGTTTATTTTCAGTTAGTTCGGTTCGAGTAGATGATTTTCCGTTTAGGCGTCGCCCTAATCCGAGTTACGGTTTAGGATTTATGGCCCCCCGATAGTCACTACACCCTATTAACGTTGTGCTGAAATTTCTGACCTACTCGCACTTAAACCATCGCCACGGTCAAACAAAGATGAGTTAGGTTCTGGAAATTGGTCAGTGGTTAGGGGACTCATATTCGGAGCCATAGCCACTGACTATACATCTTTTCGATTTACGTAGAGGTCGTAGCAGCTGACCGAATTCATCCTATTGTTTCGATCTCTATTCTTGTCAAATTTACTTAGCTTTTATGATGATGAATGATGATGATGATGACACTTAAACTTATTTAATGCACTATTAGAATTTATAAAGACAACCTACTGACCTAGTAACTTTTGATTTAGGTTGACGATCTTTCGGACCGACTTACTACTTGCGTACTTTCATTACCGACTTTACCGCTTTTATCACTGTGAGTTATAGCATCCCTTTTTACTTTAACTATTTTGGGACTGAGAATACATGCGCTTTTACGTTTTACATACTAGGCACAAGTACTTAAACTTTATATTGTGTGTGGGTTATACAACGGCATAAACATTCCCCTTAGCACGGTAACCTTTAGTCATTGGTTTTTGAACCGGTGAACGCGAATCTTAGATATGGATCCATAGGGTTTGACATCCCCACTCGGGCTAGTCGCGCTAGCATTTAATGGGTGTTTAATACTTCGTGAACATATTCACTCACCAGGTGAACTTTCAGGGGGTTATAAACGTTAAGTCTAGTTACCGGGTGCCCACGGTTATACATATACTTTTCATACTGTTTGATACGCTGTTTGCAGCACTGAAATCTCGTGGCCTATCTTACGTTACTATTACAACTTAAACTATAGCTCACCAACATTCGTGTTGACTTTTTAAGCGTGTATTTCTCAGGTGCCTAGAGGTTTATTGCTTCCGATGTTAGATTTGATGTCATGCTGTTATTGAATTGCTGTTAAGGACCTGCTGTATTAGTTATCCGCTGCATTACTAGAGATGTCTCATTCATGGAACTTTTCTGTTGCACTCGTAGTTTATGTTAATTTCAAACAATGGCTTTGTAACGACTTTAGGGTCAAATAATTATGTTTATGCTCCTATTCATAGGATGCACGCTATCTTTTGTAAAAACGTTATCTTTTATGAATGCAAATCGGTTTTCAAACAGCATATAGTGTTTGACCATGTAATGATCCTGTTGATTGATGATCCGTACACGATGGTTTTGTACGGGGTGTCACATTTGGTATCAGAGCATTGGTTGTAGGGAATTAGGTTGCATTAGTGAGTCTAGACCGACCCGAGTAGGATTCACTAATAGGACTAATCTACAACTTGGTAGTTTACTTGTTTCTGCAAAACTTACTGCATGCTTTTGTCTACTTTCTCAGCTGTATGATCTCACTGCATGCTATTGCTT
This sequence comes from Rutidosis leptorrhynchoides, assembly GCF_046630445.1. Lineage (NCBI taxonomy): Eukaryota > Viridiplantae > Streptophyta > Magnoliopsida > Asterales > Asteraceae > Rutidosis > Rutidosis leptorrhynchoides. The sequence goes on along the minus strand of NC_092333.1, from coordinate 264,238,702 downwards.
ATCTTTACTGCCGTGCGAACTTGCTGTATGCTTATTTCTGCTATTGCATGATTACAATCTGCTTCCGCATGTTATTTCTGTTTAGCACTATTGTTATTACCATGCTAGGTTGCTATAGTGCCTAATACATGCTTGCTTATGACTTACTGATATGGAAAAGTTATTTTCCTTGTTCAGATGTCAGATATTCCACCTGTCATCATTTTGGACAGCGATTCAGACTCGTCAGCCACCTCACCTACTGCTACTACCGACACACAGATCCCGTTAACCAGTGACCTCGGCGCTTCATCCTCCGGAACCAGCAGCCATACACCTGTACCAGTGGTTACCGCAGTCGGAGCCCAGGACCTTCCGGAGATTCTAGCTCCAGTTGCCCCGGTACCTCAGGAGCCACAGCCCCACCCTGGTGGTGTTGTGATTCCCGCAGAATTCGGGGAAGGTCCATTCCGTAATCATTTACGCATGTGGTGGCGACGCACTCCTGATGGACGTCTTGTGCCGATTCTGCCCGGCAGATATTGACAGATGATGGCCGCTCGAGGACAGCCAGTACAGCCACCCGTGCAGCCACTCCCAGCTGATTCATCATCTGACGGCTCATCCACAGACGAATCTAGTGATGATAACTCTGACGAGGAGGACCTTGATGATACACCTGTGCAGCCACCCTCCACCCCGCCGAAGAAGCGGTACCGTTTCGATGGCACCATCATTCCGGGGATCAACGGAGGATGAGCATTCACTGACGCACATGGCCAGCGTTGTAGGGTTACCGCCCGTAAGCGAGTCGTTCCTTACCCGACTGATCCGTTCGTGCGTAAGCCTCACCGCCGTGCAGCATCAACCTCTGGAGCCGGACCATCTGCACCACCAGCACCACCTGCACCAGCAGCTCCGCCTGCTCTGCTAGCCCCTCCCTCTGTCGAGGAACTGACGAGGGAGGTGGAGATCCTCCGTGCTCGAGTAACTGAGCTCGAGGAGCAGATGTCCCATGTGCTGGACATCCTTTACCCACCGTCACCATAGAGCTTTGTAGTAGGTTTCATTTTGTAATCTCGTTTGTAGTTCCATGTTTATCTTATGTAATGTGCGAACTTATGCGAATGTATGCAACTCTTTATTAATTAATGGAACTTTGCGTTGTTTAATCCTTGCATAGTGTTCTATTTAAGTTACTGTATGTTGGTTTTGTTGTATTTGTACCTAGTTGCGTTACTATATTGGCATGCGTTGTGTTGTTTCCCTGTTTACTATATACTGTATTATTGTATGTTGTATGCTGGATTTTGACTTAAGTCAAAACTGTTGTTTCGAAGGGCAATGGCAAACACACGAACAACACCCACAGCAGCTCAAATCGAAGAGATTATTAATGAACGAGTCGCCGCAGCCTTGGCGGAAATAAACCCTCAAGCTGAACCACCGCCGGTTATCTAACCCGTTCGAAACGGGTGCACCTACAAGGAATTCCAGAGCTGTAAACCACATAACTTCAGCGGAACTGAGGGGCTTGTTGGTCTCACAAGATGGTTTGAAAAGCTTGAATTAGTATTCCGAGTCAGCAACTGTTCCGAGTCCAACAAAACCAAATTTGCTTCCTGCACGCTATCTGATGGCGCCCTCACGTGGTGGAACACCATGGCACAGGCACAAGGTATTGATGAGGCGTATGCTACGCCATGGGAGGAGTTCAAAGAGGCTATGATTGATGAGTATTGTCCGAGAACCGAGATACAAAAGATGGAAATGGAGTTTATGCAATTGAAGGCTGTTGGCAACGATCTCGATGGTTACAATCGGAGGTTTCTTGAGTTAGCTCTTATGTGTCCTACCATGGTCACCCCGAAATTCAAGCGTATGGAGAGATACTTTTGGGGACTCCCTAAGTCCATCAAGGGTAATGTCACCTCGTCCAAGCCACCGAATGTTCCCGAAGCAATGCGCATGGCGCATACACTCATGAATCAGATTCTCATCGATGAACCGGAGAAGTCCAAGTCTGAAGCGGGTAGTAGTGACAAGTGAAAGTGGGATAACAGTAAGGGGAGGATCTATGATCAAACCCCCGCTAAGAGACACAACAAAGGTGGAAACCCCAACCCCGGCACAAGCTCCAACCCGAACTACAAAGGTACCCTACCGCAATGCAAGAGGTGTTACAAACACCACACTGGGTATTGTAATGTTGTTTGTGAGAAGTGCAATGGTCTGGGCATATAGGTAAGGATTGCAAGGTCACTACTTTGAATGCAAGGGCAAACCCCACCAGGCCGAAGAAGTGCTACGGATGCGGAAAGACGGGCCACTTTAGGAATGAGTGTCCCGACAAGCGAAAAGACGGCGGACCACCGCGAGGTAGAGCTTTTAATGTTAATGCAAGGGATGCACGCGAGAACCCCGAATTGGTGACATGTATATTCACTATCAACAACCTTTTAGCTTCTGTCCTATTTGATACTGGTGCCGATAGAAGTTATGTATGTAGACACTTTTGCGATAAGATAAATTGGTCATTAGTTCCTTTAAAAGAAAGTATGCTAGTTGAGGTAGCCAATGGGAAACTTGAGAAAGTTGACCAAATTAGCCGAGGAGCTATTATTAACATAGCTGGCGTGGATTTCGAAATTGACTTGATACCCATCAAATTGGGAAGCTTTGACGTGATTGTCGGCATGGACTGGTTGACTAAAGTAAGGGCCGATATTATCTATGGAGATAAAGCTCTTCGTATACCACAAGGAGATGGTGAGCCATTGGTTATATACGGAGAGAGATGTAGTTCGAAACTGAACCTCGTTAGTTGTATGTAAGCGCAGAAGATCATGAAGAAAGGACGTCTTGCTGTTTTAGCACACGTGAAGGTTTTAGAAACAGAAGAGAAGAGTGTGAATGATGTGCGAATCGTGAATGAATTCCCCGTCGTCTTTCCAGAAGAACTGCCTGGATTACCGCCACTGAGAGCCGTGGAGTTCCAGATCGATCTAGTGCCGGGAGCTGCACCCGTAGCTCGTGCGCCTTATCGTCTGGCACCTTCAGAACTGCAAGAATTGCAGAGTCAACTACAGGAATTGCTCGACCGAGGGTTTATCCAACCGAGCTCGTCGCCTTGGGGCGTACCTGTTTTATTCGTGAAGAAGAAGGACGGATCTTTCCGCATGTGTATCGACTACCGCGAACTCAATAAATTGAAGATCAAGAATTGATATCCTCTTCCCCGAATTGACGATCTTTTTGATCAGCTGCAAGGATCAAGCGTTTACTCTAAGATCGATTTGCGATCTGGTTATCACCAGTTGAGAGTGAAAGAGAGTGATGTGATGAAGACTGCGTTTAGAACCCGCTATGGTCATTATAAGTTTCTCGTGATGCCATTCGGATTAACCAACGCACCAGCCATGTTCATGGACCTCATGAATCGTATCTGCAAGCCATACCTGGATAAGTTCGTTATCCTTTTCATAGATGATATCCTCATCTATTCCCGAAGTGAAGAAGAACATGAACAACATCTTCGGTTAGTGCTCGAACTCTTGAGACAAGAGCAGCTTTATGCCAAATTCTCCAAGTGTGAATTTTGGCTGAAGGAAGTCCAATTTCTGGGTCATATTGTGAGTGATCAAGGTATCAAAGTTGATCCCACTAAGATTAAGGCTATCAGCATGTGGGAAACCTCCACTACTCCGACTCACATCCGCCAATTTCTAGGTCTTGCCGGTTATTACCGAATGTTCATTGAAGGTTTCTCTTTGATTTCGCGTCCTTTGACGGTGTTAACTCATAAAGGGAAAAAGTTTGTTTGGGAAAAAGAACAAGAAGCAGCATTTCAAACCCTGAAGCAGTTGTTAACCACCGCACCTATCTTATCTCTTCCCGAAGGCAGTGACGACTTCGTTGTGTACTGCGATGCTTCGAGGAATGGTTTCGGTTGTTTGTTGATGCAAAGAATGAAGGTTATTGCTTATGCATCTCGTCAACTGAAGGTCCACGAGCGAAACTACACTACTCACGATCTCGAACTTGGAGCCGTTGTCTTTGCGCTCAAATTATGGAGACATTATTTGTATGGAACTAAAAGTACTATCTTTACCGATCACAAGAGTCTCCAACACATCTTTGATCAGAAGAAACTGAACATGAGACAGCGTCGATGGATTGAGATGCTAAACGACTACGATTGTGAACTTCGCTACCATCCGGGCAAGGCCAATGTTGTAGCTGACGCATTAAGTCGAAAGGAGAGGACGGTACCTCTTCGCGTTCGGGCTCTGAACATCACCATCCATTCAAATCTTCACAGCCAGATCCGAGCAGCCCAAGAAAAGGCTCTCATCGAAAAGAACTTACGTTATGAATACTTGAACATTCTCGTCTCTAAATTCGAGGTTAGGGAATCTGGACTCCGATGCTATGCCGGAAGAATTTGGGTACCTCGTTATGGAGATCTACGGAACCTTATACTTGATGAAGCCCACAAGTCGAGATATTTGATTCATCCAGGAGCCGGAAAAATGTACCACGATCTTAAGGAACAGTATTGGTGGCCAAATCTTAAGAAGGATGTTGCAACTTATGTTGGAAGGTGTTTGACTTGCTCGAAGGTTAAGGCTGAACATCAGATTCCATCTGGATTACTTCAACAACCAGAAATCCAACAATGGAAATGGGAAGCAATTACAATGGATTTCATCACGAAGCTACCAAAGACGGTGGGCAGATACGATACAATCTGGGTTATCGTTGACCGTCTTACCAAATCTGCTCATTTTCTAGCGATGAAAGAAACAGATATAATGGAGAGACTTGCTCAACTGTACATCAAAGAGGTTGTATCTCGACATGGTGTGCCCTTATCAATCATCTCAGATCGCGATCCCCGTTTTGCTTCCAGATTCTGGCGTTCCTTGCAAGAAGCCTTGGGAACCCGTCTCGACATGAGCACCGCGTATCACCCCCAGACCGACAGTCAGAGCGAACGAACGATTCAGACTTTGGAGGACATGTTGCGTGCCTGTGTTATTGACTTCGGAAAGTCTTGGGAAAGGCATCTGCCGCTAGCCGAATTCTCTTACAACAACCGTTATCATTCGAGTATTAAAGTCGCTCCTTTTGAAGCATTGTATGGCCGCAAGTGCCGTTCTCCTATTTGTTGGGCGGAGTTAGGTGAAGTACAAATCACCGAACCCGAGATAGTCCATGAAGCCTCAGAGAAGATTGCCCTGATTCAAGCGAGACTTAAGATTGCCCGTGATCGCCAAAAGAGTTATGCTGACCGTAAACGTAAAGAATTTGAATTCAATGTGGGTGACTGTGTCATGTTGAAGGTCGCACCTTGGAAAGGTGTAATTGGCTTTGGAAAGCGCAGAAAGTTAAACCCGCGATACATCGAACCCTTTGAAATTGTGGAACATGTCGGACCGATTGCTTACCATTTGGATCTTCCAACTCAGTTGAGTTCTGTTCATCCTACCTTCCATGTATCAAATTTGAAAAAGTGCCTTGCTCCACCGAAACTTATCATACCATTGGAAGAACTTACGATTGATGAAAAACTCCACTTCGTGGAAGAACCTATTGAAATTATGGACCGTGAGGTCAAAGTTTTGAAACACAATAGGATTCTGATCATCCGAGTCCGATGGAATGCCAAGCGTGGACCTGAGTTTACCTGGGAACGAGAGGATCAAATGATGCAGAAGTATCCTCACCTTTTCCCTACCCCAACACCTGCCTCAGCTTAAATTTTGGGATGAAATTTCCAATAACAAGTGGGTAATGTAACGACCCGACTTTTTCGACTTGCTTTTGTGCCTTGTATTTTAGCGAAACTGCGTATCTGTGCGTACTGTGTTACTTTATACTCTGGAAACTTGATATACGTGGTTTACTTCCAATTATATGTTAAAACGTGCCTTAGAGTATGTAGGATGCTTAACTTGTCCATTGGATTCTTTATAACCGTTAGTGTTATTTAACGTTTTGAATAAACCGCGAACTGCGCGCACGTTTGACTTTTGTCGTAACCGGAATATTATGACTATGAAATATTGATTATTATTTTATAATAATAATTAACTGGGCTTTTGGATGCTTAATTTTATTTATTTAATTGCTAAAGCCCAATAGTTAGTCTTGTTGGACTTTCTACCTTGTTGGGCTCAAGCCCACCCTACTCTAGCTAGTGACCCAATTAATTAGCCCAAGTATTATTACTAGTGACCCATAATAATAAATAAATAAATTAATTAATTAATTAATGAGTCATATTAGCATAATGGATAAGGATTATCTATTTGTCACATGGGATTCTAGCATTAGTACACACTTTAGACAACCATTATCCATAAAGCAAAGTTTTGTCTCCCCCTCCCCTCCCTCAAAATCACGGCCACAAGGCCTAGCCACCTCATTAATCCTTGTCAAATTCTTGCTTATAAAAACTAGCCATTTACCTCTCACTTGTTCATTTGATTTTCACACACACTTGCTCTTTCTTTCTTTTCTTTCTAGTAATACTTGTAAGTTTTCTTTCTTCTTCCTTTTTCTTTTCAAATTCGTGATCATCATCATCATTTTATGGAGATCAAAGTTCCTTTTAGCTTTGATCTTGTTGTTTTGTGAAAAAGATTCAAACTTTTGTTTGTAATCTTCATGTATCTTCAAGATCCAAGCTTTATGCTTCAAGATCTTCAAGAACACTTAAAGGTTCAAGCTTTGCAACTTGTAACTTGTGTGAAAGGGATCCAAACTCTCTAGCTTAGGGTTCCATCACCTCTTTTGACTTGGATTGTGCTTATACTCATTGAATTGATGTAAAGTTTGTAGCTTTAGTTGTTATTGTGAATTGAAACTGTGTTAAGACTAAGGATATGATGTAACCTTGGTTCATCATCCATCTAAGACTCATGAATGAGTTGTGTTCTTACTTGGTCTTAACATATTGTGTATTGATGGTGAATCTTGGTCAAAAGTGATGCTAAACCATCAACGAGTTGTACACTTGAAGCTACAAGCATCAAGGATGAGAACTGTGATGAGCATCAAGCACCAAGAACCCCACCGGAACATTTGTCCACTGATTTTCGTATCTGATCAGACCACCTGTATAGTGACCCGAATTTTCCATGTTTATATATATTAATTGAGATTGATATTTACATGACTAAATGTTTCTAACGTGTTAAGCAATCAAACTTGTTAAGACTTGATTAAATGAAATAAGTTTCATATAGACAATTGATCACCCAAGTTGACCGGCGATTCACGAACGTTACAAAATTGTGAAAACTACATGTTGTAATATATATAGACATATATATATGGTTGACATGATATTATGATGAGTAAGTATCTCACTAAGTATATTAACAATGTGTGATATACATAAGAAATGAGATTACTAAGTTAAGAAACTCGAAATGATATATATAAAGATTATCTTTATGATAACGTCTACTAAATACATATGTATATCATATTAAGATATTGTTACACTATATTTAACATGATAAAATGATATTTAAATATATCATTAAGTGTGTTAACAATGAACAACATATGTACAAACAAGACTACTAGCTCAAGAATTACGAAACGAGACTTATATGTAACGATTATCGTTGTAACGATATTTTAATGTACGTATCATATTAAGAGATATTCATATATCATAATATCATGATAATATAATAATTTAACATCTCATTTGATATAATAAACATTGGGTTAACAACATTAATTGAGATCGTTAACTTAAAGGTTTCAAAACAACACTTACATGTAACGACTAACGAAGACTTAACGAATCCATTAGAATGTATATACATGTTGGGTTTTGATATGCATTCTTACACTTTTGAAAGATTTCAAGACACATATCAAAGTACTTCTACTTAACAAAAATTCTTACAATTACATCCTCGTTCAGTTTCATCAACAATTCTACTCGTATGCACCCGTATTCGTACTCGTACAATACACATATTTTAGATGTATGTACTATTGGTATATACACTCCAATGATCAGCTCTTAGCAGCCCATGTGAGTCACCTAAAACATGTGGGAACCATCATTTGGAAACTAGCATGAAATATCTCATAAAATTACAAAAATATTAGTAATCATTCATGACTTATTTACATGAAAACAAAATTACATATCCTTTATATCTAATCCATATACCAACGACCAAAAACACCTACAAACACTTTCATTCTTCAATTTTCTTCATCTAATTGATCTCTCTCAAGTTTCATCTTCAAGTTCTAAGTGTTCTTCATAAATTCCATAAATATAGTTTCATAAAAATCAAGAATACTTCCAAGTTTGCAAGTCTACTTCCAAGCTTTCTAATCCATTCCAATAATCATCTAAGATCAAGGAACCTTTGTTATTTACAGTAGGTTATCTTTCTAATTCAAAGTAATATTCATATTCAAACTTTGATTCAATTTCTACAACTATAACAATCTTATTTCAAGTGAAAATCTTACTTGAACTGTTTTCGTGTCATGATTCTGCTTCAAGAACTTTCAAGCCATCCAAGGATCCTTTGAAGCTAGATCCATTTTTCTCATTTCCAGTAGTTTTATCCAGAAAACTTGAGGTAGTAATGATGTTCATAACATCATTCGATTCATACATATAAAGCTATCTTATTCGAAGGTTTAAACTTGTAATCACTAGAACATAGTTTAGTTAATTCTAAACTTGTTCGCAAACAAAAGTTAATCCTTGTAACTTGACTTTTAAAATCAACTAAACATATGTTCTATATCTATATGATATGCTAACTTAATGATTTAAAACCTGGAAACACGATGAACACCATAAAATCGGATATACGCCGTCGTAGTGAAACCGGAGGCTGTTTTGGTTTGGATAATTAAAAACTATGATAAACTTTGATTTAAAAGTTGTTCTTCTGGGAAAATAATTTTTCATATGAACATGAAACTATATCCAAAGAACTTGGTTAAACTCAAAGTGAAAGTATGTTTTTCAAAATGGTCATCAAGATGTCGTTCTTTCGACGAAAATGACTACCTATTTAGTAATTGACATGTAACTTAAATTTCCGACTATAAACCTATACTTTTTCTATTTGGATTCTTATATTAGATTTCAATATGAAATCATAGAAATTTGATTCACTCAAAACGGATTTAAAATGAAGAAGTTATGGGTAAAACAAGATTGGATATTTTTGATCTTTTTAGCTACGGGAAATGTTTAACAAATCTATACAAATCATATCCAAGCTAACTTATATTGTATTATACATGTATTCTAATATATTATGTAATCTTGGGATACCATAGACACGTATGCAAATGTTTTGACATATCATATCGACCCATGTATATATATTATTTGGAACAACCATAGACACTCTATATGCAGTAATGTTGGAGTTAGCTATACAGGGTTGAGGTTGATTCCAAAAATATATATACTTTGAGTTGTGATCTAGCCTGAGACGTGTATACACTGGGTCATGGATTGATTTAAGATAATATATATCGATTTATTTTTGTACATCTAACTGTGGACAACTAGTTGTAGGTTACTAACGAGGACAGCTGACTTAATACACTCAAATCTTTAAAACATAATAAAAATGGTTGTAATTATATTTTGATCATACTTTGATATATATGTACATATTTGTATAGGTTCGTGAATCGATCCTTGGCCAAGTCGTATTTCTGAGGAAGGAAATATCTGTGAAAGTGAGTTATAATCCCACTTTTAAAAATCTAATATTTTTGGGATGAGAATACATGCAGGTTTTATAAATGATTTACAAAATAGACACAAGTACGTGAAACTACATTCTATGGTTGAATTATCGAAATCGAATATGCCCCTTTTTATCAAGTCTGGTAATCTAAGAATTAGGGAACAGACACCCTAATTGACGCGAATCCTAAAGATAGATCTATTGGGCCTAACAAACCCCATCCAAAGTACCGGATGCTTTAGTACTTTAAAATTTATATCATATCCGAAGGGTATCCCGGAATGATGGGGATATTCTTATATATGCATCTTGTTAATGTCGGTTACCAGGTGTTCACCATATGAATGATTTTTATCTCTATGTATGGGATGTGTATTGAAATATGAAATCTTGTGGTCTATTGTTACGATTTGATATATATAGGTTAAACCTATAACTCACCAACATTTTTGTTGACGTTTTAAGCATGTTTATTCTCAGGTGATTATTAAAAGCTTCTGCTGTCACATACTTAAATAAGGACAAGATTTGGAGTCCATGCTTGTATGATATTGTGTAAAAACTGCATTCAAGAAACTTATTTCGTTGTAACATATTTGTATTGTAAACCATTATGTAATAGTCGTGTGTAAACAGGATATTTTAGATTATCATTATTTGATAATCTACGTAAAGCTTTTTAAACCTTTATTGATGAAATAAAGGTTATGGTTTGTTTTAAAATGAATGCAGTCTTTGAAAAAACGTCTCATATAGAGGTCAAAACCTCGCAACGAAATCAATTAATATGGAACGTTTTTAATCAATAAGAACGGGAGATTTCAGTTAGTATCCGAGCGTTGGTCTTAGAGAACCAGAATTTTGCATTAGTGTGTTTTATCGAGTTTGTTAGGATGCATTAGTGAGTCTGGACTTCGACCGTGTTTACTTGAAAAATGATTGCTTAACAAATTTTTGTTGGAAACTATATATTTTTAACATGTGAATATTATGTGATATATTAATCTCTTAACGTGTTTGATATTATGTGATAGATGTCTACCTCTAGAACAAGTCCCATTGACTCACCTAATAATAATGAAGAGTCAAATGTAAATTGGAATGATTCGTGGACTAATTCACAAGTTCCCGAAGAGGAACCGGAAGAAGAATCGGAACCGGAAGAAGAATCGGAACCGGAAGAAGAAATAGAACCAGTGGGGAAAATAATAAAATGGTTAAGTAGAAGAAAATCCTCAACCAACCGACCAAGGTTAATTATGGCCAATGGTGTTTTCGCCAAGGAAGCAAAGTATTGAGAGGATTACAAATTCTCCGATGAATCGGATCCCGACAAGAATTCCGATGATGTTATAGAAATTACCCCGACCCAATTTAATGAGGCAAAAGAAAATAATAAGGGAAAAGACATCAAAATAGAGAAATCTGGTTCCGAACCCGATGAACTTTATATGTACCGTCAACACCCGTATTTTCAATATCGTGACAATAACCCGGGAACCTCTAAACCACCAGGTTTTTCTAAACCAATGTGGAAAATGATGATTCGTATTAGAGGAACATCATATATCCCTAGAAGATTAGGAAAAAGAACCAAGTCCGAAGAAGAAGAAGAAACCAGTGATTCAGAGTAGAGGGGTGTGAGCATGTTGTGTAATAAATGTATTGTAGTGTGCTTGTACTTTTATGTTCTATGTAAAAATTGCTTGTATAGTTTGTTATTACGAATCTAATCCCTGTCTATTTTACAGTATAAAAACAAAATGGATGTTAAGGGTAGACAACCGAATATTTTAGAAGACCTACCAGAGGATATGATTGAGGAAATCTTGTCTAGAGTCGGTCAGAATTCATCAGCACATTTAGTTATGGCGAAATTAACTTGTCAAACATTTGAAAGACTTTCCAGAAATGTATTAGTTTATAAAAAGCTTTCCTTTGATAGGTGGGGTATATCACATTGAGGAGACTTTAAGTTACGCCGTGTTTTCTTTAAAGCGTTAAATGAAAGAACCCAAATGCAATTTTACGCTACGGGTTAAGAACCTATTTTGACTCAACATATCCCAACATAGGATTTCGTGAATTAGAAAGAGCTTCTAACATGCAACATAAAGAAGCATGTTATGCTTACGGGATAGTGATGTTCGCTTCTTACCAAAGTGAGAAAAAGAACATCGGATTGCAGCTTTTAAATAAAACTTTCTCACAAGTGACGGATTCAGTAGTTGGGGTGAGAAACAAGGTTTTTAGATTATTACGGGGCTGTTGGACATTACGAAACCCTCGTCCTTTTGATGACATTACAACATGCTGCCTAGCTAATGGTCATAATGGTTATTTTCCACAAGACAAAGGATGGGAAGTCTTCTTAGTAAAACCAGAATGCATGACTTGTTTCTGGACTTATGAATTACGTGTCTTTATTTCCTTTGCTGAACAACTTGCGTATTAACTAGATTTATCTTCAAAACTGTCCTGTATTATAGTGTACTATATTTCATGTTATATGTAATATAGCGAAGTTGTATGTTTGAAGAATATTTGTATGTGATATATTATTATAATCAGTTTTTCATATGGAATTGTAGTAGTTGAATTGTATATTAGCTACTAAGTATGAACTTAACGGGTAGGTAGTACCCGAATTTAAACTTATAAAACGCTAATATGAAGAAAAAGCTTTTATAAATGAGTTCATATTATGCTACGAGATACTATTGACTACTCTTAATATTCTGTATGATTAAATTGTTTCATTTGACTATTTTAAAGGAAATGGCACCGACTACTCGACACACCTTGAATATGAGCGAAGAGGAATTTCGTGCCTTTCTTGCTTCAAACATAGCCGCAGTACAGGCCGCGCTACATACCATTAATAACTCTGAATCTAGTAATACAGCTAACGGCGCAAGAAATCGTGTAGGATGCTCCTACAAGGAATTCACTGCCTGCAAACCTTCAGAATTTGATGGGATCGAAGGACCAATTGGATTGAAACGGTGGACCGAGAAAGTTAAATCGGTGTTTGCCATATGTAAGTGTGCTGAAGGAGACAAAGTGAAGTACGCTACGCATACCTTCACAGGTATTGCGTTAACAAGGTGGAATACCTATCTAGAGCAAGTGGGACAAGATGCTGCCTACGCGCTACCGTGTTCAGCATTCAAGCACTTGATGAACGAGAAGTACCATCCCAGAACCGAGGTCAATAAGCTCAAGTAAGAACTTAGAGGGTTACGAACACAGGGATTCGATATTACTTCGTACGAAAGACGATTCACAGAATTGTGCCTATTGTGTCCGAGAGCGTTCGAAGATGAGGAAGAGAATATTGACGCATTTGTGAAAGGGTTACCGGAGAGAATCCAAGAAGATATAAGTTCACACGAGCCTGCCTCCATAAAAAAGGCATGTAGAATGGCTCACAAACTAATGAACCAGATTGAGGGAAGAATTAAAGAACAGGCAGCCGAAGAGGCCAACGTGAAGTTAGTCAAAAGAAAGTGGGAGGAAAACGGTGATAAGAGTCACCAAAACAACAACAACTATCCCAAGAATCGCAACATCAATCGCAACTACCACAAACGGCACAACAACAACAACAACACCAACTACAACAATCATCCCAACAACAATAACAACCGCAACAACAACAACAATCAGAAGCAGCTATGCCAAAGGTGTGAAAAGTATCACTCAGGGTTCTGCACCAAATTTTGCAACAAGTGTAAAATAAATGGTCATAGCGCGGCGAAGTGTGAGGTCTACGGACCAGGGGTTAATAGAACGAAAGGAACAAATGGTGTCAAAACGAGTAATGGCAGAGCAAGTAGTGTCGGAGCAAGTTATGCCAATGTAGTTTGTTATAAATGTGGAAAACTGGGCCACATGATTAGAAATTGCCCGAACCAGGAGAACACGAATGGACAAGGCCGCATAAGAGTTTTCAATATTAATGCGGCAGAGGCACAGGAAGACCCGGAGCTTGTTACGGGTACGTTTCTTATTGACAATAAATCTGCTTACGTTTTATTTGATTCGAGTGCGGATAGAAGCTATATGAGTAGAGATTTTTTTGCTAAATTAAGTTGTCCATTGACGCCGTTGGATAGTAAATTTTTACTCGAATTAGCAAACGGTAAATTAATTTCAGCAGATTATATATGCCGGAATCGAGAAATTAAACTGGGTAGCGAAATATTTAAGATTGATTTGATACCAGTAGAGTTAGGGAGTTTTGATGTAATAGTTGGCATGGACTGGCTGAAGGAGATGAAAGCAGAGATCGTATGTTACAAAAATGCAATTTGCATTGTACGAGAAGAAGGAGAACCCTTAATGGTGTACGGAGAAAAGGGCAACACGAAGCTACATCTTATTAGTAATTTGAAGGCATAAAAACTAATAAGAAAAGGTTGCTATGCTATTCTAGCACACGTCGAGAAAGTACAAACTGAAGAAAAGAGCATCAATGATGCTCCCGTCGCAAAAGAATTTCCCGATGTATTTCCGAAAGAATTATCGGGATTACCCCCACATCGATCCGTTGAATTTCAAATAGATCTTGTACCAGGAGCTGCACCAATAGCTCATGCTCCTTACAGACTCGCACCCAGCGAGATGAAAGAACTGCAAAGCCAATTACAAGAAATTTTAGAGCGTGGTTTCAATCGACCAAGCACATCACCGTGGGGAGCTCCTGTTTTGTTTGTCAAGAAGAAAGATGGTACATTCAGGTTGTGTATCGACTACCGAGAGTTGAACAAACTTACTATCAAGAACCGCTACCCACTACCGAGAATCGACGACTTATTTGATCAACTACAAGGCTCGTCTATTTATTCAAAGATTGACTTACGTTTCGGGTATCATCAAATGCGGGTGAAAGAAGATGATATTCCAAAGACTGCTTTCAGAACACGTTACGGTCATTACGAGTTTATGATCATACCGTTTGGTTTAACTAATGCACCAGCTGTGTTCATGGACCTTATGAACCGAGTGTGTGGACCATACCTTGACAAGTTTGTCATTGTTTTCATTGATGACATACTTATTTACTCAAAGAATGACCAAGAACACGGTGAACATTTGAGAAAGGTGTTAGAATTATTGAGGAAGGAAGAATTGTACGCTAAGTTTTCAAAGTGTGCATTTTGGTTGGAAGAAGTTCAATTCCTCGGTCACATAGTGAACAAGAAGGTATTAAGGTGGATCCGGCAAAGATAGAAACTGTTGAAAAGTGGGAAACCCCGAAAAATCCGAAACACATACGCAGTTTTTAGGACTAGCTGGTTACTACAGAAGGTTTATCCAAGACTTTTCCAGAATAGCAAAACCCTTGACTGCATTAACGTATAAAAGGAAGAAATTTGAATGGAAGGATGAACAAGAAAAAGCGTTTCAGTTATTGAAGAAAAAGCTAACTACGGCACCTATATTGTCATTGCCTGAAGGGAATGATGATTTTGTGATTTATTGTGACGCATCAAAGCAAGGTCTCGGTTGTGTATTAATGCAACGAACGAAGGTGATTGCTTATGCGTCTAGACAATTGAAGATTCACGAACAAAATTATACGACGCATGATTTGGAATTAGGCGCGGTTGTTTTTGCATTAAAGACTTGGAGGCACTACTTATATGGGGTCAAAAGTATTATATATACCGATCACAAAAGTCTTCAACATATATTTAATCAGAAACAACTGAATATGAGGCAGCGTAGGTGGATTGAATTATTGAATGATTACGACTTTGAGATTCGTTACCACCCGGGGAAGGCAAATGTGGTAGCCGACGCCTTGAGCAGGAAGGACAGAGAACCCATTTGAGTAAAATCTATGAATATAATGATTCACAATAACCTTACTACTCAAATAAAGGAGGCGCAACAAGGAGTTTTAAAAGAGGGAAATTTAAAGGATGAAATACCCAAAGGATCGGAGAAGCATCTTAATATTCGGGAAGACGAAACCCGGTATAGGGCTGAAAGGATGTGGGTACCAAAATTTGGAGATATGAGAGAAATGGTACTTAGAGAAGCTCATAAAACCAGATACTCAATACATCCTGGAACGGGGAAGATGTACAAGGATCTCAAGAAACATTTTTGGTGGCCGGGTATGAAAGCCGATGTTGCTAAATACGTAGGAGAATGTTTGACGTGTTCTAAGGTCAAAGCTGAGCATCAAAAACCATCAGGTCTACTTTAACAACCCGAAATCCCGGAATGGAAATGGAAAAACATTACCATGGATTTCATCACTAAATTGCCAAGGACTGCAAGTGGTGTGGATACTATTTGGGTAATAGTTGATCGTCTCACCAATTCAGCACACTTCCTGCCAATAAGAGAAGACGACAAGATGGAAAAGTTAGCACGACTGTATTTGAAGGAAGTCGTCTCCAGACATGGAATACCAAACTCTATTATCTCTGATAGGGATGGCAGATTTATTTCAAGATTCTGGCAGACATTACAACAAGCATTAGGAACTCGTCTAGACATGAGTACTGCCTATCATTCACAAACTGATGGGCAGAGCAAAAGGACGATACAAACGCTTGAAGACATGCTACGAGCATGTGTTATTGATTTCAAAAACAGTTGGGATCGACATCTACCGTTAGCAGAATTTTCCTACAACAATAGTTACCATTCAAGCATTGAGATGGCGCCGTTTGAAGCACTTTATGGTAGAAAGTGCAGGTCTCCGATTTGTTGGAGTGAAGTGGGGGATAGACAGATTACGGGTCCAGAGATAATACAAGAAACTACCGAGAAGATCATCCAAATTCAACAACGGTTGAAAACCGCCCAAAGTCGACAAAAGGGCTACGCTGACATTAAAAGAAAAGATATAGAATTTGAAATTGGAGAGATGGTCATGCTTAAAGTTGCACCTTGGAAAGGCGTTGTTCGATTTGGTAAACGAGGGAAATTAAATCCAAGGTATATCGGACCATTCAAGATTATTGATCTTGTCGGACCAGTAGCTTACCGACTTGAGTTACCTCAACAACTCGCGGCTGTACATAACACTTTCCACGTCTCGAATTTGAAGAAATGTTTTTCTAAAGAAGATCTCACTATTCCGTTAGATGAAATCCAAATCAACGAAAAACTTCAATTCATCGAAGAAACCGTCGAAATAATGGATCGTGAGGTTAAAAGACTTAAGAAAAACAAGATACCAATTGTTAAGGTTTGATGGAATGCTCGTAGAGGACCTGAGTTCACCTGGGAGCGTGAAGATTAGATGAAGAAGAAATACCCGCATCTATTTCCAGAAGATTCGTCAACACCTTCAACGAAATTTATTTAACGGGTAGGTACTATAGTGACCCGAACCTTTCCATGTTTATATATATTAATTGAGAATGATATTTACTAAATGTTTCCAACGTGTTAAGCAATCAAACTTGTTAAGACTTGATTAAATGAAATAAGTTTCATATAGACAATTGATCACCCAAGTTGACCGGCGATTCACGAACGTTACAAAATTGTGAAAACTACATGTTGTGGTATATATAGACATATATATATATATGGTTGACATGAGATTATGATGAGTAGTATCTCACTAAGTATATTAACAATGTGTGATATACATAAGAAATGAGATTACTAAGTTAAAAAACTCGAAATGATATATATAACGATTATCGTTATGATAACGTCTACTAAATACATATGTATCATATTAACATATTGTTACACTATATTTAACATGATAAAATGATATTTAAATATATCATTAAGTGTGTTAACAATGAACTACATATGTACAAACAAGACTACTTACTCAAGAATTACGAAACGAGACTTATATGTAACGATTATCGTTGTAACGATATTTTAATGTACGTATCATATTAAGAGATATTCATATATCATAATATCATGATAATATAATAATTTAACATCTCATTTGATATAATAAACATTGGGTTAACAACAATAATTGAGATCGTTAACTTAAAGGTTTCAAAACAACACTTACATGTAACGACTAACGAAGACTTAACGAATCCATTAGAATGTATATACATGTTGTGTTTTGATATGTATTCTTACACTTTTGAAAGACTTCAAGACACATATCAAAGTACTTCTACTTAACAAAAATGCTTACAATTACATCCTCGTTCAGTTTCATCAACAATTCTACTCGTATGCACCCGTATTCGTACTCGTACAATACACAGCTTTTAGATGTATGTACTATTGGTATATATACTCCAATGATCAGTTCTTAGTAGCCCATGTGAGTCACCTAACATATTTGGGAACCATCATTTAGAAACTAGCATGAAATATCTCATAAAATTACAAAAATATTAGTAATCATTCATGACTTATTTACATGAAAACAAAATTACATATCCTTTATACCTAATCCATATACCAACGACCAAAAACACCTACAAACACTTTCATTCTTCAATTTTCTTCATCTAATTGATCTCTCTCAAGTTTCATCTTCAAGTTCTAAATGTTCTTCATAAATTCCATAAGTATAGTTTCATAAAAATCAAGAATACTTCCAATTTTACAAGTCTACTTCCAAGCTTTCTAATCCATTCCAATAATCATCTAAGATCAAGGAACCTTTGTTATTTACAGTAGGTTATATTTCTAATTCAAGGTAATATTCATATTCAAACTTTGATTCAATTTCTACAACTATAACAATCTTATTTCGAGTGAAAATCTTACTTGAACTGTTTTCGTGTCATGATTCTGCTTCAAGAACTTTCAAGCCATCCAAGGATCCTTTGAAGCTAGATCCATTTTTCTCATTTCCAATAGTTTTATCCAGAAAACTTGAGGTAGTAATGATGTTCATAACATCATTCGATTCATACATATAAAGCTATCTTATTCGAAGGTTTAAACTTGTAATCATTAGAACATAGTTTAGTTAATTCTAAACTTGTTCGCAAACAAAAGTTAATCCTTCTAACTTGACTTTTAAAATCAACTAAACACATGTTCTATATCTATATGATATGCTAACTTAATAATTTAAAACCTGAAAACACGATGAACACCATAAAATCGGATATACGCCGTCGTAGTGAAACCGGGGGCTGTTTTGGTTTGGATAATTAAAAACTATGATAAACTTTGATTTAAAAGTTGTTCTACTGGGAAAATGATTTTTCATATGAACATGAAACTATATCCAAAAATCTTGGTTAAACTCAAAGTGAAAGTATGTTTTTCAAAATGGTCATCAAGATGTCGTTCTTTCGACGGAAATGACTACCTATTTAGTAATTGACATGTAACTTAAATTTCTGACTATAAACTTATACTTTTTCTATTTGGATTCTTAAATTAGAGTTCAATATGAAACTATAGCAATTTGATTCACTCAAAACGGATTTAAAATGAAGAAGTTATGGGTAAAACAAAATTGGATATTTTTGATCTTTTTAGCTACGGGTAATGTTTAACAAATCTATACAAATCATATCCAAGCTAACTTATATTGTATTGTACATGTATTCTAATATATTATGTAATCTTGGGATACCATAGACACGTATGCAAATGTTTTGACATATCATATCGACCCATGTATATATATTATTTGAAACAACCATAGACACTCTATATGCAGTAATGTTGGAGTTAGCTATACAGGATTGAGGTTGATTCCAAAAATATATATACTTTAAGTTGTGATCTAGCCTGAGACGTGTATACACTGGGTCATGGATTGATTCAAGATAATATATATCGATTTATTTCTGTACATCTAACTGTGGACAACTAGTTGTAGTTTACTAACGAGGACAGCTGACTTAATACACTCAAATCTTTAAAACATAATAAAAATGGTTGTAATTATATTTTGATCATACTTTGATATATATGTACATATTTGTATAGGTTCGTGAATCGATCCTTAGCCAAGTCTTATTTCCGAGGAAGGAAATATCTGTGAAAGTGAGTTATAGTCCCACTTTTAAAATCTAATATTTTTGGGATGAGAATACATGCAGGTTTAATAAATGATTTACAAAATAGACACAAGTACGTGAAACTACATTCTATGGTTGAATTATCGAAATCGAATATGCCCCTTTTTATTAAGTCTGGTAATCTAAGAATTAGGGAACAGACACCCTAATTGACGCGAATCCTAAAGATAGATCTATTGGGCCTAATAAACCCCATCCAAAGTGCAGGATGCTTTAGTACTTCAAAATTTATATCATATCCGAAGGGTGTCCCGGAATGATGGGATATTCTTATATATGCATCTTGTTAATGTCGGTTACCAGGTGTTCACCATAAGAATGATTTTTATCTCTATGTATGGGATGTGTACTGAAATATGAAATCTTGTGGTCTATTATTACGATTTGATATATATAGGTTAAACCTATAACTCACCAACATTTTTGTTGACGTTTTAAGCATGTTTATTCTCAGGTGATTATTAAAAGCTTCCGCTGTCGCATACTTAAATAAGGACAAGATTTGGAGTCCATGCTTGTATGATATTGTATAAAAACTGCATTCAAGAAACTTATTTCGTTGTAACATATTTGTATTGTAAACCATTATGTAATAGTCGTGTGTAAACAGGATATTTTAGATTTTCATTATTTGATAATCTACGTAAAGCTTTTTAAACCTTTATTGATGAAATAAAGGTTATGATTTGTTCTAAAATGAATGCAGTCTTTGAAAAAAGGTCTCATATAGAGGTCAAAACCTCGCAACGAAATCAATTAATATGTAACGTTTTTAATCAATAAGAATGGGACATTTCAACCTGAGCTACTGGAAAGTTGATTTTCAGTTAGTTCGGTTCGAGTAGATGATTTTCCGTTTAGGCCTCGTCTTAATCCGAGTTACGGTTTAGGATTTATGGCCCCCCGATAGTCACTACACCCTATTAACGTTGTGCTGAAATTTCTGAACTACTTGCACTTAAACCGTCGCCACGGTCAAACGAAGACGAGTTAGGTTCTGGAAATTTGTCAGTGGTTAGGGGACTCATATACGGAGCCATAGCCACTGACTATGTGTCTTTTCGATTTACGTAGAGGTCGTAGCAGCTGACCGAAGTTAGCCTATTGTTTCGATCTCTATTCTTGTCAAACTTACTTAGCTTTTATGATGATGAACGATGATGATGATGACACTTAAACTTATTTTATGCACTATTAGAATTTATAAAGACAACCTACTGACCTAGTAACTTTTGTTTAGGTTGACGACCTTTCGGACCGACTTACTACTTGCGTACTTTCATTACCGACTTTACCGCTTTTATCACTGTGAGTTATAGCATCCCTTTTTACTTTAACTATTTTGGGACTGAAAATACATGCGCTTTTACGTTTTACATACTAGGCACGAGTACTTAAACTTTATATTGTGTGTGGGTTATACAACGGCATAAACATTCCCCTTAGCACGGTAACGTTTAGTCATTGGTTTTTGAACCGGTGAACGCGAATCTTAGATATGGATCCATAGGGTTTGACATCCCCACTCGGGCTAGTCGCGCTAGCATTTAACGGGTGTTTAATACTTCGTGAACATACGCACTCGCCAGGTGTACTTTCAGGGGGTTATAAACGTTAAGTCTAGTTACCGGGTGCCCACGGTTATACATATACTTTTCATACTGTTTGATACGCTGTTTGCAGCACTGAAATCTCGTGGCCTATCTTACGTTACTATTACAACTTAAACTATAGCTCACCAACATTCGTGTTGACTTTTTAAGCGTGTATTTCTCAGGTGCCTAGAGGTTTATTGCTTCCGATGTTAGATTTGATGTCATGCTGTTATTGAATTGCTGTTAAGGACCTGCTGTATTAGTTATCCGCTGCATTACTAGAGATGTCTCATTCATGGAACTTTTCTGTTGCACTCGTAGTTTATGTTAATTTCAAACAATGGCTTTGTAACGACTTTAGGGTCAAATAATTATGTTTATGCTCCTATTCATAGGATGCACGCTATCTTTTGTAAAAACGTTATATTTTATGAATACAAATCGGTTTTCAAAGAGCATATAGTGTTTGACCATGTAATGATCCTGTTGATTGATGATCCGTACACGGTGGTTTTGTACGGGGCGTCACAACTTGAGTTTGGACTAGCATCCATTAACGGTCGTTTGAAGTGTAGTGTGGACTATCCTAAGAGACGATCATATTTTTGATCGTAGGTTTCTCTCCTTCAATCAGTTTCTTCAAGAAAGGTATATCGTTTACTCACTTTGTGAATTACATATTTTGACAATTATTAGTGGTGTAACTAGATCTTTGTGATCGTTAATCGTGTACATGTTTTATTAAATTTAAATATATGAATATTCAATTTTGTAAATAGTTTATAAAATAATAATTGATTATTATTTTAACTATCCGCTGCATTAATCAGATTTAAAAGTACACACGATTATCCGTCAAGTACAAATTAAATATGGTCGTGGTTCCCCAAATTTGCGGGCTATAACCTAGTTTGTTATTAGTAAAAAAAACTAATATCTAGCCTTGCACCCTTTTCCCTCTTTCGGGAATAAATTGATTTACTGTTGTCTATTACTACATCCATCGAGTGTGTTGCCCGAATGTGTTCGATATTGATAATTAAAGGTTGATCGCAAAAGTACGTGTTCAATATTGATAATTAAAGGTTGATTGGAAAATCACGCTCAGATCTGTTACATGTTCAAACGAAAGATTAAACAATAGTTTTCCTGGTAACAAAGTACTTGAAAAAGATATTCCAAGTATGTATATATTGGTCTAAATCAATAACTTAGATACAATGAGGAAGACTATCTGTTGCCATAAAATCTCTTTATTTCTAGATTTTAGAGGATAAATATATTAAGAAACTAAATTTTTAATATTAAAAAAAAATCTAGAATTTTATTAGTTGATTCTAAATGATTAGTTTTTTATTTTTATTTTATTTCATCAATCTATTATCTAAGAATTTATACGTACATACTTTTTTCAACACTAACAAAAAAAGAAGAAGCAAAGTTGACCATATTTTCTTTCATCCTCTCACAAAATTTACAATTTTAGAATATTGAAACTTATTTTAGGACTGAGACAAATTACTTCAAGAAGTCCAAATACAACTAATACTTAAACAAATAGAAAACTAACTAAACACCCAAAAAAAGTCATTATCGTCTAGAAGGAAGACGCGCTTTCAATGGTAATTTTTGAAAGAAAAAAAAAAGTCATATTTTTACATGTAGCTTTCCTTTTGAAATTCATACACGAAGCTTAAATATAAACATACAACTTTCATTATTCAAACATACAACTTTAAAGTAGATAAATTAATTCAATACCGCTAAATAAAGGCCATTTACCTAAGATATCTATTTTATCATCTTTCATTATTACACGTATACCATACTTAGCCTGTCAATTCTTGTTTTCATATATATAGTTAGTTTTAAATCCAAATTGCGTGTATACCATCTTGTGTCAAGCATGATTATCATCGAGTTAAGTTACACACTTTTAATTGGATTATAATCCAAGCTAAAATAAAATTGGTTTCAATATTGTAATTAGTGTTTGTAGATGGATAAATGTTAGCCTGAGTTTTTTTTTTTTTTTTTTTTTTTTTTTTTATAGAAAAGCAATAATTTTATAAATAAAATAAGACTAACAAGAAGCTAGTAATTACAACAATCTTAAAAGATCAATAAACACGACTCAATAATCAACACCTCACATCTGGAGGATCATAAAGCTCGATGTTAAAATACACTAACCCCGAAAAATAGAACAAAGATAGCTATAATTATAAAATCTAAGAATCGACTCATCAACCAAATAACCACACAAGATCACTTAAGGGCAATCACCTAGTAAAAAGCATGTTGACGGGAGAAAAACAAACCACGACCAACACCACGATAATTGAGACAAATCCGCCAAAACATAAGCCAACCAATCTCGATCACACAACCTACTAGGTGATGGAATTGTGAATTATAGAAACGTTGACGGTAAATGAGACTCCGATTGCATAACCACACCTTATATCCATTCCTGAACTCACGAACCATTGAATCAACAAACTCACCCCACCACATCAACAATCAAAATAACCTGAAAATGCATCCTAATTTATCGAACATCCATCTCTTGATAGCACAAACTTACACTTTAATTACACCCATAACCTCGCACTTTGATCCAGATCACCCTTGAGATCCCCACGTGGAGCCACTTAAAAAGCATCCAAACAACCCCAAAATATAAACACGAAACTCAAGTAAACATCACCCAACTCGAGAAATTGAACCCACCAGAAAACTACTACTCGGAGCACCCATAAAACCATAATTTATAAAAATTTCAAAAGGGAAGTAAAGCTGAAAACCATTTACTAAATGGAATGTTATGAAATAAACTAAATCCTTAAGCTACAATAATCAAAGAAACTAAATTCACATACCCACAATCGATTCTGACTAGTAATTTAAAAGTCTAGATAACCACAGATAGTTAACCACATGCGTGCTCTTAAAAAAGGTAAATTACCTTTAGAATATGCCAAACAACAAACAACGTAGATCATCCAATCTTAACTCGATATCGAAGCTATACCCGAAAGCATCTTCTAACATCTCACGGTCCTCACACTGAAAACACCCGAAACAACTCCCCAACCGCACGAGACCACTTCAGATCACCCGAACCACTCGAGACTACTCAAAGCCACACGAAACCACCAGAAATCATTAATCGAAACCACAAGTCGAAACAACATTTAGAACCACCACTTAAAATCACTAGTCGGAACCGATTTGAAGTACCTGAAAACTAGCTATTACCCTTTGCACAACTCGAACTTGAGGCTGAAACAACCGTAAACAGCCACCTCTGAACCAACAAATCTCTACCAAACGTTGAAACCACTCGAAAATTGATCATTCTACCAACTTAAACAAGCTAAAAAAACTACTAAAAACAACTTATTCGAGAAACTATCACCGAAAATAAAATAAAAGTGATGTAAAAAGAGGTAAAACTTAGAAGAGAAAGTGGGGAGTCCCTCCAGACCGCCGGCCATAGCCGACGGCCGGAGGAGAAACTAAAATTGTGGTGGCGGCTTGTTGTAGAAGGTAGGGTTTTATCTCGTGATGGTTTATGTAAAGTGTGTGTATATTCCGTATATGTATCGAAAAGCACGTCTAAGTGTCGAAAAATAGGTATGAGATGCAAACGTTGTTCATAAAACGATAGTGTGTAACACGAATCGTTTGAAATTATATAAGAGGAGTAGATACGTGGATAAAGAGCTCTTGATATGCAAATGGTTGTTAATGATTATTGTACAACTATTGTGAAGGTATTTCGTATGCCCGAGAGACATATTAAATTAAAGTGGCTAATATGTTTTGATCCAAGTCGGGTCATACCCAATAACAAACTTACCGACACCTTATAAGTATTAAATCTTAACGGTTGGATCGTTAAGTAAATACGCGACGCTTGAACTTTAGAAAATCGATTTTCTAAAATATCATCACTTGAGACAAATTATTTGGATAATTTATATGTAATTATTTATAGGTTTAAATAATTATGTTGTGTTATATTTTATAAAATGGTTTATAAAATCATTGCAAGAACAAATACATATACAAGTTTTATAAAAGTTTATACAAGTTTTATAAAAATTACATCTTGTATATAAAAATGGGTGAGTGTGTGGGCAGATTTTGTAGCCCCAAGAAATGCCCTCCCATGCTTATTCCTTTGGTATTTTTGAGGCTTCAACTTTCAAGGACAAGCACATCAAGTATACCAAGGCATTTTGACCAAAAACTTGCATGTAACACACATACAACACACTTGAAAAATTCTGCTCTCTTTCTCTTCATTTCTGGCCGAAACTTTCAGCCTTTTGGAGAGGGTTTTTAAGTTTATTTTCAAGCTAAATTTAAGTGTCAATAAATCCTAACCATTGCATTAGGTGTTGGGTAAAAAGTTTGGGTATTATCTCTTGAGGTTTCATAGTTTTGAGACTCCATTCATCACCATCTTTTACAACCTGCTGTCCAGATTTTGGGTTCAAAGAAAAGTGGGTTTCTAGCTTGGTTTTAAGGTGATTAAGTGTATAAAACATAACCAAGTTCAAGGGTGGTGTTGGTGCATCAAAAGCTTGGGGTTTTAACACACTTGTTCATCATCTTCATTATCATTTTAACCTCCTAACTTGGAGAAGGTATAACTTCATGAACTAGCTCTTTTACTTTTAAGCATATATTCTTGACTTGATATTCATATGGGATTCATGTTTAAATGGTTAAACTTTATAGTAATTTGTTTACATTAATATGCTTCCGCTTTATGTTCAAATTGGTTTTGACATGCTATACATGAAACTTGTTAATATAATGAATCCCAACAATGGTATCTAGAGCCAAAGTCATAGATATATGCTTCTTGTATTTGGCTTGTAAACCCATTTTCTTTACAATCTAGTAACATGCATGAAACTAGAAAGTAAAATTTTTGAGTTTTGGGTGGGGTTATATTTTGGCCGAAAATATGGGGTTCCAAATGGGTTTTGGAGCTTCAAGTTTGGCCAAGATTTGTTGTTGTTTTGGTTCACAATCATGCCTTGACCTTGTGGTTGGATTTGTGTGTGATTTGGTTGTATTTTGATGCTTGTAAATTCATTCATTTGGTTTGTAAAAATCTTGTAATTTTATGATGTAATTTATTTTATTTGGTATGTAAAATAGATTAGGTTGTAATTTCCTTTTCTAGAAAAAATGTATTAGGTTATATATTTTGTAAAAAGAAAAGTGAAGATTCAAGAAGATTACAAGATGGAGCATAAGGATGCAAGAGTTAGTGGGAGATTTGTTAATCTCCTACTTTGTGATTTTAACCCTTTAGGTAACACTTGTTTTGGCTAAACAAGTGTTTACCACTTTGGCATGATTGTGGACTTTTATTTTGCATGCTTGGTTGTTTATTGTATGATTGTGGATTGTATGTTTGTATGCTACAAGTTAATCACACAAGTTAACAACAAATAAAACTAAAGTTTAATTGGCTAAATTAGACGTTATTAACAACATGCAAAAATGACAATTTAAATGGTTAAATTGAAACAACAAAAGGACACTAACAAATGGTTATTAAGGACATAAATAACAATGCATATAAAATGGTTTATAGCAAAGTAATTGGCTTTACTAATATAACATGAAAATTGGCTTTTCATAATGAACTATACACCAAATGCATGTTGGTGTATGGCAAATGTTTTCTTAAACTAGAATTTATGAAAACTTAAAATCCCTTAACTAAAACTAGGCAAACAAGTTAAACGCCATCCTTTTGTAGGAACACTTGAACATAGTAGTGAACTCATAATGGAATAAAGGTCACCTAACCATTATGAACTAACTAATATGGTTAAGGTAAAATTCGCATGCTTGTGGGATAAAGGTCACCTAACCACTTGTATGTTAATTTTACAAGTTTACACAAGTAGGACGACTTGATTTGGAAATCATGAACTTAGGGTCACCGAAGCATGAGGAACAAATAGGCGTTGATGGGATAAATATGCCATGCAAAAGGATTGCATGATCCCATAATTTAGAAGTTGCAAAAGGATTGCAATTGTCATATAAATGACTACCTAGCTAAATCAAATAACGGGATAAAGGTCACCTAACCGAAATTTGATTTACCGTTGGATTCTAATTAATTATAAAAGGGTGTTGTTTATTAAATTTAAAATCGATACTAAAATGAACTTTGTTAAATTTTGTAGATGGCCGCAAATAACAACAACATGCAAAATGCACCACTTAACCTAAACAACCTATCATTAAGGTCTCTCCTCGAGAAAGACAAACTCAACCATACGAACTTTATGGATTGGTTCCGTAATCTTAGGATTGTCCTCAAACTTGAGGACAAAGCGTATGTGTTGGAGGACCCTATTCCCGACCAACCGGATGAGGAAGATATAGAGGGCATGGTTTATTATGACAAGTATTGCGCCGATTCGGTGCAAGTCGCTTGTCTAATGCTTGGGACTATGATACCCGAACTCCAAAAGGATTTCGAACATCATAGTGCATATGACATGATTACGCAATTGAAGGAGATGTTCCTTCAACAAGCACGTGTCGAGCGCTTCGAAACGGTTCGAGCGCTACATGCATGTCGTATGGATGACACCCAATCCGTCTCCTCTTATGTCCTCAAAATGAAGAGCCTTATTGATCGTGCTAACCGTCTTAACCTAAACATATCAAATGAGTTAGCCACCGATCTTATCCTTAATTCCCTATCAAAAAGGTTTGATCAATTTGTAATTAATTACAATATGAATGGGATGGATAAGAGCATAGGTGAGCTTCACGGTATGCTTAGAACGGCGGAAACTAGCATGGGTAAAAGGGCTTTACCCGTGTTAGCAATCGATCAAGGTGGGTCCAAAGGTAACACCTCTAAGCCAAAGGTGGCTAAGAGAAAAGGACCCGCCTATCAAGGCAAAGGGAAGGGGAAGATGGTTACCCCAACCATCAACAAGGCCAAGAAGCAAAAGGTCACCGAGAAGGCAAACCCCAAAGAAGACCCGTGTTTCGGTTGCGGTGAAATGGGTCACTGGAAGCGAAATTGCCCGGTCTATATTAAGGAGTTGAAGGACAAGAGGGATGCGGGACAAACCTCAGGTAATTTATATATGGTATATATTGAGCTTAATATTACTTCTTCTTATACATGGGTATTAGACAAGGGATGTGGAACTCATATTTGCAATTCTTTGCAGGGGTTCAAAAGAAGTGATCATATGGCGGGAACATCGAGTCTCTATATGGGCAATGGTGCAAAGGTGCATGTTAAAGCTCAAGGAGATTTTGTTTTGAAGCTTCCAAGCGGATTGGAACTTATTTTAGAAAATGTTTTGTATGCTCTGGATTTGTGTAGAAACATTATTTCTATTTCTCGTTTGAAACAATGTGGTTTTAATGTTAATTTTATTAATGATGATATCCACGTTTGTTTAGATAATGTGTTCTATTTCAAGGCTTCGCCTTCAAATGGAATTTATGAATTGGTTCATGATGACACATCATCTAGTAGCTCAATGTACCATACAAGCACCAAGAAACTCAAAAGGGATTTGAGTGATTCCTACTTATGGCATTGTCGCCTTGGTCACATAAACAAGAACCGAATGCATACACTTCAAAAGAATGGACTTTTGAAATCAAATGAAATGGATTCGTTTGATGTATGTGAATCTTGTTTACAAGGCAAGATGACTAAAGCACCTTTCAAAGGGACCTACGAAAGGGCTAAATACTTATTGGGATTAATACATTCGAATGTGTGTGGAACCTTTAAGCCCATGACAAGGAATGGTGAAAGATACTTTGTTACTTTCATTGATGACTTTAGTCGTTTCGGATATGTCTACTTGTTAATACATAAGGATGAAACTTTTGAAGCATTCAAAGAATATCAAAACGAAGTACAAAATCAACTCAATAAGACAATTAAGGTACTTCGTACCGATAGAGGAGGTGAATACCTAAGCGATGCCTTCCAAGATCATCTTAGGAGTTGTGGGATCATCTCACAACTTACTCCACCCGGAACACCCCAACTTAATGGAGTTTCTGAAAGGAGGAACCGAACCCTAATGGATATGGTTCGATCTATGATGGCAAGAAGCTCGTTACCTCTATCATTTTGGGGTTATTGTCTAAGCTCCGCGGCTCGTATTTTAAATATGGCCCCAACCAAGAAAGTGGAACGAACTCCTCATGAGATGTGGTTTGGAAAACCTCCTTCTCTTTCATACTTGAAAGTATGGGGATGTGAAGCTTATCCTAAGCGTCATGTTGCTAATAAGTTGCATGCTCGATCCACAAAGTGTATCTTCATAGGATATCCCAAGGATGATATGGGATACTATTTCTATGATCCGACCGAGCAAAGTGTATTTATTGCTCGAAAGGCGGAATTCCTTGAAACCAAATTCCTTATGGAAGGTGATGGTGAAAGGAAAATAGATCTTGTAGAGGTACAAGATCAAGTTGATGATACACAAATGGTTGACACTAGTACTCAACATGAGGATGTTGAAAATGATCAAGTGGATGATCAAAGTACACAAGACGTTCGAAGATCTAGTAGGATTAGTAATCCTCCTGAGAGATATGGTTTTCTCGTGGATGGTTGCTATACGGTTGATTTGGATGAACATACAAACTACGAAGATGCTTTATCAAGGATTGATAAAGATAAATGGCAGGAAGCCATGAACGCCGAGATGCAATCCATGTATGAAAACCAAGTTTGGGAACTTATAGTGCAACCTCCTAGCTCCAAGCTAGTTGATTGCAAATGGCTTTTCAAGAAGAAAACCGACATACATGGAAACTTGGATACATACAAAGCTAGACTTGTAGCAAAAGGTTTCACTCAAACTCAAGGGGTTGACTATGATGAAACTTTCTCGCCAGTGGCAATGCTAAAGTCTATTAGGATATTATTTGCCATTGCTGCTCACTATGACTATGAAATATGGCAAATGGATGTCAAAACCGCTTTCCTAAATGGATATCTTGAGGAAGATGTCTATATGGTACAGCCCGAAGGTTTTGTTGATCCGAAAAATCCTAAAAAGGTATGCAAGTTAAAGAAATCAATCTACAGATTGAAACAAGCATCTAGAATGTGGAATCATCGTTTTAATGAAGAGGCAAAGAAATTTGGCTTCATTAAAAATGGTGATGAAGCTTGTGTATACAAGAAGGCTAGTGGGAGCTCTATAATATTCCTTGTGCTATATGTGGATGATATATTATTATTTGGGAATGATATTACCACAATGCAAGGAGTCAAAACTTGGCTAAAGAGTTGCTTCTCCATTAAGGATCTTGGAGACGCACAATACATATTGGGGATAGGGATCTATAGGAATAGATCCAAGAGATTGATAGGTTTAAGTCAAAGTACATACATTGATAAAATCTTGAAAAGGTTCAAGATGGAAAACTCTAAGAAAGGTTTGGTACCTATTCAAAGAGGAACCGTTCTCAGTTCATCTCAGTGTCCTACCACGAAAGATGAACAAGAGAGAATGAAGAAAGTCCCATACGCATCTGCTATTGGGTCTATCATGTATGCGATGATATGTACTAGACCGGATGTGTCATGCGCTCTAAGCTTGACAAGTAGATACCAGAATAACCCAGGAAACAGTCATTGGATTGCTATTAAAAGTATATTGAAATACCTTAGAAGAACTAAGGATATATTTCTAATATATGGGTCTGGTGAGGAGGAACTCGCTGTAAAAGGTTACGTGGACGCGAGTTTCCAAACTGATCGAGATGACTCTCGATCACAATCCGGTTATGTCTTCATGTTAAATGGTGGTGCAGTCTCTTGGAAGAGTTCAAAACAGGATGTTGTTGCGTTATCCACTACAGAGTCGGAGTACATTGCCTCCTCAATGGCAGCTCAGGAAGCTGCATG
The DNA here is from genome assembly GCF_046630445.1 of Rutidosis leptorrhynchoides. Lineage (NCBI taxonomy): Eukaryota > Viridiplantae > Streptophyta > Magnoliopsida > Asterales > Asteraceae > Rutidosis > Rutidosis leptorrhynchoides. Next base: position 264,207,405 of record NC_092333.1, on the reverse strand, counting down.
GATGAAGAAATTCATCGACGACTTAGGAGTGGTCCCTTCCATTCAGGACCCTCTTGAGATCTTTTGTGACAACGAGGGTGCGATTGCTCAAATCAAGGAACCTCGTGCTCATCAAAAGACTCGTCACATTGAGCGGAGATTCAACTACATCAGGGATGAGGTTGAAAAGGGAAAGATATGTATTCACAAAGTTCACACAGATCATAATGTTGCGGATCCACTCACGAAGCTTTTACATGGGCCAAAACATGAGGGACATGTTTGTGCATTAGGGCTTCGATATTCTAGTGATTGGAAATGATCTATTTTATGTATTGTAACCGAACGAATTAGTTCAAACTCATTAATATAATTATGGTATTAATTTAATTATGAGTCATGTTCCAATTTTGCATATTTTATCCATGAATAAACTATTATTCTAAATTCCGTAGTTGATCACATTTGTGGGAACAAGTGTGAGGTCTAGACTATTATGAACTTGGATTGGTTAACATTCATATGGTGAATGTGGGGCAAGGTTGCAACCAAGGTTCATAGATATTTGTGGGACACAAATATTGGAAGACCCGCTCTCAAGATTTACTGTATGGAGCTTTTGTAGTTGATCACATGTAATCTTGAGTAAAGGAGAATATCATTGTATCCTCTGACCTGAGATACATATTGGGTTCAGATATTCACTGAATATCGTACCTTGATTCTTTCCTTCGCTATTCTGAGAAGGTAGCTCATAAGGGAGGCTTCAGGTATGGTACAAGGTGTAGTGTCTAGGACGTATGTAGTCAAGATGAAATTTGTCCCTCTTATTCGTTGAGAGTCAGATGTCTAAGGCCTGATAAAGTTAAATCTATAAGAGAGTGATCATTCTATATCTCTTGGATTTAACATGACATCTAGGACAAAAGGATATATTGAAAGATTCACCTAAATCATATTCGAGATGGGAACTCGAAAGGGATGATGTTATTGAATGGCACTAAGTCATAACATATTAGGGGTGATGGACAGTAGTTAGGTGGTATCCATCACTTGCATTAATTTCTTATGTTTCTCGTGCAAGTGGGAGATTGAAGGTATTTCGTATGCCCGAGAGACATATTAAATTAAAGTGGCTAATATGTTTTGATCCAAGTCGGGTCATACCCAATAACAAACTTACCGACACCTTATAAGTATTAAATCTTAACGGTTGGATCGTTAAGTAAATACGCGACGCTTGAACTTTAGAAAATCGGTTTTCTAAAATATCATCACTTGAGACAAATTATTTGGATAATTTATATGTAATTATTTATAGGTTTAAATAATTATGTTGTGTTATATTTTATAAAATGGTTTATAAAATCATTGCAAGAACAAATACATATACAAGTTTTATAAAAGTTTATACAAGTTTTATAAAAATTACATCTTGTATATAAAAATGGGTGAGTGTGTGGGCAGATTTTGTAGCCCCAAGAAATGCCCTCCCATGCTTATTCCTTTGGTATTTTTGAGGCTTCAACTTTCAAGGACAAGCACATCAAGTATACCAAGGCATTTTGACCAAAAACTTGCATGTAACACACATACAACACACTTGAAAAATTCTGCTCTCTTTCTCTTCATTTCTGGCCGAAACTTTCAGCCTTTTGGAGAGGGTTTTCAAGTTTATTTTCAAGCTAAATTTAAGTGTCAATAAATCCTAACCATTGCATTAGGTGTTGGGTAAAAAGTTTGGGTATTATCTCTTGAGGTTTCATAGTTTTGAGACTCCATTCATCACCATCTTTTACAACCTGCTGTCCAGATTTTGGGTTCAAAGAAAAGTGGATTTCTAGCTTGGTTTTAAGGTGATTAAGTGTATAAAACATAACCAAGTTCAAGGGTGGTGTTGGTGCATCAAAAGCTTGGGGTTTTAACACACTTGTTCATCATCTTCATTATCATTTTAACCTCCTAACTTGGAGAAGGTATAACTTCATGAACTAGCTCTTTTACTTTTAAGCATATATTCTTGACTTGATATTCATATGGGATTCATGTTTAAATGGTTAAACTTTATAGTAATTTGTTTACATTAATATGCTTCCGCTTTATGTTCAAATTGGTTTTGACATGCTCTACATGAAACTTGTTAATATAATGAATCCCAACATATTGTTCTCTAGATTTTTTTTTTTTTTTTTAAAGCATCTAAGTTTTGTGGATGTTTAATGTTTATTCAAATGATAGTGTAATGTGGGTTAAAAAGATGCAGTTTGTCCGATCTTCTCGATTTTACTCAAAATAAACAACAAAAAACGTTGTTGCATAAGTGTTTAGTATCAAATAAATTATTGACTCTTTTCAAAAAGACCGCGTAAGTCTCTATCAATTTGTACTTCAATTTAGATCATGTATCAATTTGTACTTCAATTTAGATTGTCTGATCTATTATAATTTATTTTTTGTTTTTTGAAACGAAAAAAAAAAAAAAAAAAGAATCTAGAGAACAAAATTGTACAATAATCATCAAAACCTATTTGCATATCAAGAGCTCTTTATCCACGTATCTACTCCTCTTATATAATTTCAATCGATTGGTGTTACACAATATATAGTAGACATTTTTAATTTTAATCATGCATATAGCTACACCTTTCTACCCTATGCACATTTCTCCAAAGGTACCATCAATTATGGCGCGCAATATTAAACCGTGCGCCATTACTTGCGCCTCAAGGTATTGACGTGCATGGCATGGTGCAACTACAAGCCTTAGGACATCATCACAAGACACATCTTTAAACGTAACAACATATTAAACACTCCGCAGAATTTGATTCTCAAGGGTTCTCTTATTCTCACGGTTTCAAGGTATGTTTTATAAAGAATTTTTTTTTGAAATAGTAATATTTTTTAATATGTTTACAAAACTAGAAATTTGGAAAAAATCTTTACAAAACTAGTAAAACCGGAGTTTCAAACTCCGGTTTGGGCCAAACCGGTGTTCCAAAGTCCGGTTTCTATCTACTTTGTCCACATGGCAGAGTGACATGGCAAACCGGACTTTGAAACACCGGTTTGCCACGTGGCTTTTTTTTTTTTTTTTTTAAGTTTTAGGATTCTGGGATGAGCTTTTTATTTGTTTAAAAAAAAAATAATTGTTAATAATTGATATTCATCCCTTAAAAAAATTAGCTTATTAATTACGGAGTAATAACTATCTGAATTTTCACTTCTCAAACTATATTAAAAGAAGTTTCAAATTACCTTATTAATAATTAATATTCATCCCTTAAATCTAGCAAAAATAATTAAAATTCTTTTCTAAACAAATAAACGAGCTCATCCCAGAATCCTAAAAAAAAAAAAAAATCCATTTGTCAAACCGGTGTTTCAAAGTCCGGTTTGCCATGTCACTCTGCCATGTTGACAAAGTAGATAGAAACCGGACTTTAGAACACCGATTTGGCCAAACCGGAGTTTGAAACTCCGGTTTTACTAGTTTTGTAAAGTTTTTTTCAAAATTTCTAGTTTTGTAAACATATTAAAAAATATTACTATTTCAAAAAAAAATTCGTTTTATAAAATTTAGAACCTACAAACTATTGGTTATCGATCTGGTAAACTTGATCAATGTTGGACACAACATTTAATCACTCTACCGAGTTATGCTAATATGTCGACTAGGTTCTTGAAGGTGATTAACCGGAGAGTTAAGTTATGCAAGTCATTAACCCTTTTTATTGCACTAAAACTAATATTTACCCTTTGTGTAAATATTTGCTTGATCAATTAGTGCCATTAGTGATACTTGATATCGCTCCATTTATAGTTATATTCTACGAGATTTCGGTTTCGTTTCATATTAGTTTTGCACCTATTGGGGGTAAATTTATTTCCATGTATGAAGATTAACGCCATATGGTTCACATAGATGTTTTGAAGATACTCCCTCCGTCCCAGATTAATTGTCCCCAGACAAAAAGCACACAGTTTAAGAAATGTCATTATCACACTGTACTTTTTTCTTACTTTACTGTTTTACCCTCAACTAATTAATTAGAAATCTCTCTCACCTTTGTAATTTAATTAATTCATTAGGGACAATATTGTAAACTTTATCAAAATTACTTTCCATATTTGGAAGTGGACAATTAATCTGGGACGTCCCAAAAAGGAATACTGGACAATTAATCCGGGACGGAGGGAGTAGTATTTATGGTTTTGGTGAGATTCTGTGCTAACATGTCAAAAAGTGGTTTCGGTTCGTTTCGGTTTGAAGTATGAAGTTTACAAGTTTTATGAGCCAAATATGAGTTTTAAATGACTCCCTTTCACGAGCCAAATAAGCCTAAATCATTCCCTTTCGCAAGTACAACATCGAGGGGTCATTCGAGAAACGAGTTTCCAAGTCACGAAAAGATAGTACGGAGTACTAGTTTTAGACAACTTGCGAACGCAAGTATAGCAAGGGGAACCCACTCGCGATCGCGAGTGGGGGTCGGCCAGGTCACATCTTTAATTTGCAAAGTACGTTTCAGATTTAGGGAGTGACGAATTTTGGCCGATCATGGGCGATTATGAGGCGATTTTAGGGGTTTCAAACCCTATTTTTATCATCTTTAAGAAGGCTAATCCCTAAGATTAAGAGATTGATCATCTAGTTTATTAGTACAATTATATTTCATTTCCTTTTTAGTGATTATAACGATGAATACTCTTGTTTCCCTTTGTTTGTTTGATTATTCAAGCATGTTAGGTTAAACCTTCTTAGTGTTTACTTTGATGTATTAACTTTTTTATTGTGGATTGTTCGAGTTTTATGGATATTATGTTTGATTGATTTATTGTTATTAAGTTTGATTAAAAGCTCCATTGTTATGCATGCTTGCTACTTTAATTCAATCATACAAGTTATTAACTTATTATTGTGAAATAAAAAGTGATAAATAACTTGTACTTCAACGCATTATGTGATCTAGAAGATTGGGAACTTGATTTCAAGTGAGTGAGTTAGGTATCTAATAGGTAATTGAATGGTAGTTTGGCTTCATAATAGTGTAATTACACTGACTGATCTCTGTGATTAGGATTCTAAGTTATTTATTCCAGATCAAATCTTAATAACTTAATCTTATTGATTATTGAATATTGTGTTCAATCAAAGATCCACTATTGTATTTATCATTAACTTTACATCGATTACATAACTTCTTGACTAGTTTACTTGAGTTCATTAGTGATAAACATGTTATTCCCCAACACTTAGATCTAGACATTTACGTGTGAGTGTGAATGGTAATTAATTGGTATGTTGATAACACATGCATGTAGTTGCTTAGAGTGATCGTTGTAATTAAGATTGTACGTGAGTTTAATCTAGATTGAGTTTCAATAGTTTAATAACATATAGTTTGATCATTTAAATGTGATTAACGTGAGTTATTCAAAATTTGAGTGTTTAGATTATAACATATCAGATATTTAATCGGCTAACAATCCACATTAGTTGTGAATCATCCGAGTGAACACTGCTCGTCCATTGATTGTTATATGTTTATTTAATTTACGTATCTTAGTTTAATTAAAACTCCAATCAACTCCCAACCTTTTACTTTAGAACAATTTTTAGTAATTTGAAGTCTGAACAACTGTTCTCTGTGGAACGAACTTGTGCTTACTAGGTTATTTACTACACTGATCAGGAATAGTTGTCTGCATTTATGTGTTAATTTGATTTATTTTATGTCAAGAAAAGTAGGAGTAGAAAACACATATCAATACTGATTATAAAAAACTTTACGGGTTAAGTCTAAAAGTTTTTACCTTTTATCTTGTATCTTTGATCGGAATCTTAGAGGTTTTTTGTTCATCATCTCAATGGTTGGCAGTAATAGATGCGTTTGATCAAACCGAATGTGACTGAATCACAAATACTCCACAATCTGCAACACTTAAGTGAATTTAAGAGATGAAGCAGACTCGGTATGGCAGTTGAGATACCGAATGAGGATGAAATCACCAAAAATTTGATGAATTGATGAAATTAAACCATCAAATAGTTGCCAAATCACCTAACGAACTAAACTGAATCCATTGATCTTAACTTGAACATAGAAACAAGCTTGAATTTATCAAAATGTAGAGTTTTAGTCACGAACTCTAAAAAATAGCTTGAATCTCCATAATTGTTGTTGTAAAGCTGTAATGATTGTCGAAATACTTTCTAATACACTTAATAAACCTTCGCTGATCTTATCACATGAATCTGAACATCAGATAATCAAATTCGATGATACCGAATGTGATTCAATCTAACCGAGTGTGTTCAGATTCTGTAATCTTCAATCTCCGATCGATATAGTGATGTAATATCACTCCCTGGACGCTCTGATATCAGATGATAGGTCAGATCATAGTGAGAATTGAAGATGTGATTGATAGAATGAGACTCGGTATAAAGAAGAGCAGATTCGATATTAGAGAGATTCAGTAAATTTACATTCCACAGCTTCTTAAACTCAGTTACAATGCAATAGCTATCTAATTAGGACTACTAAGGTTCCTTATATAGCCATCTTCTAAGGAACCATCTATTAAGCTTGTTTCACATTAACACTATACACTTTTCGGGGTCCTAACATGTTTCATTTTACTTCTGTGAACAAGAAATCTTCTTGGAATAATCTTTGTTAAGACTTTTGATAATTCTATAAAACTTGAGATTGCTTATGCTAATGCTTCATTTAATGTGCTTCTGAATGATGTTTTAAATTCTAAATTAAATGATGCATTACGTGTTACATGTTTGTGCGATTTAAAGTTTTCTGGTGTTACTAACCATAGAGTACCCAAGCAAATTTGGGTACCTAAACTCTAGGAACATTAACATTTACAAGGTTTCGTACTATTTGAAATAATGAGATTGCGGCGCTAAGGGGTTATGGAGATTTTTTGAAAAATGGAATAATGATCAAACGTGTCTCATATGTTGAAGGACTGGGGTATAGCTTGGTTAGTGTAAGCGAATTCTGCGATGGAGATCTCAAAGTCGTGTTCGAATGTCTTCAATGTTCAGTGCAATCCACTGAAGGACACGATCTCTTAGTTGGTAAACGTAGTGCTTCACTTTACACTATTAACCTAGATGATGCTCCAACAAATGGTAATTTGTGTCTGGCTGCAAAGTCTACAAAAGAAAACTCGTGGTTATGGCATCACCGGATGTCACACCTGAATTACAAGGGAATCAATTGACTAGTTTGTAAAGACTTGGTTGATGGTATTCCTAGTTTTCATTATGAGACGCATCATGTGTGTCCATCATGTGCAATGGGTAAACTTATCCGGACTCATCATCCACTTAAGCAAGTCTCAAGTACTTCAACGTCTTTGCAACTCTTGCATATGGACTTATGTGGACCTATGAGAGTTTCTATGCTCGGTGGCTAGAAACATGTGCTTGTTATAGTTCATGACTATACCCGATATACATGGATCTTTCTTTTGCGGACTAAATTTGAGACACCAGCCATTATCATTGAGTTCATCAAGAAAACTCAATGCTCTTTTAACAAACATGTTAAGAGCAGCAAAACTGATAATGAGACGGAATTTAAGAATGACCTGCTTCATAGTTAGTTAAGAGACCAAGGCATTGAACACACCAGTTCTCTGCTGCAATGACCCCTCAACAGAATGGAGTAATCGAACGACATAACAGTACGTTGTGTGAGGCAGCACGAACGATGCTTGCCTATTCCAAACTACCTCCAAATATGTTATACCCAAATCGCTCAATCATTAAAAAACGATTTTATAAAACTCCTTACGAGTTATTATATGGTAGATGCCCGAACTTTAAATATTTCCGTGTATTTGGTTGTATATGCTATGTTCTTAATGACTTTTACAGCCTTAGAAAGTTTGATGCTCATGGAGATTAGGCCATATTTCTCGGTTACTCGTCGAACAAAGTAGCTTAGTGTCTATCACAAAAGACAGGGAAGATAAAGGAAAGCATCCATGTTCGTTTGATGAGTTATCGGGATGGCTTTTGAACAAGTCAGTTCAAAACCCGATCCAAACCTGGCTTCCACTTCTTCCACATGTAACTCAACTTTCTCGAAGAAGGGTGTTCCTACGGTAACTACAGAGGAACTAGATATCTTTTTGATACTCTCCTTAACGGAACTCAAATGTTCATGCCGTACTGGTGACATCAAATCAATCTATTTCCATTGAGACACAACCTAGTCTCATTGATGAAGATACAACACCAAATGATTCACCTGTTACTTCATCATCCCTCCCAGCTCACGATGTTAATCTTGAACCGACTTAAGATACATCACTTGATTCAACTCCAGATGTTTCTCTGGTTATTGAATCAGAATCAATGGAAGCTGTTGCTTCAGAACAAGAGGATCATGGCTCAACTTCAATAACGGTTGATGTTCCACTGGATACTACTAATCATGAACCTCTTCCACATACCAACCAATGGACTAAGAGTCATCCGATTGATCTTATTATTGGTGATGCTACTGCTCCGGTTACAACTCGAAGGGCTACCAGAAATTTATGTTTGTATACTACCTTTCTAAGTGAGATTGAACTAACTTTGGTTGCTCAAGCTTTACTTGATCAAAACTGGGTAAAATGCAAGAGGAAATAGGTCAATTCGATTGTATGCACGTATGGCGATTAGTTCCAATACCACGGGGTCAACAACCAAAAGGGGTTAAGTGGATTTTCAAAAAAAGGAAAGATTCTGATGAGGTTGTGGTTCGAAACAAGGAACGTCGCCAAAAGATACAGACAACAAGAGGGTATTCACTACGATGAGACATTTCCTTCGGTAGCAAGGACTGAGGCTATTCGTCTTTTTTCTTGTGTATGCTTCTCACAAGAAGTTTACGGTCTTTCAAATGGATATCAAACCTGCTTTTTTCAACGGTAAACTTCAAGAGGAAGGTTATGTTGATCAACCCGAAGGCTTTATCGATCTTAATCATCCAAACCACGTCTACTACTTGGAGAAATCTTTGTACGGTCTAAAGCAAGCTCTGCGTGCATGGTACGAGACCTATACAAAGTAGTTGCTCGAAAATCACTTCTCCGGTGGAACAATTGATACACCGCTCTTCATCAGTAAACATCACGGTCACATCCTTTTAGTTCAAATGTACATTGATGATATTATTTTTGGTTCCACATTCTCGGGACTACGTAAAGAATTTGGTGACCTAATGGTCAAGAAATTTGAAATGAGCATGCTTGATTAGCTCAATTTCTTCTTAGGGTTGCAAGTCAAACAATTAGCAAATGGCATTTTTATTAGTTAAACCAAATACTTCATTTATATGCTAAAACGTTTTAAAATGACTGATTTGAAAACAATGTCAACCCCAATGCGGACTTTGCTCAATGCTGATGAAAATGGGGAACCCTTTGATATTATTCTTTATCGAAGCATGATTGGTTCTTTATGTGTCAAACGTGTGTGCAGTAGTGCGTAATTTGCATTTCAACTTTTAAATTTATAAAACCTTTATTTTACTTTTAACACGGTAACGAGCAACAAGACCCGATCAAATGTAGTATTTTAGGTTATCGTCCCAAGAGAGCGTGGAAGCGTTTTAAGTTGGTTTATTGATAATGCTAAAAACGAACATATATTTCGTAGCATTATCCTTCAAGAAAGACAAGCTTTTGGTTGCAATTGTTCTATTTACAAGTGATATTCGTTTAAATAATAAAAGGTGAAGACAAAAGACAGATTCGACGAATTGAAGACGCAAATGACCAAAAAGCTAAAAAGTACAAAGTACAATCCAAGTGGTTCAAATTATTGATGAGAAACGTCTAAAAATTACAAGAGTACAAGCCGTGAAACACAAAGTACAAGATATTAAATCGTACGAAAAGGCGTTCGAAAATCCGAAACCAGGACCAGAGTCAACTCTCAACGCGCGACGCAATGGACCAAAAATTACAAGTCAACTATGCACAAGAATATAATATAATATATAATTAATTAAATATATTATTATATATTATAATTATACGCAGCCCACGTTTTGGATTTAATCTATGAGCTGGATTCCAGACCTCCGGACTCGCGGAGCTTTGATGAAGAAAACCTCCGCACTCGCCGAGCTCAATAGTGAAACATGGACCTATAAAAGGCCGTGCATTCTGATCGATTCATTACCTCTTTTTCTATCTGTCTATCTACGATATATTTATATTTATATTTTATAATTTTAATTTTAATTTAAGTTTAATAATAATAAGGTTATAGTGGCGAATGTTTTAAGTTTGTAAGTCGAAATTCTGTCCGTGTAACGCTACGCTATTAATACTCATTGTAAGTTATGTTCAACCTTTTTAAATTAATGTCTCGTAGCTAAATTATTATTATGCTTATTTAAGCCGAAGTAATCGTAATGTTGGGCTAAATATTAAGATTGGGTTATTGGGCTTTGTACCATAATTGGGGTTTGGACAAAAGAACGACACTTGTGGAAATTGGACTATGGGCTATTAATGGGCTTTATATTTGTTTAACTGAATGATAGTTCGTTAATTTAATATAGAGATTTACAATTTGACATATCTATAAATAACCATATACACTCGATCGGACACGATGGGCGGGATATTTATAAATACTAATAATCGTTCATTTAACCGGACACGGGAATGGATTAATAGTCAATGGACTCATTAAAACAGGGGTGAATTATGTACAAGGACACTTGGCGTAATTATTAATAAAGTATTAAAACCTTGGGTTACACGCAGTCGATATCCTGGTGTAATTATTAAACAAAGTATTAAGACCTTGTTACAGTTTAAGTCCCTAATTAGTTGGAATATTTGACTTCGGGTAGAAGGATAATTTGACGAGGACACTCGCACTTTATATTTATGATTGATGGACTGTTATGGACAAAAACCAGATGGACATATCAAATAATTCAGGACAAAGGACAATTAACCCATGGTAATAAACTAAAATCAACATGTCGAACATCATGATTACGGAAGTTTAAATAAGCATAATTCCTTTATTTCATATTTCATCGCAATTTTATTTACTGTCATTTTATTTATCACACTTTTTAATTATCGTACTTTTTAATTATCGCAATTTTATTTACCGTCATTTTATTTATCGTACTTTAATTTATCGCACTTTAATTATCGTTATTTACTTTACGCTTTAAATTAAGTTATATTTATTTTTAATATTTTACATTAGGTTTTAATTGCGACTTAAGACATAAAATCGACAAACCGGTCATTAAACGGTAAAAACCCCTTTTATAATAATAATACTACTTATATATATATATATATATATATATATATATATATATATATATATATATATATATATATATATATATATATATATATTTATATTTTTTACAATTATAGGTTAAAATAATTATAACGTTAAACTTGTTACTGTATCCCTGTGGAACGAACCGGACTTACTAAAAACTACACTACTGTACGATTAGGTACACTACCTATAAGTGTTGTAGCAAGGTTTAGGTATATCCACTTTATAAATAAATAAATAACTTGTGTAAAATTGTATCGTATTTAATAGTATTTCGTAGTAAATATATAACTATTTCGTACCCCTCTACTTTAACATCAAGTATTTTTGGCGCCGCTGCCGGGGAACACTAAAACGCCGAAGCGAAACGCCATATATATAAAAAAAAGATTTTTATTAAGTTTTAATCTATTTTTGTAAAAATATAAGTTTTAAATATTAAAAAACAAAAGTATAAAAACATAAAAAAAAAAGAAAATCTATATCTATATTTTTAAGTTTATTAAAAAGTTTATTTATTATGAAAAGTTATAAAAAAAAACTAATAAGTAATTTTTAATATAAGTTTTATTTAAATTACATTATATATAAAAAAAATAAAAAAAAATATATTAAAATCTGAACCTGCGTAATTTGGGCCTGTAGCTCACTTGAATCTGCATCCTCCGCACTCGCGGTACTTTTGGACAGCTAGTATCCGCACTCGCGGAGCTGTCTGACAGCTGCAACCTCAGACTACATTAATTACGTTTTAGGGTTTTAATTTAATTATTATTATTATTAATTAACCTAATTAGGGTTTATGTTTAATATTAATTAGTTTTAGTTTAATTAAATTTGTATTTTTAAGTATTAATTAGTTTAATTACTTATAAAATTAATACTTTTATAAAATAATAATATAAAAATAATATTTTTATAAAAATAAGTAATTTTATTATTTTTTATATCTTTTTATAAATTATATATTTTAATCATTTATTTGTATATTTTTCGTTCGTAATTAGTTTTAAGTGTAGTATTTTGCCGTAATTTATTTTTATTTCTAGATTTTTAGGATTTTCCGTAAAATCCCTTAAGTGCTTTTTCTTTAGACTAAGATTTAGGTGTTTTAGAATTTTACGACGTCGCTTATCGCCTTAATATTTTATAGATTTTAGTGACTTTTAAGTTATTGCCGTTTTGAATATAGAATTCCTTTTAAGCTTTAATACCTTTAGACGTAAGTTTTAATTTTTAGTATTTAGTACCTTTTAAGTTTCGACGCGCTACTATCTTATTATTATATTTCGATCTTTGTTTTTCAACGCTTATTTTTCGACCTTTTATTTTCCGACGCACTCTTTTTCCTTCTTATTTCTCGACGCTCTAGTTTTTAGGACATAGAATTTTCTATTTCTTCTCTAAAATTTCTTTAAACTTCGACGAAAAATCATTTTAAGTGGTTAAATTGATAGACATCCAAAATTTTCTGGTTCGTAGTAATAGTTGGATTTGTTAGTGGCGAGTTGTGGGCTTTCGATTTATAGGGTCCTGGCTACCTGCTGCATCTATTGGCTATTTGAAACGTGGGCACAATCAGAAAAGTCTATTAATTTGATAACTTATATAATTTTTATCTTTTATAACTAATAGGATATTCAGTGAATGCACTGAGCAAAACGTTCACCACCTTTCATACGTTCACCACCTGTAACTCGATCAAGACATCTAGCCAATATTGTCGCCGTTGATTTTTCTTTAGAATCATGATCAAGTCGAACAAGTACTCCAATTCATATTTCCGATAATCCATTTTTTGAACCCAACTTCACAAGTAAGAACCCGGAGGATATTCAAGGACAATTCCAAGATCCAGAACCACTAATCATTCCTCCTGAACCACAAACCGTTAAATCAGAATCCTCTAGTGATTCAGATTCAACAAATTCAATCATGAAAAATCAGGAACCTCTAAGTATGGAAGTCCGAATGAGAGCCACACGCACGGGCCAAGGACACGCCATTATTAAACCAGACATTAATGCACCAGATTATGAAATCAAAGGACAAATCCTACACATGGCTACTAATCAATGCCAATATAGTGGTACGCCAAAAGAAGATCCAAACGAACATCTTCGAACCTTTAATAGGATTTGTACTCTATTTAAAATTCGAGAAGTGGAGGATGAACAGATCTATCTCATGTTATTTCCCTGGACTTTAAAGGGAGAAGCCAAAGATTGGTTAGAATCGTTACCTGAAGGGGCGATTGACATATGGGATGTCTTAGTTGAAAATTTTCTTAAACAATTCTTTCCGGCATCTAAAGCCGTGAGACTTCAAGGAGAAATTGTTACGTTCACGCAAAAGTCAAATGAAACTCTATATGAGGCGTGGACAAGATTCAGAAAATTGTTGAGAGGATGTCCTCAACATGGTTTAGACATTTATCAAATAGTACAAATATTCTACCAAGGATGCGACATTACTACACGAAAAGACATCGACATAGCAGCTGGTGGTTCCATTATGAAGAAAACTGCAACCGAAGCTCACAAAATTATTGATAACATAGCCTCCCACTCGCATGAGTGGCACCAGGAAAAAGATATCTTTCGATCATCTAAAGCTGCTAGAGCCGATTCTAGCCAGGACTTTGATTCCGTTTTCGCAAAAATAGATGCTTTCGAGAGACGAATGGAAAAGATGACTAAAGATATTCACGCAATACAAATCAGTTGTGAGCAATGCGGTGAAACACACTTAACGAAAGATTGTCACATTGAACAAACGATGGAACAACGAGAGAATATTTCCTACATGAACCAAAGGCCGGGAAATAATTATCAAAATAATTATCAATCGCCAAGGCCAAACTTCAAATGAAATCAAAGCATTCTTTACAATCCAAATGGACCCAACAATAACTCGTACAACCAACAAGGTCTAAATAACCAACCAACTCAAAACAACACTTTCAATCAATAAAGACCTAGCTTGTATAAACCACCAAAGCAAACCTAAGAGAAAAAGCCATATTTGGAAGAAATGATGGCAAAGCTAATGGAATCTCAAACATAATTTATTACATCTTAAACCCAAACAAATGAGTGGTTTGATCAGTCATTAAGAACTCAACAAGCTTCCATTTTGAATCTAGAAAAACACGTAGGTACTCTTGCTAGCATGATGAGTGAGAGGGAACAAGGAAAGCTACCGAGTAATACTGAAGTAAATCCTCGGAATGAGAATGTTAATATGGTGTCAACAAATTCTGAAAAACCAGCACTAGAAGATGGCAAGGTTTTAGATGTAAGTAACAATGAAGAAGTTACAACACCACCACCACCCGAGTATGTAAAGCCAGTGGTGGCACCATACAGACCACCCATCCCGTTTCCAAGAAAAGGAGTTGAGTATGAGCAAGTGATAGGTAATAAAGTTTGTGATACCTCTGGAAAGAAGAAGAAGAATAAGAAAGTGCAAGAAACAAAAACCGTAAAAGTAAACCCGGTGAAGACAGTTCCACCAAAACTTCCACCAAGGTTGGGTGATCCGGGTGAATTTATTATTCCTTGTCTACTTAGTGATTGTGTCATGTATGATGCACTAGCAGATTTAGGTGCGAGTGTGAGTGTTATGCCTCTTTCATTATATAAGAGATTAGGAGTAGGTGAGTTAAGTCCAACGGAGATGAGTGTTCAAATCTTTGATCAAACCATTAGGCACCCAATTGGAATTGCTGACAACCTACCCGTTCAAGTGGGCAATTTAACCTTTCTAGTCGAATTTATTGTCATTGACATAGAAGAGGACTCAAACATTCCTCTAATTTTAGGTCGACCATTCTTAGCGTCCACCGGGGCATTATTTGATGTAAGAGAGGGTAGAATGATACTTAGTAATGATAAAAAATCGATCACCTTTGTGAGTCGAAAGGCTAAATCTCCACCAACCAAAACCGTTGAACCAACAAAAACGATTGGTAAGAAGCATATTGTTTTACCAACTCCAACGGTAGTGCTTAACAATAATAAAACACCTAAGTGTGGGGAAGATGAAGTAACACCTAATGATGACCTGATAACAAAGAACCCCGTTATTGATACGAAATTAAATGATCCCGTTATTAACAGTTCAATGAAGAAACTTATTAAACGGATTCGCGATGCTAGAACCAATGGGAACTTTAAGTTATGTAACCGGTTAGTATCCAATCTATCGCCTAAAGAAAAGGCGAAACTAGTTGAATTTGTGGATATTACACAGAAATCTGACCAATGGCTTAAAGCAAAAGTCACAGATATGCAAGTTGATTATGGTCCAAGAGAAATTGACAATGAAGTTAATCACAATTTCAAAATCACAGCTACCTAAGTGTGGGGAGATTCAAATGTTCTAAGAAATAATGCTGTCTAGAGTTAATCGTTCTGTTCTCGTGTAGTTCCGAGAATGGAATCCGATTGGTCTTTTCCACTAGCAGACACTAAAGAACTAGTTTTCTTCCCCCATTCTGAATTTTTTGTTTTACAGGTTTTGTATGAAATTAATACACTTTTTAAATTTAAGTTTTTGTGCGAATTTAAAAACAAAATTTACTTTATTTCATTAAGTTTAAAAAATGATTTCTAAAATTCATCATAAGTTGAAGACTAGGTCATGGAACCGAAATTGCTTTACCCGAAGGCGGGGCAAAAAATTTTGTTATCATTATTTTTCATTTTATTGATCTAAAGTATACCAAAAAAATAAAAAAAAACCAAAAATCTTTGCTTTTAAAACAATCACTTTAAAAACGACAAATTTTAAATTTTGTCGAGGGACGGACTAGGTAAACATACCGAAACTACATAAAGTAAAAGGAAAGAAAATTTTAAAAAAATTATTCATTTAAATTGTTTTAATAAATAAAGGTTTTATAATATATATATATATATATATATATATATATATATATATATATATATATATATATATATATATATATATATATATATATATATATATATATATATATATATATATGTTTGTAGTTTATCTTATGTACAAAACAGGGTAAAACAACGCATTTTCAAAGACTGACATTAAAGTTCAGCAAAAGCTACTAATATTAACGACAAGACGTAAAATATCAAATGTGATATAAAAAAATATATTTGCAAACTCGGTATTTTTAATCATTTTTCTACACTAATCACCCTCATGAATTTAAATTTTTACTGATTTCTTGCAAATGAGGGCATTGCATGATCTCAAGTGTTGGGAAGGGTTATAAATTCTCTCGGGTTTACACTTAGTTTAATTGCTAAATTTTGTGAAAATTTGAAATTTTTTTAACTAAATGAATTCAAAATCATGTTTATACATATTTATGAACGATAAAACTAGGTTATAATACCGAAATTATTGTTACCTCAGAGAGAACATAAATGGAGAAACAACCCAAAACGCTTTAATTCATTTAAAATGGAATAAAGGAGAATAAAAAGGCAAAGAAAAGAATAAATAAAAGCTAAGTGTGGGAAGAATTTACCAAGTTCTTCAAAGCATATATCACATATTTGTACAATATTATTGCAGGTACTTTTGTTTTGGACGATAATAATCAGTTTTACCTGATTTACTATAATATATTTGAAAGAAAGATGGATCTACACGATGAATCAATTCCATCATTAAAAGGAAGTAAAGTCTTCTGAAAAAGACACGCGCTTCTTGATTTAGGTCAGGAAGTTGTCGTCCAGACCAGCTGTAGGTTGACGAAAAATCTAGAAAAATTTTCTCGAAAATCAGCTGGAAATCCATGGACCGTGGTATCAAACAGGGTCGCCATGTGGTCAGACTTATCCTAACCATGAGAGGATCTGTCTCATAAAATGGGGAGGGCGCCGTGCAAATTAGCTTGATAAGACTAATGAATCAGACCCCCAGAAAGGATAATCTCCTTAATCAGCATTTAAGCCTGATATTACTCAATCCTTGAGATTAACTTTAAAGATTGAGAATTACAAACTCATGGAATTCAATGATATCTAAACTCGAGCTTGAACGAGAAAATATTTTGATCAATTTACAATCCGATTTGTTTTCTGAAAGCCCATTTTTAATGCATTCATTACCATTGAACGTAAAATCCTAAGAATTCACCGGAATTCATTAGGTCACCTGAACCAAATCGGGTGTCAACCGTAAGAACGGTGGTTACATAGCATGGTCGACGACAGGACCTTGTGCCAGACTGAAAAACTATAGGGTGATCTTTACTATTGCTCCTACAAAGGATTGTAATTGCATCCGACACGATATAGACCATAATCAAAAGCATGTCACGAGACATTGCCTTAACAGTTGCTTGTTCGATGTTTTCCTTTACAATCGGACGATAGTTTACCGAAAGGTAATATACGGAGCAAGTATGCTGGACGTGTTACTTTCCTAATACAAGGTTAGCAAGTGGGTGACACAAAACCATAAGTTTTGAGCTAAAATTTCCAAATCTAAAACCCACAAAACCCACAAAAACATTTTGAAAACACCAGTGAAGGGATATTCCGGAAAACTTATCTAGGGTAAAAGCTAGATTGAATTTTCAAAAGATCAAATGTTTTCATAAAGATCTAATTTCCTAGAGGATCTAAATTTTTATAGTCATGTGGGACTGCAAACCACATCGTTACTACCATTGTTCATACTGCCGTATTAAAATCACTGATGTACAAAGTGTGAAGAATAAAGAAGTGATTCTAGTAAAATTTTATTCAAGATCTATATTGCTTGAGGACAAGCTACGCTCAAGTGTGGGAATATTTGATAATGCTAAAAACGAACATATATTTCATAGCATTATCCTTCAAGAAAGACAAGCTTTTGGTTGCAATTGTTCTATTTATAAGTGATATTCGTTTAAATAATAAAAGGTGAAGACAAAAGACAGATTCGACGAATTGAAAACGCAAATGACCAAAAAGCTAAAAAGTACAAAGTACAATCCAAGTGGTTCAAATTATTGATGAGAAACGTCTAAAAATTACAAGAGTACAAGCCGTGAAACACAAAGTACAAGATATTAAATCGTACGGAAAGGCGTTCGAAAATCCGGAACCTGGACCAGACTCAACTCTCAACGCGCGACGCAATGGACCAAAAATTACAAGTCAACTATGCACAAGAATATAATATAATATATAATTAATTAAATATATTATTATATATTATAATTATACGCAGCCCACGTTTTGGATTTAATCTATGAGCTGGATTCCAGACCTCCGCACTCGCAGAGCTTTGATGAAGAAAACCTCCGCACTCGCGGAGCTCAATAGTAAAACGTGGGCCTATAAAAGGCCGCACATTCTGATCGATTCATTACCTCTTTTTCTATCTGTCTATCTACGATATATTTATATTTATATTTTATAATTTTAATTTTAATTTAAGTTTAATAATAATAAGGTTATAGTGGGGAATGTTTTAAGTTTGTAAGTCAAAATTCTGTCCGTGTAACGCTACGCTATTAATACTCATTGTAAGTTATGTTCAACCTTTTTAAATTAATGTCTCGTAGCTAAATTATTATTATGCTTATTTAAGACGAAGTAATCGTAATGTTGGGCTAAATATTAAGATTGGGTTATTGGGCTTTGTACCATAATTGGGGTTTGGACAAAAGAACGACACTTGTGGAAATTGGACTATGGGCTATTAATGGGCTTTATATTTTTTTAAATGAATGATAGTTCGTTAATTTAATATAGAGATTTACAATTTGACATATCTATAAATAACCATATACACTCGATCGGACACGATGGGCGGGATATTTATAAATCCTAATAATCGTTCATTTAACCGGACACGGGAAGGGATTAATAGTCAATGGACTCATTAAAACATGGGTGAATTATGTACAAGGACACTTGGCGTAATTGTTAACAAAGTATTAAAACCTTGGGTTACACGCAGTCAATATCCTGGTGTAATTATTAAACAAAGTATTAAGACCTTGTTACAGTTTAAGTCCCCAATTAGTTGGAATATTTGACTTCAGGTAGAAGGATAATTTGACGAGGACACTCGCACTTTATATTTATGACTGATGGACTGTTATGGACAAAACCAGATGGACATATCTAATAATCCAAGACAAATGACAATTAACCCATGGTAATAAACTAAAATCAACACGTCGAACATCATGATTACGGAAGTTTAAATAAGCATAATTCCTTTATTTCATATTTCATCGCAATTTTACTGTCATTTTATTTATCGCACTTTTTAATTATCGTACTTTTTAATTATCGCAATTTTATTTACCGTCATTTTATTTATCGTACTTTAATTTATCACACTTTAATTATCGTTATTTACTTTACGCTTTAAATTAAGTTATATTTATTTTTAATATTTTACATTAGGTTTTAATTGCGACTTAAGACATAAAATCGACAAACCGGTCATTAAACGGTAAAAACTCCCTTTTAGAATAATAATACTACTTATTTATATATATATATATATATATAGATATTTATATTTTTACAATTATAGGTTAAAATAATTATAGCGTTAAACTTGTTTACTGTATCCCTGTGGAACGTACCGGACTTACTAAAAACTACACTACTGTACGATTAGGTACACTGCCTATAAGTGTTGTAGCAAGGTTTAGGTATATCCACTTTATAAATAAATAAATAACTTGTGTAAAATTGTATCGTATTTAATAGTATTTCGTAGTAAATATATAACTATTTCGTACCCCTCTGCTTTAACATCATTTATTATGTAGTCTAATTCTTATTAAAGAACTATAGTTTTATTTTTAGTGTTTTCGGTTGTTGTTTAGATTTAGAATATTATATCTTAGGAAAGAGATAATAGAATGTACGTTCTTAGTAAATTAAGGAAATAAGAATTTGGAAAAATTAAACAATATAATTTAGAAAGTGGATACATGAACTAATAACTTGTATGGGAAACATATTAGGTAAGTTTCATAACTCAAATTAATTCAAAGGAAGATAATAATCATAGACCAACTATTGTCCCTAGATGGCTAAGTTAAGTGTCACATATCATTCATAAAGTAGGACTTAAAGCATATATTAGCTAAGTGATGTTCAAAACTAATATCTTAATTCTTAGTGTTCAATTAAATCACATGACACGTATCAATTTAATCTTATGATAATGATTGATTAACATGCAAATAGATTAACTAATAGATATACTATTAAACTCAATTAGATCAACTCAAGTTATTAGCTGAAAGACAATCTTTACTAAGTTCTCATGCAATCATTAACTAAACACATCCAAACAAAGGATCTTTGATTAAGCCTAATAATATTAAATTCTATTATATAAATGTATTTTATATTCAATAAGTTTATTACTACCAATGTTGTTTATCTTAGTTACATGCAACCCAATTACCAAGTTTTATGGACTAGATCTAAACAAGTAGAGTGGATAGAATAATAGATCATCGGATTAAGTATTAATTAACCCTACAATCATGTTATCTAATAATTAAGCATGCAAAACAAGTTTATTCAAACATGACACATTCAAAACAGTTTAAACATTCAATACAGAAACCCAATAATATAGATCTAGAAAAAACCATAAACTGTATAGACTGAAGCACGAAGCCGACGGCTAGGCTCAGCCAAGCCGGCAGCTTGAACTGAGGAAGCCGACGGCTTTATCTATTTCCCTGATAAAGATTATAGTTTTTGTGACAACCCGAAAATTTCCGACCAAATTTAAACTTTATCTTTATATTATTCCGACACGATAAGCAAAGTTTGTTAAGTTGAATTTCAAAAATGTTAAACCGTGTTCATACATTCATTTAACCTCGACCAAATTCCAATGATTCACGAACTGTTATGTTAATGGATATGATTATATATGTATGTATATGTATATATATATATATATATATATATATATATATATATATATATATATATATATATATATATATATATATATATATATATATATGTATATATTATAACTTGAGAATGTTAACAAAGTATTAAATGTATAATACTTTACATGAATGTATTTGGTTCAATATGTTTATCGATGAAATTAGAAGATAATATTAAATGATTGAATTATCAGATGTATGATAAGTCTCCGTCGTGAGGACCACTATGATTTAAGAAAATATTTTCCTTTTAACGGTATTCGGAATAATTGATGAAATAATTTATATAATTGGAATTAAAGTGTCAAATAACGTGAGTTAGTCAAAAGTTGGTGGAGATTCCCGTTTAATTTTCAAAAACATACTTTACAGTGATGGTCTCGTGACCTTTGGTAAATTAACTATTTAGTTTTCATAATACTAAAAACATTATTTGATATAATAACTTCTATTATCTAAATGATTTTAAATAAAACAACTTTAAAATGTAATTAGTTTTGAAAAACTAAATAATATATTACAATTAAATTTATATTTCTAACCGAATATATATATATATATATATATATATATATATATATATATATATATATATATATATATATATATATATATATATATATAAGGTGATATTAACATTGTTATAAAACGTTTTGATTTAAGTAAAATCTTATATATATTACTAAATATATTTTAATAAACAACGAGACTTTGATTTATAGAAGCAAATGAGCAAAACGCTCGAACATTCAAGCTACATTTCGAGTGATATAGTTTATTGATAATCTAAATCTATATTTTGTTAAAGGTACGAGTCACGAAACGTAAAGTGCTAGTTTTCTAAGCATACGAGACGTCGTACGAAAAACCGGAACTGGGACAATAGTCGAGTGTTAACGTACAAATCACCAGGACTAATTTTACAAATCACCCATGCTCGTAAATATAATATAATATACATAATTATATAAATTAAATATATATATATATATATATACGTATATATATATATATATATATATATATATATATATATATATATATATATATATATATTAAATATATAATAAACGAGTGTCGGCAGGGTAAAAAAAACGAATCTTAGCTGTACCTAGGGGCCATGCGATCGCATGAGAATCCCCCTATAAACTCATGCGATCGCATGAGTAGTCTGGCCAAGAATTTCCTATAAAGCTCGAACGTTTTCAGTTTGCACAACACACACATACATCTATCTACTCGCTATGCATTGTAATTATTATTTATATTATTATTATAATTATTATTAATAAGGTTAGTATTATTATTAATCTTATTATTATTATTATTATTATTATTATTATTATTATTATTATTATTATTATTATTATTATTATTATTATTATTATTATTATTATTATTACATAAAATACTACGACGAGGGTATGTTCGAGTTATTTCAAAAATGGTTTTTCGAGCGGGATAGAGCTAAGAAAATTATGGGTTATAGATATGAAGGTTATGGGTATTATTCGGGGGTATGCTCGTGAGTCAAATCTAGTATTTATCATCTCCGTTGTGTCTACGTACTTTCCTGCAATATTGAATCTCAATATTGATACGTTCGTGAATCCGAGGCCAACCCTGCATTTGTTCAGTACCGACATTTGCATAATTGCTACAAAATTCAGCATAGTGAGTTTCATTTACTCCCTTTTTAAATGCTTTTGCAATATATATTTTTGGGACTGAGAATACATGCGCTGATTTTATAAATGTTTGACGAAATAGACACAAGTACATAAAAACATTCTACGATTGAATTGGTGTTTATTATAATTGCCATAAAGATATGAGTACACCGGATATCACCCCTTTTTGCTAGTAATCTAACAATTAGTGTTTATTATAATTGCCACTAATTGACGCGAATCCTAAAGATAGATCTATGGGCCTTGATAAGGCCAGTCAGAGAATTTGAACTGCCTTAGTACTTCGATTTTAGTATACAACCGCCAACTTTAAAAGGAGTGGCCTGTTTGTGAGGTGTACACAACCGTTATTTTTAAAAGAGTGGCCTGTTTGTATGCTGTTTGCATGAAGTTTGCGAAATGCCTGTATATACGGGGGATATTCTAGATGCATTTTGTTAACGTCGATTACCAGGTGTTAATTTAGTATGAATGATTTTTACAGAAGTGAGCAGACCTGCATAGATTGTTTTTGGAAATATGTGTATCTTGTGGTCTATTATATTATTGGAAATGATTGATTTTGATAATCAAATGAACTCACCAACCTTTTGGTTAACACTTTTAAGCATGTTTATTCTCAGGTATTAAAGAAATCTTCCGCTGTGCATTTGCTCATTTTAGAGATATTACTGGGAGTCATTCATGGCATATTTCAAAAGACGTTGCATTCGAGTCGTTGAGTTCAACATGATTATTATTAAGTCATTTATAGTTTGGATATATTATGAAATGGTATGCATGCCTGTCAACTTTCGATGAATAGAAAGTTTGTATTTTAAAAATGAATGCAATGTTTGTAAAATGTATCATTTAGAGGTCAAATACCTCGCAATGAAATCATATATTATTGTATTCGTCCTTATGGATTAGGAAGGGTCGCTTTAGTTTTCGTCCATGTAACCACTATGAACGTTTAGTTCATAATGTTAGACGAACAATATAATAAAACATTAAATAAAATAATATAATGACAAGAAAATAAAGTGCATATGTACCTTAAAGTAAAACGAAGATAAAAGTTGAATAAAAGTTGATTATAACTTGAATGAAACTTGATTACAATATAGAAACTTAAATACAACCCTAAAATCTAAGAGTTTTTGTATTTAGTTGAAACCCTAGAAAAGTAAACTAAATTGTACATTGAAAACTGTAAAATTCACCCTCTAGTTATAGTGTACAGATTCGGTGGCCAAGCCAGCGGCTTCAGTGAGAAGGCGGCGGCTTCCCTTGTTCGGTTACTCCTTCTCCAAGTAAAACGTAATCTTCAAGCCAAGAAAACGCGTATCTGTTGTGCCTAAGCTGCCGGCTTCAGTGACAAGCTGGCGGCTTCGATTATCCGTGATCTTTCTGATTGAGTTGCCTTATTTAGTTGTTTCTTAGGCTTTAACTACACGAAACTGGTCTAAGCCGGCTGCTTTGTTGCCAAGCCGGCTGCTTGAGTGCTTGATCCAAGTTATCGAATTTCTGCATCTTCTATGGATTTTTCTGGAATATTTTGGAATGTTTGACCAAGCCGGTGACTTCCTTTACTCCTAGCAGGCGGCTTCATTCCTTTTCTTGCAACTTTTGTCATTTTTGATCGTGTTTAACACATTTCTCAAATAAAAATAGTAAAAATACCTTTTCCCCATTTTTATCCATTTTATGTGTGTTTAATTATAAAATTGGCTTTAAAATGCCAAGATAATTCTTGAAAATGTTATAAAAAACTTGTTATACTTTAGGAGTTATCAAATTTCTCACACTTTACCTTTTACTTTTTGTCAAGTAAATCATATGAAAAATCTTAAATAAATCAAGAGATGGTTAATAGGTTGGAATGTTTATGCATATAACTTTAACTCCTAAGGAAAAGTCAAGTTCAAAAAGAACTTCTATCCTATTACGGGAATGTGAAGAACGTTAACATCGAAACACTATTGTGTTAATGTTAACTAAGCTTGTAAAGTATTGATTACACAATTGAATCATTTATACGTACACTTTAAATTGAGATAAAGTATTTTTGTATAGGAAATGGCAAGGACCAAAGATGCTGAATCAAGGGGATAGAAAGCTTATAAACCTCTGAAAACTCAAAGTCTAGGGTCAACTACAATAAGTAAATCCTCAGTGACAGAAAGATAGCTGAAGGTAGAAGGGTTACTTATACTCAATTGCTTGATCTTATGCATGCCTTCAGCGCACTCAAGTGGGAGGCATTTCTCACCATTGATGGTCTGATCTATCCAACTCTTATTCGAGAATTATATGCAAATTTCACCTTCGAGAATGGGCAAGTCTCCTTTTTTCTTCGTAACAAAACATACTTCCTCTCCCTCAAGGAATTTGGTGAAATAATGGAAGTTCCCTACGTAGGTAATGAATTCTACAGTGTATATCATGCCATATTCAATCTACCAAACTTACTCTCTGATGCAAATGTCGTGATTGATGTATTATGTGACTTTGGAGCCTCTCGTGAAGAAATTCTTGAAAAAGGTGTGCTAGGAAGGTATCTACTTCCTAAGTACGATCTACTGAGTCGAGTGATGAGTTTCAACATCTACTGTAAAGCTGGAAATCACTCCAACATCCATGCTACTCAGTTTGCATTAATATGGTGTTTGGAAAACAAGGAACCCATCAACATTGCCTTTCTCATGGCCTCGAGAATATGTAATCTCATCACCGAAACAACTCGAGCACTTCCATACAGGATGTATCTTAACAAACTGTTAGAGTATTTTGAAATTACCCATCCCGACTGTCATCAGCCCACTCTTGATACTATTAAGGGACAAGCAAGAGGAACCCCGAAAGCAAAATCTTCTAAAAGGAGGATAACTGAAGAGACAGGGTCGAGTGAATAGATTAAAAGAGCCATTAATCTCGGATATTAATGAGGAAGAAGCAACAGACTCTATCCATACATTATACATCAATGGAAAGCTTGATCCAATTTATAAAAATCAGATAAAGAGCAAGAAAACTCAGTCCAAAATGAAGAAGTTGTTGAAAGGAGTGTTGAAATCACAATCATGCGAGTCAAGTGGAAAAATTTTGATAAAGGAGAAGAGAGTGATTAAAGATAAGGGTTGGTTTATGTCTGAAACATGTTTTTAATTTGTTGGTAATTTGTATTAACTTAGTTTGAATATTGCTTTATAAAACTACACGTTGCCATGCATACAAGTTATAACAGTTACTTGACAAATCAACGAGAAAATCTGATGACAACAGATTAACCACGGTTGACTCACGGTCGACCGTGGAGTCAACCGTAGACTGTCTGACAAAATCTGTTGTTTTTATTAAATGTGGAACAACTACAAATAAATTTTATTTCTATGCATCCAATGACTAAATACAATCATAATCAACTATGTTTGGAAATTCTTGAATCCATCAACAACCCAAAAATGATGTAGAGTCATTCAAATCTCTATCCTCAAAACTCTTTTTAAAGGATGGTAATCCAGGAACATCTTGCACCCTAAAGAAATGAGTTCCTTTAAACCATTTCTATTCTCTAAATCTAAGCATCACTCAAATATGAAAGTGTTAAGAGTTCTCAACAAAACATCAAATGACATGAAGAAAACCTCCCATAATGACTCAAGACTCATACAATAAGAATATGAAGTGTTCTTCTATGACTATCCTACTCTTCAAAAGGAGTTTGATAAAGTAGGATGAGAGTCATTTCTCTTGTTTAAAACTTTTATCTTTCCTTCTCTTATCAAAGAATTCTACTCAAACTTTAAATTCACCTCTAATCGCAAAGTGAAGTTCCAAATGTTTGATCAAGAATATCTCATGACACTTTAACAATTTGGCAAAATTCTTAAAGTGCCATAAAAAGGAGTTAAATTCTATACTACTCAAAATCGTATACAACTCCTACCTGGTTTCATTCCACGACGGGCTCTTACTTCTATCTTTCTCAATTCGAATCTCAAAGTAAGTACACTTTGCTAAGAGGGTCTTCTTGACAGTCACGTTTGGATTGAATATGAGACATGGAAGACGATCATCTGCTACAACATCTTCTTCTGGAGAGATGATAATGATTGATTGTCTGTGACTGAACTAAGACTAATATGGTGACTGAATTAGTCAATACCATTCAACATTGCCTTCTTAATGACATCACAAATAAATGATCTGAATCAAGATCCTACGCATCCACTTCCCTATGGTGCTCATCTAACATACATCTTTAAACATCTCAATTTGTTGCCCAACTATTCTTCCTCTCCGTTTATCTCTACTACTATCAGTACTAGTGATCCACACAAGAGGAAGTCTCCGGAAACTTAGGACCATGCACACGAAGCACATTAACAATAGATGCTCAAATAATCATGATTCCTTGTTATCATCTTGCTTTCTTGTAACCCTCATGAAAATCTCTAGTGAGATACTATGCATGACCCTATTTTGTGCTTCTCTTTTAGGAATGAATAAAATGTGTGTGTTTGATGCTTTATGTTTTGTGTTTGTAAATTTCCACCATGTGCGATTCAAGAGAGGGCATTATTCTTATGATGCGCTTTGTTCCAGTGGGAGCTAACCTATTTACTTCGACAAAAGGGGGAGAAAGTTAAGGGTATAAGTGATGTTAACACTTGTGGGTATTTATAAGTAAATGTCCACCATCACTTATGTGCTTGTCGTCATCAAAAAGGGGGAGAATGTTGTTTTATGCTTAATGATAATATTAATGTTAACCAATGATAATAAGAGTTTTGATGATGATACATGCACATAACCAAAAATAATGGTTGACACTTGACATAAATATACAAGTTTACTAATCCACATTTACTCTAGCGATAGACCAAACCAAATGAAACATAGAGTGAAAACATTAGGGAAAACAAATAAAAAACAAAACTTAGATGCCACATGGCTTGAGTCTACGGTCGACCACAGGTTAGACCGTGAGAGTCATGTACTTTGGTTTATGAGAAACCAAGTACACGGTCAACCCCACGGCTGACCATGGGTCGACCGCAGTTTATTCTGTCCAAATCACTCGATCAAATAAAGTTTGACCACTTCGGGGCATCTATAATTCGAGAAAACTGTTTCAACATGCTTAGAATAGTTGCCCTCTTCATATCCAAAAGAGTTTTGGTCACTAGAACGCTAATCTTGGTTAATCGCACCTAATGACACCTTAATGACGTTTTAGCCTTTATTAAGGATAAAATATTAGTGGTACAAAATAACTTGTGTCCTAAAATGTATCTAGACACATTTAGGATGTTCATCAAGTCCGAACCAAGAGTTGCTCCTTCCTTGTACATGTGTTGGACATTAATGTATATTTATACATTAATCTTGCAAAGTGTCACATTGCAAGTAGTAAACTTACATAGCCTTAGTATATTGCTATGTCATCACTGTAGTAACTCGAACTTTTCCATGTTTATATATATTAAATGAAATTTATATTTACATGATTAAATGTTTCCAATATGTTAAGAAATCAAACTTGTTAAGACTTGATTAATTGAAACGGATTTTGTGTTAACATTTGACCACCCAGTTTGTCCGATGATTCACGAACGATATAACTTTTATATGACATGATATTATATATATGAACATATATATATGTTTAACATGATGAAATGATAAGTAAGTATCTTATTATGTATATTAACAATGAACCTTATACATAAAACAAGACTACTAACCTAAGAAATTCAAAACGATATCTATACGTAACGATTATCGTTGTAATAACGTCTTATTATTTATATATCATATTAAGATATATTAGTAAATCATTTTATCATAATAATATAAGAATTTAACATCAAATTATATATAATAACAATGGGATTAATTACATTTAAGGAAATCGTTAACTTATAGGTTCCGAAACAACATGTACATGTAACGACTAACGATGACTTAACGACTCAGTTAAAATGTATATACATGTAATGTATTAAGATGTATTGTTACACTTTTTAAAGACTTCATGACACATATCAAAGTACTTCTACTTAACAAAAATGCTTACAATTACATTCTCATTCATTTTCATCAATAATTCTACTCGTATGCTCCCGTATTCATACTCGTACAATACACAGCTCCTAGATGTACATACTATTGGTATATACACTTCAATGATCAGCTCTTAGCAGCCCTTAATGAGTCATCAAATATGTGGGAACCATTCTTTGTAATCTAGTATGAATTATTTAGCAAGGTTACAAAAATATTATTAATCATTCATGACTTATTTACAAGAAAACAAACTTACATATCCTTTATATCTAATCCATATATCATGACCTAAAACACATACAAACACCTTCATTCTTTAATTTTTTTTTCATCTAATTGAACTCTCTTAAGTTATATCTTCAAGTTCTAAGTGTTCTTCATAAATTCTATAAGTTCTAGTTTCATAAAATCAAGAATACTTTCAAGTTTGCAAGTATACTTCCAAGCTTTCTAATCCATTCCAAGTAATCATCTAAGATCAAGAAACCTTTGTTACTTACAGTAGGTTATCATTCTAATTCAAGGTAATACTCATATTCAAACTTTGATTCAATTTCTATAACTATAACTATCTTAATTCGAGTAGAAAATCTTACTTGAACTTGTTTTTGTTCCAAGATTCTTTGAAGCTCTAGATCATTTCTTGTTATTTCCAGTAGGTTTACCTACTATACTTGAGGTATTAATGATGTTCATAACATCATTCGATTCATATATATATAACTATCTTATTCGAAGATTTAAACATGTAATCACTAGAACATAGTTTAGTTAATTCTAAACTTGTTCGAAAACAAAGTTAATCCTTCTAACTTAAATTTTAAAATCAACTAAGCACATGTTCTATATTTTTATGATATGATAACTTAATGATTTAAAACCCGGAAACACGAAGAACACTGTAAAACCGGACATACGCCGTCGTACTGAAACCGGAGACTGTTTTGGGTTAGATAATTAAAAACTATGATAAACTTTGTTTTAAAAGTTGTTCTTCTGGGAAAATGATTTTTCTTATAAACATGAAACTATATCCAAAAATTATGGTTAAACTCAAAGGGGAAGTATGTTTTTCAAAATGGTCATCTAGACGTCGTTCTTTCGACTGAAATGACTACCTCTTACATATGACTTGTAACTTGTATTTCCAACTACAAACTTATACTTTTTCTATTTAGTTTCATAAATTTCAGTTCATTATAAAACCATAGCAACTTGATTCACTCAAAACGGATTTAAAACGAAGAAGTTATGGGTAAAACAAAATTGGATAAATTTGCTTGTTGTAGCTACGTGAAATTTGTAACAAATTTATACTAAACATAATTTATACAATGTTTTGACATATCATATCGACGTCATATATATATATATATATATATATATATATATATATATATATATATATATATATATATATATATATATATATATATATATATTGTATTTGGAACAACCATAGACACTCTATATGCGGTAATGATCGAGTTAGCTATACATGGTTGAGGTTGATTCCAAAATAATATATATACTTTGAGTTGTAATCGAGTCTGAGACTTGTATACACTGGGTCGTGGATTGATTCGAGAAATTATATTGATTTATTTCTGTATTACTAACTGTGGACAATTAATTGTGGAATACTAACGTTGGACTGCTAACTTAACAATTTAAATCATCAAAACGTAATAAAAAATATTGTGAACATATTTCGATCATACTTTGATATGTATGTATATATTTGTTATAGGTTCGTGAATTGACCCATGACTAAGTCTTATTTTTCGATGAAGTGAAAATACGTGAAAGTGAGTTATAGTCCTATTTTTACTATCTAATATTTTTGGAATGAGAATACATGCAGTTTTGTAAATGTTTTATAAAATAGACACAAGTACTTGAAATTACATTCTATGTTGGATTATAAATACCGAATATCACCCTTTTAGCTTGGTAGCCTAAGAATTAGGGAACATACACCCTAATTGACGCGAATCCTAAAGGTAGATCTACGGGCACTAACTCCCCCTATACTGGAAAATATTATGCTTTAGTACTTCGAGTTATTAATACAGATGAATTTCTGTTTTGGGGATATTCTATATGCATTTTGTTAATGTCGGGTACCAGGTGTTCAACATATGAATGATTTTTATGCAGATTGCTATATGCATGCATGATGTTTATGAAAAATGGAAATGAAATCTTGTGGTCTATTAATACAATTTGATATATAGGTTAAACATATAACTCACCAACATTTTTGTTGACGTTTAAAGCATGTTTATTCTCAGGTGATTATTAAGAGCTTCCACTGTTGCATGCTAATTTAAGGATAAGAATTGGAGTCAGCATGCTTGTAATATATTGTTTAAAAACTGCATTCGGAGATTTAAATCAATGTGTAATATTATTGTAAACCATTATGTAATGGTCGTGTGTAAAACGTTATCTTTTAGATTATCATTACTTGATAATCTACGTTATGGTTTTAAACCTTTATCGATAAAATAAAGGTTATGGTTTTTTTTAAAAATCGAATACAGTCTTTGAAAAACGTCTCATATAGAGGTCAAAACCTCACAACGAAATCAATTAATATGAAACGTTTATAATCAATATGAACGGGATATTTCAGTTGGTATCCGAACGTTGGTCTTAGAGAACCAGAAATTGCATTAGTGTATCTTATCGAGTTTGTTAGGATGCATTAGTGAGTCTGGACTTCGACCTTATTTTTCTTTAAAAACGATTGCTCAACACTTTTTGTTGGAAACTACATATTGTTAACATGTAAATATTATGTGCTATATTAATCTCTTAACATGTTTGATATTGTGTGATAGATGTCTACCTCTAGTACAAATCCCATCGACTCACCTAATAATAATGAAGAGTCGAATATATTTTGGGAAGATTCACAAATTCCCGAAGAGGAACAGGAAGAAGAGGAACCGGAAGAAGAGGAACCGGAAGAAGAGGTTCCGGAGGAGTAAATATTAGGAACCCCATAAAAACTGATAAATAAAAGAAAATCCTCAACCAATGGACCAAAGTTAAAAATGGTCAATGGTGTTTCCGCCAAGGAAGCAAAATATTGGGAAAATTACCAATTTTCTAATGAATCGGATCCCGACGAGGATTCCGATGATGTTATAGAAATTACCCCAAATCAATTTAATAAGGCAAAAGAAAACAATAAGGGAAAAGGCATCAAAATAGAGAAATCTGATTCCAACCCCGATGAACTTTATATGTATTGTAAACACCCGTATTTCTTAAATTTTAACTATAACCCGGGAACATCTAAGCCACCAAGTTTTTCTAAACCATTTGTAAAAACCACGGCTCGTATTAGAGGAACACCATATATCCCTAGGAAGTTAGCAAAATGAACCAAGTCCGA